>NC_092417.1:79083574-79732740 GCF_040894005.1 Engystomops pustulosus | reverse complement strand
AAAACAAGCTGTCACTTGGCTTCCGCACTGTACAAGCGATAATGCCGGAGATGGAGCAATGCTTTCCTCACAGCCCCTAACTGTCGCTGCCAGAGCCGATCACGCCCAATGGAAATGTGAAGTGTTGAAAGGCCAGGTCCATGCAGGTTCATGTCGCACTCAGGACAATAACAATTCCCGGGCTCAGCTCCATGCTCACAGCTCAGTTTATTGTCTGTCATATTTAGAGGGATTCACAGGAAGTGGAGTAGCCTTAATTACAGATATGGAAATCCTGAGGTATTAGTGATGATGTGTGGCATTGTCCTTGCTCAATTCTTCTGTCATCACTTAGGAGGAACTAATGTGGGGAAGCAGTAAAATGGATCATTGGCGGCCTGCAATGAGAACCTAGGCTAAAGAAGTAGGGAATCTTTGCAAACCTTCTTGGTTCTAAATTTCAGAACTTTGAAAAGGGTTGCAGATAAACCTAGACCCTATGTACAGAACAGGAAAGGTGATCAGAGGAACAAAAATTCCTCTTGTAAAATGGCAATGACTTTTTATTAGGAGACCTGGGACAGAACGTCAGACTAACGCATGTCAAGCATTTGTACTCCTTTCCATTGGAGGCACTTCTGAGGGATTTCTGTCCCCCTTTTGATTGCTGGGGGTATCAGAAGGTAGATAACGATTATATATTCTGTGTTTACAGGATAAGGGTCTTTTGTGGCATTTTCCCAAAAAACATAGTTACTGGCATGATAAAGTATGGGCTGAGCACTATCATGTCTTCCTCTTTATAGATTGTAAGCTCTTGCAAGCTTTCCTATTGTTTCTGACAATGCAATAGTCTACTTTAATGTCTTTTTCATCTGAAAGGTGCTGTGGAGTAAGATCTACAAAGATTTATTATTTTCATTATTATTATTATATGACCTTTTGGTAGCATAGAGGATGATTGTCTTTGTAGGAGCTGATAGGGGGTTTTTATGACTGACATGTCGTATTACGCGTCATATTGACAGATCTATACACTGCTTCGACTTTTACATCTGCAAATATTACTTGTGTATGAGCAGAGAGGATATCTTTAAGAGCTAATACAACCTTTGTATATGCTACATCCCCAATAGGAACTGAAAAGTGTATGGTGGCAGATGTAAACCAGGAGATGAGTAGTGGGCTTGGTTGGAGCCTAGCCGTCAATGTCATAGTAGTCCTCTTCTACACCCATCAGGGCCAGCTATGAGAAGCAAAAAGAGGGGTGCCAAGCGGTAGCACGGTTTCCCCTGTGTCACTCTCGGTGTGTACAATGGGTCCTGGCTTATGGTACATGGTAGGCCTGTGATGTAAGCAGCTTTAGCCAGGAACTCGCACTTGGAAGCAAAAAATATGCTATATCTTATAGTTCCTTTATTATAGAACTTGCAAATAGGTCAGCAGCAGTAACAAACTCTGAAATTTTCCACACTTATGGCATGCAATGGCTGGTTCAAGTGCAGATAAACTTCCCTAGTCATTCAGTTACAAACTGGTCATTTGTACTGCAGCAGTGGTCTGCAGAGCTGGGCAAATCTCTTTGGAGCTGTATCAGTAGAACCAATCTGGGGTGTGTCTTCAGGACAGACTAAATGAGCCAGAACCCAGGGCTGAGCCTACATTCATATACTTTAGGCCTCTGGAAAGCTCCAGGGGACCAACTAATGTGACAACCTGCAATTGTACCAGGTGACTTATAATATACAAAAAAGGAGAATACATAATGAATTACATTGCACACATTATATTCCCAGGTGGTGCTGTTGTTACACACTATGCAGTCTAAGTAGTAATAGTTGGAACAGCTTAAGGTAGCTTGGGAAACTTGGGTTATGTTGTCTAGAAAGCTGGGTCTCTGAGTGGGGTGAAATTCCTATTGGGTTCACTACAGCAAGATAACCAGATATCCAATTAAGTAATTACCTAAATCTGGAACATTACATATGGGCCTAATATAAGTCTATTACAGGGTTTATATTTTAAAGGTTAACTTTAAGGAGAGCTACCATATATATGGCCTGAGCTTTGTGGGGACTATGATCTGTAGTTTATGTATGATTTGCATGGTTTCTGACAACTTTCTAACTTTATGAACATTAATAAAGTTGCATCTCATGAATCCTGAAAACTTTTCTCTGGGATCACATCAATTTGACCCTTGTGAAGTTAAGAGTGTCATTTCCAGGCTGGGCGTGAATTCTGAAGTGTTAATGTCCAGGACACCTCCAAATGTCTCAGCCTGGAGTTTGTGATGCAGAACAATGACTAACACCCTAGCATGCTTGCCTGTACACACCATGGTGGTCTCAGTCATTAAAACCACATCAGGACCTTCATCTCCATGCAATTTATGGTGCTGTGGGAATGTCGATCTGACAGGAAGGACATAAAAAAACCATGAAAACATTCAAGGCTGTATGCATGACGTCATAGTGCAGAACACCTAGATTGTCCAGACTATCATATTGTATGACAGACGGGCCACTCCTGAATGTTAGGATTGTTTTTTTAGCAAAACCCCTCAGCTCAGGGATTAACCAAAATATGATCCTGCATCCGTGTAGCTACAGCATTCTCAAGGTATGTTTGCTTCATAACATATCAAATCGAATGGTAGGTTTACTTTAAGTGTCACCCCCTTTCCTCAAATTCTGAGAGGTACAGGTGACGGCACCATACAGTTTTATTTTGTTCTCATGTAATTCATTTTATGAAGGATCCCATCAGGATTACCCTCAGCTGGGGGCGCCGGTGAATTCCTTTCCTGTTTTGTTGTGATGTTAAGCAGAAGTCCATATTTCAGGCAGTGTAGTTAAGAGATAAAACAAGGATTACCCGTCCAGTGATTGCACGCGTTCTGCTGATGATGTCACTTGTCTCCCAGCTGCACTTGCTGTTAATTGGAAACACTAGCACTTGCTTCCTAAAGCTTTTTCACATGTTGCAGGTTCACAATGGTATGTTAAAGGAAACCTACCACTTTGCAATAGGGCTTCTAAGCAGCAAATACCGTGCACCAGCTCAGGGTGAGCTGGTGCCGGAGCATATCCTCGTTATGTTCTTAATCCGTTATAAAGCATTTAAACACTTTAGTAATCTTTATATACAAAGCAGCTCTGGCGCACGGTGGTACGTGCTCGGCGCATCCACTTCCTATGCAGGAGCCCGCACATGGTGTGCCGAGTGCGTACCACCGTGCGCCAGAGCTGATTTGTATATAAAGATTACTAAAGTGTTTATACGCTTTAGAACGGATAAAACATAATACCCTGAGCTGGTGCACCGTATTTGCTGCTTAGAAGCCCTATTGCAAAGTGGTAGGTTTCCTTTAATAAAGGGATAATAAAGATGGCACAGAAGATTGTAGATATTGAGGGTGCAGTAACACGTGGCGCTACCGCTGCATTTACAAACACCACACAAACGGATGGGAGCAGGCTTCCGATTGTTTATTAGTTTCACTGGAATCGCATATGTGATTTGGCCGTTTGTAAAAGCAGCACTAGCAGTGCGTGTGACTGCACCCTTAGTGATTAATTTAACTCTTACAGGACTCACCATTTTTGTGATTCTGTATTTTACACCCCTGCGTCTTAAAGGAACCTGTCACAAGGAGAACCATTTTTACCACTTCCCCAGTCCCCACAGAGCATAATACATACACTGCCAAAGAGTATAAAAAATAGGTTTTACAGAAAAAAAGATACGTTATATAGTACTTTCAATGCGATGTGCTGTGTGACTAGGCACTTGTCCCATGGGAGTGGCTATAAAGGAGCGGTTTCCCTCCCACCCACTCCTCCATGAGTCCTTTTCATATGAAAACACCCATCACTTGGCTTAGCAACGCCTCCTGCTCCTCTGTAGCCACTCCCGAGTGATGGGAGTTATTCATATATTTGAAAAGGAAACATGGAGGAGTGGTTTCCCAACGGTGGGGGTGGGGGTCTGCTCCTCTATAGCCACTCCCAGGTTTCGAGTGCCTAGTCAAAGACCACCTGGCATTGAAGGTACTATATAGCATATCTTTTTTTCTGTAAAACCAATTTTTATACAAAAAATCTTTGGAAGTGTATGTACTATGCTCTGTTGGCACTGGGGGAGTGCTAAAAATGTTTCTCCTTGTGACAAGTTCCCTTTAAAGGCATAATTTTTCCATTTACAGAGATGTATGAGAGCACAAATTTGGTGATTTCATTAAATATTCCATACAATGTACTGGAAATCTGGAAAAAATTTGCCATTTTTGGCATTTCCTTGTGGGCTCTGCTTTTACAACTGACATTGTACTCTCAAGTATGTGGTGTATATGCCTATGGCACACTGTTACAGGTCTAGATGAGTGGCTGTCATCGTATCTAAGTTGTACCTTTTGATGACATAGTGGGTGGCGCCGATCGGCCAGCCAAGATGGTGGTGTCCATTAGCAACACTGCTAAGTACTTTACAGTTTAACTGTGCAATTGGGGCAGCTACACACAGATGTCACCTATGTAATAGTGTCTGTGTTTTCCTCACCCTCCACGACCCTTGCCACCTCCCTCTTCCACGCAGGGAGCGTGGGAGGGTGAGGTGACATCACGCGAGAGATGTGAATTCCCAGCTCTCACGTGATGTCGCCTTCCTCTCCCATGCTCCCAACATGGTAGAGGGAGGTGGCGAGGGCATGTATAATTAGCAGCCCAGAGCACCGGACATCTTGTTTTTTTCTACGTGATCCCGTTGTGTCAAGACAAGCGGAGGACAGCGCCAGGATCAAGATGGAGAGGGGTGGTGGTGAGTATTTCTAGCCTTTTTTGTTTTTTTTTAAGTGGTTGATTTCCTTTATGAACATATATTAGTTGGTCCAATTAAAGACTGAACAGAAAATGTGGTGCAAGGCATTTCATGTGCAAATTACTCCAGAATTCTGTTGTAGACATATTAATAAATCTTCCCCAGTTTGTCAAACCAAACTCATTTGGGTAAAACTGGGCTTAAGTAGATTGCCTTTGCACTTGGATGGAGTCTTAAGTGCCAGTCATGCCAGTATTTAAATTCTGGTTAAATACTATGCAAATAAGTTATCCAGGATATTAAAAGGAAAACTGCCCCTGGCGCTAACTTAAATAATCATTTAAGTGAGATATTTATATCTATTAGATCTGATTCCAGCTTTCCTAATAGATACAACTTTCACACATTTTGATAGAATTCAGGTGCTGACACTTTTTTTTATTTTCTGCTTCTGGCATTTTATTTTTAGCATTTAATTATTTTTCCATGAGAACAATCAGGCTTTACAACCCTTAATCCAGCACAGACCTTTGCACAGTCCCTGTGGGATGACACTGCCCTCGTTATCTTTTGCTCCCAGTGTCAGAGGTCAGAGTGCACATGGCGGAGCCATGTCCTCAGTTAATGCCAAGTCATGTGAGGAATGGCAGCGCCCTGAAAATGTGTACTAGAAATGTCACCAAAAGAAAACACAAAAATGTCCCTACTGAAATGTCTTCATCACATATTTATTCAAAAATGTATTTTAGCTATATGAGCACCATCATCACTCTATAATTCCTCTAACAATTGCTGAGTTTCTTTACCTCTATTTTATTATATTGTTCCTGAATAAAAGAATTTCTAAAACATAAAAATGTGTCCCAAAATGTCTGATCTATCAAAATATAATAATGGTTATTCCCGGCGTGTAACCCCCTAATAGAAAATAGCGCCCGAAAAAGGCGCCACATTTTTCCTCACTTTTTTCAATCTTTTAGGCCATACAGTCCTAAAAATGTTATTATTGAAAACATCATCAAAAGTCAACACACATAGCTACGTACGCTGAAGTATGAAAAAGTTATTAGAACCACAAGACTGCAAAATGAAGAATTTTTTTTTTGTACAGGAGGTTGTAATTTTTTTAAATGTGTGAAAACATTATAAAACCTAACTAAATTTGGGATCCCTGTGATCGTACCAACCCAAAGAATGAAGTAGACATGTCGATTGGGTCACAGAGTGAAAGCCGTAGAAATCCAAGTCCACAATAAAACGATGAAAATGCATTTTTCACCAATTTCACTGCATTTGGATTTTTTTTTTTTGCTTCCCAGTACACGGCATGGAATATGAAATACTGTTGCTATGAATTTGTTACGCTGAAAAACAAGCCCTTGTACAGCTCCTTACATGGAAAAATAAAAAAGTTATGGATGTTTTACCTGTACACCTGATAGATACTATAGGAACTTGTCATGTGATTAATAACTCAAAACCTTTTGACAGGTTCCCTTTACCTTGTGTAATGTAATGTCTGCTGTCTATGGCCTCATGTACACAGATGTTGTGTGCTCTTAGGCCACAAATACTAGGCCTGTGGTTGTTAATAGTATAAATAAGACTGTCCACACTGTAAACTCGGGCAGAAATGAGCCCATAGATGAAAAGCAGACATTCCCAATATATGTTGTGTGGATGGGGCCGATTTATTTATTTAATAAAAAAAAGGAAATGTAAGCATCAAAAACAAAGTGAATTCAGAGGGCTCCTTTTCCTAAGAGTTTTCGGTGTACAGATTGTCCATGATATTTAGATAAATTATTGTTTTCTGTATATCTTGGAGTTGTAACAAGACGGAGCTTTTTGGTAAGGTGTCTAAAGCTCCAGATTTAATAAGATTAGACATATTACTTTCCTATCGGTTTCTTCTGCTGCCTGCTTCCTTTTATTTCCCAATATCCTAATGCTTCCCAAAGGAGACGGCTCATTTCCCTCACCTTATGCTCACTGTAAACAGCGCAGCGAGGATCCATGTCCCATCACATACGGTTGGAATTTACTTCATAGCTGATCGCTGTAAACAATAAACCAAAAACATATTTCCCGTGTCCTTAATATGTAACATTAACTGCAAATCTGGCAGAAAAGTCAGCCCTAATTTGTGCAGCTGTGCAGAGGGTTAACCCTTCCAGGAGTCTGCAGGCCTCTCATATCAGACCCATTGCAGCTCCAGGCCTTTAGCTCCACGTGGCTTTTATTTCCATAGTAATTACAGATCTACATATAGAGAGGGAAAGGGTCAGAGCCAGGGACAGGGAAGCCATGGGAAAGTTAGGTGGTCCCATTAGAAATCTAAGTAATTGTTCAAATTCTTTAAACAAAGTTATTACTGGTCATAAAAATTAAGGACAGATGTTCATGTAGTGACAGGTCCTAGATTGGTAAAATATGGTCCTGTCCCATGTGTATAAAAATCTAACAATTATCATTCTCTGCACTGATGCCTCTTCATTTTGTGTCAAACACACTGCCATACTTTGTAAACTGGCTGTTTTTAGTATTGCATCTCACCTCCGGGTGAAGGCTTCAAGCAGTATATCTGCTAGGGAGCCAAGATGTCCCAGCGATCTGATATTTAACACTTATCCTAGTGATGGAATCAGGGAAAGGAAGCCATGAGCTGCCTGTCAACTACCACTCAAGTGATTCCTGATCTATTATAACCACAAAGGATACTCTGATTCACTATCTCTAGTTCTGAGACCTACAACAGCTGGGTGTACCACCTTTTTATTGTGCCACCTTGCCGCTTGTGGGGAAGATTGATCAGACAGAAAGAATACTGCCCCTATGTACAAAAATGTAACTACCATTATACTGGCCCTAAATGCAAGAATGTAACTACTATCGTATCCTCTTTCTGCCTCAAACTTAATGCCCCACATTTATCAAAACTGGTACAAACTGTACTATGTGCAATTTACCTGTAGAGAGTGCAGAGTGCGGAGGATTAATCAAAACTTGCGCACAGTATTCAATAATCTGGTCCCCACCCCCTATCTGTAATGGAGTGGCCAGCCTAGTCACCAGATCTCAACCCCATTGAACTGTTGTGGAATATGGTTTATACAGTAATCACCCTCATCCACAAAGCTCTGCACAGTGCCACACCTCCCTACCTCCCCTCTCTCATGTCATCTCAGTCTTTCTCCCAACTCATGCTGTTTGATGGGCCAGTGATCTTCTTTCATTTGAAACTCCCTCATGTCTCCAGGAATTCACACGAGCTGCACACATTTGTTAAGTGCCCGAATCGCTTTTTTTCGTCGGGTTTCCCAAATTTTTCTGATTCAAGTCCCCAGTAAAATAATAAATCTGTACTCACCTCCCGTTCCCACGATGCACGGCGACCCCCTGCTCCTCTTTCGGGATGCCGCCAGTACATGTATGTCTATGGCAGCTGCCATAAAACACAGCCCCAGGGATATCTGCATCCTCCTGCAGGCGGCGCGGAGTGTGACGTCACACTCCGCGCCACCCGCACAGCGAAGCTGAAATCCTGTGCGCTGTGTTTTATGGCGGCTGCCATAGACACACATGTACTGGCAGCCGCCGCTACCGCACGGCAAGCGGTATAAATATCGGAGCACCGAGTGGGCGATTGCGGGCAATGGGACCGCCCAAATCGTCACACTTGGGGGCCCATTTTAGGGGGCGAAGTGGTGGGGGCCCCGGGGCACTCGCCCCGTGCGCCCCCCTTTAATCCGGCTCTGCTACTACATTTCTGCCCCATGTGTATGAGAATGTAGTTACTACAATACTGCCCCCTATGGACAAGATTATACCTAACATGTTATGGATAACAAATAAGATGTTATTATGACAAGCAGTTAAACAATATCATTTTGGTCAGTGAAATGTTTTTTTGGATAGGAAATTGCTTAGTTACAGAATTTTCCTTCTTTGAAGTCTTCACCACATTTCTATTGCTATTTTTGATGTGTTTATGCCTCATAGATAAACACAATTGTCATGTTCCCATCACGTGACATAAAGCCATTGTTGTTGGGAGAGTAAAAGTTAATGAGTCGATCTTGTGTTTTTGGAGAGTAAAGAATCTGATGTTCTGGAAATGATCAAGGATATCAAGGGAGGATGATCTGCATAATTTTGCCAGCATGGATTGCATCTTGGCTCTGTTGTGCAGGCCGCTGGTAACAGCTCCTAGAAATGATACAATCCACATGGATAAACACTGCTAACCTACTAGAAGCACAGGATGGGGTCACAACCTTGACTTTAATCCCCCATAAGCCTTTGGGGCTGATAGCCATGACGTGTGTAACTGAAGCCAGCCTGTCATTCATGGCTAACATGTATGTGATCACCCCTACCTCCTATCTCACAGAACCTTGGATATGAACCCACTGTAACCTGAATCCACGGGTCACAATGAAATAAAACAAAATAACACACACAGAGGTTGGTGTTTATTTATGGCTTGTCATCTGGGTTTACCAAGCAAAATTTGTTTCCAGCGTTCAACAACAAGCAGCTACTGGAAGCCACGGAGACAACCAGGACACATGCAAGGGCGCTGGGCTATATACTGTAGATATATATCTGTAGTGCCAATCTTCAGCTTACAACTTCATGTAACTTTAGGGTTTGACTTTCTGTGCTGATTCATTTTACAGTATGTCTGGTTCTATTCTGCTGACACAATGCTGCAGATCCTCTGCACAGATATATACTATGTGCTTTGCACAGAGAGAGGGGAAATCACTGGAAACTCGTTTATTACAGAGTTTACTGAATAAATAGTACACAGAGCTCCCTCTAGTGGTGGCTGCTGGCAGACAACAAATAAGAATTAATAATAATTCTTTTATTTATATAGGGCACACAGAGCTTGCACAGAGCTTGCCAAACCTGCCCCCAATGGGGCTCACAATCTATTCAACCTACCAGTATGTTTTTGGAGTGTGGGTGGAAATTGGAGGACCCAGAGGAAACCAATGCAAACACGGAGAGAACATATAAACTCTTTGCAGATGTTGACCCTGAATATTATACAACACCATTTAGGGGCTTTATAGAAAGACAGATGAATTAGTTCTAGTAATGCATTTAACCCTGAGAGTGCAGTTATTTTGATATATGTGCAATAAATATTCGGAAAGAGAGCCTGCACAATAACAGTAATTCTTTACAGGCATGCCCATCCGGGCCTAATACCTGTCACAGCTGAGGGTTTGTTACAGTTGTGTCCAATATATTCTTTCGCTCTTATGCAAATGTGTTACAGTGTGTTAGTACAGGTAAAATGTATTGACTGACCAGGACAAGAAGGTTATTGTTGCAGCTGTCATGGCTCAAAGAGAATTTTTAGTGATACACTGTAACAAACTCTCTGCCCAGTGCAATACTATGTGACAGCAGCTGTTTAGCCTCTGGATAGGAATAAGAATATTTTACATCGTTCACAGTGCAAGTAAAATGAATTAGTTTAGGTTACATAGTGAAACATTTTACCTTCTCTAATACATTGAAACAGGAGTAAGATTTGTGTTCATTCCACATAGTCCTCTGGATATAATTGTTGCAAACCTATAATTGCTGCAAATTGTTGTGCACTGTACAGGCCATGAGAAGGTCTGTCTACAGGCATATCATCACATTAATAGGGGTACCAGGGTTTGTACCAAGGAGCTTGGTACACTGGACAGAAATCAATTTGGTTTTAGTTCTTTAAAGTACCTCTCTCCTTCCTGGGTTCTTTGGTCAGTTTACCCATTGGAGGCCAAAATGCATGAAAATGGAAACTAGGTCAAAGTTTCTGTATAAGAAGCGATTTGTGTGTGGTCCTGAAATGTGAGCTTCTCCTGAGACTGCTGCTGCTGATAACTTCCCTCCATTATTGGGATATTGCAGATTTCATGCGCTGTGGAGGTAGCCACCATCAATCCCTGGATGAAGTGCAGCAGGGTTTCCAGCTTCCCTCACTTCCGCTACCACAATATTCCTCAGATACTGATCCCCAGCCCCTGCAGATTTTTTTTTAAATTAGGTAATGTATTGAAAATTCACAATAAATGACAATAGTAGTCTGTGTAGTTGTCATTTGTTAATGTTACATATTTTTGGTACAAGAATAATACAAAGGAAAAACAGACTGACCGTATTAATGATTTACCCACCAAAATGCACCCCGTCCCCCCTTCCAAAAAACAAAAACACAACACAATTTTGGAATAAAAAACTGGTGGTTGGCCACCGCTTTATTATTTACAATAACAAATAAGCGACCTGTGGGGGGAACCCTATCCCTAAACTTCACCTTGCATGCCTGGCCCCGCCTCCGCGGGGGCATGTCCTAGTTGTTCCGTCAGGTGATTTAACTACCAGCCGAGAGGGTCAAGATTCCACCACAGGCCAAGCTGTGACTACCAACAACAATATGAACAATGCAATAACAAACAGCAAAGAATAACATATTAATTACAATAATTACATTGGGAGGGTGGGTGGAATCTCTTGAGCGTGGAGCAGTCCAAAAGAGGCGGGGCTAGCTCCGCATTCAGGAATAAATATCCTGGACCGCTGCCCCCGAGTGGCCAGCGGAACTCGCTGGCCACCAACTGGAATCCAGCGGAGGGGGGAAGCAGGAGGGACCGTGCCCCTTAAAGGAAAAGAGCACGGTCAGTCCTGCAGCGTGCGGGCTGAGCAGGAACAATCCCCTTCCCAGACCAAAACAAGCATTGCATCTGCCTCATCCGCCCCACACCTTGGGCAGCATGGATCTCCACGCAACCCCATTTGTCTAAGCACCAACGGCATCCTGTATACCCTGTGTTGCGATCTCCTCTGAGCCACATTCAGGGACAGCACACTAGAGGATGCTACCTTATCTTCCCATTCCTCTTCCAAAAGGGGCCCCACATCATCCTCCCATTTCCCACAAACCACTGCCATCTGATCCCCCAATATTTTATCCAGTATTTCCCTATAAAATATAGATATCAAACCCCTCATAGATGCACCCTGGAGTACATCCGTCATCACCCCCAGAGACGATAACAAAACTTCCTCCTGACCAAACTGTGCTTGCAGGCCATGTCTTATTTGCACGTATTGAAAAAACACTGACTTTGGTATGTCAAAGTCTTCTCTCAATGCTTGGAATACTTCAAAGTATTATCCCCATAAAGCTGCTTCAGACACCGCCCACCTTTCCTGCGCCAGACCTGCATACCCTCTAGAATACACACCTCCCCCAGATAAGGATTATCCCACGTGTTTAGTCCATGGCCCTATCGCCAACAAATTCCTATACATCCCCCAAACCTTCTGCATCAGTGCAAAAGGGGGGTGGTGACAAGCCAGGCCTCCCAATACTCCAGCTTCCAAGGCTTCAGCCGGTGACAGTTGTTCACTAAAATGTCTCTGTATCCTCGGCACCATGTTCCCTCCTCCGGTACTGCCCAACCACCAAAATGTTGACACTGTGCGGCCAAAAAATACGCCTATACCGGATGTCAGTTAACATGGGAGCCAAATTCGGGTCAATAAACTCAGAAACCTTTCTAGTTATCTGCAGTCCCAGATACTTAAATGTCTCCACCACGGAGATATCCCTTCCCTGCATCTGAGAACAGCCTGTGGGGGACAGCGACAGAATCGCAGATTTATATAAGGTCCATTGCCACTGGAAGGGATCGCTGTACATTCGAGAGAAACAATAGCAAATTGTACGCGTATAGAGCAACTCTCTCTTTCCCCCTCTACTGGAACCCCTGCATGTCTGAATTTTGCCTTAACATACACGCTAGTAGTTCGATAGCCAAGGTGAATAATAGCGGTGATAGCATGCAGCCTTGCTGTGTGCCCTGCTCTAGACTAAACTTACGCGACATTGTCTCATTCAACCGCGCATTAGCTAACGGTGCCCTAAACCCTTGCAGATTGTTAATCTTAATGTAGACAACAGGTTCTATAGAAGCCACAATGGCAGAACAGGAAATGCAGACAGTGACAGCAGGGGAAGCAAACAAAGCAGGGGCATCAGTTAGTCTGGGACAGTAAAGCAGCAATGTCAGTGTTGGACACGGAGGCAGCTGTGACAGTGAAGGAAGCAGGGGGCAGTTGAGACATTAGTGAGCGTGGAACAGTAAAGCTTTATAGTGGCAGTGTAGGCAGCAGTGGTGGAAGAGGCAGCAGGGACAGTAAAGGCAGTGATGACAGTGAAGGTAGCAGGGGCGGTAGAGGCAGCAGTGATAATACAACAGAAGCATCATGGAGGGAGCAGTGTTGAGGAAGCAGTAAAGGCAGCGATGACAGTAAAGGTAGCAGGGGCGGTAGAGTCAACAGTGAAAGTAAAGCAGAATGCAAATAAGTTTTCCAAGGTGTTAAATGGAAAACAATACCTCCTTTTGCTACCTTGAAAGGCAGCCCCCTTAACATCAAGTATGACCTACAAGAAGTCTAAAAACATGATGTGGGATTAAGCCAAATCAGTATACAGTAACTGTTCCATTACGTTGTACTGAGGAGACCCAACCAGGTTGAAACAGTGCTGTCTACAGTTGGGAGTCTGTTCCTTCTGGAATAGATATATTGGTTTGGCTTAATCCCACACCATGTTTTTAGACTTCTTGTAGGTCATACTTGATGTTAAGGGGGCTACCTTTCAAGGTAGCAAAAGGAGGCGTTTTTTCTATCTAACACCTTGGAAAACTTATTTGCATTATTCCCAGAATTCCCTAGTGGAGCATCTATGGCTTCTAAGTCTCCACACGCCTTTAGGGTGACCTTAATTGGCAATGTCTCCTTAAGGAGAACACCTACTGTCTGATCATAGTAAAGCAGAAGCATCAGTGGAGGGAGCAGTGTTGGGGAAGCAGTAGAGGCAGTGATGACAATGAATGAAAAAGGGCCCCCCAGATTTGCCTAATTTGGGGGACACATGGCCGCATAGTTCTCCCTTCTTAATTTTATTAGTTAAAGTTAATTAGGTAGGAATTTAGTTTTTTTGTATTTTCGCCACCCAATTTTTAGGTTTTAAGGTTTTGATATGGTCTGACTCACCCATGTTAGTGGTGACTTAATTTGTTCGTTCTGGAAGTTTCGGGGTCTCCGGGCAGAAGAACGTTGGCATGCTTGTGGTTGGTAGTGGTATGGTAGTAGAAAAGTATTCAAACCAATGTTTCCTGGTGGCGATTGCCAGAAGACGTTGTATGTCAAGATAAGAAGAGCACCACCCACCCTTCCTATGTCAATTTTTATGGACTGTTGTGATTGTTTGGTAGTTGGGCATTATCACCCAGCAATGCTGGGTGGACTGGGTTTTTTATTCAATAAAATTGAAGTTATTCTGCTTTAGTAATATTTAATTAATTATTAGTAATGAATTATTTATTTAATAAATTATTGTTGCCCTTTAATAAACACCATGTCCATTATTTATCCAAAAGAGCTTTGTTGTGTATTTATTTTGTTCCAATATGTGTAGGGCTTGTTCTGCCCTATGGCAGGGGCAGTAGATGCAGCAGTGTTAGTAAAGCAGAAGCATCAGTGGAGGGAGCAGTGTTCTATAATATACAATCTGCCAAATGCCAACAAGACCTTTAAATGCTCTTTTACGGGTACAAACACCCACACAAGCATATTGTTGTCTAAGATGTGTCAGCTGACTAGGAAAAAGTCTCACCTGGCTTGAGGAGGGGGTCTGGGTCACCCAGTAAAATATTGGGCCAAGTCCTGCTTTTAGAGTTAATGGGATTGTGTTTCTCAGGGTTCAGTCATGGTACGCTCAAAACTCCTACACACTAAGAAATCTGATCTTCCACCTTCTCTGAAGATGAAACCATTGGCAGGTGAAGATTTTGTTTCCTCACATCACAGATGCTGGAGAGTCGGATCATTGTGAGGAGACATCTGCTCGCCTTTCAGAGAGAGAGCAGACACGGTCAAAAATTCCATGCTGGCTGAGAGAGCGCCATCATCGTCTGTGCCGCGGCTGGCACACCAGGCTTGTCTGAAGAGGAGGAGGGAAAACTGAGCTCCCAAAAATAATACCAATTAAGTATCAAGTACAATATTGGAGGCCAAGGCGCGCTCCCAGTGCAATCTGCGGTTACCCTTATTGTATACAGAAGTCACTCAGTGTCCACGAACCATAGAGACTTGTTCTATAGGGGTAACTGTGGCACACAAGCAAGGGCAATACACCATAGTTATGTCTGCTTTTGGAAAAGTTGGGTGACAAGAAATGTGGCAGCTGCCCAAAGCTAGTACTGGAAGGTGGCAACAAGCATTAGCTGACACTGATATAAATGAGCAAAGGGCCCTGTTTTGTTTTTTTCTTTATGAATCCCTTGTTTTTCCATGTATTTCTTTTCTATTGCTTTTGTAGCCCCATCTTTCTGAAATGCTGTACACAAACAAATTAACATTGAGGCAGTCTGTTAGGAGGCCGTCACCTGGAAGTGCATTTTTGGATTGCACTGTGTTGGATTCCATCCTGGGATCTTATCTCTGTAACCCTATGACCTCATCTAAGATAATCCAGATCCTTGACACCTTAGTGACAATTAGCAAATTACAGGTCATTAGAACACTGCCAATAGAGGAACAGACACTGTTCAGCAGATGGACAAGGTAACAGTATAGCATGAACCCAACTGGGTGCCATGTCAGAGCCCTAATTAACTGCATTAATGCCCCCTACAATGACAGCTGCACATTGTCTGATGAGGCTATGCTCTCCTGGGGTATCCTCTTTAGATACTGCCACCACTCCATTATCTATTGACACTGGGCAGATTTTTGCTAGGTGCAATCCCCTGCTGAGGATTGGGATCAATGCTGCATGGGGAGAGAAATAGAAGTCTGAGATCACACAGGTATTAGTGTATAGTAATATGACTTCTAATCAACAGGTATATGGATTCACCTAGCTACATGATAAGTGAGATACTACAGTTCACACAGGATAAGCTTATATACATTAATACATTTGCATCTAAAAAGCTGTGACTCCCCCTTTGAGCTGTTTTTGGCCAGCCCTCAGGAATTTAAGGCCACCTACAGGCAAATCATAATAGGGCACATTTACTTACCCGGTCCTGTCGCGATCCCTGATCCGGACGGTCCGACGAAGATGAAGTACAGCGCGATTCACCAACATCGTGCGCCCGAGATCCTGCATCTGTCTCACTGTGTATGGAGTCAAAAGATTTTTTTTCACTTAACCTTGGAGGGCTGGCTAATATCTATATTTATTACTGGTTGACTTTTTGGATCTTGTGCAAAGGATTGCACCCACCCCACTCTTTGAGCAGTGGCGCTGGTTTTCAATTTTTATCAATCTATTTATAAAAATAATAATGGAGATTATTTATCAAATTCTAGTTTCGCTAGTGTATGATCTAATACACACCCCTCCGGAGCTCCATATATGTCAGGGGGATCCAACCTCCTGATGTATCACGCAGGTATCTGTTTGGGCTCCTGGGCCTGTCAGGTGCAGGGAAAAAACGCGTCTATAAACCCATCTATAAATATTGCACTACAGGAATATCATCAAATAACTTATTATGGGAGGTCTCAATTTTTTATGGGAGGAGCAGGATATCTATATAATTCATTATAAGGGCACATGAATAATATGTAGGGTTATTTCCCAAATTATTTAATATTTAATCCCCATAATCAGTCCAGACATGCTCCATAATTAATAATACTATGTATTGCCCCAAAATGATTTTAGAACTATGAGTTATTATTATTAAAAATATAAATGTTTCATATTTTGATACCATAAGTTGCCCACCCCCATAATAAATTAAGTATTCTCCCTACCTCATACCTTTATTAATATTTATATATCAACTACTAAAAATAAAATAATATAAAATAACTTAACTTATGGCACCCCGCCTCTTCAATCCTCTTCTTTCATATGTCAGCACCACTTATGTGTTAAGGAAGTCAAGTGTCTTAAATACATGACCATATTTTGGACTCCCCATCCAAAATATACTTCCCAGAATTCCCTAGTGGAGCATCTATGGCTTAAAGTCACCACATGCCTTTAAGGTGGCTTTACTTGGAAATCTCTCCTTAAGGAAAACATCTACTGTCTGACCATATTTTGGACTGTAAGACACACCCCAGATTCATACAACTAATATTAGAAAAATGTCATTTACACACACTCACACAGACACACTCACACAGACACTTACACACACAGATGTGCTTCACATAGTCATGCTTCAGTATACAGGTACACACAACTTACTGCTTAATGCTGCCTCTCCTGGCACATGTAGAAGCTGGAAGAGTGGGGGTGAAACACATTGGGGGCATTAATTTTGGCGCTAGGTGGTGTTTTGCACTTTGATTGCATATTGTGGCGCATGGCCACAATTCTCCGCATGATGAAGGAATGAAAGAAATTGCACCAAAAAAATTTCTGGAAATTAAAAGTACAGGAAAAGTGAAAGGATTGAAGAGATTCCCCCAAATTGAGTGACAAAAATGGTGTGAGTATTGAAAAAGAAGCTAAATTGGCACACATGGCGCAGCAACATAAAAAACGGGGTTGTCAAAAAAACTGGAAAGCAAATAATAAATGCCCACTTTTTATCTGTGCTTCACCCAATCTTCTGGAAAGCAGTCAGAAGGGTCAGTAATCACTAGTTTAGTACTTGAGTGGCCTTTTATGGCCACATCAAGTAATAATTAGAGATGAGCGAACACTAAAATGCTCGGGTACTCGTTATTCGAGACGAACTTTTCCCGATGCTCGAGTGCTCGTCTCGAATAACGAACCCCATTGAAGTCAATGGGAGACTCGAGCATTTTTCAAGGGGACCAAGGCTCTGCACAGGGAAGCTTGGCCAAACACCTGGGAACCTCAGAAAAGGATGGAAACACCACGGAAATGGACAGGAAACAGCAGGGGCAGCATGCATGGATGCCTCTGAGGCTG
Source organism: Engystomops pustulosus (assembly GCF_040894005.1). NCBI lineage: Eukaryota > Metazoa > Chordata > Amphibia > Anura > Leptodactylidae > Engystomops > Engystomops pustulosus. The sequence goes on along the minus strand of NC_092417.1, from coordinate 79,714,961 downwards.
CCTAATCGCACCATTATGCCAAAATTATGGGCAACAGCATGGCCATGACAGAGTGACAGAATGAAGCTAGATAGCATCTAAAACATCCAATAATTGACCCTGACACTATAGGGGACGGCATGCAGAGGCAGCGGCAGCAGCGGCAGGCTAGAGAGTGGCATGGCGACATACCCTAAATGGACTCAGGCTTCAAACCAATGGGTGGCAGAGAGGAACCAAAGGAGGTGAGCAAGAAGTGCTCAAATAATATCGGTACATGATAAAAGTTTGCCAGTATATTTTGTGGATTACACAGCAGGGTGGCGACAAAGTTAACATGGAAGCCATGAAAACAACCCAAAATTCTGCCTGACACAGCTCGTTTGATAAGGGGACCATGTATGGAGGCAGTGAACTAGTAGTAGATTAAAGGTGCTGCAGTTAAAACTATGTTAGTTGGATCTTGGCATGGAGCTGGCGCTCCGCTGCCAGACGAGCTTTCGCCAATCCAAGCCCCTGTCTCTAGGCTACTCCCCAAACAGCACTTTTGTATAAGATCAAGTGTAGTAGCGTTCTTATAAGTTTAGGATATGCCGGGTGAGGGGAATGTAAACAGATACGCAAGAAGCGCATGATGCGCATGGAGCTGGCGCTCCGCTGCCAGGCGAGCTTTCGCCAATCCAAGCCCCTGTCTCTAGGCTACTCCCCAAACAGCACTTTTGTATAAGATCAAGTGTAGTAGCGTTCTTATAAGTTTAGGATATGCCGGGTGAGGGGAATGTAAACAGATGCGCAAGAAGCGCATGATGCGCATGGAGCTGGCGCTCCGCTGCCAGGCGAGCTTTCGCAAATCCAAGCCCCTGTCTCTAGGCTACTCCCCAAACAGCACTTTTGTATAAGATCAAGTGTAGTAGCGTTCTTATAAGTTTAGGATATGGCGGGTGAGGGGAATGTAAACAGATGCGCAAGAAGCGCTGAAATAATATCCCTAAATGGTAAAAGTTTGCCAGTATATTTTGTGGATAACACAGCAGGGTGGCGACAAAGTTAACAACTTTGATGTGGAATCCATGAAAACAACCCAAATTTCTGCCTGACACACCTCGTTTGATAAAGGGACGATGTATGGAGGCAGCTATATGGACGACTTTTGGAGGTAGCAATGGAGACAACGTGTGGAGGCTGCTATGGAGACAATTTAATTTGGATAGTGCCTGTATGTGGCAGTCCCAAACATTTTTCAAACCAGAGGAGCAGGTAGGTGGCCCTCCAGTAAAATGGAATAGATTGAGTGCCTGTATGTGGCAGTCCCAAAAATTCTTCAAACCAGAGGAGCAGGTAGGTGGCCCTCCAGTAAAATGGAATAGATTGAGTGCCTGTATGTGGCAGTCCCAAAAATTGTTCAAACCAGAGGAGCAGGTAGGTGGCCCTCCAGTAAAATGGAATAGATTGAGTGCCTGTATGTGGCAGTCCCAAAAATTCTTCAAACCAGAGGAGCAGGTAGGTGGCCCTCCAGTAAAATGGAATAGATTGAGTGCCTGTATGTGGCAGTCCCAAAAATTGTTCAAACCAGAGGAGCAGGTAGGTGGCCCTCCAGTAAAATGGAATAGATTGAGTGCCTGTATGTGGCAGTCCCAAAAATTGTTCAAACCAGAGGAGCAGGTAGGTGGCCCTCCAGTAAAATGGAATAGATTGAGTGCCTGTATGTGGCAGTCCCAAAAATTCTTCAAACCAGAGGAGCAGGTAGGTGGCCCTCCAGTAAAATGGAATAGATTGAGTGCCTGTATGTGGCAGTCCCAAAAATTGTTCAAACCAGAGGAGCAGGTAGGTGGCCCTCCAGTAAAATGGAATAGATTGAGTGCCTGTATGTGGCAGTCCCAAAAATTGTTCAAACCAGAGGACCGGGTAGGTGGCCCTCCAGAAAAATGGAATAGATTGAGTGCCTGTATGTGGCACTCACAAAAATTGTTTCAAACAGAGGACCGGGTAGGTGGCCCTCCAGAAAAATTAAATGCATGAAGTATAGCAAGAGCCAGTGGGCCCTGTCAAAAAATAGCCATTTTCCTCTGCTTTACTGTACAAAGAGGAGGAGAAGGAGGAAAATGAGGAGGAGGAGGAGGAGTGGATCAATTATTCAGGTTGAGCTTCCTTCACCTGGTGGAGATTGGAAATTCTGAGAAATCCAGCCTTTATTCATTTTAATAAGCGTCAGCCTGTCAGCGCTGTCAGTCGACAGGCGTGTACGCTTATCGGTGATGATGCCACCAGCTGCACTGAAAACCCGCTCGGACAAGACGCTAGCGGCAGGGCAGGCAAGAACCTCCAAGGCGTATAGCGCCAGTTCGTGCCACATGTCCAGCTTTGAAACCCAGTAGTTGTAGGGAGCTGTGTGATCATTTAGGACGATGGTATGGTCAGCTACGTACTCCCTCACCATCTTTCTGTAAAGATCAGCCCTACTCTGCCGAGACTGGGGACAGGTGACAGTGTCTTGCTGGGGTGACATAAAGCTGGCAAAAGCCTTGTAAAGCGTACCCTTGCCAGTGCTGGACAAGCTGCCTGCTCGCCTACTCTCCCTCGCTACTTGTCCCGCAGAACTACGCACTCTGCCGCTAGCGCTGTCAGAAGGGAAATACTGTTTCAGCTTGTGCACCAGGGCCTGCTGGTATTCATGCATTCTCACACTCCTTTCCTCTGCAGGGATGAGAGTGGCAAGATTTTGCTTGTACCGTGGGTCCAGGAGAGTGAACACCCAGTAATCGGTGCTGGAATAAATTCTTTGAACGCGAGGGTCACGGGATAGGCAGCCTAGCATGAAATCTGCCATATGCGCCAGAGTACCAACGCGTAAGAATTCACTCCCCTCACTGGCCTGACTGTCCATTTCCTCCTCCTCCAACTCCTCCAACTCCTCTTCTTCTGCCCATACACGCTGAACAGTGAAGGACTCAACAATGGTCCCCTCTTGTGTCTCGCCAACATTCTCCTCCTCTTCCTCCTCATCCTCCTCCACCTCCACCTCCTCCGATATGCGCTGAGAAACAGACCTCAGGGTGCTTTGGCTATCAACAAGGGAATATTCTTCCCCCGTCTCTTGTGACGAGCGCAAAGCTTCCGACTTCATGCTGACCAGAGAGTTTTTCAACAGGCCAAGCAGCGGGATGGTGAGGCTGATGATGGCGGCATCGCCACTGACCATCTGTGTTGACTCCTCAAAGTTACTCAGCACCTGACAGATATCAGACATCCACGTCCACTCCTCATTGTAGACTTGAGGAAGCTGACTGACCTGACTACCAGTTCTGGTGGAAGTTGACATCTGGCAGTCTACAATCGCTCTGCGCTGCTGGTAAACTCTGGATAACATGGTCAGTGTTGAATTCCACCTCGTGGGCACGTCGCACAACAGTCGGTGAGCGGGCAGTTGGAGGCGGCGCTGCGCTGCCCTGAGAGTGGCAGCATCTGGGCTGGACTTCCTGAAATGCGCACAGATGCGGCGCACCTTCGTGAGCAAATCAGACAGATTGGGGTATGTCTTGAGGAAACGCTGCACTATCAGATTTAACACATGGGCCAGGCATGGCACATGTGTCAGTCTGCCGAGTTGCAGAGCCGCCACCAGGTTACGGCCGTTGTCACACACAACCATTCCCGGCTTGAGGTTCAGCGGTGCCAGCCACAGATCAGTCTGCGCCGTGATGCCCTGTAATAGCTCTTGGGCGGTGTGCCTTTTGTCGCCTAGGCTCAGCAGTTTGAGCACCGCCTGCTGTCGCTTAGCGACGGCACTGCTGCTGTGCCTAGAGCTACCGACTGATGGCGCCGTGCCCACGGATGGTAGTTCGGAGGAGGAGGTGGAGGAGGGGTGGGAGGAGGAGGAGGCATAGTAGGCCTGAAACACCTGGACCGAGGTAGGCCCCGCAATCCTCGGCGTCGGCAGTATATGAGCAGCCCCAGGGTCAGACTCGGTCCCAGCCTCCACCAAGTTAACCCAATGTGCCGTCAGCGATATATAGTGGCCCTGCCCGGCAGCACTCGTCCACGTGTCCGTGGTCAGGTGGACCTTGTCAGAAACGGCGTTGGTCAGGGCACGGATGATGTTGTCTGACACGTGCTGGTGCAGGGCTGGGACGGCACATCGGGAAAAGTAGTGGCGGCTGGGGACCGAATACCGAGGGGCGGCCGCCGCCATGAGGTTGCGAAAGGCCTCGGTCTCTTCTAGCCTATAGGGCAGCATCTCCAGGCTAAGCAATCTGGAGATGTGCACATTAAGGGCTTGGGCGTGCGGGTGGGTTGCACTATATTTGCGTTTCCGCTCCAGCGTCTGGGGTATGGAGAGCTGAACGCTGGTGGATGCTGTGGAGGATCGTGGAGGCGACGATGGGGTTTTTGTGGCAGGGTCCTGGGCAGGGGGCTGACTAGCAGCTGACACAGGGGAAGGAGCAGTGGTGTGCACGGCCGGAGGTGAACGGGCTTGTTGCCACTGAGTGGGGTGCTTAGCATTCATATGCCTGCGCATACTGGTGGTAGTTAAGCTAGTAGTGGTGGAACCCCTGCTGAGCCTGGTTTGGCAAATGTTGCACACCACAGTCCGTCGGTCATCCGGTGTTTCCTTAAAGAACCTCCACACTTCTGAAGATCTAGCCCTCGCCGCAAGAGCCCTCACCACGGGAGCTTCACTAGTTGACAGTGGCGCTGATGCACCAGCTCTGGCCCTGCCTCTCCGTCTGGCCCCACCACTGCTTCTTCCAACCTGTTCAGGTCGAGGACTCTCCTCCGTCTCAGAAGCACTGTGTTCACCCGGCCTCTCAACCCAGCTTGGGTCTGTCACCTCATCATCCTCCGATCCCTCAGTCTGCTCCCCCCTCGGACTTCCTGCCCTGACAACAACTTCCCCACTGTCTGACAACCGTGTCTCCTCATCGTCGGACACCTCTTTACACACTTCCACTACGTCAAGAAGGTCATCATCACCCACAGACTGTGACTGGTGGAAAACCTGGGCATCGGAAAATTGCTCAGCAGCAACCGGACAAGTGGTTTGTGACTGTGGGAAGGGTCCAGAAAACAGTTCCTCAGAGTATGCCGGTTCAAATGGCAAATTTTCCTGGGAGGGGGCAGACTGGGGGGGAGGAGGCTGAGGTGCAGGAGCTGGAGGAGTGGGGATTTCGGTGACATGGGTGGACTGCGTGGAAGACTGACTGGTGGTGGACAAATTGCTCGAAGCATTGTCAGCAATCCACGACATCACCTGTTCGCACTGTTCTGGCCTCAACAGTGCTCTACCACGAGTCCCAGTAACTTCAGACATGAACCTAGGGAGTGTAGCTCTGCGGCGTTCCCCTGCTCCCTCATCAGCAGGTGGTGTCTCACCCCGCCCAGGACCACCGCCTCTGACCCCTGCAGTAGTTGGACGCCCACGTCCCCGCCCTCGTCCTCTACCCCTAGCCCTGGGGTTAAACATTTTTAAAATGAGAGTTATAACTTTTTTTTTTTTTTTTACTTTTTTTTGTTTTTTTTTGTGTTTTTTTGTGTTTTTTGTTTTTTTTTGTGTTTTTTGTTTTTTTTTGAGTTTTTAGAACCAAACAATCCTATCCTATTGCTATGGCTATTTTCTAGCCAAGTATCAAAGGAAGCACACTACTATGCCAGATGAGATGACACTGGGGCAAATTTACTTACCCGGCCCATTCGCGATCCAGCGGCGCGTTCTCTGCTCTGGATTCGGGTCCGGCCGGGATTCATGAAGGCAGTTCCTCCGCCGTCCACCAGGTGGCGCTGCTGCGCTGAAAATCATCTCCACGCGCCGGAATGCACCACCTCGGACCAGGTGAAGGTAAGCGGTCACCAAGCGACACTTTTTCGGTTTTTAAATGCGGCGGTTTTTCCGAATACTTCGGGTTTTCGTTCGGCCACGCCCCCCGATTTCCGTTGCGCGCATGCCGGCGCCGATGCGCCACAATCCGATCGCGTGCGACACAATCCCGGGGCAATTCAGGTATAATCGGCGCAAATCGGAAATATTCGGGTAACACGTCGGGAAAACGCGATTCGGGCCCTTAGTAAATGACCCCCACTGAGTTAGTGCCTAATAGAAATCCAACCCCTACTGAATTTTCCCACTTCAGCCTTTGCTATGGATATGTGCGCCACTAAGCGCAGAACACAGCGGTCGCAAGTCTCACTACAAATTGCTCAGAATTGGCAAGTACATGCACTGCAGAAACTACAGCCACCAGCAGATCAACCAGAAATCAAATATATAGAACGCTACTGTAGGCTTCAAGAAGCTATTTGTATTCTCCTATGGCTATTTTCTAGCCAAGTATCAAAGGAAGCACACTACTATGCCAGATGAGATGACACTGAGTTAGTGCCTAATAGAAATCCAACCCCTACTGAATTTTGCCACTTCAGCCTTTGCTATGGATATGTGCGCCACTAAGCGCAGAACACAGCGGTCGCAAGTCTCACTACAAATTGCTCAGAATTGGCAAGTACATGCACTGCAGAAACTAAAGCCACCAGCAGATCAACCAGAAATCAAATATATAGAACGCTACTGTAGGCTTCAAGAAGCTGTTTGTATTCTCCTATGGCTATTTTCTAGCCAAGTATCAAAGGAAGCACACTACTATGCCAGATGAGATGACACTGAGTTAGTGCCTAATAGAAATCCAACCCCTACTGAATTTTCCCACTTCAGCCTTTGCTATGGATATGTGCGCCACTAAGCGCAGAACACAGCGGTCGCAAGTCTCACTACAAATTGCTCAGAATTGGCAAGTACATGCACTGCAGAAACTAAAGCCACCAGCAGATCAACCAGAAATCAAATATATAGAACGCTACTGTAGGCTTCAAGAAGCTGTTTGTATTCTCCTATGGCTATTTTCTAGCCAAGTATCAAAGGAAGCACACTACTATGCCAGATGAGATGACACTGAGTTAGTGCCTAATAGAAATCCAACCCCTACTGAATTTTCCCACTTCAGCCTTTGCTATGGATATGTGCGCCACTAAGCGCAGAACACAGCGGTCGCAAGTCTCACTACAAATTGCTCAGAATTGGCAAGTACATGCACTGCAGAAACTAAAGCCACCAGCAGATCAACCAGAAATCAAATATATAGAACGCTACTGTAGGCTTCAAGAAGCTGTTTGTATTCTCCTATGGCTATTTTCTAGCCAAGTATCAAAGGAAGCACACTACTATGCCAGATGAGATGACACTGAGTTATTGCCTAATAGAAATCCAACCCCTACTGAATTTTGCCACTTCAGCCTTTGCTATGGATATGTGCGCCACTAAGCGCAGAACACAGCGGTCGCAAGTCTCACTACAAATTGCTCAGAATTGGCAAGTACATGCACTGCAGAAACTACAGCCACCAGCAGATCAACCAGAAATCAAATATATAGAACGCTACTGTAGGCTTCAAGAAGCTATTTGTATTCTCCTATGGCTATTTTCTAGCCAAGTATCAAAGGAAGCACACTACTATGCCAGATGAGATGACACTGAGTTAGTGCCTAATAGAAATCCAACCCCTACTGAATTTTCCCACTTCAGCCTTTGCTATGGATATGTGCGCCACTAAGCGCAGAACACAGCGGTCGCAAGTCTCACTACAAATTGCTCAGAATTGGCAAGTACATGCACTGCAGAAACTAAAGCCACCAGCAGATCAACCAGAAATCAAATATATAGAACGCTACTGTAGGCTTCAAGAAGCTGTTTGTATTCTCCTATGGCTATTTTCTAGCCAAGTATCAAAGGAAGCACACTACTATGCCAGATGAGATGACACTGAGTTATTGCCTAATAGAAATCCAACCCCTACTGAATTTTCCCACTTCGGTCTTTGCTATGGATATGTGTGCCACTAAGAGCTAAACACAACGGTAGCAAGTCCCCCTGCTAATTCCTCACAAAATGGTAAAAGATGCAAATTAAAATAAAAAAAGTAGAACGTTATTGTAGCCCTAAGAAGGGCTGTTGGGTTCTTTGAGAATCACTCCTGCCTAACAGTAAGCTAATAGAACACCCTAACGCTTTCCCTGACCAGCAGCAGCTCTCTCCCTAGCGGCATCCAGAGACAGAATGATCCGAGCAGCGCGGCCAGCGGCTAGTCTATCCCAGGGTCACCTGATCTGGCCAGCCAACCACTGCTATCGACGTGTAAGGGTACCACGTCATGCTGGGTGGAGTGCAGAGTCTCCTGGCTTGTGATTGGCTCTGTTTCTGGCCGCCAAAAAGCAAAACGGCGGGAGCTGCCATTTTCTCGAGCGGGCGAAGTATTCGTCCGAGCAACGAGCAGTTTCGAGTACCCTAATGCTCGACCGAGCATCAAGCTCGGACGAGCATGTTCGCTCATCTCTAGTAATAATGTAATGGTTCACAACAATGAACAATGAATTCCCGTTGTGACCCTGGTTCCGTTTCTGACTTCGCTCCTTTGCCGCCTGCCCTGACCTGTTGCTACAACTCTGACTCCGATCCTGTGCTGCCAGTCCTGACCTCCTGCCTGTCCCCGACTACGAGATTGCCTGCCGTTTCCGTACCTCGACCTTGGCTGCCACTGCGGACAAGTCACGTCTGTGGAACGACCTGGTGGTACCACGCCGCAGCAAGTCCAACCCGCTTTGCGGCGGGCTCTGGTGAAAACCGGGTACCACTTAGACTCCGGTCCCAGGTAGTGGCTTGTGCTATCGTCCGCAGTGGTCTGGAGGATCCACAACCTCTAGCCTGACAGGCATACACTACTACGCCAACATATGCTACTGCCCCTTCAATCTGTCCTGTGAAGATGGCCACTGGTCACATGTCCACATCACATGTAATGTTCCTAATGGGCAGGACATGTGATCATCACTATGTCTGGCTGTAGTTGGTTGGTTGCAGTGCATCCAGTATGGTCAGTGTTATGGTGAGACGTCATCTCAGTGGCAATCTTTTACAACACTGGGAGCAGAGCATTAGAGGTAGGAGGTCTTACTGATAACTGAGGGGTCATGGGACTTGGAGTTGTAGATGGCGGCCATCTTGGAGATAACTCCGCCTACTTTAGATGGGACATAAAATTGTTTGAATCATAAAAGCAAACTATTTAAGCTCCATTTTGTGATTAATGACATAGAGATTTGTTGTATTCATTTATTTATAGCATTATGGGTTTTTGTATCAGATGTTCATATTTGTGGAATATCCCTTTAGACATAAATATATGTGTAAATAGTTAGTGAGGCGCCTCATTATTGATAAATCTGGCCCAGTGTTTTTTTTGTGTGAATGTGGAATGGGGTACAGAATGTTTTTGCCTCCTCGGTGAGGTACAGGGCACACAGCAGGGCTTGCAGGTTTGGGAGCTCTTTATCACTTTATGCTCACTGCACCCTGGATGGAACTTTATCAAGTAATGTTCCTGGGATGATAGAGATCACATTTACAGGCCAAAAACAACTACTCTTCCGTCCAACTGGGACAAGTAACAGACGCAGTCTGTGGGCAGTCATTGACCGGTGGCCATCTCCCCGGCCAGATCTATTGACCCAATGTTCATCACTGCTGAGAATATCCCAGTGCAGAGGAGCAGTCTCCCCTTAGCTGCTGGCCTTGTTGTTATGATAGTAGAGGACACCCATGTGGTGCTTCCTCACAGATAACACAGGGAGCAGTGCTGCTGTGATGTGGCTCTATATAAACAGGTGAGGTGTGTGTCCAGCATGTAAATACAAAGGTATCTGCAGAGTTATCAGCGCACATCACATCCCTGCCAGCGTTTGATGTGTCCCCTCTGATCCAACTGCATGTTGCTAAGCCAAGAACAATAATGACTTTACTAATTGGCAAGTGGTAGGATTAATTACAGTCTCGTGTGAAAATAGACGAATATTGACCCCATGTAAACTCATACATAGCTATATCTACACACTGACATTCACACTTATACAACACTATACTCATATAAACACTGATACCACCATATACTCAAATACGCACTGACATGACGTGTATGTGACTTGAAGTCACATACACACCGATGCCACCGTGTACTAGCATACAAACTGATACCACCCTGTACTTACGTACACACTGATACCAACGTGTAGTCACATACACACTGATACCAACGTGTAGTCACATACACAATGATACCAACGTGTAGTCACATACACAATGATACCAACGTGTAATCACATACACACTGATACCAACGTGTAGTCATATACACACTGATACCAACGTGTAGTCACATACACACTGATACCAACGTGTAGTCACATACACACTGATACCAACGTGTAGTCACATACACACTGATACCAACGTGCAGTCACATACACACTGATACCAACGTGTAGTCACATACACACTGATACCAACGTGTAGTCACATACACACTGATACCAACGTGTAATCACATACACACTGATACCAACGTGCAGTCACATACACACTGATACCAACGTATAGTCACATACACACTGATACCAACGTGCAGTCATATACATACTGATACCAACGTGTAGTCACATACACACTGATACCAACGTGCAGTCACATACACACTGATACCAACGTGTAATCACATACACACTGATACCAACGTGCAGTCACATACACACTGATACCAACGTATAGTCACATACACACTGATACCAACGTGCAGTCATATACATACTGATACCAACGTGTAGTCACATACACACTGATATCAACGTGCAGTCACATACACACTGATACCAACGTGTAATCACATACACACTGATACCGACGTGTAGTCACATACACACTGATACCAACGTGTAGTCACATACACACTGATACCAACGTGCAGTCACATACACACTGATACCAACGTGCAGTCACATACACACTGATACCAACGTGTAATCACATACACACTGATACCAACATGTAATCACATACACACTGATACCAACGTGTAGTCACATACACACTGATACCAACGTGTAATCACATACACACTGATACCAACGTGTAATCACATACACACTGATACCAACGTGTAGTCACATACACACTGATACCAACGTGTAATCACATACACACTGATACCAACGTGTAATCACATACACACTGATACCAACGTGTAGTCACATACACACTGATACCAACGTGTAGTCACATACACACTGATACCAACGTGTAGTCACATACACACTGGTACCAACGTGTAGTCACATACACACTGATACCAACGTGTAGTCACATACACACTGATACCAACGTGCAGTCACATACACACTGATACCAACGTGTAGTCACATACACACTGATACCAACGTGCAGTCACATACACACTGATACCAACGTGTAGTCACATACACACTGATACCAACGTGCAGTCATATACACACTGATACCAACGTGTAGTCACATACATGCTGATACCAACGTGTAGTCACATACACACTGATACCAACGTGTAATCACATACACACTGATACCAACGTGTAGTCACATACAGGTAGTCACATACACACTGATACCAACGTGCAGTCACATACACACTGATACCAACGTGTAGTCACATACACAATGATACCAACGTGCAGTCACATACACACTGATACCAACGTGTAGTCACATACACACTGATACCAACATGCAGTCATATACACACTGATACCAACGTGTAATCACATACACAATGATACCAACGTGTAGTCACATACACGCTGATACCAACGTGTAGTCACATACACACTGATACCAACGTGTAATCACATACACACTGATACCAACGTGTAATCACATACACACTGATACCAACGTGTAGTTACATACACACTGATACCAACGTGCAGTCACATACACACTGATACCAACGTGCAGTCACATACATACTGATACCAACGTGTAGTCACATACACACTGATACCGACGTGTAATCACATACACACTGATACCAACGTGTAGTCACATACACACTGATACCAACGTGCAGTCACATACACACTGATACCAACGTGTAGTCACATACACACTGATACCAACTTGTAATCACATACACACTGATACCAGCGTGTAGTCACATACACACTGATACCGACGTGTAGTCACATACACACTGATACCGACGTGTAGTCACATACACACTGATACCAACGTGTAGTCACATACACACTGATACCAACGTATAGTCACATACACACTGATACCAACGTGTAGTCACATACACACTGATACAAACGTGTAGTCATATACACACTGATACCAACGTGCAGTCACATACACACTGATACCAATGTGCAGTCACATACACACTGATACCAACGTGCAGTCACATACACACTGATACCAACGTGCAGTCACATACACACTGATACCAACGTGCAGTCACATACACATTGATACCAACGTGTAGTCACATACACATTGATACCAACGTGTAGTCACATACACACTGATACCAACGTGTAGTCACATACACACTGATACCAACGTGTAGTCACATACACACTGATACCAACGTGTAATCACATACACACTGATACCAACGTGTAGTCACATACACACTGATACCAACGTGTAATCACATACACACTGATACCAACGTGCAGTCACATACACACTGATACCAACTTGTAATCACATACACACTGATACCAACGTGTAGTCACATACACACTGATACCGACTTGTAATCACATACACACTGATACCGACGTGTAGTCACATACACACTGATACCGACGTGTAATCACATACACACTGATACCGACGTGTAGTCACATACACACTGATACCGACTTGTAGTCACATACACACTGATACCGACGTGTAGTCACATACACACTGATACCAACGTGTAGTCACATACACACTGATACCGACGTGTAGTCACATACACACTGATACCAACGTGTAGTCACATACACACTGATACCAACGTGCAGTCACATACACACTGATACCAACGTGTAGTCACATACACACTGATACCAACGTGTAGTCACATACACACTGATACCAACGTGTAGTCACATACACACTGATACCAACGTGTAGTCACATACACACTGATACCAACGTGTAGTCACATACACACTGATAGCAACGTGTAGTTACATACACACTGATACCAACGTGCAGTCATATACACACTGATACCAACGTGTAGTCACATACACACTGATACCAACGTGCAGTCACATACACACTGATACCAACGTGTAGTCACATACACACTGATACCAACGTGTAGTCACGTACACACTGATAGCAACGTGTAGAACGTGCAGTCATATACACACTGATACCAACGTGTAGTCACATACACACTGATACCAACGTGCAGTCACATACACACTGATACCAACGTGTAGTCACATACACACTGATACCAACGTGTAGTCACATACACACTGATACCAACGTGTAATCACATACACACTGATACCAATGTGTAGTCACATACACACTGATAGCAACGTGTAGTCACATACACACTGATAGCAACGTGTAGTCACATACACACTGATACCAACGTGCAGTCACATACACACTGATACCAACGTGTAGTCACATACACACTGATACCAACGTGTAGTCACATACACAATGATACCAACGTGCAGTCACATACACACTGATACCAACATGTAGTCACATACACACTGATACCAACGTGCAGTCATATACACACTGATACCAACGTGTAGTCACATACACACTGATACCAACGTGTAGTTACATACACACTGATACCAACGTGCAGTCATATACACACTGATACCAACGTGCAGTCACATACACACTGATACCAACGTGTAGTCACATCCACACTGATACCAACGTGCAGTCACATACACACTGATACCAACGTGCAGTCACATACACACTGATACCAACGTGTAGTCACATACACACTGATACCAACGTGTAGTCACATACACACTGATACCAACGTGTAGTCACATACACACTGATACCAACGTGCAGTCACATACACACTGATACCAACGTGTAATCACATACACACTGATACCAACGTGCAGTCACATACACACTGATACCAACGTGTAGTCACATACACACTGATAGCAACGTATAGTTACATACACACTGATACCAACGTGCAGTCACATACACACTGATACCAACGTGTAATCACATACACACTGATACCAACGTGTAGTCACATACACACTGATACCAACGTGCAGTCACATACACACTGATAGCAACGTGTAGTCACATACACACTGATACCAACGTGCAGTCACATACACACTGATACCAACGTTTAATCACATACACACTGATACCAACATGTAGTCACATACACACTGATACCAACATGTAGTCACATACACACTGATACCGACTTGTAGTCACATACACACTGATACCGACGTGTAGTCACATACACACTGATACCAACGTGTAGTCACATACACACTGATACCAACATGTAGTCACATACACACTGATACCAACGTGTAGTCACATACACACTGATACCAATGTGTAGTCACATAGACACTGGTGCCTCCGTGTACTGACATACACACTAGTACCAACGTGTAGTTGCATACACACTGGTACAATTGTCTACTCACATAGACACTGATGCAACCTTGTACCCACATACACACTGACTTACCTCACTTTACATTTATTCCCTCATAATTTACCTAATACCTAATTTATCTCCCCTTCACACACACACACACACACACACATATATATATATATATATATATATATATATATATATATATATATATACTTGCTGTACTCCTACCCCTCTACCCCTCTCCCCCTCTCCCCTCCTCATATTGTGGCCCCTCTCTTATTCTCCTTCTGATTGTGCCCCCCTGCCCTCCATTCCTTTCTTATTGTTGTCTCTTGTCCTCCATTCTACTTTATACTGTGGCCTCCTGTCATCCAGCATCCATTTCCAAAAAATAATAGCCTCCTGTCCTCCATCCATCATCATTTTGTGGCCATCTGTCCTCCATGCTCCATCATATTGTGGCCTCCTGTCCTCCATCCTCCTCATGTAGTTACCTTCTGTCCTCCTTTCTTCCTTCTCACAGTGTGGCTTCCCTCTTCCCTCATATTGTGACCTCATGTCCTCCATACTCCATCATATTGTGACCTCCTGTCTCCCACCCCCCATCAATCTCATATAGTGGCCTCCTATCCTCCTACATCCTCCCTCACATTGTTGCCTCCCTTCTCCCTCATATTGTGGCCACCTGTCCTCCTACATCCTTCCTCATAGTGTGGCCTCCATCCTCCCCCAAATTGTGACCTCCTTCCTCCTCCATATTGTGGCCTTCTGTCCCCCATCCTCCATCATATTGCGGCCTCCTGTCCCCCAGTCTCCATCCTCCTCATAAAGTGACCTCCTGTCCTCCTCCATCCTCCCTCATATTCTGGCCTTCTGATATTCTCCATCCTCGATCCACCTCATATTATGGCCTCCCTCCTCCTTCATAGTGTGACCTCCTGTCCTCCATCCTCCCTCATATTTGGCCTCCTGTCCTCCATCATATTGTGGCCCCCCTTCTCCATCATATTGTGGCCTCCTGCTGTCCTCCATCCTCCCTCATATTGGGGCCCTCTACCTCCCTCGTAATGGGGTCTCCTGTCCTCCTTCATCCACCATCATATTGTGGCTTCCCTCCTCCCTTAAATTGTGGGCTCCTGTCTTCCATGCTCCATAATATTGTGGCCTCCTGTCTCCCATCCTCCATACCTCTCATATAGTGGCCTTCTGTCCTCTTCCATCCTCCCTCATAGTCTGACCTCCTGATCTTCTCCATCCTCCTTATATTATGGCCTCCCTCCTCCCTCATAGTCTGACCTCCTGTCCTCATCCGTAATCTCTCCTATTGTAACCTCCCTCCTCCCTCACATTGTGGCCTCCTGTCCACCATCCTCCCTCATATTCTTGCCTCCCTCCTCCCTCAAATTGTGTCCTCCTGTCCTCATCCATACTTTCTCCTATTGTGACCTCCCTCCTCACTCACATTGTGGCCTCCTGTCCTCCACCCTCCCTCATATTGTGGCCTTCTATCCTCGACAATCCTCCATCATATTGTGGCCTCCCTCCCCCTTATATTGTGGCCTCCTGCCCTACTCTATCCTCCCTCATATTGTCGCCTCCCTTCTCCCTCAAATTGTGGCCTCCTTCTTTCCATAAATTGGGTCCTCCTGTTCTCCTTCATCCTCCATCATATTGTGGCCTCCCTCCTCCCTCATAGTGTGACCTCCTGTCCTCCAACCCCCCTCTTATTGTGGCCTCCTGTCCTCCATCCTCCCTCATATTGTGGCCTCTTGTCCTCCATCCTCCATTATATTGTGGTCTCCCTCCTCCCTCAAATTGTGGCCTCCTTCCTTCCTTAAATTGGGGCCTCCTGTTCTCCTTAATCCTCCAACATATTGTGGCCTCCCGCCTCCCTCAAATTGTGGCCTACTGTCCTCCTACATCCTCCCTCATTTTTATACCAGACTTCTTTCAGGTATACACTGATACCACTGTGTACTTAGGGTGTACAACCATGTACTCATAAACATAACTATATATATATGCAAACATACTTATACATAATATAATTATACATCATTATCCAGGAATCCCAATGTAGCATTTACTTCCACACCTAATATTTATATGTTTATACAACTGAGCTCATACACTTCTTTATACATAATGTTATTATTAAACTGATACATATGTAATCATGCACTTACATTAATATAATAATTCTCATAAACTATTATTGATAAGATTGTTCTACATACAGCAGTGTTTTGTTTAGCAAATTCCATTCAGCAGGATCTGCTGCGCCATCCGCTGCACCCTCAGTTCATCTGGGGAGAGGGAGCAGACACCTGATATTCCGCCACTCTGTATAATCAGCCATTTTCAGGAGGTTCCAGCAGCTCTGAGCCGCTTCCAATCAGATACAAAATATTTTACTCTGCCCACAGTTTCCTCATAAGCTCCAGGGTGGGCAGAGCTCTTACTGACCACAATGTCTCCTATTATACCTACTTATATTCTAAGTGGTTCTAAGGTCGGGGCCAGAAATGGGACAATTTACAAACATGTCAGTGACCAAAACTTAGCAGATTCCAGGGGAGACACTTATTTCCTGCAGTAAACCCTTCTGTATGCCTCCACCAGGGTCCATCTGTACTGTTCTCTATCTCAACGCTGTTAAAGAGGCGTCCACTTTCAGCAAATAATTGATATGGTTTGTGTAAGGAAAAGTTCTACAATTTTCTAATATACTTTCTGTATCAACTCCTAACTGTTTTCTAGATCTTTGTTTGCTGTCTTGCTATAAAAACCTCTATGTTAACTTCTACTGAATAGAAATCTGTCCATGGTCATGTGATGGAAACGCATGCGCACAACTCGTTATTATCAAACAGCTCTGACTACTCCCTGTGACAGTAACGGATTGCGCAGCGGCATGTAAATCACAAGACCATGGACATTTCTATTGAGTAGAGGTAAATATAGAAACTTTTATAGCAAGACAGCAAGCAGAGATCTAGAAAACTGTGAGGAATTGATACAGAAAGTAAATTGGAAAATTGTATAACTTTTCCTTACACAAACCATATCAATTATTTGCAGAAAGTGGACAACCCCTATTCATTCACTACAGAGCAGCAGTGACATCACTGAGAATACAGCCGATTCATTCACTAGAGAGCAGCAGTGACATCCCTGAGAATACAGCTTATCCATCCACTAGAGAGGAGCTGTGACATCACTGAGAATACAGCCTGTCTATACACTAGAGAGCAGCAGTGACATCCCTGAGAATACAGCCTATCCATACATTAGAGAGCAGCAGTGACATCACTGAGAATACAACCTATCCATTCACTAGAGAGCAGCAGTGACATCACTGAGAATACAGCCTATCATTTCACTAGAGAGCATCAGTGACATCACTGACAATACAGCGTATCCATTCACTAGAGAGCAGCAGTGGCATCACTGAGAATACAGCCTATCCATTCACTAGGGAGCAGCAGTGACATAACTGAGAATACAGCGGATCCACTCACTAGAGAGCAGCAGTGCCAGCACTGAGAACACAGCCTATCCATACACTAGAGAGCAGCAGTGACATCACTGAGAATACAGCCTATCCATACACTAGAGAGCAGCAGTGACATCCCAGAGAATCCAGCCTATCCAATCACTAGAGAGCAGCAGTGACATCACTGAGAATACAGCCTATCCATCACTAGAGAGCAGCAGTGAAATCACTGAGAATACAGCCTAGCCATTCACTAGAGAGAAGCAGTGACATCCCAGAGAATCCCGCCTATCCAATCACTAGAGAGCAGCAGTGACATCACTGAGAATACAGCCTATCCATTCACTAGAGAGAAGCAGTGACATCCCAGAGAATCCAGCCTATCCAATCACTAGAGAGCAGCAGTGACATCACTGAGAATACAGCCTATCCATTCACTAGAGAGAAGCAGTGACATCACTGAGAATACAGCCTATCCATTCACTAGAGAGAAGCAGTGACATCACTGAGAATACAGCCTTTCCATTCACTAGAGAGCAGCAGTGAGATCACTGAGAATACAGCCTTTTTGCCCTTTAGAGAGCAGCAGTGACATCACTTAGAATACAGTCTAACCATTCGCTAAAGGGGAACAATGACATCACAGAAAAAACAGCTTTTCCATTCATTAGAAAGCAGTGACATCACTGACAATACAGCCAATCCATTCACTAGAGAGCAGCAGTGACATCACTGACAATACAGCCAATGCATTCACTAGAGAGCAGCAGTGCCAACACTGAGAATACAACCTACCCATTCACGAGAGAGCAGCAGTGACATCACTGAGGATACATCCTATCCATTTACTAGAGAGCAGCAGTGACATTCCTGAGAATACAGCCTATCCATTCACTAGAGAGCAGCAGTGACATCACTGACAATACAGTCAATCCATTCACTAGAGAGCAGCAGTGACATCACTGACAATACAGCCAATCCATTCACTAGAGAGCAGCAGTGAAATAACTGAGAATACAGCATATCAACTTACTAGAGAGCAGCAGTGCCAACACTGAGAATACAACCTACCCATTCACGAGAGAGCAGCAGTGACATCACTGAGGATACATCCTATCCATTTACTAGAGAGCAGCAGTGACATTCCTGAGAATACAGCCTATCCATTCACTAGAGAGGAGCAATTACATCACTGAGAATACAACCTATCCATACACTAGAGAGCAGCAGCGACATCACTGAGAATACAGCCTATCCATTCACTAGAGAGCAGCAGTGACATTACTGAGAATACAGCCCATCCATTCACTAGAGAGCAGCAGTGACATCACTGAGAATACAGCCTATCCATTCACTAGAGAGCAGCAGTGACATCACTGAGAATACAGCCTATTCATTCACTAGAGAGCAGCAGTGACATCCCTGAGAATACAGCCTATCCATACATTAGAGAGCAGCAGTGACATCACTGAGAATACAACCTATCCATTCACTAGAGAGCAGCAGTGGCATCACTGAGAATACAGCCTATCCATTCACTAGGGAGCAGCAGTGACATAACTGAGAATACAGCGGATCCACTCACTAGAGAGCAGCAGTGCCAGCACTGAGAACACAGCCTATCCATACACTAGAGAGCAGCAGTGACATCACTGAGAATATAGCCTATCCATACACTAGAGAGCAGCAGTGACATCCCAGAGAATCCAGCCTATCCAATCACTAGAGAGCAGCAGTGACATCACTGAGAATACAGCCTATCCATCACTAGAGAGCAGCAGTGAAATCACTGAGAATACAGCCTAGCCATTCACTAGAGAGAAGCAGTGACATCCCAGAGAATCCCGCCTATCCAATCACTAGAGAGCAGCAGTGACATCACTGAGAATACAGCCTATCCATTCACTAGAGAGAAGCAGTGACATCCCAGAGAATCCAGCCTATCCAATCACTAGAGAGCAGCAGTGACATCACTGAGAATACAGCCTATCCATTCACTAGAGAGAAGCAGTGACATCACTGAGAATACAGCCTATCCATTCACTAGAGAGAAGCAGTGACATCACTGAGAATACAGCCTTTCCATTCACTAGAGAGCAGCAGTGAGATCACTGAGAATACAGCCTTTTTGCCCTTTAGAGAGCAGCAGTGACATCACTTAGAATACAGTCTAACCATTCGCTAAAGGGGAACAATGACATCACAGAAAAAACAGCTTTTCCATTCATTAGAAAGCAGTGACATCACTGACAATACAGCCAATCCATTCACTAGAGAGCAGCAGTGACATCACTGACAATACAGCCAATGCATTCACTAGAGAGCAGCAGTGCCAACACTGAGAATACAACCTACCCATTCACGAGAGAGCAGCAGTGACATCACTGAGGATACATCCTATCCATTTACTAGAGAGCAGCAGTGACATTCCTGAGAATACAGCCTATCCATTCACTAGAGAGCAGCAGTGACATCACTGACAATACAGTCAATCCATTCACTAGAGAGCAGCAGTGACATCACTGACAATACAGCCAATCCATTCACTAGAGAGCAGCAGTGAAATAACTGAGAATACAGCATATCAACTTACTAGAGAGCAGCAGTGCCAACACTGAGAATACAACCTACCCATTCACGAGAGAGCAGCAGTGACATCACTGAGGATACATCCTATCCATTTACTAGAGAGCAGCAGTGACATTCCTGAGAATACAGCCTATCCATTCACTAGAGAGGAGCAATTACATCACTGAGAATACAACCTATCCATACACTAGAGAGCAGCAGCGACATCACTGAGAATACAGCCTATCCATCACTAGAGAGGAGCAGTTACATCACTGAGAATACAGCCTATCCATCACTAGAGAACAGCAGTGACATCACTGAGAATACAGCCTGTCCATACACTAGAGAGCAGCAGTGACATCACTGAGAATACAGCCTATCCATACACTAGAGAGCAGCAGTGACATCACTGAGAATACAGCGGATCCACTCACTAGAGAGCAGCAGTGCCAGCACTGAGAACACAGCCTATCCATTCACTAGAGAGCAGCAGTGACATCACTGAGAATACAGCCTATCCAATCACTAGAGAGCAGCAGTGACATCACTGAGAATGCAGCCTATCCATTCACTAGAGAGAAGCAGTGACATCCCAGAGAATCCAGCCTATCCAATCACTAGAGAGCAGCAGTGACATAACTGAGAATACAGCCTATCCATTCACTAGAGAGAAGCAGTGACATCACTGAGAATATAGCCTATCCATTCACTAGAGAGCAGCAGTGACATAACTGAGAATACAGCCTATCCATCACTAGAGAGCGGCAGTGACAACACTGAGAATACAACCTATCCATTCACTAGAGAGCAGCAGTGACATCACTGAGAATACAGCCTAACCATTCACTAGAGAGCAGCAGTGACATCACTGAGAATACAGCCTATCCATCACTAGAGAGCAGCAGTGACATCCCTGAGAATACAGCCTAACCATTCACTAGAGAGCAGCAGTGACATCACTGAGAATACAGCCTATCCATCACTAGAGAGCAGCAGTGCCAGCACTGAGAATACAGCCTATCCATTTACTAGAGAGCAGCAGTGACATCACTGAGAATACAGCCTATCCATTCACTAGAGAGCAGCAGTGACATCCCTGAGAATACAGCCTAATCATTCACTAGAGAGCAGCAGTGAAATCACTGCATTATCAGTGGTGAGCTTTAGAAGAGGAATGCTCTTCATCTGCCATTTGTCAGTTTTATGGTCTGGTTTCACTCACTCCTCACAGACACAATTTTATTGCTGATTGTAGATTGGCAACTTTTTTCTATGTTTCCTCACTTTTTTACTAGATTAAGTTGGAAAATCTCAGCTCATAACATCATTTGTCAAAGTCACATTATGCACATATTACGTGTGGCAGCACCATCTGCACCATGAGATTGACCCGCTGTCTGCAGGATGGAGGAGCAGATCATTTCCAGATGTTATAATTACTGGGGAGGACGAGCAGGTGGATCTCTCGTCCATACAAATGTCAGCAATTCTTGTCAAGAGATTAAAGCAGGTACTAGATTCAGTGGTGCCCAAGATACATCTGGAAAAATATAATATATAAATATATTATAAATAATAAAATGTTCTGGACTTCATGATTTGAATGTTCCTGGTTGTATCATAGAGTGGACAGCACCATCTTCATCATAAATTATGGAAGTGTTGACCTACCAGATCCATCTCCACATATATCAGCAAATATGTAGAAATCATATGTACTGTGAAGTCGAGGTGATTGGGGAGGAGGACTAGAATACTAGAATTGCAGTTGGGAATGACACAGCTGAAAAGGATTTAGGACCATAGTTAAATGCCACTGCACACCATTGTTATGGGCAGTGAAATGTCAGCAATGCTTGTCAAGAGGTTAAAGCAGGTATATCCTATGACTAGAGATGAGCGAACATACTCGTCTGAGCTTGATGCTCGTTCGAGCATTAGCTTACTCGAAACTGCTCGTTGCTCGGACGAATACTTCGCCCGCTCGAGAAAATGGCAGCTCCCGCCGTTTTGCTTTTTGGCGGCCAGAAACAGAGCCAATCACAAGCCAGGAGACTCTGCACTCCACCCAGCATGACGTGGTACCCTTACACGTCGATAGCAGTGGTTGGCTGGCCAGATCAGGTGACCCTGGGATAGACTAGCCGCTGCCCGCGCTGCTCGGATCATTCTGTGTCTGGATGCCGCTAGGGAGAGAGCTGCTGCTGGTCAGGGAAAGCGTTAGGGTGTTCTATTAGAATAGTGTTAGGCAGGAGTGATTCAACAAGAACCCAACAGCCCTTCTTAGGGCTACAATAACGTTACACTTTTTTTTTTTTGTTTGCTTGTGGCTGGGCTTGCTGGCACTAGTAGTGCAGCTAGTACCATATTGTGAGGAATTTGCAGGGGGACTTGCTACCGTTGTGTTTAGCTCTTAGTGACACACATAAACACCAAAGTGGGAAAATTTATTAGGGGTTTGATTTCAATTAGGCACAGTCTGCCAGTTTCTTTTTATTTTACGTTTATTTTTTCATAACTCAGCGTCATCTCATCAGTGTGCTTTCATACTTGGCTAGAAAATAGCCAAAGGAGAATCCAAACGGCTTACTTACGCCTACAATAGCGTTATATATATTTTATTTCTGGTTGATCTGCTGGTGGCTGTCCTTGCTGCAGTGCATATACTAGCCAATTGTGAGGAATTTGGAGTGAGACTTGCGACCGCTGTGTTTAGCGCTTAGTGACGCACATATCCATCGCAAAGACCGAAGTGGGATAATTTATTAGGGGTTGGATTTCAATTAGGCACAGTCTGCCATTTCC
Organism: Engystomops pustulosus; assembly: GCF_040894005.1. Classification (NCBI taxonomy): domain Eukaryota; kingdom Metazoa; phylum Chordata; class Amphibia; order Anura; family Leptodactylidae; genus Engystomops; species Engystomops pustulosus. The sequence continues at coordinate 79,691,564 of NC_092417.1, read as the reverse complement.
TTTTTATTTTACGTTTATTTTTTCATAACTCAGCGTCATCTCATCAGTGTGCTTTCATACTTGGCTAGAAAATAGCCAAAGGAGAATCCAAATGGCTAACTTACGCCTACAATAGCGTTATATATATTTTATTTCTGGTTGATCTGCTGGTGGCTGTCCTTGCTGCAGTGCATATACTAGCCAATTGTGAGGAATTTGGAGTGAGACTTGCGACCGCTGTGTTTAGCGCTTAGTGACGCACATATCCATCGCAAAGACCGAAGTGGGAAAATTTATTAGGGGTTTGATTTCAATTAGGCACAGTCTGCCAGTTTCTTTTTATTTTACGTTTATTTTTTCATAACTCAGCGTCATCTCATCAGTGTGCTTTCATACTTGGCTAGAAAATAGCCAAAGGAGAATCCAAACGGCTTACTTACGCCTACAATAGCGTTATATATATTTTATTTCTGGTTGATCTGCTGGTGGCTGTCCTTGCTGCAGTGCATATACTAGCCAATTGTGAGGAATTTGGAGTGAGACTTGCGACCGCTGTGTTTAGCGCTTAGTGACGCACATATCCATCGCAAAGACCGAAGTGGGATAATTTATTAGGGGTTGGATTTCAATTAGGCACAGTCTGCCATTTCCTTTTTATTTTACGTTTATTTTTTCATAACTCAGCGTCATCTCATCAGTGTGCTTTCATACTTGGCTAGAAAATAGCCAAAGGAGAATCCAAATGGCTAACTTACGCCTACAATAGCGTTATATATATTTTATTTCTGGTTGATCTGCTGGTGGCTGTCCTTGCTGCAGTGCATATACTAGCCAATTGTGAGGAATTTGGAGTGAGACTTGCGACCGCTGTGTTTAGCGCTTAGTGACGCACATATCCATCGCAAAGACCGAAGTGGGATAATTTATTAGGGGTTGGATTTCAATTAGGCACAGTCTGGCAGTTTCTTTTTATTTTACGTTTATTTTTTCATAACTCAGCGTCATCTCATCAGTGTGCTTTCATACTTGGCTAGAAAATAGCCAAAGGAGAATCCAAACGGCTTACTTACGCCTACAATAGCGTTATATATATTTTATTTCTGGTTGATCTGCTGGTGGCTGTCCTTGCTGCAGTGCATATACTAGCCAATTGTGAGGAATTTGGAGTGAGACTTGCGACCGCTGTGTTTAGCGCTTAGTGACGCACATATCCATCGCAAAGACCGAAGTGGGAAAATTTATTAGGGGTTGGATTTCAATTAGGCACAGTCTGCCATTTCCTTTTTATTTTACGTTTATTTTTTCATAACTCAGCGTCATCTCATCAGTGTGCTTTCATACTTGGCTAGAAAATAGCCAAAGGAGAATCCAAACGGCTTACTTACGCCTACAATAGCGTTATATATATTTTATTTCTGGTTGATCTGCTGGTGGCTGTCCTTGCTGCAGTGCATATACTAGCCAATTGTGAGGAATTTGGAGTGAGACTTGCGACCGCTGTGTTTAGCGCTTAGTGACGCACATATCCATCGCAAAGACCGAAGTGGGAAAATTTATTAGGGGTTGGATTTCAATTAGGCACAGTCTGCCATTTCCTTTTTATTTTACGTTTATTTTTTCATAACTCAGCGTCATCTCATCAGTGTGCTTTCATACTTGGCTAGAAAATAGCCAAAGGAGAATCCAAACGGCTTACTTACGCCTACAATAGCGTTATATATATTTTATTTCTGGTTGATCTGCTGGTGGCTGTCCTTGCTGCAGTGCATATACTAGCCAATTGTGAGGAATTTGGAGTGAGACTTGCGACCGCTGTGTTTAGCGCTTAGTGACGCACATATCCATCGCAAAGACCGAAGTGGGATAATTTATTAGGGGTTGGATTTCAATTAGGCACAGTCTGCCATTTCCTTTTTATTTTACGTTTATTTTTTCATAACTCAGCGTCATCTCATCTGGCATAGCAGTGTGCTTTCATACTTGGCTAGAAAATAGCCATAGCAATAGGATAGCATTGTTTGGTTTTAAAAACTAAAAAACACAAAAAAAACCTAAAAAACACAAAAAACAAAAAAAAAAGTTAAAAAAAAAATTAAAGTTATATAACTTTCATTTTCAAAATGTTTAACCCGAGGGCTAGGGGTAGAGGACGAGAACGAGGGCGGGGACGTGGGCGTCCATCTACTGCAGGGGTCAGAGGCCGTGGTCCTGGGTGGGGTGAGACACCACCTGCTGATGAGGGAGCAGGGGAACGCCGCAGAGCTACACTCCCTAGGTTCATCATGTCTCAAGTTACTGGGACTCGTGGTAGAGCACTGTTGAGGCCAGAACAGTGCGAACAGGTGATGTCGTGGATTGCCGACAATGCTTCGAGCAATTTGTCCACCAGTCAGTCTTCCACGCAGTCCACCCATGTCACCGAAATCGGCACTCCTCCAGCTCCTGCACCTCAGCCTCCTCCCCCCCAGTCTGCCCCCTCCCAGGAAAATTTGGCATTTGAACCAGAATACTCTGAGGAACTGTTTTCTGGACCCTTCCCACAGTCACAAACCACTTGTCCGGTTGCTGCTGAGCAATTTTCCGATGCCCAGGTTTTCCACCAGTCGCAGTCTGTGGGTGATGATGACCTTCTTGACGTAGTGGAAGAAGTGTGTAAAGAGGTGTCCGACGATGAGGAGACACGGTTGTCAGACAGTGGTGAAGTTGTTGTCAGGGCAGGAAGTCAGAGGGGGGAGCAGACTGAGGGATCGGAGGATGATGAGGTGACAGACCCAAGCCGGGTTGATAGGCCGGGTGAACACAGTGCTTCTGAGACGGAGGAGAGTCCTCGACCAGAACAGGTTGGAAGAGGCAGTGGTGGGGCCAGACGGAGAGGCAGGGCCAGAGCAGGTGCATCAGCGCCAAATGTGTCACGTAGTGAAGCTCCCGTGGCGAGGGCTCCCGCGGCGAGGGCTAGATTTTCAGAAGTCTGGAGGTTCTTTAAGGAAACAACGGATGACCGACGGACTGTGGTGTGCACAGGGGTTCAGCAGGGGTTCACCACTACTAGCTTAACTACCACCAGTATGCGCAGGCATATGAATGCTAAACACCCGAATCAGTGGCACCAAGCCCGTTCACCTCCGGCCGTGCACACCACTGCTCCTTCCCCTGTGTCAGCTGATAGTCAGCCCCCTGCCCAGGACCCTGGCACAAAAACCCCATTGTCGCCTCCACGATCCTCCACAGCATCCACCAGCGTTCAGCTCTCCATACCCCTGGAGCGGAAAAGAAAATATAGTGCAACCCACCCGCACGCCCAAGCCCTTAATGTCCACATCTCCAGATTGCTTAGCCTGGAGATGCTGCCCTATAGGCTAGTAGAGACCGAGGCCTTTCGCAACCTCATGGCGGCAGCCGCCCCTCGATATTCGGTCCCCAGCCGCCACTACTTTTCCCGATGTGCCGTCCCAGCCCTGCACCAGCACGTGTCAGACAACATCATCCGTGCCCTGACCAACGCCGTTTCTGACAAGGTCCACCTGACCACGGACACGTGGACGAGTGCTGCCGGGCAGGGCCACTATATATCGCTGACGGCACATTGGGTTAACTTGGTGGAGGCTGGGACCGAGTCTGACCCTGGGGCTGGTCATATACTGCCGACGCCGAGGATTGCGGGGCCTACCTCGGTCCAGGTCTCAAAGGCCTACTATGCCTCCTCCTCCTCCCACCCCTCCTCCACCTCCTCCTCCGAACTACCATCCGTGGGCATGGCGCCATCAGTCGCTAGCTCTAGGCACAGCAGCAGTGCCGTCGCTAAGCGACAGCAGGCGGTGCTCAAACTGCTGAGCCTAGGCGATAAAAGGCACACCGCCCAAGAACTGATCTGTGGCTGGCACCGCTGAACCTGAAGCCAGGCATGGTTGTGTGTGACAACGGCCGTAACCTGGTGGCGGCTCTGCAACTCGGCAGACTGACACATGTGCCATGCCTGGCCCATGTGTTAAATCTGATAGTTCAGCGTTTCCTCAAGACATACCCCAATCTGTCAGATTTGCTCACGAAGGTGCGCCGCATCTGTGCGCATTTCAGGAAGTCCCGCACAGATGCTGCCACTCTCAGGGCAGCGCAGCGCCGCCTCCAACTGCCCGCTCACCGACTGTTGTGCCACGTGCCCACGAGGTGGAATTCAACATTAACCATGTTATCCAGAGTTTACCAGCAGCGCAGAGCGATTGTAGACTGCCAGATGTCAACTTCCACCAGAACTGGTAGTCAGGTCAGTCAGCTTCCTCAAGACTACAATGAGGAGTGGACGTGGATGTCTGATATCTGTCAGGTGCTGAGTAACTTTGAGGAGTCAACACAGATGGTCAGTGGCGATGCCGCCATCATCAGCCTCACCATCCCGCTGCTTGGCCTGTTGAAAAACTCTCTGATCAGCATGAAGTCGGAAGCTTTGCGCTCGTCACAAGAGACGGGGGAAGAAGATTCCCTTGTTGATAGCCAAAGCACCCTCAGGTCTGTTTCTCAGCGCATATCGGAGGAGGTGGAGGAGGATGAGGAGGAAGAGGAGGAGAATGTTGGTGAGACACAAGAGGGGAGCATTGCTCAGACCTTCACTGTTCAGCGTGTATGGGCAGAAGAAGAGGAGTTGGAGGAGTTGGAGGAGGAGGAAATGGACAGTCAGGCCAGTGAGGGGAGTGAATTCTTGCGCGTTGGGACTCTGGCGCATATGGCAGATTTCATGCTAGGCTGCCTATCCCGTGACCCTCGCGTTCAAAGAATTTATTCCAGCACCGATTACTGGGTATTCACTCTCCTGGACCCACGGTACAAGCAAAATCTTTCCACTCTCATCCCTGGAGAGGAAAGGAGTGTGAGAATGCATGAATACCAGCAGGCCCTGGTGCACAAGCTGAAACAGTATTTCCCTTCTGACAGCGCTAGCGGCAGAGTGCGTAGTTCTGCGGGACAAGTAGCGAGGGAGAGTAGGCGAGCAGGCAGCTTGTCCAGCACTGGCAAGGGTACGCTTTACAAGGCTTTTGCCAGCTTTATGTCACCCCAGCAAGACACTGTCACCTGTCCCCAGTCTCGGCAGAGTAGGGCTGATCTTTACAGAAAGATGGTGAGGGAGTACGTAGCTGACCATACCATCGTCCTAAATGATCACACAGCTCCCTACAACTACTGGGTTTCAAAGCTGGACATGTGGCACGAACTGGCGCTGTACGCCTTGGAGGTTCTTGCCTGCCCTGCCGCTAGCGTCTTGTCCGAGCGGGTTTTCAGTGCAGCTGGTGGCATCATCACCGATAAGCGTACACGCCTGTCGACTGACAGCGCTGACAGGCTGACGCTTATTAAGATGAATAAAGCCTGGATTTCTCATAATTTCCAATCTCCACCAGGTGAAGGAAGCTCAACCTGAATAATTTATGCACTCCTCCTCCTCCTCCTCTTTGTACACTAAAGCAGAGGAAACTGGCTATTTTTTGACAGGGCCCACTGGCTCTTGCTATAGTACTTTATGCATTTAATTTTTCTGGAGGGCCACCTACCCGGTCCTCTGTTTTAAACAATTTTTGGGAGTGCCACATACAGGCACTCAATCTATTCAATTTTTCTGGAGGGCCACCTACCTGCTCCTCTGGTTTGAAAACTTTTTTGGACTGCCACATACAGGCACTCAATCTATTTCATTTTTCTGGAGGGCCACCTACCTGCTCCTCTGGTTTGAAAACTTTTTTGGACTGCCACATACAGGCACTCAATCTATTTCATTTTTCTGGAGGGCCACCTACCTGCTCCTCTGGTTTGAAAACTTTTTTGGACTGCCACATACAGGCACTCAATCTATTTCATTTTTCTGGAGGGCCACCTACCTGCTCCTCTGGTTTGAAAACTTTTTTGGACTGCCACATAGAGGCACTCAATCTATTCCATTTTTCTGGAAGGCCACCTACCTGCTCCTCTGGTTTGAAAACTTTTTTGGACTGCCACATACAGGCACTATCCAAATTAAATTGTCTCCATAGCAGCCTCCACACGTTGTCTCCATTGCTACCTCCAAAAGTCGTCCATATAGCTGCCTCCATACATCGTCCCCTTATCAAACGAGGTGTGTCAGGCACAAATTTGGGTTGTTTTCATGGATTCCACAACAAAGTTGTTAACTTTGCCCCCACCCTGCTGTGTTATCCACAAAATATACTGGCAAACTTTTACCATTTAGGGATATTATTTCAGCGCTTCTTGCGCATCTGTTTACATTCCCCTCATCCGCCATATCTCAAACTTATAAGAACGCTACTACACTTAACTTGGTGCAGGCTGGGACCGAGTCTGACCCTGGGGCTGGTCATATACTGCCGACGCCGAGGATTGCGGGGCCTACCTCGGTCCAGGTCTCAAAGGCCTACTATACCTCCTCCTCCTCCCAGCCCTCCTCCACCTCCTCCTCCTCCGAATTACCATCCGTGGCCATGGTGCCATCAGTCGGTAGCTCTAGGCACAGCAGCAGTGCCGTCGCTAAGCGACAGCAGGCGGTGCTCAAACTGCTGAGCCTAGGCGATAAAAGGCACACCGCCCAAGAGCTATTACAGGGCATTCCACATCAAACTTGTTAACTTTGTCGCCACCCTGCTGTGTAATCCCCAAAATATACTGGCAAACTTTTATCATTTACCGATATTATTTCAGCGCTTCTTGCGCATCTGTTTACATTCCCCTCACCCACCATATCCCAAACTTATAAGAACGCTACTACACTTGATCTTATACAAAAGGTTCTTAGAAGTGCTGTTTGGGGAGTAGCCTAGAGACAGGGGCTTGGATTGGCGAAAGCTCGCCTGGCAGCGGAGCGCCAGCTCCATGCCAAGATCCAACTAACATAGTTTTAACTGCAGCACCTTTAATCTACTACTAGTTCACTGCCTCCATACATGGTCCCCTTATCAAACGAGCTGTGTCAGGCAGAATTTTGGGTTGTTTTCATGGCTTCCACATCAAACTTGTTAACTTTGTCGCCACCCTGCTGTGTAATCCCCAAAATATACTGGCAAACTTTTATCATTTACCGATATTATTTCAGCGCTTCTTGCGCATCTGTTTACATTCCCCTCACCCGCCATATCCCAAACTTATAAGAACGCTACTACACTTGATCTTATACAAAAGGTTCTTAGAAGTGCTGTTTGGGGAGTAGCCTAGAGACAGGGGCTTGGATTGGCGAAAGCTCGCCTGGCAGCGGAGCGCCAGCTCCATGCCAAGATCCAACTAACATAGTTTTAACTGCAGCACCTTTAATCTACTACTAGTTCACTGCCTCCATACATGGTCCCCTTATCAAACGAGCTGTGTCAGGCAGAATTTTGGGTTGTTTTCATGGCTTCCACATCAAACTTGTTAACTTTGTCGCCACCCTGCTGTGTAATCCCCAAAATATACTGGCAAACTTTTATCATTTACCGATATTATTTCAGCGCTTCTTGCGCATCTGTTTACATTCCCCTCACCCGCCATATCCCAAACTTATAAGAACGCTACTACACTTGATCTTATACAAAAGGTTCTTAGAAGTGCTGTTTGGGGAGTAGCCTAGAGACAGGGGCTTGGATTGGCGAAAGCTCGCCTGGCAGCGGAGCGCCAGCTCCATGCCAAGATCCAACTAACATAGTTTTAACTGCAGCACCTTTAATCTACTACTAGTTCACTGTATCCATACATGGTCCCCTTATCAAACGAGCTGTGTCAGGCAGAATTTTGGGTTGTTTTCATGGCTTCCATGTTAACTTTGTCGCCACCCTGCTGTGTAATCCACAAAATATACTGGCAAACATTTATCATGTACCGATATTATTTGAGCGCTTCTTGCTCACCTCCTTTGGTTCCTCTCTGCCACCCATTGGTTTGAAGCCTGAGTCCATTTAGGGTATGTCGCCATGACACTCTCTAGCCTGCTGCCGCTGCCTCTGCATGCCGTCCCCTATAGTGTCAGGGTCAATTATTGGATGTTTTAGATGCTATCTAGCTTCATTCTGTCACTCTGTCATGGCCATGCTGTTGCCCATAATTTTGGCATAATGGTGTGATTAAGCAGCCTCAGAGGCATCTATGCATGCTGCCCCTGCTGTTTCCTGTCCATTTCCGTGGTGTTTCCATCCTTTTCTGAGGTTCCCAGGTGTTTGGCCAAGCTTCCCTGTGCAGAGCCTTGGTCCCCTTGAAAAATGCTCGAGTCTCCCATTGACTTCAATGGGGCTCGTTATTCGAGACGAGCACTCGAGCATCGGGAAAAGTTTGTCTCGAATAACGAGTACCCGAGCATTTTAGTGCTCGCTCATCTCTACCTATGACACATCCAAAATGCTGAACATGTAGGATAATTTGGATTAATGTAGGTTGCTGATGATCTCAGGGCTATTATTAGAGTTGGGCAAATTTGTTGAAATTCGGTTCGACACAATTCGGCAAATTTTTCGAAAAAATTTGATTCAAGTCAAATTGAATCATGATGAATCACGTTAAAAAACAGGTATTTCCTGGCTGCAGAGAGCCTGTGGAGGTGGCGGCAACAAGGTAGGCCACAGAGTGGCACAATGAGAGATTGTGGAGGTGGCGGACAATTCCATTCCCTGGTAAAGATGGTGGGAGGCGGATGGAGCAACTGGCAGCAGATGTGTAGCATCAGGCTGGTGGCAGCATCAGAATAGTGGCTGAAGCAGGTAGTTAGAATCCAGACTCATTTCTCAATGTTTGGGGGAGGCGTCATGGCTGATCTAATCTGATGCATGAGGCATTGGTGTGTTGAAATCCTGGCCGATCCAAGCCTGATTCATTGTGACAAAGGTCAGTCTCTCCACATTATGGGTGGACAAGAGGGTTCTCCTTGGGGTAATGATGGCTTCAGCCGCACTGAACACCCACTCTGATACCACACTACTGGCCGGGCAGGACAGCTTCTCTACTGCAAACTCCGCAAGTTGTGGCTTGCAAGTTTGGCTGACCAGTAGTCCAGGGGATCCTCTACCTGGGTGGTTAAGTGCTGCCCAAGTAGGCCACCACCTGCTGGTGCAGGGTCTGCTCCATGTCCTGCTGCTGCTTGTGGCGGCTACCCTCCTCACTGGGTGGGTGAAGGAAGCTGCTCATTAAGGACTCCAGACTTAAGCTGCTGCTGATGGAGCTGCTACTGCTCCTACCCCCCCCCCCCCCATCTCCCCACAGCAGCCGTGGCAGTAGTATGTGAACGATCACTGCAAGGAATCCCCCAGTCAGAACTGACAGAGGATGGACAATGGTGCACAAAGGCAGCGGCCAATTGTCTTTTCAGTATTTCACTATAGTACGCCAGTTGTTCCTCCCACTCAGTAGCTGAAAAAAAGTCATCCATTTTTGAACGGTAGTGAGGGTTCAAGAGAGAGGAGAGCCAAAACTCATCCCTCTGCCAGATGTTGACTATTTGGCTGTCACTAGATAGGCAAAGCAGCATGCTGCGGGCCATCTGCGCAAGTGACTCTGAGGGACTCCCGGCTTCCATCTCCACTATATACTGCTTAGGGGTCATCTGCCTCGTCTTCTACTTCCTCCAGATGCTTCTGCTCCTCCTATCTTGTCACCTGAGTGGAAAACCCACTGATTTCAACACTCTGCTTGTGCTCCAATGTTCTCCTACTCCTCCAGTTCAGCCCCCACCGGACTCATGTGGCCATGAGATCTAGTCGCAACTTCTCCGGTGCCCTGACCAGACTTTGCAGCATGAGTTCCAGGACATGAAGCAGTGGAATGACGTTATTCATCCCGCGGTCCTGGCGACTGACAAATAACGTGGCCTCTTTAAAGGGCCTGAGCAAACGGCAGGTGTCATGCATGAGCTGCCAGTGGCTGACATCAAAGTTACACAGGGGAGTACTCCGGTCCGCTTGCATCATCATAAAATCATTAATGGCTTTTCTCTGTTCATACAGGCGGTCTAACATATGGAGGATGGAATTCCAACGGGTGGAAACATCGCATATCTTACTATGTTGGGGGAGGCCGTTCTGACGCTGCAACTCGAGGAGGGTGTGCTAGGCTTTGTAAGAATGGCTGAAGGATAGATAAGTTTGATGCGGTTTGGTCCACCTGGGATAATTTTTGTATAATCTATACCCCCAGATAATATTGTCAGCTGCTCTACGTGCCTTCCTTTTGTAATGCTCTAAGTGAAACAGGAATACTGGATTACAATTCTGGTTTATTGATGTTTTGAATTTTATGTAACTTTAGTTGGTAATACACTATTTCACATTCAATATAAGCAGGCAGTCCTCCTGCTACGACAGGAGTGAAGACTCATCTGTGTGCCCTTATTTGTGAAAATTAACTTGTATAGGAAAAAATGAAAATAAATAAAGAGTTGATCAAAAAAAAAAAAAGAATGGCTGAAGTGCATGCACCTTTTTTAGAATGTCTTGTAGATGGGTAAAAGACTTGAGGAACCTGTTGACAACCAGATTGAACACGTTCGCCATGCAGGGCGCATGGACCATCCCTCCACGGTGCAGCGCGGACACCATGTTTCTCCCATTGTCTGTCACCATGGTTCCGATTTTCAGTTGTCACGGAGAAAGCCACAGATTGATTTCTCCTTGCATGACGAGGAGCAGATCCTCGCCTGTGTGACCTTGTTCACCTAAGCAAACCAGGTGTAGAACTGCGTGACACCGCTTTGCCCTGCACATGTGGTATGATGGAGCAGCACTTAGACTTGTGGAGGCTGAGATGGTGGTGGAGAAGGAGGAGGAGGAAGCGGACACTGGCGCATGAGCAGCAGTTTGACAACGTGGAGGAGAAAGCGGCATCTCTTGTTCAAGGTGTGGCTGGGAGGGGAGCACATTATCCCAGTGAGCTGTAAAGTACACTGACCGTAGTTACAGCTCCACATGTCCGCACTGCCGTGCGCCTTGGAAGAAAGCGACAAGCTCAAGGACTAGCCCACCTTCTGTTCTACATATTTTTGATGGGCTGGCACTGCCTTTTTGAAAAAAAAATTTGGGCTTGGAACTCTCCACCTCGGTTTGGCACAAGCCATTAGTTCTCTGAAGGGGGTCAGAGTCCACGAAATGGAAAGGGAGGGACTGCAGTACCAACAACTTGGACAGGAGCACGGACAGCTTCTGGACCTTAGGATGGCTGGACGCATACAGTTGTCTCTTTGTAATCGCCTCGTGCAATGACTGGTGCCACCATGCGTAGCGAGGAACAGGAGAGGGGCTGGAGCCTTGACTGGCTGAAATGTCATATGTGCCACTAGGTGCTGCTGCTGTTGCTATGGGGGCAGGATGGACCTCCATATCTGTACCACGTTTCTTGGATGGTGACGCTGCATTTGTCGACACAGGGCCGTGGTGCCAACGTTAGCTCCCTGGCCACGCTTCACTTTCTGCCCGCAGATTCTACATATACACTGGCTCCTCTGGTGTCTTGACAAAAAACTGCCAGACCACAAAGGTGGTGATTTTACTGCCAACACTGCCAGCACTGAGTGACTACTAACACTGCTGCCCCGCTGAGCCAATTTGTGCCACTGCTTACTTGGACCTGCGAAGTGGGGTTTGAACTGCTATTTGTTGTATACAGATCCCCCAAAAAGGACCCCCTCGATTGAAGCAGAAATCACTCCAGAAACTATGTGGATTTTACACAGAATTCTTCCTATTCACTTCAGCAACAAAAAAAGAACTGCTAGACACTGCAGACAGCACATGCAGTGTGAAGTGGCGAGATTGAAAATGGCTGTCTGTTTTTAAAGGGCTGTGTGACATCGCGCTAGCTCGCCGGTAGCTGATTGGCTTACAGGTCTGCACATGTGATGGAGGGTGTTCCTTTCTCCTTCCCAGAGTCCTCTGCCCCATGTAACATGTTGTGCTCGCACCCATTTTGGTAATAATGGGAAAAAAAACGTTGTCCCCATGAATCACCGTAAACTTCGGATTTGTGACGAATCAAATTTTCCCTTAAATTCGGACCGAATTCCACTCCATTAGAATCAATTTGCCCATCCCTTGTCTCCTCATGTATGGCTATGGGTTATGTGGTGTAAAGTGCAAGTGTGGAGGGTAATTATGGGCGGGTTGCTGTTAAGGGAGAGGAGGGAAGGAGTAGCAGAGTGCCAGGCTATACACAGTAGTCTCAGTGTTTGCTCTAGTTAAACCCTTTTTATCTGGCCTTCATAAACACAGACCTCTTTATGATATAAAACACATTTAGCTGTCACGCTCAGCTCTTGATTTATGGTGCAGAGGTGTCCCTGAGTGGCTGACGGCGTGCGATGCTTATTTTGGCAGGTGAGCTCATTCAAGTTCCCGACAAACTAAAAGAACATCTCACACCCGCGACAATAGGTTAATGATTTTCTTTCTAGTCTTTTTCATGATTTTTCTAGCTTTGCAGCAGCTATTTGGTTCCAGACAATTTAGCTTAGTCTTCAAGGTAAAGTTCTGCTGAAAGGTGAGGATTTACTGACAATCTTCTGCAGGATATAGATCTATCTCAAAACGAGTAGTGTTCCATTAAAATCCATTCATAGAGCCTAACACTGTACAGGTACATGAAAATATATCCTGACTTCAATTCCTAAAACAGAATCCACACACATTTCACATGTCAGTAATCCGCTGACAGGCCTTTCTCTTGAACTTAGGCCCTCTTAGGTCTGTGAGTCAGGAAAACATTCTCACATAGTAGCAGCATTAAAATGATTGGGGATTGGGGACCTGCAGTAACTGAGAAAGTTGAGCTCAAAGAGATTGTTAAGTATTAGTTCTGGGGAACTGTAAAATCCGAACTTTGTGTATGTTGTTAGTAGCAACAGGACTGTGAAAAATGCATTTATATTCAAGGATCTAGTATAGTCTAATACAGATCTCTAGGGCTGCTGCCTAATCCTGTCTACAACTTTTAAGGTCAAAACTGCTGGCTGACTCCTTTAATATTAGGGCTGACACTAGCTAATTCTGTAGGGCATTTATATACACTATATTTAAATTACATACAGTAATAAAATAGAAAACACAGTTGTTAGCACCATGCAGTGGGAATGACTACCTTGAGCTTCTTTTAGATGCCGATACTGTTGATTACAACAGCACTGCAGTAAAGCTCCTTTTATGAGACCCTTGGGAGAGCAATATCTGTGACACTGGAAGTAGTATGTTGTTGTAATGGGGACGGGGACAACAGACAAGTGAACCCTAGAACTTGGTCCTCCAACAGCCTTACCTACTTGCCTCTGCATATCCTAGACTATGCTGGACAACTACAAGATAGTCCCTCCCTAAACCAAAGTGCAGGCACGAAACAAGACAAACAGATAAACACAATAAGGGTGGTCGCAACTGAGATAGCATATAAGGTACAGAAACATACACAAAAGGATAGTCACAGAACAATAGCCAATAGCGGATTACCAGAAGTACAGAAGTATAACAATGAAGTGTCGGACAATAGAGCAAACAAGAAAATATAACCAGTTAAGAATATAGAACACACAAAGTATCTATCAGAGTAGGATGTCTACTCCAGGTAAAGAGTTCTGAGAGTTTGAGCATATTAACCCTTGCTGGACCAGGGCAAAGCTCGCTGAGAGCCAGGTGTGGTAAATTCAATCAGCAGTCCAGCCATTAGAGCACTGTTCACACTACCATCTGAAGTGAATCAGAAGATTACAGTGTTTTTTTGGCCTAAGCGTGTGAACTGTGGAAGACTCTGACACAGATGTAACTGTCTCCCCTCTTATGAGGGGCCACCGAACCCTTATTAGGACCACTAGGTTTGGAAGTATGCTGGGTAAAACTTAAGGAGATGCGGGGTATGAAGAACTTTGCTGCCCATGTATGCTACTCAGGGCCATGCCCCTTCCAATGCACAGTATTGAACAGGTTACTGAACCTTGGAGAATCAAGAACCTTTGCAACCTTAAATTCCAATTCTCCCTTCATAACAACAGGAGCTGGCAAGATGGGGAAATGTATTTTTTCTAAAGATATTTGTGAAATACATTATAGATAAGGAGGGCACAGGGAAACAGCAATCTAAAGAGCACTAGATTCATAATTTCAGTTATCACATATGGACCAACATAGCGAGGAGTAAATTTTCGAGACTTCATTGGTAGATAACTTCCCTCAAAACATTTTCAGTAGCCAGAGCCAACACATATTCAGTAGCCAGAGTCCACCATAATTGGCCTGACTTTGCTGCGTGTCTTGGGCTTTAGCCAGGTTTCAGAGAGACTGGGCCCAGCCTGGGCTCAGTCGTTAATTGTCGATTTGGCGGAAGGGTATAGCAATTCTGTGTACCAATTTGGAGTTAAATCCAAAATTTCTAAATAATGCAGAAAGATTACTCTATTGTTCAGAGCATCCTGTGAGAGGAAGAAATTTTCTCCACCATTCTTGAGAATCAGAGACATAACACCATAAAAATTGTTCCAAAGTTTTATGTAGTCTCTCTCTCTCTTTCTCTCTGTCCAGTCGTCTCTGGATAAAAACCAGAGGAGAGGGACAAGGAAAAGGTCATACAAGCACAGAACTCCCTCCAGAACCTAGACACAATCGCTGTGGTGCAAACTGCCTCATGTGCAGGTTGCGCCAGATACTTCAGTAGTGTTGCAGGCTTTTAATTAATCTGTTCAGTTTTCAGGATGTGCACACAGTTGTACCTTTTTGGGGGGGTACTTTGCTTCATGCAGTTGGGACACAATCCTGGTGTAATAAATATAATATGTCACAATCTCTGACTAAGCACTACTATGCCCCTTTAGTTGCAAAGTTTTGGACAGAGTGCAATAGCTACACAAAAGTGGTGCAAACACTTCATAAATACATGTGCAACCTCTAAAGACACTTTTTCTGGTGCAAACTTAGACAAAAAACTAGTGCTGGCACAATGATATCTCTTGACCAATATTTTCTGGAATTCCATACAGATGTAGCTTGTGACTACAAAATAATAAGGCCAAAACCTAAGCAATGTAGAGTTTCTTCAGGGGTATAAAATGGCACATCTTGGAAACCTGTCACACACCACCCAAGTGTCTTGTCCTGGGAATCGGGTAACATACGTTTCTGATCAAGCATCTGTCTAACCTGAGTGCCACTGACATAACCTTCTCGAGGTTCTAGGCTCAGGATGACCTACTAAACGATCCTCCAAAACATCTAACAATCCTAGTCAGAACTGAGAACAGTCATTCCAACCTGATAGAACACACCATCTCCTAAATTTTAGTGCAGTAATCCACCGAACATTTAAAGAAATTAACTGACCTCCAGCATGACCAGTTTTGGGTTCATTGGTTACCTCATATACCTTAAAACTGTACAAAATTATCCACAGAGGACATCTATAGTGTCATAAAACATGCCAATTCCACTTGGAAGAGAAATAATTATGCCTACTTACTGTGAGTCATTACGTGAGGCCTGAGACAAAAATATAACTTACAATTCCTTCTAAAGCAGAAAAACAGATTTTTGTCAACACTGAAAAAAATTATACAATTTAACCTTGGACTCTGACACAGGTGGACCAGAAAGAGGCAGTGGGCACTGTTCCTGTGTTTGAATCCGCTCTGCAAGGCAACTAGGTTCTGCAATTGATTACCAATTACATCCATGTTCTATATACACTGACAGATTAAAAAATTTGGGATTATTCAGTTTAGAAAAAAGACGACTGAGGGGAGACCTCATTACAATGTACAAATACCTGAACGGACAGTACAAGGATCTCTCCAAAGATCTTTTTATACCTAAGCCTGTGACCAGGACAAGGGGGCATCCTCTACGCCTAGAGGAGAGGCGATTTTACCATCAACATAGGCAAAGGTTTTTTACTGTAAGAGCAGTGAGACTATGGAACTCTCTGCCGCAGGAGGTTGTTATGGCGGACTCTATGTACATGTTCAAGAGAGGCCTGGATGTCACGGGTTATGGAGATAAAACATTTATTTAATTCTTAAAGGTTGGACTTGATGGACTTGCGTCTTTTTCCAGCCTTATATACTATGATACTATGATATGCAGAAAAAAGGTAAAGTTGTTGGCTAATGTGATAGGGAGACTGGACTCAGGGACAATGAATCCTAGAACTCCAGCCCCCAACAGTCCTGCCTGCTTGCCACTGCATATCCTCAGCAATACAGGACAACCACTAAGACAGTCCCTTGATGCAGAAACAAGACAAACAAACAGATAAACACAATAAGGGTATTTTATGAGGTACAGAATCACATACACAAAAGGATTGTCACAGAACAATAGCCAGAAGTTGGATTACCAGAAATACAGAGGTATAGCAATGAAGAGTGGACCATAGAGCTAGTAATAAAATATAAACTGCAAAGAGGATAGCACACACAGGGTATTTATCAGAATAGGATGTCTGCTCCAGGTGAAAGGGGCAGAGCAGAGAGTCCGATCATGTTAACCCTTGCTGGACCAGGGCAAAGCTTGCAGTGTGGTAGACTCAATCAGCAGCCCAGCCACTAGAGCGCTGTTCAGACCGCCAACTGAAGAGAATCAGAAGAATACAGTGTCTTCTCATTCTGACTGTATGAACTGTGGAAGACCCTGACACAGATGTAACAATTGTATTAAACTTGCTTCTGGTGCTGTATTTATGTTCTGAGGCCAGTTCTGGTGCTGTGCTTCTACATCAGTTCTGGTGCTCTATCTCTTTATGTCAATAATTATAGTCAGAAAATAGAACTGCCAACTGCCAGAACTCGCAAATTGTACCGATGTGATCAGGTTTCAGGCTTCTTGCTGGAAAACCACACCCAGAGCTGCCTGTGATTGACAGCTCCATTTCTGATTCTGGGAAAGCTGGGTGTGCCTCTGAACTCGTTTTGCCTGCAGCTGCGGTTTGAGTGATGGACGGCTGAGCCAGTCAGTGCTGGAGGCAGTGTCCATTACTGCTTTATATTCTGCTCAGCCCTTCATTTGGTGCTGGTTATTGCAGTCTATCTGTGTATCTAGTGCTCTTGCCATTGCGTTTCTTGCTATTCTGTGTATTGACTTCTGCTTTGCCTCCTGACCATTCTACTTGCTACACAAATCTGTACCTTTGCCGCCATCTTGGTTTTGACCCGGTTTGTTTGCCTCCGCTTGTCTGTATATATCTGTTGTTTGTCCCTCAGTACCGTTTATCTCCTAGTGTGACCCCACCTTCCTGTCTGTCTTGTGTCGGTTTCTGTTACCAGTGTGAACACTGACGTATATCTGCATTTTGTTTACCTGTCCGCTCCACCATCCAGCAGCTGCCAGACGAAGCAAGCTTTCCCCTTCATCTTGTAGGGTCACTCAGGGACCGTCAGTAAGGTTCCTGATAGTGGGTTCGCCCTTATCAGGGCGATTTATCTGCTTTAGGCAGGGCCTTAGCCCGCAGGGACGTCGCAGGGCGAGTTCACTACCACTTACCTAGTCTGACAGTCTGGTTGTGCGGTTGCTGGACAGGTACTGACACCAACACTATATGATCCGCTGCCAGAGGGAGAAAGAACAAGTTTCTGTACAGTTGCCATTTCTAGCGGCACAGGTTAGCAGTTACACTATAAACTGCAAAAGCGGCAAAAGTTAGAAGCTATTTTTATGCTATTAACAATATAAAGTACTTTGTAATGAATATTTAAAGCATTTCAAAACATTTGCTATAAAGTGATTCATGGGGAACCCCTTTACTACGGAGAGAAATGTATAATATAATAATAATAATAATAATAATTATTATTATTATTATTGTTATAACCTTGTAGAGGGTTTTCTCTTCGGTCCCATCAAAGTCAGGCCTATGATGTTCACAGAAGGAGATCTCTCTTTCATATACCCTCTATTAGAGCAGAAACTCTAAGCAACCACTGGAAGCTTCTTAAGAAATCTGGAGCAACATTTGTGCGCTAAAAAGATTTCTACTCCAAGTCTGGTGTGGCATATATTTCAGTTATAACCAACACCGTAAACCATACCCTATACATAAATGATCATTTGCCTCTCCCACCAAAACTATGGGTTTCACTGGCTTTGCATTTATGTAAATGAGCACCTTGAGCCCTGGTTATTGGCACCACATGCTTTTTGCATTCCATCTGTATAATACAGAATAGTAGTCAGGGGTAGGGGTTCCGTCTATTGCTTTCACCTCTCTCCCCTAGTCCTGGGACAGTCCTGTGGGCCCCTTCCAGCGGCTGATTCATTATTGCGAGACCAAAGTGATAATAAAATATCCTGATGACATCAGTCAGAGCTAAGTCTGGGAAGTGCGCTGTGAGCTGGGGGATTTGCGGCTGTACGTTGATGAATTTGCACATCAGCGGCTCACACGGCCGATAATTCTCCCATGCTGGGAACGTGCAGTTTGGCAGAATTTACTGGTGCAGTGGGAACAGTTTATTTGGATCAGCTCAGGCTGATGAGGAGCACTATTACCACGAGTGATGGGCAGAACATTCATCAAGGGCCCCTTCTGGAATGGATTATCTTGGAAATCCCAAACCCACTGCTCTATGGGGCGAATTAACTGCAATTGTAGCTGAGATTAGAAGCTTCTCTACAAACTCCGGGGTCACGTCCCTAACACCTCAGAGAGTACGGGGGAGGTTCACAGATCTGCTCTCTCGTCAGAGAGGACTAAATGCATGAAAAATCTCACTTGATACGAGACTGACCGCGAGTAATATGAAAAGCTGATGATAAGTCTGGTTTCTACTCTGTGCACTGCATTCACTGGGGGACAAAAACATGTTACTTGTGCAAAAAGTTTGTAAGCATTTCGGACCTTTAATGCTTTTTTATGGCGTCTAAGTCATGTTAGATTTGTGCCCTTTTGGCAGCATGGTCCCCGGCTTCATCATTTTCAGTGTTTGTCTAGTGGGCAGGGTTTATTGCTAAAGACATATTTAGGCAGAATTAGCAATTGTGTCTTTTTTAAATATCCCGAAATTTTTGCTGTAAACTTTTCTACTTCCAGAGTGACTTTCAAGAAGCCAACAAATATGTGAGAAATATATTCAGTAGATTTTGAAAAGTAAAACTAAGCAACTACTAGGCCCTGGGATCAGTGAAACAGGGCATATAAAAGGCTTATAAAAAAAACTTTTGGAAAATCCATAACAAAGCACAAGCGTTTCATTGGTAACGCATATACGATCAGGCCAAGCCCCTCTCTATTGCATGTGTGCACGCAGCATAACAGACTTTTGTCATAATTATTTTAGTGATGGGAGATAATAAGGCCGGTCCAAACACACCTGAAACCTGGGCCTTAGAGAAAATATTATGACCAAGGCAAGGGATAAAGGAACATTGCAGGTTCAAAGTTTCAGGAACATTGGGGCACATTTACACTAAATGCAGTTTGTAGTGTGCAGAGGGCATCACGTTCTTCATGAATCTGACGCCCCGTGCAATGCTCTGACAGCATGCACCACTTTTTTTTTGGCGCACTGTTAACATGGAGCGTGCAACACAATTCTGTGGGACTTTACATGTTAAATCTGGTGAACGGTCCGACTGAGTAGCAGAACACCCCCGAATTACAAATGTGGCGCATCCACTTCTTAAATACCTGTGAGAGCACTAAAAAAACTGTGCAAAGGCTGCCAGAAAACTAGAAAACTGGCGCACGGGCCTTAGTAAATGTGCCCCATTGGTTATACCACTTGGGCACAAGGAAATTTGCCTTGCCCAACATAATGGGGGATGTATCGTTACAGTTACTTCAGTTTTCCTCAAAATGTCTCAATACTGTTGCTTTTGCTCATTTGCGCCACATTTGAGGCTTTTTGCCAACCCTCTCCCGTTTCTCATTAGTTTGCTGCCTCCAAATTTATCAAGTAAACCCAGATGTGTGACGTGCAAATGATGTGACAAAAAGTCACAAATTTTAGGTGCAGATCCACTCCAGTTCCACAGTGGCGCAAATAAGCTAAGGAACTTGTTTTGTTGAATTTGACAGGTTTGTGAGGTTTCACTAATACCCAAGTCTACTACAGACATTAACATATCAGGGGTTATTTATAATTAGTTATCCTGGGCTTTTTTGGTCAAATTGAAAAAAATCCCAGGCAGAAAGAAAAGCATAAGAACATTTATTAAAGGGGCAAAGCCACTTTAAGTAATCTGATGGGCAGCAAAGCTCCAAAAATAGACATAGAACTGTCCAAAGGAGCCTACCTAATTGTAAATAAGCCCCAATAGGTGTATTTATGGTGCATATATGAAAGTATGTTTGATGGGTGTAAGATGTTCAGTGTAAAAACATACTTTTTACTACTAAATACAATGTACAATGCTCTGTGGGGTGCCATTAATGTATTATCTGGGGTAAAACTAACTAAAACAACAACCTTTCTAC
Source organism: Engystomops pustulosus (assembly GCF_040894005.1). Lineage (NCBI taxonomy): Eukaryota > Metazoa > Chordata > Amphibia > Anura > Leptodactylidae > Engystomops > Engystomops pustulosus. The sequence goes on along the minus strand of NC_092417.1, from coordinate 79,671,215 downwards.
CTCTAACTGTAGATGCAATTCCAACTCCCCTTCCAACGCATATGTAGGCTGGTAGATGCAAATAGCACCCTCCTCAGGTCAGGAGCTGTTAGGAATATTGATCACTTCTCTAGGAAGGTTCTAGAAACAGAGTATTATGTAATTGCAGATGCAGATACTGCCTGGAAAGGCAACAGTTAAATTGGTGTATGCAATTGTCCAATGATGTGGCTGTATTGTAAGCAGGAGTGTGATTGGAGAAGTGCTACCACCTGACCAGGGGGAGTATAAAAACACCTGCTGGGTGGAAGCACATGGTCTTATCCCAAGGAAAGAGAGACAGTGTGTGCAGCACACCTTCAGTGCTGCCACAGATTTTAATCCCAGGAACTGATAGTGCCTCAGGCTTACTGCCTAGCACACAGGGCGAGTCAGGAGACTCTAGCCTAGAGCTACAGCTTCCACAATTTGGACATAACTCCACTTCAACTATCCCAGCCTGCATCTACTATCAGGCTGGTGCACCATTCCTGCGGACCCCTCTCCATGACCACTCCAGTAATCCGAATTTGCTGTGTTATCGTTTGGCTGTTGCCTGCTGTCTGAAGTTCAATAAAGAACTGTAAGTTGATTCACACAACGTTGCCGTCGGATATGGCTGCTTACCACCACGGGCTCCCCAATCTAGGCTGTAGGTCAGCCTTCCGGTCCCCATACCAAGCATCCTGACCAGAGCATGCTTTAGGCCCGTTCCACACTTGCAAGTGTGATGCAATGAACTCGTATCACACTCGCAACGCATGCTGTCGGGATCGCACGGCCCGCACGCTGAAAACCGGGAATGAACTGACATGCTGAGTTCAGTCCCGGTTTGCAGCGCTTGGGCCGTGCGAGGTGTAGGCTGGTTAGGGTTATTGAGGTGCAGGGTGGAGTAAGAGGGTGACATAGAGGTGCAGGCTGGTTACAAAGGGGGTTATGGAGTTGCAGGCTGAAGTAAGAGGGTGATGCAGGATAGTTACAAAGAAGGATATGGGGCTGCAGGGTGCAGAAATCAGTTGCTGGATTAGGAAATATCCCTTTCATCCCATAGTATTTAAAGACAGCAGTTTCTCTACTATCTGTTTCAGAGGGATTGATTGACTGCTACAATTTGTGTATAATGAGAAAGCCATCTATCATGGTGAGCCAGGGAGAAGCTGGGGAGAAGATGGCAGGCAGACTCTTCTCCATGTTAATATTCATAATGAAGAACTTGAATGTCATTATGCCAGTGGTTGGAGCCCAGGGGCGGACTGGCCATTGTACCCACCGGGAATTTTCCCGGTGGGCCGGTTGGTCCTGGGCCGGTCTGGGGCCGGTCCGCACTCCCTCCCTACAGATTTGAGCATAATCTATTGCACCTGCATCGTACGATCGTACGATGCAGGTACTATTGATTATTACACAAACGCAGCGCAGCACCGCTGCTTCTGCGTCTGTGTGTTACTGTATGTAGCTACACAGGTCGCGCAACTGACGTCATTGCGCGACCTGTGTAGCGTGGAGGAGCGCTGACACATACCGTGTCAGCCGTCAGCTCTCCCGGCCACCTGCAGCTCCGCGGCTTGCTGGTTATAAGAGGCGCAGGATAGTGACGTCACTATCCTGCGCCTCTACACCGAAGACCGGGGACAGGAAGAAACCTCCTCCGAAGAACAAGAGGTGAGTATTATGATTTTTTTTTTTTTTTTTAATAATAGGCTGGAGGCATTCATTGTATAAATGGGGAAGTGATTATATAAACAAGACAAGCTGGGGACATTATTTCTATATCTATATCTGGGCAGGCTAGGGGCATTCACTTCATGGCTGTGGGCATTCATTTTATTGCTAGGGCGGGCTGGAGCTATTAATTGTATATCTGGGGTGGGCTGGAGCTATCAATTGTATGTCTGGGGCGAGCTGGGGCTATTAATTGTATATCTAGGGCAGGCTGGGGCTATTAATTGTATATCTGGGGCAGGCTGGGGCTATTAATTGTATATCTAGGGCGGGCTGGGGCTTTTAATTGTATGTCCGAGCGGGCTGGGGCTATTAATTCTATGTCCGGGCGGGCTGGGGCTATTAATTATATGTCCGGGCGGTCTGGGGCTATTAATTGCATGTCCAGGGCGGGCTTGGGCTATTAATTGCATGTCCGGGGTAGAATGGGGCTATTAATTGCATGTCTGGGGCGGGCTGGGGCTATTAATTGCATGTCCGAGGCAGGCTGGGGCTATTAATTGCATGTCCGAGGTGGGCAGGGGCCATTACCATTACAGTATCTTACATTATGGGCCACTATTTGTGTGGTACTAATATTTCAGGGGGCTCTATTACGGTATTTGGGGCACAGTATTGGTGGTAGCAGAAGAAGGGACAGTTAAGGGACAATAGGAACGTGCAGAACATAAGATGTCTGTGTGGTAAACTCTGCAGGAATGCTGTGTACCTGGAGGAAGAGACAAGGTCATGGTGGAACTAATGGAGAAGATGAGGAACAAGAACAATCCGAGGAGACGTCACCTGATGTCACTGGATGCAATAGGTGAGGATCTCGTGTTTTCTGTAGCTGTATATGATACATACTGATTTTTTTCATTTTCGCTTCTGTGTATATATGTAGTATTACAGTAGTTATATTCTTGTACATAGGGGGCAAGTATTATAGTAGTTATATACTTGTACATAGGGGGCAGTATTATAGTAGTTATATTCTTGTACATAGGGGGCAGTATTATAGTAGTTATATTCTTGTACATAGGGGGCAGTATTACAGTAGTTATATTCTTGTACATAGGGGGCAAGTATTATAGTAGTTATATACTTGTACATAGGGGGCAGTATTATAGTAGTTATATTCTTGTACATAGGGGGCAGTATCATAGTAGTTATATTCTTGTACATAGGGGGCAGTATTATAGTAGTTATATTCCTGTACATAGGGGGGTAGTATTATAGTAGTTATATTCCTGTACATAGGTGGCAGTATTATAGTAGTTATATTCTTGTACATAGGGGGCAGTATTATAGTAGTTATATTCTTGTACGTAGGGGGCAGTATTATAGTAGTTATATTCTTGTACATAGGGGGCAGTATGATAGTAGTTATATTCCTGTACATAGGGGCAGTATTACAGTAGATATATTCTTGTACATAGGGGGCAGTATGATAGTAGTTATATTCCTGTACATAGGGGGCAGTATTATAGAAGTTATATTCTTGTACATAGGGGGCAGTATTATAGTAGTTATATTCCTGTACATAGGGGGCAGTATTATAGAAGTTATATTCTTGTACATAGGGGGTAGTATTATAGTAGTTATATTCTTGTACATAGGGGGCAGTATTATAGTAGTTATATTCTTGTACATAGGGGACAGTATTATAGTAGTTATATTCCTGTACATAGGGGGCAGTATTATAGTAGTTATATTCCTGTACATAGGGGCAGTATTATAGTAGTTATATTCCTGTACATAGGGGGCAGTATTATAGTAGTTATATTCCTGTACATAGGGAGCAGTATTATAGTAGTTATATTCCTGTACATAGGGGCAGTATTATAGTAGTTATATTCTTGTACATAGGGGGCAGTATTATAGTAGTTATATTCTTGTACATAGGGGGCAGTATTATAGTAGTTATATTCTTGTACATAGGAGGCAGTATTAGAGTATCTATATTGCTGTAGGGAGCAGGATTATAGTAATTGGCTAGTATATGGGAGAAAGTATTTTAGTAGTTTTATTTTGTATATAGAAGGCAGGATTAAATGAGTTATTCTATATGTACCAACAATTTGTCGATTATAACTCCACCCACATTGTCCGGCCACACCCATTTGTCTTGACTCTGCCCATAAAATGGGGCCGCTTTTACAGTTTTTTCCAGGGCCATTTTAAATTCCCAGTCCGCCCCTGTTGGAGCCCCATGATAAAGGTTCTCTGTAACTTCTTCTGCACCAGTGACGCTAGTGATCATTAAGAATTGATTCTATGGCTGTGTGTGTGAGGGCAATGTGTGTAGAGCCTAGGGCTCTACATGGGGCATTTATAAAAATGATAATGATGGTGTCTTGTCTTTTGTACCCCTGGTACATTGGATCCTGTTGTGACTACCACCTCTGAACCCTATGATGGGAACCTGAGGGATACTTGTTACTACAGTACTCATGTGTCCTCATAGAACCTGTCTGCAGTCATCACAACCAAATACTTCCTATGATTGGATCTACAGCCTTCACATCACTCAAAAGGAGCATATACTTTCTGTATATTTATGAATGATTGACATCTGCGGATCTGATAAATGTTAACGGGGGCAACAAATAACATCCTCATCCCTAGTTTCTAGCATACTAGTAGTTTTGTTCCTGAGCTGTTCATAGCCGCAGCTTCACCTCTGCTTTTCAGCTCTTTACATAACCTGACCTCACAAGCAAATTACATCTGCTTTATTTTTTGTCCTCATGTGTTTTCAGCGCTGACACCAGTGCAGGGTGGCTTCCCGTGAACTCTCTGTCAGCTGGTTCCTATTACACAGTGTCCAATAAAACCCAGAAGTAACAGAGTCGGCAGTGTGTTCACAGCGGAGGTTCTCGGCTCTAGCCCATGTGGTTTAATTTACTTATCAGCCGCCCATCCCATAGCATAAACCACATTCCATACCTTACCTCTAAGGCTGATTGTAATGGACATGTGAGGACGTGAGCACTTACACAGGGTTATTACTTATTTCAGGTTCATCCGTCCCCTGAGCACAATAAATAACCTCATTATTGTACAGTAAACCAGAACTTGTGTTTCACTTTCTTACCATTTTCAAGGTCTCTGAAGATATAATTTTCACCATTGAGGGATTGGTGTTTAGTATGGTATTTAATGAAAAATATTGTCTAACTGGACGCTTAAAGGTGTACTCAGGATAACAAAATAACATATTTTCTAATTCAATGTTATTAACAAAAACATGGCATTACACAGATATAAGTCCAACTTGCTTGTATCAATCCTGGTGTTTACATTTTGGCTGTACAATAGATGCGACCATGAACTCCTGACTATGGTCGGGCAGATTCCTCTCATGAATAGCTTCTCTTGTACTGCAGGGGGAGGAGCTGGAGCCAGAGAGCACTAAGGACAGAGGCAATTCCTGTCTAGCAGCAGCTCTACAGACAAGATAAGCTCTGGATCAGAGAAAAAAGGGGGCATAGCAGCTCTCACCGTTTGTTTTATAGGTGAGGTAGCAGATCTAAGTGTGTCATTGTGTTCTCATATCCTCATATCTTATGACTCTGTCTCATCTATTTTTATATGTGTCAGATGCTGGTATAATCTTCAGAAGCTAAATGAAAGTGTAGCTAAACCTTGTACCCTGATAATCTAATTACATCATCAGCACACAGCATATCATAGCACAGAGTAATCATGCAGTGTCTGCTCAACTAGTGCCTACCAATACTGCTGAATCTTACACTGACCATCGCTGGGTTACAGGAGTAAAATTAAAATTGTGCTAATATTGTGGTTTGTAAATGCAAAAGTTAACAGCAATGTAATTTCCCAAATTGCATCTCTTCAGCTGTTATATTGTTTTTCTAAACACAAAGTATGCATGGTATCCAAGCGCTGTGTTGGTGACCATGGCTCATGACAAGTGGTCGATTAGAGACTATAGAGGGTTAAATTGTTTACATTTGTTTATGTGCTGGGTTGCAAGTACACACAGAGGGTGGAGTTCCCAGAATGTATAAATAATGTGATAACATGGAAGCCTGCCAACACTTTTCAGGAGTGAGCACAGGAAAGTTTAGGGTACAGTAGGTACGGAAAGAATTCAGACACATTTTTCACTCTTTGTATTATTGCAGTTGATTTGTAATATCAAAAAAGTACTTTTTTTTTGCTCATTAATGCATACGCCGCATCCCATCTTTGCTAATGTATTCAACAAGAAATACTGAAATATCACATGGTCATAAGTATTCAGACCCTTGGCTTGTGACACTCATATTTAACTCAAATGCTGTCCATTTCCTTCTGATCCTCCTTGAGATGTTCTACTCATTGGAGTCCAGCTGTGTTTAATTAAACTGATTGGACTTGATTAGGAAAGGCACACACCTGTCTATAAAAGAACTCACAGCTCACAGGTCATGATAGAGCACATAACAATCTAAGGAACTGCCCACGGAGCTCAGAGACAGAATTGTGGCAAGGCACTGAACTGGACAAGGTTACAAAAGAATTCCTGCAGCACTCAAAGGTCCCATTGTGGGACCTTAAATGACCACAACTCTTCCTTGACTTTGTCTTCTAGCCAAATTAACCATTGTGGGAGAAGAGCCTTGGTGAGAGAGGTAAAGAAGAACCTCAAGATCACAGTGGCTCCAGAGATGCAGTAGGGAGATCTGAGAAAGTTCCACAAAGTCAACTATCACTGCAGCTTTCTGACATTATTGTATCAATTATTAGCATCCTCAGCTCAGAATAGGGAGGAGCAGTGCATGAAATCTACATTGCTTGGAGAAGTCCTGTGTTCCCTGTGAACGCTGTAGATCCAGACTACTTTCTTTCTGGGATGGATGACACAGGAGAGGTATGTTTTAACCTCCATTAAAGGACAGTGAAACTGGGGAAATACCTTGAACATCTGCAATACAATGTTAAATCACCCATGGGTCCTTATTAGAGATGAGCGAACATACTCGTCCGAGCTTGATGCTCGTTCGAGCATTAGCGTACACGAAACTGCTCGTTGCTCGGACGAGTATTTCGCCAGCTCGAGAAAATGGCATCTCCCGTCGTTGTGATTTTTGGCGGGCCAGAAACAGAGCCAATCACAAGCCAGGAGACTCTGCACTCCACCCAGCTTGACGTGGTGGCTGGCCTGATCAGGTGACCCTGGAATAGACTAGCCCCTGCCCGCGCTGCTCGGATCATTCTCTGTCTGGATGCCGCTAGGGAGAGAGCTGCTGCTGGTCAGGCAATGCGTTAGGGTGTTCTATTAGAATAGTGTTAGGCAGAAGTGATTCTACAAGAACCCAACAGCCCTTCTTAGGGCTACAATAACGTTTTATTTTACTTTTTTTTGGTTTGCTTGTGGCTGGGCTTGCTGTCACTAGTAGTGCAGCTAGTACCATATTGTGAGGAATTTGCTGGGAGACTTGCGACCGTTGTGTTTAGCTCTTAGTGACACACATATCCAACTCAAACACCGAAGAGGGACAATTTATTAGGGGTTTGATTCAAATTAGTCACAGTCTTTTTTTTTACGTTTATTTCTTTTTATAACTCAAAGTCATCAGGCACAGCACAAAATCCAGTTGTGTGCTGTCAGTGTAGGTTAGAAACTAGCCATAGTAATAGGCTAGCATCGTTTTGTTTAAAAAAAAAAAAATTTAAAGTTTACACTTTAATTTTGAAAATGTTTAACCCGAGGGCTAGGGGTAGAGGACGAGGGCGTGGACGTGGGCGTCCAACTACTGCAGGGGTCAGAGGCCGTGGTCCTGGGCGGGGTGAGACAGCACCTGCTGATGAGGGACCAGGGGAACGCTGCAGAGCTACACTCCCTAGGTTCATCATGTCTCAAGTTACTGGGACTCGTGGTAGAGCACTGTTGAGGCCAGAACAGTGCGAAGAGGTGATGTCGTGGATTGCGGACAATGCTTCTAGCCAGTCTTCCACGCAGTCCACCCATGTCACCGAAATCAGCACTCCTCTAGCTCCTCCGCCTCAGCCTCTTTCCCCCCAGTCTGCCCCCTCCCAGCAAAATTTTGCATTTGAACCGGCATACTCTGAGGAACTGTTTTCTGGACCCTTCCCACAGTCACAAACCACTTGTCCGGTTGCTGCTGAGCTATTTTCCGATGCCCAGGTTTTCCACCAGTCGCAGTCTGTGGGTGATGATGACATTATTGACGTAGTGGAAGAAGTGTGTAAAGAGGTGTCGGACGCTGAGGAGACACGGTTGTCAGACAGTGGTGAAGTTGTTGTCAGGGCAGGAAGTCCGAGGGGGGAGCAGACTGAGGGATCGGAGGATGATGAGGTGACAGACCCAAGCTGGTTTGATAGGCCGGGTGAACACAGTGCTTCTGAGACGGAGGCGAGTCCTATACCAGAACAGGTTGGAAGAGGCAGTGGTGGGGCCAGACAGAGAGGCAGGGCCAGAGCTGGTGCATCAGCGCCAAATGTTTCACGTAGTCAAGCTCCCGTGGCGAGGGCTAGATTTTCAGAAGTCTGGAGGTTCTTTAAAGAAACACCGGATGACCGACGGACTGTGGTATTCAACCTGTGCCAAGCCAGGATCAGCAGGGGTTCCACCAGTACTAGCTTAACTACCACCAGTATGCGCAGGCATATGAATGCTAAACACCCCACTCAATGGCACCAAGCCCGTTCACCTCCGGCCGGGCACACCACTGCTCCTTCCCCTGTGTCATCTGCTAGTCAGCCCCCTGCCCAGGACCCCGGCCCAAACACCTCCCGTGCGAAAACACCATCTTCGCCTCCACGATCCTCCACAGCATCCACCAGCGTTCAGCTCTCCATACCCCAGACGCTGGAACGCAAAAGGAAGTATAGTGCAACCCACCCACATGCCCAAGCCCTCAACGTCCACATCTCCAAACTGCTTAGCCTGGAGATGCTGCCCTACAGGTTGGTAGAGACTGAGGCCTTTCAAAACCTCATGGCGGCGGCCGCCCCTTGGTGTTCGGTCCCCAGCCGCCACTACTTTTCCCGATGTGCCATCCCAGCCCTGCACAAGCACGTGTCAGACAACATCATCCGTGCCCTGACCAACGCCGTTTCTGACAAGGTCCACCTGACCACGGACACGAGGACGAGTGCTGCCAGGCAGGGCCACTATATATCGCTGACGGCACATTGGGTTAACTTGGTGGAGGCTGGGACCGAGTCTGACCCTGGGGCTGGTCATATACTGCCGACGCCGAGGATTGCAGGGCCTACTTCGGTCCAGGTCTCAAAGGCATACTATGCAACCTCCTCCTCCCACCCCTCCTCCACCTCCTCCTCCGAATTACCATCCGTGGGCATGGCGCCATCAGTCGGTAGCTCTAGGCACAGCAGCAGTGCCATCGCTAAGCGACAGCAGGCGGTGCTCAAACTGCTGAGCCTAGGCGATAAAAGGCACACCGCCCAAGAGCTATTACAGGGCAGAATGGCGCAGACTGATCTGTGGCTGGCACCGCTGAACGTGAAGCCAGGCATGTTGTGTGTGACAACGGCCGTAACCTGGTGGCGGCTCTGCAACTCGGCAGACTGACACATGTGCCATGCCTGGCCTATGTGTTAAATCTCATAGTTCAGCGTTTCCTCAAGACATACCCCAATCTGTCTGATTTGCTCACGAAGGTGCGCCACATCTGTGCACATTTCAGGAAGTCCAGCACAGATGCTGCCACTCTCAGGGCAGCGCAGCGCCGCCTCCAACTGCCCGCTCACCGACTGTTGTGCGACGTGCCCACAAGGTGGAATTCAACATTAACCATGTTATCCAGAGTTTACCAGCAGCGCAGAGCGATTGTAGACTGCCAGATGTCAACTTCCACCAGAACTGGTAGTCAGGTCAGTCAGCTTCCTCAAGTCTACAATGAGGAGTGGACGTGGATGTCTGATATCTGTCAGGTGCTGAGTAACTTTGAGGAGTCAACACAGATGGTCAGTGGCTATGCCGCCATCATCAGCCTCACCATCCCGCTGCTTGGCCTGTTGAAAAACTCTCTGGTCAGCATGAAGTCGGAAGCTTTGCGCTTGTCACAAGAGACGGGGGAAGAAGATTCCCTTGTTGATAGCCAAAGCACCCTCAGGTCTGTTTCTCAGCGCATATCGGAGGAGGTGGAGGAGGAAGAGGAGGAGAATGTTGGCGAGACAGAAGAGGGGACCATTGTTCAGTCCTTCACTTTTCAGCGTGTATGGGCAGAAGAAGAGGAGTTGGAGGAGGAGGAAATGGACAGTCAGGCCAGTGAGGGGAGTGAATTCTTGCGCGTTGGGACTCTGGCGCATATGGCCAGATTTCATGCTAGGCTGCCTATCCCGTGACCCTCGCGTTCAAAGAATTTATTCCAGCACCGATTACTGGGTATTCACTCTCCTGGACCCACGGTACAAGCAAAATCTTTCCACTCTCATCCCTGGAGAGGAAAGGAGTGTGAGAATGCATGAATACCAGCAGGCCCTGGTGCACAAGCTGAAACAGTATTTCCCTTCTGACAGCGCTAGCAGCAGAGGGCGTACTTGTGCGGGACAAGTAGCGAGGGAGAGTAGGCGAGCAGGCAGCTTGTCCAGCACTGGCAGGGGTACGCTTTACAAGTCCTTTGCCAGTTTTATGTCACCCCAGCAAGACACTGTCACCTGTCCCCAGTCTCGGCAGAGTAGGGCTGATCTTTACAGAAAGATGGTGAGGGAGTACGTAGCTGACCATACCATCGTCCTAAATGATCACACAGCTCCCTACAACTACTGGGTTTCAAAGCTGGACATGTGGCACGAACTGTCGCTGTACGCCTTGGAGGTTCTTGCCTGTCCTGCCGCTAGCGTGTTGTTCGTGCGGGTTTTCAGTGCAGCTGGTGGCATCATCACCGATAACAGTCCTCTGTTTTAAACAATTTTTGGGAGTGCCACATACAGGCACTCAATCTATTTAATTTTTCTGGAGGACCACCTACCTGCTCCTCTGGTTTGAAAACTTTTTTGGACTGCCACATACAGGCACTCAATTTATAAAATTTTTCTGGAGGACAACCTACCTGCTCCTCTGGTTTGAAAACTTTTTTGGACTGCCACATACAGGCACTCAATCTATTTAATTTTTCTGGAGGACCACCTACCTGCTCCTCTGGTTTGAAAACTTTTTTGGACTGCCACATACAGGCACTCAATCTATTTAATTTTTCTGGAGGACCACCTACCTGTTCCTCTGGTTTGAAAACTTTTTTGGACTGCCACATACAGGCACTATCCAAATTAAATTGTCTCCATAGCAGCCTCCACACGTCGTCGTTTTAGCTGCCTCCACACGTTATCTCCATTGCTACCTCCACACGTCATCGCCATAGCTGCCTCCAAAAGTCGTCCATATAGCTGCCTCCATACATGGTCCCCTTATCAAACGAGCTGTGTCAGGCAGAATTTTGGGTTGTTTTCATGGCTTCCACATCAAACTTGTTAACTTTGTCGCCACCCTGCTGTGTAATCCACAAAATATACTGGCAAACTTTTATCTTTTACCAATATTATTTCAGCACTTCTTGTGCATCTGTTTACATTCCCCTCACCCGCCATAACCCAAACTTATAAGAACGCTACTACACTTGATCTTATACAAAAGGTTCTTAGAAGTGCTGTTTGGGGAGTAGCCGAGAGACAGGGGCTTGGATTGGCGAAAGCTCGCCTGGCAGCGGAGCGCCAGCTACATCCCAAGATCCAACTAACATAGTTTTAACTACAGCACCTTTAATCTACTACTAGTTCACTGCCTCCATACATGGTCCCCTTATCAAACGAGCTGTGTCAGGCAGAATTTTCAGGTGATTCACCAGATACATAGTGGAACTCGGCCCATCTGTCGCCGCCATGCTGGAGACCTGAAGTTGCAATCATAGCAGCGCAATATGGATGCCCCATTCTGTCGCTCTTAATCATGGAACCATTTCCGAAAAAACAATTAAAAATAGAACCACTATGCTGTTCCATTATTCCTAGGTGAAATATTCAAACGACCCGGCCTGCTTTGAAAATTATAATTTTTTTCAAAGTAAACGCTTCTGGCCCCCAGGCCCATTTTGGGTGGGGAGGAGCCGAGAGACAGGGGCTTGGACAGGCGAAAGCTCGCCTGGCAGCGGACCGCCAGCTCCATCCCAAGGTTAGGCAGCCTCAGAGGCATCCATGCATGCTGCCCCTGCTGTTTCCTGTCCATTTTGCCTCCACAATCCTCCACAGCGTCCACCAATGTCTCCATGCGCAACTTTCAACTCTCTATACCCCAGACGCTGGAGCATGAGAGGATATGCAGCCAGGGTCGCACTAGGGGACCCAGGGCCCACCAGTGAAATAGATTTTGGGGGCCCACCTACTGCTACATGGGAATATTGACCGTAAATACTCGAGAATAAGCCAAAAAGAATGTGCTCTTACTCGAGTCAAGAAAAAAAAACAACAAAATGTGTACTCACTTTCCGACACCACCCCCCGCCCCGGCAGGTCCTCTTCTATCCATTGATGTCGGCCAGGGCCGCATCTGCCATGAGGCGGGATGAAAATTTCGCCTCAGGCGGCAGATGCGGAGCCCTGAGGCAGGCGGCGAAACAGCTGTGGGTGATTTGGGCACTCGCCCGAATCACCCACAAGCAGTGCGGACCTGCCGCTGCCTCGGCATGACATCATCAAACGCCGCCTGTGTCCTCCATCAGCGCTACTATGAGGAATCGAGGCAGCGGCAGGTCCGCACATGAACAGCAGCGCTGCTGGCAGGAGGAGGGGGAAAGCTGGCTCCCGGTGGGCTGATGAAGGAGAAGGGTCAGACGGGAAGCCTGTGCAGAGGCTTCACTGGCTGGTGGAGCAGCAGTCAGCTGGAGAGTTATTACTTTGCTGCTGCTCCACCACAGCCGGGCAGCCAGAAAGTATCCTCCGCTGAGCTCTCTGCTCCTGCTGTAGAAGCTCCGATGAGCAAGCTCCGCCCACCAGCCCAGAGCTCCTGAACTTCATCAGCAGCTATGTGTGCTGCTGTGTGTAAGCTACAGATATGTTGCTGGGTGTATGCTGTGCATGTTGCTGTGCATGTTGCTGTGCGTAAGCTACAGGTATGCTGCATGTTGCTGTGTGTATGCTGCTGTGTATGCTGTTTTGTATGTATGCTGTGTATATGCTGCTGTGTGCATGTTGCATGCATATTCTGTGTGTATGATGCTGTGCATGTTGCTGTGTGTATGCTGCTGTGTATGCTGCTGCCTGCTGTATGTGATGCTGTGTATGCTGCTGCCTGCTGTGTGTGATGCTGTGTATGCTGCTGCCTACTGTATGTGATGCTGCATGTATATGCTGTGTGTATATGATGCTGTGTATGCTGCTTCCTCATGTTTGTGATGCTGTGTATGCTGCTGCCTGCTGTATGTGATGCTGTGTGTATGCTGCATGTATATGCTGTGTGTGTATGATGCTGTGTATGCTGCTGTCTGCTGTGTGTGTGTGATGCGGAGTGTATGCTGCGGCCTGCTGTATGTGATGCTGTGTGTATGCTGCATGTATATGCTGTGTGTGTATGATGCTGTGTATGCTGCATGTATATGCTGTGTGTATATGATGCTGTGTATGCTGCTTCCTCATGTTTGATGCTGTGTATGCTGCTGCCTGCTGTATGTGATGCTGTGTGTATGCTGCATGTATATGCTGTGTGTGTATGATGCTGTGTATGCTGCTGCCTGCTGTGTGTGTGTGATGCTGTGTGTATGCTGCATGTATATGCTGTGTGTGTATGCTGCTGTCTGCTGTGTGTGTATGACGCGGAGTGTATGCTGCGGCCTGCTGTATATGATGCTGAATGTATATGCTGTGTGTATAATGCTGTATCTAATGCTGTGTATGCTGCTGTCTGCTGTGTGTATGCTGCATGTATATTCAGTGTGTGTATGATGCGGTGTGTATGCTGCTGCCTGCGGTATGTGATGCTGTGTATGGTCCTCCTGCTTACTTATTTTTGACCCCCTCAGTTACTTTTGACCCCTCCATCTACCACCTGCTGATGTACCAGCAAGATCCTCTGAAGAAAAATGGGTAAGTCATGATTCATTATAGGAGTAGTGGTGTATTTCATATATATGGCTGACGTATGTAAAGATTAAAAATGTCTATTAATGTGGAATGTTAATGTAGTAAGTTGTATGTACATATATATATGTACAGATAGAATGTTTCGCGTATTTATGTACTTTTAGTGTAAATACTATTTAATTTCTATTACTATTTAAATTAATTTAGTTTTGTATTGTTTTATTGCAAGAGACCGGGTTCTGGTTACCAGTCGCATGCGTTTCCATAGAAACGTATACGTGATCGGGCCAAGACCCACCTCTGTACACTAATGCTATGTTAGTAAACACAGCGCTAGTGTTAAGTTGCGTATGTACATTCAGTGGGCGGTATATAGAAGGAGATCGGGGCTAGGATTTTTTTTTTTTTTTTTTTTTTTTAAAGGGGGGGAGGGGGCAGCATTTCAGTTTTCGCCTCAGGCAGCAAAAAAGCTGGAATCGGCCCTGATGTCGGCTATCCATTGATGTCGGCTCCGTGCGGTGCCGTCGCTAGTGTCATGACGTCAGCTGCTTGCTGCCATTGGCACACGCTATGATGTCAGTGAACAGCTGACGTCATGATGCAAGCGACTTTATCGGACAAGGGAACTGGAGCCGAAGCATCAATGGAGAGGAGAGGACCTGCCAGCAGGGCCAGCAGCTACAGGTTATATACTGTGGGCTGGGGCTGCAGGCTAAACACTGGGGACAGGGGGCTGCAGAATAAACACTGGGGGGCAGGGGCTGCAGGCTATATACTGGGGGCAGGGGCAGCAGACTATATACTGGGGGGAAGGGGCTGCAGGCTATATACTGGGGGGCAGGGGCTGCAGGCTATATACTGGGGGTAGGTGCTGCAGGCTATGTACTGGGGGTCAGGGGCTGCAGGCTGTATACTGGGGGCAGGGGCTGCAGGCTATATACTGGAGGGCAGGGGCTGCAGGCTATATACTAAAAAATTGTGGGTCTCTCTTATTTTCCCCGTTATTGAGGTCTTTCTGTTCTCCCCCCTCTAATTATGGGCCCCCTTGTATATACCCCTCTTATTGTGGAATCACTTTGTCCGACCTTCATTAAGTAGACCCTTAACGCCCCCTCTCATTATGAGCCCCCTAGTATCGCCCCCTCTTTTTCTGACCTGCTCTTATTGTTGCCCCCCTCATCTTCTTTGCTGCCTCTCATCTCTCTTCTCTTAATGTTGACCCTTGTATCTCCGCCTCATTTTGTAGCCCCTCTACCCCCTCTTATTGTGGATCCCCAGGTATCCCCCTTCATCTCCCCCTAATTTTCTAACCCATTCTAATGTCCCCCTATCTTGCCCCCCCTCATCTTCTGTTCCCCCTCTCATTTGTGGTTCTCTCACCTCCCTCCTCTTGTATCTCCTACTCTTATTATGGGCCCCCTTTCATCTCCCTCTCATTATGTAGCCCCCTCATCTGCCCCGTCTTATTGTTCTCCCCCTGGTATCTCCCCTTCTCATTGCGGACCCCCTGATCTTCTGTACCCCCTTTCTCACCCGCCCCTTATGGCCCCTCTACATCCTTCCTCTTAATATTGTCCCCTTGTACCTCCCCTTCTTATTGTGGGGCCCTTGGTATCTCCTTCTCTTATCTCCCCCACTTTTTCTGACCCCCGCAACTCCACCTCTCATTGTACGCCCCCCATCCTCTGGGCCCCCTCTGTTTTTAACCTTTTTTATGGCCCCTCTCATCTCCCTCTTTTTAATGGGGCCCCCACTTATCTCCCCATAATTTTGTGGGCCCCCTTATCTCCCCCCTCATAGTGTGGCCCCCTCTCCTCTTTGTAACATAAGTTAAAAAAAAACAAACAACACATACCTCACCTTTCCAGGTTCCCCAGCAGCTCCTCATCTTCTCTGCTGCTGTGTACAACAGGCCTGCAGGTGATGACATCATCATATTGCGCCTGCCGACCTGCTGTACACAGCAACAGAGAGGCACAATGATGATGTGGAGAGCTCACAGCTCTCTGCATCATCATTGCTTTCCACTCCATCGGGCACAGTTGAAGTTGCGAACTGGGAAAAGGGGGTGGAGTCAGCGCGTTTAGGAGGCGGAGTCGACACGACTAGGGGCGGAGCCAGAAGGTGTCGGGGCCCACCGGGGCTTTCACCGGCACCCCGGCGGTTCAGTCCGACACTGTATGCAGCACATCATCCCCTTATCAAACGAGCTGTGTCAGGCAGAATTTTCAGGTGTTTCACCAGATACATAGTGGAACTCGGCCCATCTGTCGCGCCATGCTGGAGACCTGAAGTTGCAATCATAGCAGCGCAATATGAATGCCCCATACTGTCGCTCTTAATCATGGAAGTCGTCTCCATGGCTGCCTCCACATGTCGTCCTCTTATCAAACGAGCTGTGTCAGGCAGAATTTTCAGGTGTTTCACCAGATACATAGTGGAACGCGGCCCATCTGTCGCCGCCATGCTGGAGACCTGAAGTTTCAATCATAGTAGCGCAATATGAATGCCCCATACTGTCGCTCTTAATCATGGAAGTCGTCTCCATGGCTGCCTCCACATGTCGTCCCCTTATCAAAAGAGCTGTGTCAGGCTCATTTTTCGGGTGTTTGACCATATATGTTATGGAACTTGGTCACTATGTCGCCACCATGCTGTGTTATCGACTAAATATACCGTCAACCTTTTGTTCACATAGGAAATCATTTCAGCGCTTCTTGCTCACCTCCTTTGGTGAAACCTGAGTCCATTTAGGGTATGTCACCATGACACTCTCTAGCCTGCCGCTGCTGCCGCTGCCTCTGCATGCCGTCCCCTATAGTGTCAGGGTCAATTATTGGATGTTTTAGATGCTATCTAGCCTCATTCTGTCACTCTGTCATGGCCATGCTGTTGCCCATAATTTTGGCATAATGGTGCGATTAAGCAGCCTCAGAGGCATCCATGCATGCTGCCCCTGCTGTTTCCTGTCCATTTCCGTGGTGTTTCCATCCTTTTCTGAGGTTCCCAGGTGTTTGGCCAAGCTTGCCTGTGCAGAGCCTTGGTCCCCTTGAAAAATGCTTGAGTCTCCCATTGACTTCAATGGGGCTCGTTATTCGAGACGAGCACTTGAGCATCGGGAAAAGTTCTTCTCGAATAACGAGTACCCGAGCATTTTAGTGCTCGCTCATCTCTACTCCTTATGTACCTGTGGTTTACTGTCCCAGTTGGCCCTTTATTTATTTTGCCTCTGTGTCTGCAATAAAATATGTACATGCTTAATGTGGTCTAGAGCTCTCTTTGCTTGCGTGGTTATTGGTTGGTGTAATACTGCCCGGCTTTACTGCGCATGCATACATGCGCTTTATAGGATTCAAATAAAGCAATGTATAAATGGTTATTGTTGTGTATGGCAGCTACAGAACTTTATGAGCCAGGGTGATTTTGGGTACTAAATCTCCCATCCACAAGGACATATAGTTGGTTTAGTGTCCCAAATCGACAGGTGATATGTAAGTATCAAAAGAGGGTATGTGCCTAATAGTATATGGTTCAGAGGAGTGGCAGGCCCCATTAATCTGTTTCTCTGGTGGGCCCAAGGTACCCAGTCCAACACTGGCTGCTGTCCTAGTGCAAAGAGAGCTGTATCTAGACTGCATACAGTTATATCAACTTTAAGGGTTTATTTGTGGCCTATAGACACTTTTTTTTTTTTGAACTGAACTGTATGTCCATTCGGACTACAGCCAGTCCTAGTCATGGATCACTCAACTTGGCTGTCAAAATCGGATGAAACCATCTGTTTTTTAATTGCTAAGACTTGGTTTGGTCAAGTGAATATAGCCTTAGAAATATTAGCTATAGCCATGTTTCTGCATTCCTATTGTCTGACAGTGAATAAATGAATTAAAGGGGGGGATTTATCACAGTTTCTATGCCAGTTTTCTGGCATATAAGCAGTGAAATAATCATAAATTCTCGCACAGTGCAAGAAGTTGCTATTAAAATAGCAAATACACCACCTCCACGTGTTATGGGTGTGGAAGGGGCATAGAGGGGTGCAACAGCTGGAGGAGGGGCTGAGCCCCATGCCAGCCCCTCCACTGGCAAGATACATAAGGCCTCCTGATGTATCTGGTGGGACATGGGGCAGACAGGAGCCGGAGCACCAGCGTTTTCATAAATTCCCCCCATAAAGTCTATTGAAAATGTATAATTTATGTAATATGGGGAAAACACTTTAATGGACACCAGTTGGAAGGCAGACCACTTTAAATTATACCTGTAAAATATGCCCTAAGAGTTCTGGTGAGGGGTATACCTGAAGTATGCTCCCTGGAACAGTTCATAACGGGAGGTGGCAGGATGAAATTCCTTACTGGTTCTCAGAAGGTTATTCATTGAGAACATTATATACCATCCATGGCTTTATAGTTCAAGTGTACAGCTATATACAATACAGTTATATATAGGTAGTGCAGAACATACGAGCTGTTGACTTTGTGTCTTTGGCACCTCATCACTCATCACTGCCTCCACTTTAAAACCCTGCTTGACTTTTCTCACATTCATCTATGATATAATGGGAGAGGTATGAGGAGGTGCTAGGAATTTGCTGAAACAAAAACAATTAGCAAGTGAGAATGATCTCATTGGGGGTCATTTACTAAGGGCCCGATTCACGTTTTCCCGACGTGTTGACCGAATATTTCCGATTTGCGCCGATTTTCCCTGTATTGCCCCGGGTTTTTGGCGCACGCGATCGGATTGTGGCGTCTTAACTGGTGACTGCAGTCTCTGTCTATACATTTACTGTCCACTCTGAGCTGGTAGCTGTAGATCTAGCTGCCATGATTCACTGTCCTTCCTACTATCTGTTCAAAGCTTCCTTGTAAAAGTAACACATTAGTAAACTCCTGATTAGGAAAGAAACATGGGCAATGATGTGAGCCATTGTTGTGAAAGAAGCACTTTTCTCTGATAACATATATTACAAGAGTTTTATATACACTTGTTCTATTTCTTTGATTAAATTATTTTTGAGAAGTTACTATTTGAAGCACCTTGTCACTGCAATGTCATATTTAGCTGGATAAAGGTTCCACTAACTAGCCTATGCTATGCTGAAATTAAAAATGCCTTTGTCAGCATTCAGAATCATTTCAGAACTTTATAAAACTCTATTTCACATTACCAGGCTCCCTGGCCAGCAGCGTGTGGTGAATTCCAGGGGAAAGGTTCAGCTGCAGAAGCCTGTATCTCAGTCCCCTCTCCTCCAGACTCATCCATCTCCCTCCCCACTTCCTAAGGACCTGTGAGTGCTTTAGTGTCCCAAATCATCCAGTAACAATAGAGACTTTTAATTTCACAGGTGCACATTAGGAATCATAAGTTTAAAAAATAAAATTCTCTTGAGCTGTATTTTTATTTTAACATTTTTAAGTTATATAAATGTATTTCCTTGAATTCCTTCAGTGTGTGTTCGACAGTGAGTTGCTGTGGACAAAAATTCCACTACTGTAATTTTTGTTTTAGCCTATAGTCACACATCCATATTGATAATATATCTGTTTTTTTCACAGACCTTCTACTTGCTTTTAAGAGAGATTTAACAATTGTTTATTGTGCAGTTTTAGTATAGTTAAGTGTAGATATTTAGATATGTTGCTTTTGAAGGGTTTTCACTGATTTCACTGGTTTTTCACAAGATTGTATTAACCAACAACCAACTGTTTCTGTATCAGTGTCTTCTGCCATCTGACTTTGATGTTTTGTATAGCAAATTGTTAAGGTCAGCTTAGCAATGATGACAGGCAAGCTGTTTGGGCTGTATATATGCTGTATTACAATGTCAGTGATTTTCTCACGCTTAGCTGTGTTCTGATCTGACCGTCTTAGGCTCTTCAATGGATTTTCATTTTCCTGATGTCATTTGTTCGAGCTTCAGAATACACAAATCTCAGCTTCTCACAATTTCTCTCCTCATTCTCAGAGCTCCAAGTGTCATCTTTCTATCCTCTGACCTGTTTGTGGACTGATGGAGGTTTGGGGTTTATGACAAGTGGTGACCTCTACCACCTGATGGAAGTCTGCACAGAACATGACTGTCAATCATTAATAACTACAGCAGACACGTCTGTGTGTATATATAAATATATATGCATGTAAATGTGTCTTTATATACAGCATCAGATCTGTCACATATTTGGTTTTTTTGCAATAATACAAAAATGAAGACAATAAATGTCTCTAAATATAGTACATCAACTCCAATACCTGTGGCCTAAAATGCAAGGACATCATTCTTGACAGCTTCTTGGCATCTTGGTGGCTAAAAATACAGACTGTTTATACTTGAGTATAAGTCGACCTGATTATAAGCCAAGGTCCACTTCAACCCCTGAGGAAGTCTCCATTTGGGGACGGAACGCGTGGGGAGCCCTCCCTTTCCAATCCACCGACCGAACCACCCTGACTGTGGACAGCATGGGACTTTGTCCCACACAGCCTCCTGACCTGTCTTACTGACTTGTAATGTATGGACACTTCATATATACGCTCTCTCTGACTTACCTCTAGATACAATAGGGATAGCACATTGCTTTTTAGACCATTGTTATATTTCTACTACTGTATTATCTATATTAGAGCTTGTATTGTGTGCCTACTTAGATATTATTTGTTTGACTTATATACCATCAAGGGTGGTTCCAATACCTCCTTTTTGGGGGTGGAGGAAATGGTTTGTTGGACTGCCTTACCTGGCAGTACCAACTATGTGGTTTGATATGTACTTGGTACATTTTTAAATGTTTTTATGCTTTCTATCATCCCTATGCCAGGAGATTTGCTTTGTTTTGTATTTGAATAAAGGTTTACTCTTGTATTGTCATACGGCACATTCCTCTTCTTTCTTTCTAGTTCATATATTGCTATATATGTGCCGATAGACATTGTATACAGTTTTGGTTGTGCTAGGTCCCCTACATATTTTCAAGGTCCCTAATTTTGCCACAAATAACTGGGAAAACTTATTTAGTCCAGTATAAGCTTAGGTTGGGAAATGCATTGGTCACAGACTTCACCAGTAATGAAATGCCCCATGCAGCCAGCCCCGCCCACTAATGAAATGCTCCATGCAGCCAGCCCCGCCCACTGATGAAATGCCCCATGCAGCCAGCCCCCCTTTCTGATGAAATCCCCCATGCAGCCAGCCCCTCTACCAGTTATGAAATACCCTACGTAGCCAGCCCTCCCACTGATCAAATGCCCCATGCAGCCAGCCCCCCCACCAGTTATGAAATGCCACACACAGCCAGCCACCCCTCTACTGATCAAATGCCACATACGGCCAGCCACCCCTCTACTGATGAAATGCTCCATGCAGCCAGAGCCCCCCTTACCCACTGATGAAATGCCCTGCAGCCCCTTGGCGCATAAAAAAAATAAACTTACACACTCACCTTCCAACTCTCCCTGATGCTCCGCACGGCTTTTCTTCCTTCTTTTCTTTGTGTGTAACAGAGCAGGCAGCGTCCATGCACTCTGCCCGCTGGTACACATGTGACACCGCCACATATGCAGCCACATAGCATATTATAAATGCTTCAAACTTCCCGTCAATACAGAAGTAACACATCAGGTGTTTGGAATCTGCCAGGAAACTGAAGAATTCAGAGCTAAATCGAACAACTTCAGAACAGAAGGAACCAGCTGGTAAGAACCACTGTAATAAAAAAAGTACACAACTTAAAGAGAACCTTTCACCACATTGCACATGTGTATATTATCACACCATTATGTTGGGCCTGTTACACAGATTCAGGGGCACTTTGAATTTGCCTTCTATCCCCCACTGTTGTGGAGATATCACTCACAATTTCTGACCATTGTAATCTGTGTTTGGTCAGAGAGGAGGAGCTGGGGCCGGGGCTGTAGGCGTGTGTTATGCTTATTTTCTCTGATATTGTCCAATTAGTGGCAGGCAATGTCAGAGAAGCTATTATGAATCTAAAGGCTGTGGTCACACACGTTCCGCTCACACGTTCACATTTTCACTTACCTGGCGTTTGCATCATGCATATGTCTACATGTCGTTTGTGTCACGTTTACACAGGGGCAGATTTATCAAGCTGTCGGAAAGTCAGAATATTTCTAGTTGCCCATGGAAACCAATCACAGCTCAGCTTTCATTTTACCAGTGCTCATGAATATTTTAAAGGGGAGCTGTGATTGGTTGCCATGGGCAACTAGGAATATTCTGACTTTCCGACAGCTTGATAAATCTGCCCCACTGTGTTTGCTTCACATGTACGTTTGGACAGCGTTTGCATCAAGCTTATGGGCAGTTTGCAGCACATTTACGCTTAAGTGAAGTTTGCGTCAAATTTGCACTTAAGAGGCATTTGCATCATGTTTAGGTGAATTTTGTGTCATGTTTGAATCACGTTTGAGTCATGTTTAAGCTGCGTTTGTCCCGTGTTTATGCTCCGGCGGCCCTAGCGTTGACACTTCCGTGTCATCAAATTTCCGTTTACACTTACATTTACATTCCATTTGCATTTATGTCTTGTTTGCATTGCATTCAGGCTTAGGTGGTGTATGCGTTGATGTCTCATTTGCACTTACATTTACATAGCATTTGCGTTTCCGTTTACATTGCATGCGTGTTTACCAATGGCTGTAACATTGCATTTTTGCAAACACAGTGTAAATGCAATGTCAGCAGAAAATTAGAATGTGTGTGAACATAGCCTTTAGATGCACATAGAGAAATTACATCTCACTACTGACAGTATGAAAGGAGATTAGCATAGCACATGCCCCCAGCTCCAGCCCCAGCTCCTCCTCTCTGACCAAACACAGATTACAATGGTCAGATCTCGGGATTAATAACTCCACAACCGTGGGGTCTAGAAGGAAAATTCAAAATGCTTGTGAATCTGTGAAGCAGCCCCCTACAGAATGCTATAGAGATCTCCATATAAGTGAGGTAGTGAAAGGTCCTCTTTAACAGCATGGAAATGACCTAACATAGGAAACAAAATTAAGGGGAAAAAGTAATAAAGAAAAAAAAAGGAGGGGAGGTGTATGCCACTATGTGTCCATTAGGCCAAGTGTCAGATCTATCTACTTATCTTTTATAATTTCTGCTGCTGTGAATACTGGGTGTGATCTAGTATACAGACAACCAGGTCACACAGCTTTCCGAGACTCCAGATTGGCCACTCTTCCTAGTTTTCCTGCAATATAGGAGCAGGGAGCAGCTGTCAAATCATTGTGTAGCCCTTTGCTTGGTTGCAACCAGTACGGAAATACTTTTTAATCCAATTTATATCGCTGCCTTGCTGTAGAAGCTGGATTTTTGGCTGCGTGTAAAAGGACTAGATGACAACTTTCAGGTGATAGAGGTGCTATCGTTGCTTCTGTTCTTATAACAGCAGTTGGATGAGGCAGACACTACTGTGGGAGGGAGTCTGGTGGCGCCATCATGATGTCTAGGAACATCCTACAGCTGAGAATATGCAATGTTATTTATGTCACTGGGTTGGGAACATTTTGGGAGTCACAGAATAAATCACAGAGCTGCCATTGCTCTCAGCACCAGAAACTTCTCCAAACATAGACCTTGCCGTCTGCTGACAGGGTAAATAAACCACTTTGAAGTGATCGAAATTCACAAGAAAACCCAAATATTTACCTAGATATGCTCATCGACTAACCCGACTGTAACAAGCCCAGGGGGCAAGACAAGCCCATCCGTCCATGTTACTACCTATAAATGTGAACGTGAAAAAAGAGGTCAAGACCGCATTATAATAATAATAATGAATCTTTATTTATTTTGCGCCATCATATTCCGCAGCACTTTACTGATCATAGGGTATGTATACAAATAAAAATAAGACATTACAAAAATCTAACACGGTCATATGAAACAACAGGAATGAGGGTCCTGCTTGTAAAAGTTTTCTATCTATAAAAATGAGTTCCTACTATGTTAAATGGGAGGGGCCCATAGCTTTCTTGGTTTATAAGTAAAATACCACATTTTTATTAAAATCAAAAGATAAGCAGATAAGGGAGGATGATAAAATTGCAGATAAGGGGGCACATTTACTAAGGGCTTTGCGCCGCTTTGTGACACACTTTAGTCGGACTGTTCACGTTCTTCAATGGTTAAACGGCTTGCACAGGTATTTAAGTAGCTGGTGCACTGCGATTGTGTCACAGTTGCGCTGGCTTCCGTGCAACACAATTTAGAAGGTGTGCCGTCGGACAGTGCGACTGATTCGGGCTGAGCGTGGGATTTAACTTTCAAATTGTGTCGCAAGCCTAAGCACTTAGATACACCACTAAAAAGATGGTGAACTCTGTCGGACCTGTGCGGGGAAGCAACACATGCAGGATATCAGCAGGGCGCATAATCTTAGTGAATTTCGGCACAGTGCATTATAGTCGGACAATGCACTTTCTGTGAACTCAGGTGACCGGGTAAGTAAATGTGACACAATAATGCAGTAATGTATGGTCTATCATGTGACTTTTAGCTACTTTTTATCCAATACTACACGGGCTAAGGACCAGTAAATGGAACTTAGCTACAGCATACTCAGCTTTTCTAGACTCCCAAAAAGAAAATTTAGATTTTATTTCCATCCACCCACCCTTCTCCTCCATTTCACTGTATATCCAGATTAATTTACTTCGCTATTCAGAAGTTCCAAAAAACCACCCCCATGTGGGAGCTCAAACAGCAGCCACATAGGTTGTCACCCAGCTTTCCCAACTGAATGGATTTTAAGGCTCTTTAAACATTGCTCCTTCTGTGTGTGCTGTGCTTCGGGAGTTAAAGGGTTAGTAGCGATTGGTGCATTCTCCTTTCCTCCTGAGCTGCGGTCGTCTGGAGATCTGATCCTTCGTGAAAGGTCTTTTTTGTGCTCCAGTCTTTCTTCTGTGAGTTTCCGCCTTCCTCACTGCCCGCAAATTCATCTCTGTAGCCAAGATTTCTCCGGCTCAGCATGTTTTATAAGACGAGTGGTGGAATGCACAGCGCTGGCGTTTTATGTCGGTACCTCCGCCCCGGACGTACAGCGCACCGGCCCTAATTACCAGGGCTCTGGAGTCGGTACTCGAGACCCTGCTGCTCCCATGTGAAGGCTTTTATGTGCAGCCTTTAGGTTTGTTCTGTGAATTAAACAGGACTCTGTTCTGCTGCTGCACATACACAGCCAGGGCCCCGCTCTAAGATGAATAGAAATATGGGGCCAATGTAAAATGTGAACTACAAGCCACAGAAAAACTCACATTAAACCACATAGAGACCAAAAACCCCTACAGATCTTATTCTTCTAGTAGCTGAGGATTGGTTATATTGTATCCGTAGCACACAACATATAAATGAAGATTATTATTAGACAATCCTCTGTAAACAACTGTATATAGCCCCAGCCTAGACATTCAGGACAGAAAAGAGATTTGCCCTGTTTATAACATATCCTCAGATGTGACATGAACTAGCTTTGTAGCTGTTTTTAGTATTGTAAATGACTGTCCACCTCATTTTATTCAATTTATAGAAAGAGCGCAAGGTAAGTTTCTATGTATACTGTAGGTATAGTCATTCTGGGTAGATGCCACCAGACCACTCTGTATGATGCTCCATAACCCACTGAGCTATGGCAATGTACAAGTGACAAGTAATGTATATAAGTGATGTATATAAAAGGCGAGGACCACTGGAATATGATTGCAGTACACGCATAATGGAGGTTGGGGATAGATGCAATACAGTTGCATTCATCTCCCACAACCTCAAATAACAAACATTGAGCATATATGTTGCTCTGCAGGAAGCAGGATGGAAAAACACAGCCACCAGCATCCAGGATATATACAGTATGTGAGTTTGAGAGATATATTTCTCTACAGACGCCATTTTGGGCCAAACAGACGCCATTTAGTCTTAGTATTTAGAGGGACCTCGTCAACTTTCAATTGAAGGTGACTTCCGAGAATATGAACGTCTGAAAAACCCATAATGCTATAAATAAATTAATTGAACAAAACTCAGTGTCATTAGTCACAAAATGGAGCTTAAACAGATTGATTTTATGATTCACAAAATGTTATGGGCTTTCTAAAGTAGGTGGAGTTATCACCAAGATGGCCACCACTTGAAACTACAAGTCCCATGATCCTTTAGTTCCCCTCCTCTCTCTTATACTCTGCTCCTAATGATGATCTAACAGACTTTCTTGCTCTGTTACCATAGTAATGATATGTAGCTGGCATCACTACACATTGCCTCACT
The DNA here is from genome assembly GCF_040894005.1 of Engystomops pustulosus. Classification (NCBI taxonomy): domain Eukaryota; kingdom Metazoa; phylum Chordata; class Amphibia; order Anura; family Leptodactylidae; genus Engystomops; species Engystomops pustulosus. The sequence goes on along the minus strand of NC_092417.1, from coordinate 79,645,135 downwards.
GAAATGGGAAACATCCAGCTACAGACAAACATAGTGATAATCACATGACCTGCCCAGGCAGGTGCAGGACATGTGATGTGGACATGTGTCTGTCCTGCATCTGTTCCACTCGGAGAAAATCAACGGACTGATTAAAGGGCCAGTAGCATTTTAATTCTTCATTACAGTGTATGTCCACAGCATTTTTCTGCTAAGGGGAAAAAACTTTAAAGAACAACTAATTACATATAAACTTATATTTTAAAGACCCATTTGTATGTGAATTATGCTGATTCCTGAAAAACCCCTTTATCTGTGAGAGACCTAACTAGTAGAAAGACTCTTAAATTACCAAGTTATGGAAACTACACACCTCAGTGTAAGAAAATACATTTTTAAGAATTTTTTTTTAACCCTTCAGGTGTTTTATAGGGGTTATAACAAAATGAAGCTGTGGTCTACAAATTGTAATATTTTTTGACTATACATCCATTTTGGGCGGAAAATTAAACATTTGCAGTGGATTAAATGACAAAAGGTTCCACAAAATATGATACCCGATTTCTCCCGAGTGTACCAATACCCAATGTGTGATGGTAAACTGCTGTATAGGCGCATGGACGGGCATAGAATGGAAGTAGGCGCCATCCAGAGCAGATTTGCATTGTTATATTGAACAGGCTATACTTTCTTTTCTTTTTTAATATGGACATAAAGGGGCTTATTTTTTTGCCACATGAGGTTCACTTTTCTGTTGCTAATTGATGAGATTTTATTAACTCTTTGTTGGTAGGAGAAATTAAATTCATACATTTTTGGTAAGATTTTTTTCCTTTTTTTTTAGTCATTCACAATACCATAAAAGTAATACGGTATGTTATTTTTATTCTGTGTCACCACAACTATGAAAATATGAAATTTATATGGATTTTTTTTTAGTTTTTACCAATTTAACTGAATAAAAAATTAGTGGAATGCGTAACATTTTAAATCACTTTTTAGAGCAGTTTTTTAAGGTTATTAATTAGAAAATTATAGTTTTCCTGGGTTTATTTATTGGGTTTAAGTCCAATAACAATTCTGTTTTATTATACAGATTGTAAGGTACGCAGTGGTGCCAAATATGTGGGGGTTTTGTCTATTTGTTTTTTTATGCTTTATTAAGTGTTTGTATGGGAATGTGTAATTTTAGAGGCTTATATTTTATTTATTTTAATGTTTTGTTTTGTATTTTAATTTTTTTTTCTTATTTTTACTTTATACTGTACAAACTTGGACTTAAACCATTGATGCTCTGATCACTGGTTCAAGTCCAAGACACTACACTACTGCAATACTAATGTATTGTAGTGCAGTGTAAACTGTCTGGCCTGCAGACCCGGAAGGGATCCTAGGGCACCAGTCAGACCTCTGGGCTACCCTGATGAAGATCGGATCCCCAATAAGCAGCACGGGGGCGTTCCATGGATATCTATCTATATCTATCTATTTATAGATATCTATTGATTTATGGTAAGTTTGTTGTAGTCTTAGTGATCATCTAAGACCTCACATCTTGTTTTTCCCATTTCAGATGCTCCAACAGGGGTTTCCTGCCCTGCTCAGCAAGGGCCTGGTCATCAGTTACACAATACAACATCATATTCCCAGATATTATTACGTCCTGCTTCGTTTGACTTCAAAGAATTTGAGTCATTTGCAGTGTGAAACGTCAGCTGTTAAAGAGATGCACCGTGGCCTGGATATCATCTGCATCTTTGTCCCAATGGTTCAAGTTCTTGAAATGCGTGACAAATGCAGCAAGATCTGTTTACACCCAAGGTTGGAAGGTAAAGTCCATGGAACATTATATCTTTGGTAAGTTGGGAACGTAAAATTCAATGGCGTCAGAGGGATGTCCCCCAGTTACAGACACCTTCCAGCAGACATGTGTCACCAGCTGAGAACCTGGTCACCATGTGCAGGATATTAATCAATTCTATTGCCTCCACCACCAAAACATTGAGTTATTGACACATTACTGCCATGAACCCAGCTATAATGTTATATAAGGAACTGTATTGTGAGCAATGGTCTATAATGTTATTATTGAAGTGAACTAACAACACACTTCAGGACAAAGTGGGTCTAACTCCTGGCTGTGTGCCTGCCCCCTTGTATATAGCCAGTACCTGCCCCCTTGTATATAACCAGTGCCTGCCCCCAGGGCCGGATTAAGGGTGGTGGGGGCCCCTGGGCGCAAAATCTGGTGGAGGCCCCCACTGAGTGCAGCGTGCATACTCGTCCTCCTGCTCACTATCCACTATCCCCGCAGTAACACCGCTACATACAGCCGCCTCATCCCTAGTAACACAGCTACATGCAGCCGCCTCACCCCAGTAACACATCTACATACAACCGCCTCATCCCCAGTAACACAGCTACATACAGCCACCTCGCCCCCAGTAACACAGCTACATACAGCCGCCTCATCCCCAGTAACACAGCTACATACAGCCGCCTCGCCCCCAGTAACACAGCTACATACAGCCGCCTCATCCCTAGTAACACAGCTACATACAGCCGCCTCACCCTCAGTAACACAGCTACATACAGCCGCCTCATCCCCAGTAACACAGCTACATACAGCCGCTTCATCCCTAGTAACACAGCTACATACAGCCGCCTCATCCCTAGTAACACAGCTACATACAGCTACCTCGCCCCCAGTAACACAGCTACATACAGCCGCCTCATCCCCAGTAACACAGCTACATACAGCCGCCTCGCCCCCAGTAACACCGCTACATACAGCCGCCTCGCCCCCAGTAACACAGCTACATACAGCTGCCTCATCCCCAGTAACACAGCTACATACAGCTGCCTCATCCCCAGTAACACAGCTACATACAGCCGCCTCATCCCCAGTAACACAGCTACATACAGCTGCCTCATCCCCAGTAACACAGCTACATACAGCTGCCTCATCCCCAGTAACACAGCTACATACAGCCGCCTCATCCCCAGTAACACAGCTACATACAGCTGCCTCGCCCCCAGTAACACAGCTACATACAGCCGCCTCGCCCCCAGTAACACCGCTACATACAGCCGCCTCATCCCCAGTAACACAGCTACATACATCCGCCTCATCCCCAGTAACACAGCTACATACAGCCGCCTCGCCCCCAGTAACACAGCTACATACAGCCGCCTCATCCCTAGTAACACAGCTACATACAGCCGCCTCACCCTCAGTAACACAGCTACATACAGCCGCCTCATCCCCAGTAACACAGCTACATACAGCCGCTTCATCCCTAGTAACACAGCTACATACAGCCGCCTCATCCCTAGTAACACAGCTACATACAGCTACCTCGCCCCCAGTAACACAGCTACATACAGCCGCCTCATCCCCAGTAACACAGCTACATACAGCCGCCTCGCCCCCAGTAACACCGCTACATACAGCCGCCTCGCCCCCAGTAACACAGCTACATACAGCTGCCTCATCCCCAGTAACACAGCTACATACAGCTGCCTCATCCCCAGTAACACAGCTACATACAGCCGCCTCATCCCCAGTAACACAGCTACATACAGCTGCCTCATCCCCAGTAACACAGCTACATACAGCTGCCTCATCCCCAGTAACACAGCTACATACAGCCGCCTCATCCCCAGTAACACAGCTACATACAGCTGCCTCGCCCCCAGTAACACAGCTACATACAGCCGCCTCGCCCCCAGTAACACCGCTACATACAGCCGCCTCATCCCCAGTAACACAGCTACATACATCCGCCTCATCCCCAGTAACACAGCTACATACAGCCACCCCACCCCCAGTAACACAGCTACATACAGCCGCCTCACCCCCAGTAACACAGCTACATACAGCCGCCTCGCCCCCAGTAACACAGCTACATACAGCTGCCTCATCCCCAGTACCACAGCTACATACAGCCGCCTCATCCCCAGTAACACCGCTACATACAGCCGCCTCGTCCCCAGTAACACCGCTACATACAGCCGCCTCATCCCCTCTAACCCAGCTACATACAGCCGCCTCATCCCCAGTAACACAGCTATACACAGCCGCCTCACCCCCAGTAACACAGCTACATACAGCCGCCTCATCCCCTGTAACACAGCTACATACAGTCACCTCGCCCCCAGTAACACAGCTACATACAGCCGCCTCGTCCCCAGTAACACAGCTACATACAGCCGCCTCACCCCCAGTAACACAGCTACATACAGCCGCCTCCCCCCCAGTAACATAGCTACATACAGCTGCCTCGCCCCCAGTAACACAGCTACATACAGCCGCCTCATCCCCAGTAACACAGCTACATACATCCGCCTCATCCCCAGTAACACAGCTACATACAGCTGCCTCGTCCCCAGTAACACAGCTACATACAGCTGCCTCGCCCCCAGTAACACAGCTACATACATCCGCCTCATCCCCAGTAACACAGCTACATACAGCAGCCTCATCCCCAGTAACACAGCTACATACAGCCGCCTCGTCCCCAGTAACACAGCTACATACAGCCGCCTCGCCCCCAGTAACACCGCTACATACTGCCGCCTCGCCCCCAGTAACACCACTAAATACAACCGCCTCGCCCCCAGTAACACCACTACATACAACCGCCTTGGCCCCAGTAACACAGCCGCCTCACCCCCAGTAACACAGCTACACACAGCCGCCTCGACCCCAGTAACACATCTTTATATAAACCTTCACCCCTAACAGATATGCAGTCCCATTTAACATACACCTCAGCCCGCACCAGACACCCAGTCCTGCAGTTTATACAATTACACACATTTATACACTGATATATACACACATAAAGTTCTACACTGGTATGCTTGCACCCATATATACACAAGTATACACACACCTTTATGTATCCATATACATTTATACACTAATACACAGAGTATACTCAAACTCATAAAGTATATACACACATACGGTATATATGCATCACACACATATACACTGACCATATATACACATACATGCAGTATAAAAACACCATATACACACATACAGCAAATACACACACATTCAGTATATACAGCATTTTCACACACATACGGGAAATACACACACACACATTCAGTACACAGAGCATATACATACATACCACATACACAGCATATAAACATAATCATATATATTTAAATGTGCACATATATATGCTTATACAAATATATGCGTGTATAAATACAGTATATGCAACTATACACAGTATATACATATAAATACAGTATATACACATTATATACACAGTAGATGCATGTATACACATTTACACAGTATATATACAGTAGATGCATGTATACACATATACACAGTATATACACATTATATACACAGTAGATGCATATATACACATATACACAGTATATACACATTATATATACAGTAGATGCATTTATACACATATACACAGTATATACACATTATATACACAGTAGATGCATGTATACACATATACACAGTATATACACAGTAGATGCATATATACACATATACACAGTATATACACATTATATATACAGTAGATGCATGTATACACATATACACAGTATATACACATTATATACACAGTAGATGCATGTATACACATATACACAGTATATACACATTATATGCACAGTAGATGCATGTATACACATATACACAGTATATACACATTATATGCACAGTAGATGCATATATACACATATACACAGTATATACACATTATATACACAGTAGATGCATATATACACATATACACAGTATATACACATTATATACACAGTAGATGCATATATACACATATACACAGTATATAAACATTATATACACAGTAGATGTATATATACACTTATACACAGTATATAAACATTATATACACAGTAGATGCATATATACACATATACACAGTATATAAACATTATATACACAGTAGATGCATAAATACACAGTATATACACAGTTACACATATATACAGTATATACACAATATACACAGTATATACACACAGTATATATACTGTATATAAATATATAAACACAATATACACCATATATACACAGATAAATACATATTGTATTTAATGTATATACTTACCCTTTTATGTTGACCGGCTGTGGCGTCAGGCTGGTGTTCGGGGGGTCTGTCGGTTGCTTGTTCCGACAGGAGGGGGGGTTGTACGGGCAGGGGGGGGCTCGGTCGGAGGACGGCTGCCTCTTCGCGCGCGCGGGGGGGGGGGGATCGTGGAGGACACCTGCTTCTTCGGGCGGGGGGGGGGGGCCATCGCGGAGGACAGCTGCTTCTTCGGGCGGGGGGGGGGGGGGGGGGATCGCGGAGGACAGCTGATTCTTCGGGCGGGGGGGGGGGATCACGGAGGACAGCTGCTTCTTCGGGCGGGGGGAGAGCGGAGGACAGCTGCTTCTTCGGGCGGGGGGGGGGGGGGAGCGGAGGACAGCTGCTTCTTCGGGCGGGGGGGGGGGGAGCGGAGGACAGCTGCTTCTTCGGGCGGGGGGGGGCGGCTGTTTCTTCGGGCGGGGGGAGCGGGGACGGCTGTTTCTTCGGGCGGGGGGAGCGGGGACGGCTGTTTCTTCGGGCGGGGGGAGTGTGACGGCTGTTTCTTCGGGCGGCGAGGGGGATGGAGCGGAGGACTGCTGCTTGTTCGGCGCGGGCGGGGGGGGGGTTGGTAGCGGAGAACGGCTGCTTCTTCGGGCCGCGAAGGGGATGGAGCAGAGCGCAGCTTCTTGTTCGGGCGTGGGGGGGGGGGGCAGCGGAGGACGTCTGCTTGTTCGGGCGGGGGAGGAGGGAGCGCGAACGGGGTTGGAGCGGGTGGGTAGGCCGGGCCATGCAGCAGGATGGGCGGGCGGGGAGGCGGGTACCTGTGCCAGGGGGCGGACGGCTCGGCCATGCAGCTGAAGGGCGGGCGGGGAGGCGGTAACTTGTGCCGGGGTCGGGCGGACGGCTCAGGCAGGTGGCGGCTGAGGAGGAAGGGCCAGGGGGGCGCGATCTGGTGGGGGCCCCCTGGGGGGGCAAGATGGTGGGGGCCCCGGGGCTCGAGCCCCGGGAGCCCCGCCTATAATCTGGCCCTGCCTGCCCCCTTATATAAAGCCAGTGCCTGCCCTAGCATATAGCCAGAAGCTCCCTGCGCACAATGGGAGTCATTTACTAAGGGCCCGAATCGCTATTTTTCATCGGGTTTCCCGTATTTTTCCGATTTGCGCTGTCTTTCCCTGAATTGCCCCGGGATTTTGGTGCACACGATCGGATTGTGGCCATCGGCGCCGTCATGCATGCGATGGAAATCGGGGGGCGTGGCCGGCGAACTCTGGCGGACTTCAGTGGAGCAGTGACACCCGGTGGACATCGGGCGCACAACCTTAGTGAATCCCCAGAAGACCCGAATCCTCGACGGAGAACACGCCGCTGGATCCTGACAGGACCCTGTAGGTCCTCTTCTGTCTTCTGAAGCTCCAGGTCTGTCTTCGGGTCCCCACGTGCTGCCTTTGCATATACCATGACGTCAGCGGCTACCACGATGTTGGCAAGTGACTGACATCATGGTGTGTGACGTAGTGCACAAGAACCCAAAGAAGGAGCCAGAGTTTCAGAAGACAGAAGAGGACCTACGGGGGGGCTCCGGAAGGGTGAGTACAGAGGGTTGTTTTCATAGACTTCGAGTTTAAGCCGAGTTAGGGTTTTTCAGCACATTTTTTGTGCTGGAAAACTCAGCTTATGCATGATTATATACGGTACATTCAGACATACTAATAAACAAGAAAGGTGCCCATTAAACATCTATTATAAGGGATGGCTAAGGTGCCGAAAGAAGCAGACATACTAATCGACAAGACACCAGTATGGTTACAGGTACTGTAAAATCAAAGATATTGGTGTCTGAATTGACACTCCCCCTGTAGCTTCTAAACTTGACTAATCTCATCAGCACTGTTCCATTTGCCTGACATTGGAAGAGATTCTTATATAGGTAAAAGGGTGAGATTTCACAAAAAAGAGGGGATTCTAGAAAGGACACTTTATACCCTACCTTAGGGGCTAGTAGTTTAGTGGGGGCAAAAAGCAGATGCTTCTCATAAGGGAGCGTATCTTACAGTATCTTACAGTGTGGATTTCTGTGGATGGTAATACTGCAGCAGCACAGTCTCTTTCCTTTTTCAATACTTTGTTACATTATGGAAATACTTAGACGTTTTATTTACAGACAATTGCCTATACTGAATGCACTTATCACATTTTAGACAAAGTGGGGCCCTGAGCAAGACAGAAAGTGGGGCCCCAAAAGCAAACAATTCAGTAAGATTCTCCGTTTAGCACTGCCCCATAATAACACTTTGTAGTTAGGTAGTAGGTAGACTGATGATAGAAGATAACTATGAAAGATGATAGATTCATAGATAGATAATGGATAGATTTATAGATGCAGAAATATAAAGTAGATTATATAAATATAGCTAGATAGCTAAAAGATAGATAACTAAACGGATAGATGATAGATATATAGACAAGAGATGAAAAGCATTTTCACCCGGGCATTCAACCAAGGGGTTTTAAAGGAGCAATGAATCCTCTGCCCACAAAAGTCCATATGCAGGAGCCCCTTTAGGGCAGAGGACCCTGGGCAAATGCCCAGTTTTCCACCCCTAATGGCGGCCCTGACACTTATAAAAGTATTAATCTAGGTTTTCTGGATATAAACTAGAGTAGTTCAAGTCACTGTCATCAAGCAGTGCTTTTAACAATGACAATAATTTGAAATAAATTCTATTGGACGGTTTCAGAACTTTTGATTATACAATGATATTGCTTTAGTTACATAAGACTGGACACTGTCCCTTTAAAGCCTGTCACGTACACATAGTAGCAGAGGCTTCCTCAATGAGTAGTTCTGATCCTCGTCAGTCGGAGGGATGACAATAGTGTGGCTGCTTCTTAGTTACCCTGAGGTGAGGTGCAGTGATGGGCTCCATCTGCTACTCTCTACTCACAGCGGGGCGTCCCTTACAGGAAGGTTCATTTATTTGCTGAGCTCCCCTCTGTGGATGCCTCTTGTCTCCAGCTCATAATATCACATTGTGAACCTGGAGCCTAAATGAGAAAAAGAAGCCGGTGTCCTGCACATCTGGGACAGCTTAGCTAGAGCTGGAACACAATACAGAGCAGACACTGGATGCTACACAATTCCTACTATTATCACAATGCCAGCCAGATGTCTAGGCTGCAACCTGTGAAGTGTGCTGTCAAGCTGGAATGCAGCAACCTGCTCATTGGAGCTTTCCAATAGCCGCCTATAGCTGCGTCACATGCACATGGATGATAGCATGTTACTGTCACAAACAGCTGCAAATTGTCCCAAATCTTCTATTATTGTCCCTACAATCCCAGGAAATTCAGCCTGTTCCAATCAGATAAAAAAGAGTTGTAGTCTGATGGTCGCTGGTCAGAGGCAGAACCAATGGTTTGCATGATAAACGAGGGGCACTTACTCTTAAATCAATGCACCGTGACTGTGATAAACTTCTTATATTTGTCACTGTGCATGGATCTATGAGTAAGTGGCCAGTACTTGATTTTGATCAGAAATTTGCTTTAAATGTCCCAGAAAGGAACTAGTAGCTCAGGATATTGTATTCAACTATGCTATGCCCTGTGTTAACCTATATGCAGCTGTGATCTCCAATCAAAGGTATATGACTAGATGGTCTTGCCACTCTACTTTCCTACAAGGAATGGTAAGTGGTCTGAATTCTGAGCTCCACACTACTAGGATACTGGGGTCATAGAATAAACTATTATTTAACAACTTATTCCATCCTAATGTAAACAAAATGTATCAGTCACTATTTCATGCCTTCAATCAGTTCCATGGATCCCCTTGTCCCTTTGTCAGACACATTGGTGGGGATTTATCATTACTGGGTGCATCATGTACCAGCCATGATATTCCCATCACTGGTGCATGATGTGCCTAATATATTAATTCTACATCAGGTTCGGCCTATTATAGCCTTTTCCAGAAGCTATAGGCGAGGGTCCCCGGCCTGCTAAGCTCCCCATCTGCTTGGCGTGGAGGAAGCGTGCTAGAGAAATGTACAAGCCATGATAAATTCCACTCAATCTTTTTAGAATACTTCTTATAACCTATATCCTGCAATTTGAGTCACGAAAAAAAGCATTATTTGACATTTTTCATCCTGTGTTAAAGCAATGACTGCTTCCAATAAAATCATTATAATTAATGGAAATCACATGGGGGCCCAGGATTCTAGTGCAGGGCTGTATTGTAATGTAGTCAGACTGCATCCCTAAACAATGGAGCTTGTAACCAGTTAACAACCCAGTAATGTACAAGTAGCAGGGAATTCTAATGAAAGCAGATGATGATGTGGTTGGCATTGTGGTTTTAGTTGTGCCCAACGTATCAGCTCCATGTGGTTTCAATGTTCACTTCGTCATAATGCACTGCTCATACTCCCTAAAGCTAAAAATACTATAATAATACGACAGTGTTTGGTGCCCAGCATAGACCAACATAAGCAATGTGAATATATATTGGGAAAAGTTCATTAACACTGGCGTATTGAATGCCAGTTTTAAAATCCCCACCACTTCTTTATTCTGTGTGCTACATCTACTAAGGGCCATGCGCCAGTTCTCTGTCAGACTTTGCCTGTTCCTTTCAATGCCTACTTATTACACAGGTATTAAAGAAGTGTCTGAGACACATTTATGGCGTACGTGACACAATTGTGGCATAAACAACACTTTGTGGCAAACAGACAAACACACTTTTAGTGCAGTTTGCACAACTCTTAGTAAATGTGCCCCAGTATATATTTTGCTCTATATGCAGACAATGCATCTCCTATCCTGTATACTGGGTGTAATTCTCAGTATCTGCTCTTATTCTGTATATATGGACACTGCACAGTACCACTTCTCCTGTCCTGTATACTGGGTGTAATTCTCAGTATCTGCTCTTATTCTGTATATATGGACACTGCACAGTACCACTTCTCTTGTCCTGTATACTGGGTGTAATTCTCAGTATCTGCTCTTATTCTGTATATATGAACACTGCACAATACCACTTCTCCTGTCCTGTATACTGGAGGTAATTCTCAGTATCTGCTCTTATTCTGTATATATGGACACTGCACAGTACCACTTCTCCTGTCCTGTATACTGGGTGTAATTCTCAGTATCTGCTCTTATTCTGTATATATGGACACTGCACAGTACCACTTCTCCTGTCCTTTATACTGGGTGTAATTCTCAGTATCTGCTCTTATTCTGTATATATGGACACTGCACAGTACCACTTCTCCTGTCCTGTATACTGGGTGTAATTCTCAGTATCTGCTCTTATTCTGTATATATGGACACTGCACAGTACCACTTCTCTTGTCCTGTATACTGGGTGTAATTCTCAGTATCTGCTCTTATTCTGTATATATGGACACTGCACAGTACCACTTCTCGTGTCCTGTATACTGGGTGTAATTCTCAGTATCTGCTCTTATTCTGTATATATGGACACTGCACAGTACCACTTCTCCTGTCCTGTATACTGGGTGTAGTTCTCAGTACCTGCTCTTATTCTGTATATAAGGACACTGCACAGTAATTCTTCTCCTGTCCTGTATACTGGGTGTAATTCTTAGTATCTGCTCTTATTCTGTATTTATGGACACTGCACAGTACCACTTCTCTTGTCCGGTATACTGGGTGTAATTCTCAGTATCTGCTCTTATTCTGTATATATGGACACTGCACAGTACCACTTCTCTTCTGTAATGTATACTGGGTGTAATTCTCAGTATCTGCTCTTATTCTGTATTTATGGACACTGCACAGTACGACTTCTCTTGTCCCGTATACTGGGTGTAATTATCAGTAGCTGCTCTTATTCTGTATATATGGACACTGCACAGTACCACTTCTCTTGTCCTGTATACTGGCTGTAATTCTCAGTATCTGCTCTTATCCTGTATGTATGGACACTGCGCAGTACCACTTCTCCTGTTCTATATACTGGGTGTAATTCTCAGTATCTGCTCTTATCCTGTATATATGGACAGTGCACAGTTCCACTTCTCCTGTCCTGTATACTGGGTGTAATTCTCAGTATCTGCTCTTATTCTGTATATATGGACACTGCACAGTACCACTTCTCTTGTCCTGTATACTGGATGTAATTCTCAGTATCTGCTGTTATTCTGTATATATGGACACTGCACAGTACCACTTCTCTTGTCCTGTATACTGGAGGTAATTCTCAATATCTGCTCTTATCCTGTATATATGGACACTGCACAGTACGACTTCTCTTGTCCTATATACTGGGTGTAATTCTCAGTATCTGCATTTATTCTGTATATATGGACACTGCACAGTACCACTTCTCCTGTCCTGTATACTGGGTGTAATTCTCAGTATCTGCTCTTATTCTGTATATATGGACACTGCACAGTACCACTTCTCTTGTCCTGTATACTGGGTGTAATTCTCAGTATCTGCTCTTATTCTGTATATATGGACACTGCACAGTACCACTTCTCGTGTCCTGTATACTGGGTGTAATTCTCAGTATCTGCTCTTATTCTGTATATATGGACACTGCACAGTACCACTTCTCCTGTCCTGTATACTGGGTGTAGTTCTCAGTACCTGCTCTTATTCTGTATATAAGGACACTGCACAGTAATTCTTCTCCTGTCCTGTATACTGGGTGTAATTCTTAGTATCTGCTCTTATTCTGTATATATGGACACTGCACAGTACCACTTCTCTTGTCCGGTATACTGGGTGTAATTCTCAGTATCTGCTCTTATTCTGTATATATGGACACTGCACAGTACCACTTCTCTTCTGTAATGTATACTGGGTGTAATTCTCAGTATCTGCTCTTATTCTGTATCTATGGACACTGCACAGTACGACTTCTCTTGTCCCGTATACTGGGTGTAATTATCAGTAGCTGCTCTTATTCTGTATATATGGACACTGCACAGTACCACTTCTCTTGTCCTGTATACTGGCTGTAATTCTCAGTATCTGCTCTTATCCTGTATGTATGGACACTGCGCAGTACCACTTCTCCTGTTCTATATACTGGGTGTAATTCTCAGTATCTGCTCTTATCCTGTATATATGGACAGTGCACAGTTCCACTTCTCCTGTCCTGTATACTGGGTGTAATTCTCAGTATCTGCTCTTATTCTGTATATATGGACACTGCACAGTACCACTTCTCTTGTCCTGTATACTGGATGTAATTCTCAGTATCTGCTGTTATTCTGTATATATGGACACTGCACAGTACCACTTCTCTTGTCCTGTATACTGGAGGTAATTCTCAATATCTGCTCTTATCCTGTATATATGGACACTGCACAGTACGACTTCTCTTGTCCTATATACTGGGTGTAATTCTCAGTATCTGCATTTATTCTGTATATATGGACACTGCACAGTACCACTTCTCTTGTCCTGTATACTGGGTGTAATTCTCAGTATCTGCTCTTATCCTGTATATATGGACACTGCACAGTACCACTTCTCCTGTCCTGTATACTGGGTGTAATTCTCAGTATCTGCTCTTATCCTGTATATATGGACGCTGCACAGTACCACTTCTCTTGTCCTGTATACTGGGTGTAATTTTCAGTATCTGCTCTTATTCTGTATATATGGACACTGCACAGTACCACTTCTCCTGTCCTGTATACTGGATGTAATTCTCAGTATCTGCTCTTATTCTGTATATATGGACACTGCACAGTACCACTACTCTTGTCCTGTATACTGTATGTAATTCTCAGTATCTGTCCTTATTCTGTATACATGGACACTACACAGTACCACTTCTCTTGTCCTGTATACTGGGTGTAATTCTCAGTATCTGCTCTTATCCTGTATATATATGGACACTGCACAGCACCATTTAAATAAAAATAATAATTCTTTATTTATATAGCGCACACAGATTACGCAGCGCTGCACAGGCATGTCAAATTGGTCCCTGTCCCCGTGGGGCTCACAATCTAAACAACCTAACAGTATGTTTTGAAGTGTGGGAGGAAACCGGAGTACCCGGAGGAAACCCACGCAAACACGGAGAGAACATACAAACTCTTTGCAGATGTCAACATGAGTGGGATTCGAACCCAGGACCCCAGTGCTGCAAGGCAGATGTGCTACTCACTCAGCCACCGTGCCGCCCTACGCCATTTCTCTTGCCCTGTATACTGGATGTAATTCTCAGTATCTGCTCTTATTCTGTATATATGGACACTGCACAGTACCACTTCTCCTGTCCTGTATACCGGATGTAATTCTCAGTATCTGCTCTTATTCTGTATATATGGACACTGCACAGTACCACTTCTCCTGTCCTGTATTCTGGGTGTAATTCTCAGTATCAGCTCTTATTCTGTATATATAGACACTGCACAGTACCACTTCTCCTGTCCTGTATACTGGGTGTAATTCTCAGTATCTGCTCTTATTCTGTATATATGGACTCTGCACAGTACCACTTCTCTTGTCCTGTATACTGGGTGTAATTCTCAGTATCTGCTCTTATTCTGTATATATGGACACTGCACAGTACCACTTCTCTTGTCCTGTATACTGGATGTAATTCTCAGTATCTGCTCTTATTCTGTATATATGGACACTGCACAGTACCACTTCTCTTGTCCTGTATACTGGGTGTAATTCTCAGTATCTGCTCTTATTCTGTATATATGGACACTGCACAGTACCACTTCTCCTGTCCTGTATTCTGGGTGTAATTCTCAGTATCTGCTCTTATTCTGTATATATGGACACTGCACAGTACCACTTCTCTTGTCCTGTATACTGGGTGTAATTCTCAGTATCTGCTGTTATTCTGTATATATGGACACTGCACAGTACCACTTCTCTTGTCCTGTATACTGGGCGTAATTCTCAGTATCTGCTCTTATCCTGTATGTATGGACACTGCGCAGTACCACTTCTCCTGTTCTATATACTGGGTGTAATTCTCAGTATCTGCTCTTATTCTGTATATATGGACACTGCACAGTACCACTTCTCTTGTACTGTATACTGGGTGTAATTCTCAGTATCTGCTCTTATCCTGTATATATGGACACTGCACAGTACCACTTCTCCTGTCTTGTATACTGGATGTAATTCTCAGTATCTGCTCTTATTCTGTATATATGGACACTGCACAGTACCACTTCTCCTGTCCTGTATACTGGATGTAATTCTCAGTATCTGCTCTTATTCTGTATATATGGACACTGCACAGTACCACTTCTCCTGTCCTGTATACTGGATGTAATTCTCAGTATCTGCCCTTATTCTGTATATATGGACACTGCACAGTACCACTTCTCCTGTCCTGTATTCTGGGTGTAATTCTCAGTATCTGCTCTTATTCTGTATATATGGACACTGCACAGTACCACTTCTCTTGTCCTGTATACTGGGTGTAATTCTTAGTATCTGCTCTTATTCTGTATATATGGACACTGCACAGTACCACTTCTCTTGTCCTGTATACTGGATGTAATTCTCAGTATCTGCTCTTATTCTGTATATATGGACACTGCACAGTACCACTTCTCTTGTCCTGTATACTGGGTGTAATTCTCAGTATCTGCTCTTATTCTGTATATATGGACACTGCACAGTACCACTTCTCCTGTCCTGTATTCTGGGTGTAATTCTCAGTATCTGCTCTTATTCTGTATATATGGACACTGCACAGTACCACTTCTCTTGTCCTGTATACTGGGTGTAATTCTCAGTATCTGCTGTTATTCTGTATATATGGACACTGCACAGTACCACTTCTCTTGTCCTGTATACTGGGCGTAATTCTCAGTATCTGCTCTTATCCTGTATGTATGGACACTGCGCAGTACCACTTCTCCTGTTCTATATACTGGGTGTAATTCTCAGTATCTGCTCTTATTCTGTATATATGGACACTGCACAGTACCACTTCTCTTGTACTGTATACTGGGTGTAATTCTCAGTATCTGCTCTTATCCTGTATATATGGACACTGCACAGTACCACTTCTCCTGTCTTGTATACTGGATGTAATTCTCAGTATCTGCTCTTATTCTGTATATATGGACACTGCACAGTACCACTTCTCCTGTCCTGTATACTGGATGTAATTCTCAGTATCTGCTCTTATTCTGTATATATGGACACTGCACAGTACCACTTCTCCTGTCCTGTATACTGGATGTAATTCTCAGTATCTGCTCTTATTCTGTATATATGGACACTGCACAGTACCACTTCTCCTGTCCTGTATTCTGGATGTAATTCTCAGTATCTGCTCTTATTCTGTATATATGGACACTGCACAGTACCACTTCTCTTGTCCTGTATACTGGGTGTAATTCTCAGTATCTGCTCTTATTCTGTATATATGGACACTGCATAGTACCACTTCTTCTGTCCTGTATACTGGATGTAATTCTCAGTATCTGCTCTTATTCTGTATATATGGACAATGCACAGTACCACTTCTCCTGTCCTGTATCTCTTGTCCTGTATACTGGATGTAATTCTCAGTATCTGCACTTATTCTGTATATATGGACACTGCACAGTACCACTTCTCCTGTCCTGTATACTAGGTGTAATTCTCAGTATCTGCTCTTATTCTGTATATATGGACCCTGCACAGTACCACTTCTCTTGTCCTGTATACTGGATGTAATTCTAAGTATCTGCTCTTATTCTGTATATATGGACACTGCACAGTACCACTTCTCTTGTCCTGTATACTGGATGTAATTCTCAGTATCTGCTCTTTTCCTGTATATATGGACACTGCACAGTACCATTTCTCTTGTCCTGTATACTGGATGTAATTCTCAGTATCTGCTCTTATTCTGTATATATGGACACTGCACAGTACCACTTCTCTTGTCCTGTATACTGGGTGTAATTCTCAGTATCTGCTCTTATTCTGTATATATGGACACTGCACAGTACCACTTCTCCTTTGCTGTATACTGGGTGTAATTCTCAGTATCTGCTCTTATTCTGTATATATGGACACTGCACAGTACCACTTCTCTTGTCATGTATACTGGGTGTAATTCTCAGTATCTGCTCTTATTCTGTATATATGGACACTGCACAGTACCACTTCTCTTGTCCTGTATACTGGGTGTAATTCTCAGTATCTGCTCTTATTCTGTATATATGGACACTGCACAGTACCACTTCTCCTTTGCTGTATACTGGGTGTAATTCTCAGTATCTGCTCTTATTCTGTATATATGGACACTGCACAGTACCACTTCTCTTGTCCTGTATACTGGGTGAATTCTCAGTATACGCTCTTATTCTGCATATATGGAAACTGCACAGTACAACTTCTCTTGTCCTGTATACTGGGTGTAATTCCCAGTATCTGCTCTTATTCTGTATATATGGACACTGCACAGTACCACTTCTCCTGTCCTGTATTCTGGGTGTAATTCTCAGTATCTGCTCTTATTCTGTATATATGGACACTGCACAGTACCACTTCTCTTGTCCTGTATACTGGGTGTAATTCTTAGTATCTGCTCTTATTTTGTATATATGGACACTGCACAGTACCACTTCTCTTGTCCTGTATACTGGATGTAATTCTCAGTATCTGCTCTTATTCTGTATATATGGACACTGCACAGTACCACTTCTCTTGTCCTGTATACTGGGTGTAATTCTCAGTATCTGCTCTTATTCTGTATATATGGACACTGCACAGTACCACTTCTCCTGTCCTGTATTCTGGGTGTAATTCTCAGTATCTGCTCTTATTCTGTATATATGGACACTGCACAGTACCACTTCTCTTGTCCTGTATACTGGGTGTAATTCTCAGTATCTGCTGTTATTCTGTATATATGGACACTGCACAGTACCACTTCTCTTGTCCTGTATACTGGGCGTAATTCTCAGTATCTGCTCTTATCCTGTATGTATGGACACTGCGCAGTACCACTTCTCCTGTTCTATATACTGGGTGTAATTCTCAGTATCTGCTCTTATTCTGTATATATGGACACTGCACAGTACCACTTCTCTTGTACTGTATACTGGGTGTAATTCTCAGTATCTGCTCTTATCCTGTATATATGGACACTGCACAGTACCACTTCTCCTGTCTTGTATACTGGATGTAATTCTCAGTATCTGCTCTTATTCTGTATATATGGACACTGCACAGTACCACTTCTCCTGTCCTGTATACTGGATGTAATTCTCAGTATCTGCTCTTATTCTGTATATATGGACACTGCACAGTACCACTTCTCCTGTCCTGTATACTGGATGTAATTCTCAGTATCTGCTCTTATTCTGTATATATGGACACTGCACAGTACCACTTCTCCTGTCCTGTATTCTGGGTGTAATTCTCAGTATCTGCTCTTATTCTGTATATATGGACACTGCACAGTACCACTTCTCTTGTCCTGTATACTGGGTGTAATTCTCAGTATCTGCTCTTATTCTGTATATATGGACACTGCATAGTACCACTTCTTCTGTCCTGTATACTGGATGTAATTCTCAGTATCTGCTCTTATTCTGTATATATGGACAATGCACAGTACCACTTCTCCTGTCCTGTATCTCTTGTCCTGTATACTGGATGTAATTCTCAGTATCTGCACTTATTCTGTATATATGGACACTGCACAGTACCACTTCTCCTGTCCTGTATACTAGGTGTAATTCTCAGTATCTGCTCTTATTCTGTATATATGGACCCTGCACAGTACCACTTCTCTTGTCCTGTATACTGGATGTAATTCTAAGTATCTGCTCTTATTCTGTATATATGGACACTGCACAGTACCACTTCTCTTGTCCTGTATACTGGATGTAATTCTCAGTATCTGCTCTTTTCCTGTATATATGGACACTGCACAGTACCATTTCTCTTGTCCTGTATACTGGATGTAATTCTCAGTATCTGCTCTTATTCTGTATATATGGACACTGCACAGTACCACTTCTCTTGTCCTGTATACTGGGTGTAATTCTCAGTATCTGCTCTTATTCTGTATATATGGACACTGCACAGTACCACTTCTCCTTTGCTGTATACTGGGTGTAATTCTCAGTATCTGCTCTTATTCTGTATATATGGACACTGCACAGTACCACTTCTCTTGTCATGTATACTGGGTGTAATTCTCAGTATCTGCTCTTATTCTGTATATATGGACACTGCACAGTACCACTTCTCTTGTCATGTATACTGGGTGTAATTCTCAGTATCTGCTCTTATTCTGTATATATGGACACTGCACAGTACCACTTCTCTTGTCCTGTATACTGGATGTAATTCTAAGTATCTGCTCTTATTCTGTATATATGGACACTGCACAGTACCACTTCTCCTGTCCTGTATACTGGGTGTAATTATCATTATCTGCTCTTATTCTGTATATATGGACACTGCACAGTACCACTTCTCCTGTCCGGTATACTGGGTGTAATTCTCAGTATCTGCTCTTATCCTGTATATATGGACACTGCACACTACCACTTCACCTGTCCGGTATACTGGGTGTAATTCTCAGTATCTGCTCTTATTCTGTGTATATGGACACTGCACAGTACCACTTCTCTTGTCCTGTATACTGGGTGTAATTCTCAGTATCTGCTCTTATTCTGTATATATGGACACTGCACAGTACCACTTATCCTGTCCTGTATACTGGGTGTAATTCTCAGTATCTGCTCTTATTCTGTATATATGGACCCTGCACAGTACCACTTCTCTTGTCCTGTATACTGGATGTAATTCTAAGTATCTGCTCTTATCATGTATATATGGACACTGCACTGTACCACTTCTCTTGTCCTGTTTACTGGTGTAATTCTCAGTATCTGCTCTTATCCTGTATATATGGACACTGCACAGTACCACTTCTCTTGTCCTGTATACTGGATGTAATTCTCAGTATCTGCTCTTTTCCTGTATATATGGACACTGCACAGTACCATTTCTCTTGTCCTGTATACTGGATATAATTCTCAGTATCTGCTCTTATTCTGTATATATGGACACTGCACAGTACCACTTCTCTTGTCCTGTATACTGGGTGTAATTCTCAGTATCTGCTCTTATTCTGTATATATGGACACTGCACAGTACCACCTCTCTTGTCCTGTATACTGGGTGTAATTCTCAGTATCTGCTCTTATTCTGTATATATGGACACTGCACAGTACCACTTCTCCTGTCCTGTATACTGGAGGTAATTCTCACTACCTGATATTATCCTGTATATATGGACACTGCACAGTACCACTTCTCTTGTCCTGTATACTGGATGTAATTCTCAGTATCTGCTCTTATTCTGTATATGTGGACACTGCACAGTTCCACTTCTCTTGTCATGTATACTGGGTGTAATTCTCAGTATCTGCTCTTATTCTGTATATATGGACACTGCATAGTACCACTTCTCTTGTCCTGTATACTGGGTGTAATTCTCAGTATCTGCTCTTATTGTGTATATATGGACACTGCACAGTACCACTTTTCTTGTCCTGTATACTGGGTGTAATTCTCAGTATCTGCTCTTATCCTGTATATATGGACACTGCACAGTACCACTTCTCTTGTCCTGTATACTGGGTGTAATTCTCAGTATCTGCTCTTATTCTGTATATATGGACACTGCACAGTACCACTTCTCTTGTCCTGTATACTGGGTGTAATTCTCAGTATCTGCTCTTATTCTGTATATATGGACACTGCACAGTACCACTTCTCTTGTCCTGTATACTGGGTGTAATTCTCAGTATCTGCTCTTATTCTGTATATATGGACACTGCACAGTACCACTTCTCTTGTCCTGTATACTGGGTGTAATTCTCAGTATCTGCTCTTATCCTGTATATATGGACACTGCACAGTACCACTTCACCTGTCCGGTATACTGGGTGTAATTCTCAGTATCTGCTCTTATTCTGTGTATATGGACACTGCACAGTACCACTTCTCTTGTCCTGTATACTGGGTGTAATTCTCAGTATCTGCTCTTATTCTGTATATATGGACACTGCACAGTACCACTTATCCTGTCCTGTATACTGGGTGTAATTCTCAGTATCTGCTCTTATTCTGTATATATGGACCCTGCACAGTACCACTTCCCCTGTCCTGTATACTGGATATAATTCTCAGTATCTGCTCTTATTCTGTATATATGGATACTGCACAGTACCACTTCTCTTGTCCTGTATACTGGGTGTAATTCTCAGTATCTGCTCTTATCCTGTATATATGGACACTGCACAGTACCACTTCTCTTGTCCTGTATACTGGATGTAATTCTAAGTATCTGCTCTTATTCTGTATATATGGACACTGCACAGTACCACTTCTCTTGTCCTGTATACTGGGTGTAATTCTCAGTATCTGCTTTTATCCTGTATATATGGACACTGCACACTACCACTTCACCTGTCCGGTATACTGGGTGTAATTCTCAGTATCTGCTCTTATTCTGTGTATATGGACACTGCACAGTACCACTTCTCTTGTCCTGTATACTGGGTGTAATTCTCAGTATCTGCTCTTATTCTGTATATATGGACACTGCACAGTACCACTTATCCTGTCCTGTATACTGGGTGTAATTCTCAGTATCTGCTCTTATTCTGTATATATGGACCCTGCACAGTACCACTTCTCTTGTCCTGTATACTGGATGTAATTCTAAGTATCTGCTCTTATCATGTATATATGGACACTGCACTGTACCACTTCTCTTGTCCTGTTTACTGGTGTAATTCTCAGTATCTGCTCTTATCCTGTATATATGGACACTGCACAGTACCACTTCTCTTGTCCTGTATACTGGATGTAATTCTAAGTATCTGCTCTTTTCCTGTATATATGGACACTGCACAGTACCATTTCTCTTGTCCTGTATACTGGATATAATTCTCAGTATCTGCTCTTATTCTGTATATATGGACACTGCACAGTACCACTTCTCTTGTCCTGTATACTGGGTGTAATTCTCAGTATCTGCTCTTATTCTGTATATATGGACACTGCACAGTACCACTTCTCTTGTCATGTATGCTGGGTGTAATTCTCAGTATCTGCTCTTATTCTGTATATATGGACACTGCACAGTACCACTTCTCCTTTGCTGTATACTGGGTGTAATTCTCAGTATCTGCTCTTATTCTGTATATATGGACACTGCACAGTACCACTTCTCTTGTCATGTATACTGGGTGTAATTCTCAGTATCTGCTCTTATTCTGTATATATGGACACTGCACAGTACCACTTCTCTTGTCCTGTATACTGGGTGTAATTCTCAGTATCTGCTCTTATTCTGTATATATGGACACTGCACAGTACCACTTCTCCTGTCCTGTATACTGGGTGTAATTCTCAGTATCTGCTCTTATTCTGTATATATGGACACTGCACAGTACCACTTCTCCTTTGCTGTATACTGGGTGTAATTCTCAGTATCTGCTCTTATTCTGTATATATGGACACTGCACAGTACCACTTCTCTAGTCCTGTATACTGGGTGAATTCTCAGTATACGCTCTTATTCTGCATATATGGAAACTGCACAGTACAACTTCTCTTGTCCTGTATACTGGGTGTAATTCCCAGTATCTGCTCTTATCCTGTATATATGGATACTGCACAGTACCACTTCTCCTGTCCTGTATACTGGGTGTAATTCTCAGTATCTGCTCTTATTCTGTATACATGGACACTGCACAGTACCACTTCTCTTGTCTTGTATACTGGGTGTAATTCTCAGTATCTGCTCTTATTCTGTATATATGGACACTGCACAGTACCACTTCTCTTGTCCTGTATACTGGGTGTAATTCTCAGTATCTCCTCTTATTCTGTATATATGGACACTGCACAGTACCACTTCTCTTGTCCTGTATACTGGATGTAATTCTCAGTATCTGCTCTTATTCTGTATATATGGAGACTACACAGCACCACCTTTCTTGTCTTGTATACTGGGTGTAATTCTCAGTATCTGCTCTTATTCTGTATAATAATAATAATAATAATAACAATAATTCTTTATTTATATATATAGCGCACACAGATTACGCAGCGCTGCACAAGCATATCAATTTGGTCCCTGTCCCCATGGGGCTCACAATCTAAACAACTTAACAGTATGTTTTGAAGTGTGGGAGGAAACCGTAGTACCCGGAGGAAACCCACGCAAACACGGAGAGAACATACAAACTCTTTGCAGATGTTGACCTGGGTGGTATATTTGGACACTGCACTGTACTACTTCTCCTATCCTGTATACTGGGTGTAATTCTCAGTATGTGTTCTTATTCTGTATATATGGACACTGCACAGTACCACTTCTCCTGTCCTGTATACTGCGTGTAATTCTCAGTATCTGCTCTTATCCTGTATATATGGACACTGCACAGTACCACTTCTCTTGTCCTGTATACTGGATGTAATTCCCAGTATCTGCTCTTATCCTGTATATATGGATACTGCACAGTACCACTTCTCTTGTCCTGTATACTGGGTGTAATTCTCAGTATCTGCTCTTATTCTGTATATATTGACACTGCACAGTATCACTTCTCCTGTCCTGTATACTGGGTGTAATTCTCAGTATCTGCCCTTTTTCTGTGTATATGGACACTGCACAGTACCACTTCCCTTGTCCTGTATACTGGGTGTAATTCTCAGTATCTGCTCTTATCCTGTATATATGGACACTGCACAGTACCACTTCTCTTGTCCTGTATACTGGGTGTAATTCTCAGTATCTGCTCTTATCCTTTATGTATGGACACTGCACAGTACCACTTCTCTTGTCCTGTATACTGGGTGTAATTCTCAGTATCTGCTCTTATTCTGTATATATGGACACTGTACAGTACCACTTCTCCTGTCCTGTATACTGGGTGTAATTCTCAGTATCTGCTCTTATTCTGTATATATGGACACTGCACAGTACCACTTCTCCTGTCCTGTATACTGGAGGTAATTCTCACTACCTGATATTATCCTGTATATATGGACACTGCACAGTACCACTTCTCTTGTCCTGTATACTGGATGTAATTCTCAGTATCTGCTCTTATTCTGTATATGTGGACACTGCACAGTTCCACTTCTCTTGTCATGTATACTGGGTGTAATTCTAAGTATCTGCTCTTATTCTGTATATATGGACACTGCACAGTACCACTTCTCTTGTCCTGTATACTGGGTGTAATTCTCAGTATCTGCTCTTATTCTGTATATATGGACACTGCATAGTACCACTTCTCTTGTCCTGTATACTGGGTGTAATTCTCAGTATCTGCTCTTATTCTGTATATATGGACACTGCACAGTACCACTTCTCTTGTCCTGTATACTTGGTGTCATTCTCAGTATCTGCTCTTATTCTGTATATATGGACACTGCACAGTACCACTTCTCCTGTCCTGTATACTGGGTGTAATTCTCAGTATCTGCTCTTATCCTTTATATATGTACACTGCACAGTACCACTTCTCCTGTCCTGTATACTGGGTGTAATTCTCAGTATCTGCTCTTATTCTGTATATATGGACACTGCACAGTATCACTTCTCTTGTCCTGTATACTGGGTGTAATTCTCAGTATCTCCTCTTATTCTGTATATATGGACACTGCACAGTACCACTTCTCTTGTCCTGTATACTGGATGTAATTCTCAGTATCTGCTCTTATTCTGTATATATGGAGACTACACAGCACCACCTTTCTTGTCTTGTATACTGGGTGTAATTCTCAGTATCTGCTCTTATTCTGTATAATAATAATAATAATAATAACAATAATTCTTTATTTATATATATAGCGCACACAGATTACGCAGCGCTGCACAAGCATATCAATTTGGTCCCTGTCCCCATGGGGCTCACAATCTAAACAACTTAACAGTATGTTTTGAAGTGTGGGAGGAAACCGTAGTACCCGGAGGAAACCCACGCAAACACAGAGAGAACATACAAACTCTTTGCAGATGTTGACCTGGGTGGTATATATGGACACTGCACTGTACTACTTCTCCTATCCTGTATACTGGGTGTAATTCTCAGTATTTGCTCTTATTCTGTATATATGGACACTGCACAGTACCACTTCTCCTGTCCTGTATACTGGGTGTAATTCTCAGTATCTGCTCTTATTCTGTATATATGGACACTGCACAGTACCA
This sequence comes from Engystomops pustulosus, assembly GCF_040894005.1. NCBI lineage: Eukaryota > Metazoa > Chordata > Amphibia > Anura > Leptodactylidae > Engystomops > Engystomops pustulosus. The sequence goes on along the minus strand of NC_092417.1, from coordinate 79,619,854 downwards.
CTTCTCTTGTCCTGTATACTGGGTGTAATTCTCAGTATGTGTTCTTATTCTGTATATATGGACACTGCACAGTACCACTTCTCCTGTCCTGTATACTGCGTGTAATTCTCAGTATCTGCTCTTATCCTGTATATATGGACACTGCACAGTACCACTTCTCTTGTCCTGTATACTGGATGTAATTCCCAGTATCTGCTCTTATCCTGTATATATGGATACTGCACAGTACCACTTCTCTTGTCCTGTATACTGGGTGTAATTCTCAGTATCTGCTCTTATTCTGTATATATGGACACTGCACAGTACCACTTCTCCTGTCCTGTATACTGGGTGTAATTCTCAGTATCTGCCCTTTTTCTGTGTATATGGACACTGCACAGTACCACTTCCCTTGTCCTGTATACTGGGTGTAATTCTCAGTATCTGCTCTTATCCTGTATATATGGACACTGCACAGTACCACTTCTCTTGTCCTGTATACTGGGTGTAATTCTCAGTATCTGCTCTTATCCTTTATGTATGGACACTGCACAGTACCACTTCTCTTGTCCTGTATACTGGGTGTAATTCTCAGTATCTGCTCTTATTCTGTATATATGGACACTGTACAGTACCACTTCTCCTGTCCTGTATACTGGGTGTAATTCTCAGTATCTGCTCTTATTCTGTATATATGGACACTGCACAGTACCACTTCTCCTGTCCTGTATACTGGAGGTAATTCTCACTACCTGATATTATCCTGTATATATGGACACTGCATAGTACCACTTCTCTTGTCCTGTATACTGGGTGTAATTCTCAGTATCTGCTCTTATTCTGTATATATGGACACTGCACAGTTCCACTTCTCTTGTCATGTATACTGGGTGTAATTCTAAGTATCTGCTCTTATTCTGTATATATGGACACTGCACAGTACCACTTCTCTTGTCCTGTATACTGGGTGTAATTCTCAGTATCTGCTCTTATTCTGTATATATGGACACTGCATAGTACCACTTCTCTTGTCCTGTATACTGGGTGTAATTCTCAGTATCTGCTCTTATCCTGTATATATGGACACTGCACAGTACCACTTCTCTTGTCCTGTATACTGGGTGTAATTCTCAGTATCTGCTCTTATCCTGTATATATGGACACTGCACAGTACCACTTCTCTTGTCCTGTATACTGGGTGTAATTCTCAGTATCTGCATTTATTCTGTATATATGGACACTGCACAGTACCACTTCTCTTGTCATGTATACTGGGTGTAATTCTCAGTATCTGCTCTTATTCTGCATATATGGACACTGCACAGTACCACTTCTCTTGTCCTGTATACTGGGTGTAATTCTCAGTATCTGCTCTTATTCTGTATATATGGACACTGCACAGTACCACTTCTCTTGTCCTGTATACTGGGTGTAGTTCTCAGTATCTGCTCTTATCCTTTATATATGGACACTGCACAGTACCACTTCACCTGTCCGGTATACTGGGTGTAATTCTCAGTATCTGCTCTTATTCTGTGTATATGGACACTGCACAGTACCACTTCTCTTGTCCTGTATACTGGGTGTAATTCTCAGTATCTGCTCTTATTCTGTATATATGGACACTGCACAGTACCACTTATCCTGTCCTGTATACTGGGTGTAATTCTCAGTATCTGCTCTTATTCTGTATATATGGACACTGCATAGTACCACTTCTCTTGTCCTGTATACTGGGTGTAATTCTCAGTATCTGCTCTTATTGTGTATATATGGACACTGCACAGTACCACTTCTCCTGTCCTGTATACTGGGTGTAATTCTCAGTATCTGCTCTTATCCTGTATATATGGACACTGCACAGTACCACTTCTCCTGTCCTGTATACTGGGTGTAATTCTCAGTATCTGCTCTTATTCTGTATATATGGACACTGCACAGTACCACTTCTCTTGTCCTGTATACTGGGTGTAATTCTCAGTATCTGCTCTTATTCTGTATATATGGACACTGCACAGTACCACTTCTCTTGTCCTGTATACTGGGTGTAATTCTCAGTATCTGCTCTTATTCTGTATATATGGACACTGCACAGTACCACTTCTCATGTCCTGTATACTGGGTGTAATTCTCAGTATCTGCTCTTATTCTGTATATATGGACACTGCATAGTACCATTTCTCTTGTCCTGTATACTGGGTGTAATTCTCAGTATCTGCTCTTATTGTGTATATATGGACACTGCACAGTACCACTTCTCTTGTCCTGTATACTGGGTGTAATTCTCAGTATCTGCTCTTATTCTGTATATATGGACTCTGCACACTACCACTTCTCCTGTCCTGTATACTGGGTGTAATTCTCAGTATCTGCTCTTATTCTGTATATATGGACACTGCACAGTACCACTTCTCCTGTCCAGTATACTGGGTGTAATTCTCAGCATCTGCTCTTATTCTGTATATATGGACACTGCACAGTACCACTTCTCTTGTCCTGTATACTGGGTGTAATTCTCAGTATCTGCTCTTATTCTGTATATATGGACACTGCACAGTAACACTTCTCTTGTCCTGTATACTGGGTGTAATTCTCAGTATCTGCTCTTATCCTTTATATATGGACACTGCACAGTACCACTTCTCTTGTCCTGTATACTGAGTGTAATTCTCAGTATCTGCTCTTATTGTGTATATATGGACACTGCACAGTACCACTTCTCTTCTCCTGTATACTGGGTGTAATTCTCAGTATCTGCTCTTATTCTCTATATATGGACACTGCACAGTACCACTTCTCCTGTCCTGTATACTGGGTGTAATTCTCAGTATCTGCTCTTATCCTGTATATATGGACACTGCACAGTACCACTTCTCCTGTCCTGTATACTGGGTGTAATTCTCAGTATCTGCTCTTATTCTGTATATATGGACACTGCACAGTACCACTTCTCTTGTCCTGTATACTGGGTGTAATTCTCAGTATCTGCTCTTATTCTGTATATATGGACACTGCACAGTACCACTTCTCTTGTCCTGTATACTGGGTGTAATTCTCAGTATCTGCTCTTATTCTGTATATATGGACACTGCACAGTACCACTTCTCATGTCCTGTATACTGGGTGTAATTCTCAGTATCTGCTCTTATTCTGTATATATGGACACTGCATAGTACCATTTCTCTTGTCCTGTATACTGGGTGTAATTCTCAGTATCTGCTCTTATTGTGTATATATGGACACTGCACAGTACCACTTCTCTTGTCCTGTATACTGGGTGTAATTCTCAGTATCTGCTCTTATTCTGTATATATGGACTCTGCACACTACCACTTCTCCTGTCCTGTATACTGGGTGTAATTCTCAGTATCTGCTCTTATTCTGTATATATGGACACTGCACAGTACCACTTCTCCTGTCCAGTATACTGGGTGTAATTCTCAGCATCTGCTCTTATTCTGTATATATGGACACTGCACAGTACCACTTCTCTTGTCCTGTATACTGGGTGTAATTCTCAGTATCTGCTCTTATTCTGTATATATGGACACTGCACAGTAACACTTCTCTTGTCCTGTATACTGGGTGTAATTCTCAGTATCTGCTCTTATCCTTTATATATGGACACTGCACAGTACCACTTCTCTTGTCCTGTATACTGAGTGTAATTCTCAGTATCTGCTCTTATTGTGTATATATGGACACTGCACAGTACCACTTCTCTTGTCCTGTACACTGGGTGTAATTCTCAGTATCTGCTCTTATTCTGTATATATGGACACTGCACAGTACCACTTCTCTTCTCCTGTATACTGGGTGTAATTCTCAGTATCTGCTCTTATTCTCTATATATGGACACTGCACAGTACCACTTCTCTTGTCCTGTATACTGGGTGTAATTCTCAGTATCTGCTCTTATTCTGTATATATGGACACTGCACAGTACCACTTCTCTTATCCTGTATACTGGGTGTAATTCTCAGTATCTGCTCTTATTCTGTATAAATGGACACTGCACAGTACCACTTCTCTTGTCCTGTATACTGGGTGTAATTCTCAGTATCTGCTCTTATTCTGTATATATGGACACTGCACAGTACCACTTCTCTTGTCCTGTATACTGTGTGAAATTCTCACTACCTGATATTATCCTGTATATATAGGCACTGCACAGTACCACTTCTCTTGTCCTGTATACTGGGTGTAATTCTCAGTATCTGCTCTTATTCTGTTTATATGGACACTGCACAGTACCACTTCTCTTGTCCTGTATACTGGGTGTAATTCTCAGTATCTGCTCTTATTCTGTATATATGGACACTGCACAGTACCACTTCTCCTGTCCTGTATACTGGGTGTGATTCTCAGTATCTGCTCTTATTCTGTATATATGGACACTGCACAGTACCACTTCTCCTGTCCTGTATACTGGGTGTAATTCTCAGTATCTGCTCTTATTCTGTATATATGGACACTGCACAGTACCACTTCTCCTGTCCTGTATACTGGGTGTAATTCTCAGTATCTGCTCTTATTCTGTATATATGGACACTGCATAGTACCACTTCTCTTGTCCTGTATACTGGGTGTAATTCTCAGTATCTGCTCTTATTGTGTATATATGGACACTGCACAGTACCACTTCTCTTGTCCTGTATACTGGGTGTAATTCTCAGTATCTGCTCTTATCCTGTATATATGGACACTGCACAGTACCACTTCTCCTGTCCTGTATACTGGATGTAATTCTCAGTATCTGCTCCTATTCTGTATATATGGACACTACACAGTACCACTTCTCTTATCCTGTATACTGGGTGTGATTCTCAGTATCTGCTCTTATCCTGTATATGTGGACACTGCACAGTACCACTTCTCTTGTCCTGTATACTGGGTGTAATTCTCAGTATCTGCTCTTATTCTGTATGTATGGACACTACACAGTACCACTTCTCTTGTCCTGTATACTGGGTGTAATTCTCAGTATCTGCTCTTATTCTATATATATGGACACTGCACAGTATCACTTCTCCTGTCCTGTATACTGGGTGTAATTCTCAGTATCTGCTCTTATTCTGTATATATGGACACTGCACAGTACCACTTCTCCTGTCCTGTATACTGGGTGTAATTCTCAGTATCTGCTCTTATTCTGTATATATGGACACTGCACAGTACCACTTCTCTTGTCCTGTATACTGGGTGTAATTCTCAGTATCTGTGACAATCCTGTATATATGGACACTGCACAGTACCACTTCCCTTGTCCTGTATACTGGATGTAATTCTCAGTATCTGCTCTTATTCTATATATATGGACACTGCACAGTACCACTTCTCCTGTCCTGTATACTGGGTGTAATTCTCAGTATCTGCTCTTATTCTATATATATGGACACTGCACAGTACCACTTCTCCTGTCCTGTATTCTGGGTGTAATTCTCAGTATCTGCTCTTATTCTGTATATATGGACACTGCACAGTACCTCTTCTCTTGTCCTGTATACTTGGTGTCATTCTCAGTATCTGCTCTTATTCTGTATATATGGACACTGCACAGTACCACTTCTCCTGTCCTGTATACTGGGTGTAATTCTCAGTATCTGCTCTTATCCTTTATATATGTACACTGCACAGTACCACTTCTCCTGTCCTGTATACTGGGTGTAATTCTCAGTATCTGCTCTTATTCTGTATATATGGACACTGCACAGTATCACTTCTCTTGTCCTGGATACTGGGTGTAATTCTCAGTATCTGCTCTTATTCTGTATATATGGACACTGCACAGTATCACTTCTCCTGTCCTGTATACTGGGTGTAATTCTCAGTATCTGCTCTTATTCTGTATATATGGACACTGCACAGTATCACTTCTCTTGTCCTGTATACTGGGTGTAATTCTCAGTATCTCCTCTTATTCTGTATATATGGACACTGCACAGTACCACTTCTCTTGTCCTGTATACTGGATGTAATTCTCAGTATCTGCTCTTATTCTGTATATATGGAGACTACACAGCACCACCTTTCTTGTCTTGTATACTGGGTGTAATTCTCAGTATCTGCTCTTATTCTGTATAATAATAATAATAATAATAACAATAATTCTTTATTTATATATATAGCGCACACAGATTACGCAGCGCTGCACAAGCATATCAATTTGGTCCCTGTCCCCATGGGGCTCACAATCTAAACAACTTAACAGTATGTTTTGAAGTGTGGGAGGAAACCGTAGTACCCGGAGGAAACCCACGCAAACACGGAGAGAACATACAAACTCTTTGCAGATGTTGACCTGGGTGGTATATATGGACACTGCACTGTACTACTTCTCCTATCCTGTATACTGGGTGTAATTCTCAGTATTTGCTCTTATTCTGTATATATGGACACTGCACAGTACCACTTCTCCTGTCCTGTATACTGGGTGTAATTCTCAGTATCTGCTCTTATTCTGTATATATGGACACTGCACAGTACCACTTCTCTTGTCCTGTATACTGGGTGTAATTCTCAGTATGTGTTCTTATTCTGTATATATGGACACTGCACAGTACCACTTCTCCTGTCCTGTATACTGCGTGTAATTCTCAGTATCTGCTCTTATCCTGTATATATGGACACTGCACAGTACCACTTCTCTTGTCCTGTATACTGGATGTAATTCCCAGTATCTGCTCTTATCCTGTATATATGGATACTGCACAGTACCACTTCTCTTGTCCTGTATACTGGGTGTAATTCTCAGTATCTGCTCTTATTCTGTATATATTGACACTGCACAGTATCACTTCTCCTGTCCTGTATACTGGGTGTAATTCTCAGTATCTGCCCTTTTTCTGTGTATATGGACACTGCACAGTACCACTTCCCTTGTCCTGTATACTGGGTGTAATTCTCAGTATCTGCTCTTATCCTGTATATATGGACACTGCACAGTACCACTTCTCTTGTCCTGTATACTGGGTGTAATTCTCAGTATCTGCTCTTATCCTTTATGTATGGACACTGCACAGTACCACTTCTCTTGTCCTGTATACTGGGTGTAATTCTCAGTATCTGCTCTTATTCTGTATATATGGACACTGCACAGTACCACTTCTCCTGTCCTGTATACTGGAGGTAATTCTCACTACCTGATATTATCCTGTATATATGGACACTGCACAGTACCACTTCTCTTGTCCTGTATACTGGATGTAATTCTCAGTATCTGCTCTTATTCTGTATATGTGGACACTGCACAGTTCCACTTCTCTTGTCATGTATACTGGGTGTAATTCTAAGTATCTGCTCTTATTCTGTATATATGGACACTGCACAGTACCACTTCTCTTGTCCTGTATACTGGGTGTAATTCTCAGTATCTGCTCTTATTCTGTATATATGGACACTGCATAGTACCACTTCTCTTGTCCTGTATACTGGGTGTAATTCTCAGTATCTGCTCTTATCCTGTATATATGGACACTGCACAGTACCACTTCTCTTGTCCTGTATACTGGGTGTAATTCTCAGTATCTGCTCTTATCCTGTATATATGGACACTGCACAGTACCACTTCTCTTGTCCTGTATACTGGGTGTAATTCTCAGTATCTGCATTTATTCTGTATATATGGACACTGCACAGTACCACTTCTCTTGTCCTGTATACTGGGTGTAATTCTCAGTATCTGCTCTTATTCTGCATATATGGACACTGCACAGTACCACTTCTCTTGTCCTGTATACTGGGTGTAATTCTCAGTATCTGCTCTTATTCTGTATATATGGACACTGCACAGTACCACTTCTCTTGTCCTGTATACTGGGTGTAGTTCTCAGTATCTGCTCTTATCCTTTATATATGGACACTGCACAGTACCACTTCACCTGTCCGGTATACTGGGTGTAATTCTCAGTATCTGCTCTTATTCTGTGTATATGGACACTGCACAGTACCACTTCTCTTGTCCTGTATACTGGGTGTAATTCTCAGTATCTGCTCTTATTCTGTATATATGGACACTGCACAGTACCACTTATCCTGTCCTGTATACTGGGTGTAATTCTCAGTATCTGCTCTTATTCTGTATATATGGACACTGCATAGTACCACTTCTCTTGTCCTGTATACTGGGTGTAATTCTCAGTATCTGCTCTTATTGTGTATATATGGACACTGCACAGTACCACTTCTCCTGTCCTGTATACTGGGTGTAATTCTCAGTATCTGCTCTTATCCTGTATATATGGACACTGCACAGTACCACTTCTCCTGTCCTGTATACTGGGTGTAATTCTCAGTATCTGCTCTTATTCTGTATATATGGACACTGCACAGTACCACTTCTCTTGTCCTGTATACTGGGTGTAATTCTCAGTATCTGCTCTTATTCTGTATATATGGACACTGCACAGTACCACTTCTCTTGTCCTGTATACTGGGTGTAATTCTCAGTATCTGCTCTTATTCTGTATATATGGACACTGCACAGTACCACTTCTCATGTCCTGTATACTGGGTGTAATTCTCAGTATCTGCTCTTATTCTGTATATATGGACACTGCATAGTACCATTTCTCTTGTCCTGTATACTGGGTGTAATTCTCAGTATCTGCTCTTATTGTGTATATATGGACACTGCACAGTACCACTTCTCTTGTCCTGTATACTGGGTGTAATTCTCAGTATCTGCTCTTATTCTGTATATATGGACTCTGCACAGTACCACTTCTCCTGTCCTGTATACTGGGTGTAATTCTCAGTATCTGCTCTTATTCTGTATATAAGGACACTGCACAGTACCACTTCTCCTGTCCAGTATACTGGGTGTAATTCTCAGCATCTGCTCTTATTCTGTATATATGGACACTGCACAGTACCACTTCTCTTGTCCTGTATACTGGGTGTAATTCTCAGTATCTGCTCTTATTCTGTATATATGGACACTGCACAGTAACACTTCTCTTGTCCTGTATACTGGGTGTAATTCTCAGTATCTGCTCTTATCCTTTATATATGGACACTGCACAGTACCACTTCTCTTGTCCTGTATACTGAGTGTAATTCTCAGTATCTGCTCTTATTGTGTATATATGGACACTGCACAGTACCACTTCTCTTGTCCTGTACACTGGGTGTAATTCTCAGTATCTGCTCTTATTCTGTATATATGGACACTGCACAGTACCACTTCTCTTCTCCTGTATACTGGGTGTAATTCTCAGTATCTGCTCTTATTCTCTATATATGGACACTGCACAGTACCACTTCTCTTGTCCTGTATACTGGGTGTAATTCTCAGTATCTGCTCTTATCCTGTATATATGGACACTGCACAGTACCACTTCTCTTATCCTGTATACTGGGTGTAATTCTCAGTATCTGCTCTTATTCTGTATAAATGGACACTGCACAGTACCACTTCTCTTGTCCTGTATACTGGGTGTAATTCTCAGTATCTGCTCTTATTCTGTATATATGGACACTGCACAGTACCACTTCTCTTGTCCTGTATACTGTGTGAAATTCTCACTACCTGATATTATCCTGTATATATAGGCACTGCACAGTACCACTTCTCTTGTCCTGTATACTGGGTGTAATTCTCAGTATCTGCTCTTATTCTGTTTATATGGACACTGCACAGTACCACTTCTCTTGTCCTGTATACTGGGTGTAATTCTCAGTATCTGCTCTTATTCTGTATATATGGACACTGCACAGTACCACTTCTCCTGTCCTGTATACTGGGTGTAATTCTCAGTATCTGCTCTTATTCTGTATATATGGACACTGCACAGTACCACTTCTCCTGTCCTGTATACTGGGTGTAATTCTCAGTATCTGCTCTTATTCTGTATATATGGACACTGCACAGTACCACTTCTCCTGTCCTGTATACTGGGTGTAATTCTCAGTATCTGCTCTTATTCTGTATATATGGACACTGCATAGTACCACTTCTCTTGTCCTGTATACTGGGTGTAATTCTCAGTATCTGCTCTTATTGTGTATATATGGACACTGCACAGTACCACTTCTCTTGTCCTGTATACTGGGTGTAATTCTCAGTATCTGCTCTTATCCTGTATATATGGACACTGCACAGTACCACTTCTCCTGTCCTGTATACTGGATGTAATTCTCAGTATCTGCTCTTATTCTGTATATATGGACACTACACAGTACCACTTCTCTTATCCTGTATACTGGGTGTGATTCTCAGTATCTGCTCTTATCCTGTATATGTGGACACTGCACAGTACCACTTCTCTTGTCCTGTATACTGGGTGTAATTCTCAGTATCTGCTCTTATTCTGTATGTATGGACACTACACAGTACCACTTCTCTTGTCCTGTATACTGGGTGTAATTCTCAGTATCTGCTCTTATTCTATATATATGGACACTGCACAGTATCACTTCTCCTGTCCTGTATACTGGGTGTAATTCTCAGTATCTGCTCTTATTCTGTATATATGGACACTGCACAGTACCACTTCTCCTGTCCTGTATACTGGGTGTAATTCTCAGTATCTGCTCTTATTCTGTATATATGGACACTGCACAGTACCACTTCTCTTGTCCTGTATACTGGGTGTAATTCTCAGTATCTGTGACAATCCTGTATATATGGACACTGCACAGTACCACTTCCCTTGTCCTGTATACTGGATGTAATTCTCAGTATCTGCTCTTATTCTATATATATGGACACTGCACAGTACCACTTCTCCTGTCCTGTATACTGGGTGTAATTCTCAGTATCTGCTCTTATTCTATATATATGGACACTGCACAGTACCACTTCTCCTGTCCTGTATTCTGGGTGTAATTCTCAGTATCTGCTCTTATTCTGTATATATGGACACTGCACAGTACCACTTCTCTTGTTTTGTATACTTGGTGTCATTCTCAGTATCTGCTCTTATTCTGTATATATGGACACTGCACAGTACCACTTCTCCTGTCCTGTATACTGGGTGTAATTCTCAGTATCTGCTCTTATCCTTTATATATGTACACTGCACAGTACCACTTCTCCTGTCCTGTATACTGGGTGTAATTCTCAGTATCTGCTCTTATTCTGTATATATGGACACTGCACAGTATCACTTCTCTTGTCCTGGATACTGGGTGTAATTCTCAGTATCTGCTCTTATTCTGTATATATGGACACTGCACAGTATCACTTCTCCTGTCCTGTATACTGGGTGTAATTCTCAGTATCTGCTCTTATTCTGTATATATGGACACTGCACAGTACCACTTCTCCTGTCCTGTATACTGGGTGTAATTCTCAGTATCTGCTCTTATTCTGTATATATGGACACTGTACAGTACCACTTCTCCTGTCCTGTATACAGGGTGTAATTCTCACTATCTGCTCTTATTCTGTATATATGGACACTGCACAGTACCACTTTCCTTGTCCCACATGCTGGGTGTGCTTATCAACATCTCTTTTAAAAAGTATATTACCAAAAAAGAAACGGAGTTTCAACGTTCATTAAAATCAATACATATAAATCTTTATTTTTGACACAAGACAACACAAAATTGTACTGTCATTCAAAATGATGTAATTAATGAATTTTATGCAAAGGAAATCCAATACAATAAGGTCCAGTGAGACAGAAACCTCATGACCACATGCCAGGGTATATTGCTGAGTTCTATAATAAATACATCAATAGAAAGTAACAGACAAGTGTCCTACCCATTGTATGTCGTCTGTGGCTGCCTCCTGGACTCCCCAACGCGTGTTTCGCCCACGCTTCTTCAGGGGGTCTTTTAACCCCTTCCTGACATTTGACGTAATAGTACTGCATCGCGGGAGGTATGCAGTACTATTACGTCATGCTATTACGTCATGCTTCTGGCACCGGCTCCTGAACGGAGCCGGCGCCAGAAGCTGCAGGTGTCAGCTATATATTATAGCCGACACCTGCCTCTAACACCCGAGATTTCTCCGATCGCGTTTGTTAACCCCTGACACGCCGCGGTCGCGCTGACCGCGGCGTGCAAGGGGCATTTCAGAAGAATCGGACCCCCCCCCCTGCGGCGCTTACTGGGGGGGTCCGCTGCTCCGATCGCAGCCCCGGGGCTGCGCGATCCTCCTTCCTGTAGCCGGGTCGCTGCCTTCTGACAGGACCCGGCTGTAACACACTGAGCATGCGCAGCATGCTCAGTGTGTTACATTACACAGTGTAATACATCTGTATTACACTGTGTAATGTGAAGAAGAGCTTGAACAAGTGATCAGTGGATCACTTGTTCAAGCTAACCTGTAAAAGTTAATAAAAATGTTAAAAACAGTACATAAAATAATTTTTTAATAAAAATAATTAATTAAATAAAGTTAGAATCCCCTAAACACAAATATTCCCTATACACATGCAATAAAGTGAAAAAAACACAAAATCGCCAAAAAACCCCACATATTTGGTATTGCGGCGTTTGTAACAATCCGTACAATAACTCAGAAACATTATTGGACCTGCTCGGTGAACGCCGTAAAAACAAAACACGCAAAACACGCCAAAAATGTATATTTTTCATAAAATCTCTACACAAAAATGTTCTAAAAAGTGATCAAAAAAAGTTATGTGCGCAAAAATTGGACCACTGAAAAGAACAACTCAACACGTAAAAAATAAGCCCTAAACTAGCTCTGTCAACCAAAAAATAGTTACGTCTCCGAAAAGATGGCGATGCAAAAACAAATGAGATTTCCTCTATATTAGTTTTTATCCAGTAAAATTGTAAAAATAAATGAAAAACTATATAAATGAGGAATAGGTATGAAGAAAATCGCGGAACTCAGGAACTCTTCAGTATTTATTCATAACAACACAGGCGGTACAGGACGCCGGCATGCGGCAAGGCGACGGGCCGTTTCGCGCTAAACAGCGCTTTCTCTAGCCTCTGACGTCATCCTCCCGGGGCATGCGTGTTTTAAGCGCCGGCCCCGGAAGGTCGTCATGGATACATGGCAACAACAAAACATGCAGGTGCATAATCATTACAATACGTGATTAAACTAACACTAAGTTAAAAACAACAGCATATAAGGGAATGCAGTTTGCAGGCAATAGTACTATGTAATTAAGATTGGTATGGCTGATTTAGGTCAAATTGCGGGTACACGTACAATCTTGGGTTTTACAAAAAAACACTCAAATCGTTGCGGTCATTCAGACCCAAGGCGCCCATGGCGTTACACCTAAGAATCCATTTAGCCTCGTGGCGCAATAAGGTTTTTTGGCGATCCCCGCCTCTTGGATTATTGTCCAGCCTTTCTATACCAGCGAAGCGAAATGGATTCGGTTCGTTGGGGTGGCAAAGTCTTGCGTGCTCGATCAGCCGCAGACAGCCATTCCTAGTCAAAATGGAGTTAAAATGTTCTCTGACTCTGATGAACATACTTTTAATTGTTTTTCCGATGTAAAATCTGTTGCATGAACAGACAAGGACGTACACTACAAACGTCGTTCTACAGGTCATGAAACTCTTAATGTCGATTGTTATGCCTCCTAGGTTCAAAATTTTGGCTTGTAGATTATACCTGCAAAAATTGCAGTGCCCACATTTAAAATTTCCCTTAGGAGCACCCTTACTGAGCCAATTTTGTCTCGGAACAGAGTATCTACTCTGGACTAGCTCAGTTCTCAATGTGGGGCTACGTCTAAAGGTAACGAGTGGCTTGTGGGCCGTGAGCTCAGCCAATTTTGGTTCCTGACGAAGGATGTTCCAATGCTTACTGATGGCTTTACGGATAGCGCCATCGTTAGAATTAAATTCAAAGGAGAAAGCAAATCTCTTATCTCCATCATTTCTATATGTCTTTGCATTGGTGAACAAACTTCGTCTAGGAATAGCCTCGGCTTTTTTTAGGGCGGCCTGTATATCCTTATTTTGATACCCGCGTTCTAAGAACCGTGTGGCGAGTTCCTGCGCTTGCTGTTTGAATCTTATGTGGTCACTATTAAGTCTCTTGAGACGAAGAAATTGGCTGAAAGGGACGCCGGATTTGACGTGTGGGGGATGGAAACTATCGTGATGCAGAAGTGAATTTGTCGCTGTTGGTTTTCTGTAACCTTCCGTAAGCAAGATGCCATCCACTGTTTTAATCCTTACGTCTAAAAAGTCAAGAGAGTCGCCCCCAAATAAAGAAGTGAATTTCATATTCATGTCATTAGTGCCATTTAGTCGACAAATGAAGTGAATTCGTTATGTGACCCGTCCCAAACAATAAAAATATCGTCCACGTATCTAAGACAAAATTGGCTCAGTAAGGGTGCTCCTAAGGGAAATTTTAAATGTGGGCACTGCAATTTTTGCAGGTATAATCTACAGGCCAAAACTTTGAACCTAGGAGGCATAACAATCGACATTAAGAGTTTCATGACCTGTAGAACGACGTTTGTAGTGTACGTCCTTGTCTGTTCATGCAACAGATTTTACATCGGAAAAACAATTAGAGGTATGTTCATCAGAGTCAGAGAACATTTTAACTCCATTTTGACTGGGAATGGCTGTCCGCGGCTGATCGAGCACGCAAGACTTTGCCACCCCAACGAACCGAATCCATTTCGCTTCGCTGGTATAGAAAGGCTGGACAATAATCCAAGAGGCGGGGATCGCCAAAAAACCTTAATGTGCCACGAGGCTAAATGGATTCTTAGGTGTAACGCCATGGGCGCCTTGGGTCTGAATGACCGCAACGATTTGAGTGTTTTTTTGTAAAACCCAAGATTGTACGTGTACCCGCAATTTGACCTAAATCAGCCATACCAATCTTAATTACATAGTACTATTGCCTGCAAACTGCATTCCCTTATATGCTGTTGTTTTTAACTTAGTGTTAGTTTAATCACGTATTGTAATGATTATGCACCTGCATGTTTTGTTGTTGCCATGTATCCATGACGACCTTCCGGGGCCGGCGCTTAAAACACGCATGCCCCGGGAGGATGACGTCAGAGGCTAGAGAAAGCGCTGTTTAGCGCGAAACGGCCCGTCGCCTTGCCGCATGCCGGCGTCCTGTACCACCTGTGTTGTTATGAATAAATACTGAAGAGTTCCTGGTGAGTGCCGCGATTTTCTTCATACCTATTCAAGATTGTACTGTTTTCCTGCTGAGCACCACCTGTGGCTTCATCCCACTGCAATATATGCCACACGTCACCCTAACGGAACCGGGGCTCAATTGTATCGCAGGGTGTTTGGGGGTAGTGCCAGAGCCACTTTCTTCTCTCCTTTGTGTGACGTGGCTATATAAATGAGGTATCACCGTAATCGTAGTGACCTATAGAATGAAGATAATATAATATTTTTAGTGTACGGTGTACGACCCCCAAAAAATACGAAAAGAAAGTAAACCAAAATTGACAATTTTCTTTTCACCCATACATTCAAGAGTTAATAAAATTTCATCAATAAGCTAATGACCCACTAAAGTGCATTTGTAAAGTGCATCTCATGTCGCAGAAAATAAGCCCTTATATGTCCAAATTGCCAAAAAAATAAAGATTGTATAGCCAACAAAAATTGACAATGCATAATCTGCTCTGAATGGCGCAGCTCCCTTCGATGCCCTGGCGTGTGCCCATACAGCAGGTTACTACCACATATTGTTATACGCGGGAGCGATTGGGTATCAAATTTTGTGGAGCGTTTTGGTATTTTATCCACTGAGAATTTGTACATTTTTTGAAAAACATATTAATTTAGCCAAAAAAATGTTACTTTCAAAATTGCATCCGATTTTGTTTTAACCCCTGTAAAACAATTAAAGGGTTAACAAACTTCATAAAAGTTGTTTCACGTACGTTGAGGGGCGTAGTTTCTATAATGGGGTCATTTATGGGGTTTACTTTTATTTAGGTCTCTCAAAGTGATTTGAAACCTGAGCAGGTCCCTCAATAGGAGGATTTTGCGTTTTTTATGAAAATGTGAAAAATCGCACCTAACGTTCAAAGGCCCATAACATCCTACAAAAATAAGAGTATGCATAAAAAACCATGTCCACATAAATTAGACATTTAGTGAATGTTAGTTATTACATTTTTTTGCGGTTATGACTATGTATGGAAAAAGTAGAACATTTTGAAGTTCAAAAATCAAAAATTTTTCCAAATTTTCACCAAATATCTGATTTTCTCATAAATAAATGCAAAACATACCACCAAAATTTTTCAAATAACCTGAAGTACGATGTGTCACGAGAAAACAATTTTAAAATCACTTGGATATGTTAAAGCGTTCCGAAGTTATAACCACTTCTAGTGACACAGGGCAGATTTGAAAAAATGGGCCGTGTCAGGAAGGTGAAAAGTGGCTTCAGCGTTAAGGGGTTAAAAAGTAGTTAGCTAAAAGTATCAACTCTATTGTCAACAAACTGCAGACAATATGGGGCATTTATTGTATTGTATTCTATTGGCTTTGCTCCAGTTCTTTGGCAGACATTTTTTTTGTTGCTGCGCTTGGGTGCCTTATTTATTACATTTCAGAGCCACAATTTATCTTGTTTTCTGACACTTATGCGTTTTCTTGTTGTTTTATTTGGGCACATTTCTTCAATCCCTTTACTTTTCCTGCACTTCTAGATTCCTAACCCTTATTTTGGTGCATTTTTTTGGCGCATTTGGTTCATTTTTTAGACCAACAAAAAGCAAATCTAAAGGGGTTTTCTATTGAAGGAAGTTCCCAAATTTTAATCCTCTAAATATTTTTACATAATAAAGATGATTTTTAATCCCTTATTTTGCAATTTTAGTCAGTTTTAATGCTGTTTCAGTCCCATAACTTCCTAGACAGGTCAGTGTAAGAATCCACAGGACTTTCTGAGCAGACACTTCCTGATGCCTCTGTGTGATGAGATGCTTTGTGTTAACAGTGTGCTTAGATTGTCATAATACATGGTTTATTTACACTTCCAGAGAAAAAGAGAGATGAGACAGATCAGAGATGAGAGATGATGAGATCTATGAGATGGATTTAAAACATAATGAGGGGCATTTATAACTTTGGGTGCACGATGGCACTGGAACTGTGATTTATTTTTCAATGGGATGTAAGTTTGTGGCGCAAAGGACTGATGAATTGGCGCACAGACTAAAAGGTTTAGAACTCACTAGACCAGCTTTTAGCTGCTCTGTTTTTGAACCACAACTAACGCCAAAAAACTAGAAAACTAGAACCACTAGAAAACTGTAGGATTCACGATTAGCAGCAAAATTTTGTTCCCAAAAATAGCGCAGACACTTTATAAATTTAGACGCAGAATGGAAAATAAATAAAACCCCGCCCGTTTTCCTTTTGAAAGGCCATAATAAATTACCCCCAATGACACTCTAAGCTCTGCTAACTCACTTAGTCGATAAAACACATAGTTAGCTCTGCTGCTTGCTGGCAGGAAGTGCCTGTGTTTGAGCTGGTCTTATAATGCAAACTGAAGGCATGAGGCAGAGTGCATTGTAGTGTGCAGACAAGAGAAGCTATTCATGAAAAGAATTCAATCATAGTGAGAAGATTTACAGTCTTATCCAGGGACAATCAGAATTGTAAACACCAGGACTTAGGCCGGTCAGTACCACTGGAGTCCGGTTCTGGTTAATTGAAGAAGCACTACTACACATGTTCTAACCTAACTAACCAGCATAATTGCTATCTAGCATAACTACTGATGTATCGGGATAGACATGTAAAATGTTTATTATATACAATTGCATGTACACTTTCTTTTTTTTATTTTCCAATAAAATATTTCTTTAAAAAAAAAAAAAAGAATTGTAAACACCAGGACTGAGACACGTTGGAATTATATCTGTGAAATGCAGTTTTTATGTAAATTAGAGAATGTGTTATCCTGAGTATCATATAAGAATATTGTCTTTAGAAGAATACCCCTTTAAGGCAATGAGCCCCAATATAAAATCATAGTGCAAAACACTGCTAATATCAGGTGCCAAAAAACATCATCTAGTGTCAAAAATAATGAATGCCCTCCAATGTCTACACAACTTGGTCATTGGAGCAAGAAAATTGAGGTTCTTACCTTAAACATAGACAAAAGAATGGAAGGTCACACATGTAGAGATGAGCGAGTATACTCGTCCGAGCTTGATGCTCGTTCGAGTATTAAGGTACTCGAAACGGCTCGTTGCTCGGACGAGTATTTCCCCTGCTCGAGATCGAGCATTTAATTAAAAAAACACAGTGAAGAACAATGAAGAATAGAATAAAAACAGTGAACCCAGGATCATTTAAGTGAAAAACACAGTGAAAAACACAGTAAAGAACACAGTGAAGAATAGATTACAGATGTTCGGCACATCTGCTTACTTGTCGGAAGATACGGCGGAACGGTGCGAACAAAATAGTATGTGAAGAACACATTGAAGAACACGGTGAGCAGGACAGAGACACCAGGGAGCAGCACAGAGACACCGGGGAGCAGCACAGGCAGCGGCAGGCACGGAGACATCGGGGCAGCGGCGGGCACAGAGACAGCGGGACAGCGGCAGGCACGGAGACACCGGGGCAGCGGCAGGCACGGAGACACCGGGGCAGCGGCAGGCACGGAGACAGCGGGGAAGCGGCAGGCACGGAGACACCGGGGCAGCGGCAGGCACGGAGACACCGGGGCAGCGGCAGGCACGGAGACAGCGGGGGAGCGGCGGGCACGGAGACACCGGGGCAGCGGCGGGCACGGAGACACCGGGGCAGCGGCGGGCACGGAGACACCGGGGGAGCGGCGGGCACGGAGACACCAGGGGAGCGGCGGGCACGGAGACACCGGGGCAGCGGCGGGCACGGAGACAGCGGGGAAGCGGCGGGCACGGAGACACCGGGGCAGCAGCGGGCACAGAGACAGCGGGGCAGCGGCAGGCACGGAGACAGCGGGGCAGCGGCAGGCACGGAGACATTGGGGCAGCGGCACGGAGACATCGGGAAGGGCAGAGAGATCGGGGAGACTTCAGTGGAAGAAGAGGAGCGGATCCCGGGACAGCGTATCTCCCGACAAGTAAGCAGATGTGCCGAACCTCTGCAATCTATTCTTCACTGTGTTTTTCACTGTGTTTTTCACTGCGTTTTTCACTTAAATGATCCTGTGTTCACTGTTTTTATTCTATTCTTCACTGTTCTTCACATCTGCTAACATGTCGGGAGATAATATACGCGCGGAACAGTGAAGAATAGATTGCAGATGTTTGCATACATCTGCTAACTTATCAGAAGACATTCTTTTTCAATTAAATAACACATTTTATTCCTGAACCATGGTCCCTTTGAAAAATGCTCGGGTCTCCCATTGACTTCAATGGGGCTCGTTATTCGAGACGAGCACTCGAGCATCAGGAAAAGTTCATCTCGAATAACGAGCACCCGAGCATTTTAGTGCTCGCTCATCTCTACACACATGTAAAGGTCAGGTATGTAAAGATTGTACATTAATGTCCTATAGAATTGTTGGGTACTAGAGATGAGCGAACATGCTCGTCCGAGCTTGATGCTCGGTCGAGCATTAGCGTACTCGAAACTGCTCGTTGCTCGGACGAATACTTCGCCCGCTCGAGAAAATGGCAGCTCCCGCCGTTTTGCTTTTTGGCGGCCAGAAACAGAGCCAATCACAAGCCAGGAGACTCTGCACTCCACCCAGCATGACGTGGTACCCTTACATGTCGATAGCAGTGGTTGGCTGGCCAGATCAGGTGACCCTGGGATAGACTAGCCGCTGCCCGCGCTGCTCGGATCATTCTGTGTCTGGATGCCGCTAGGGAGAGAGCTGCTGCTGGTCAGGGAAAGCGTTAGGGTGTTCTATTAGCTTACTGTTAGGCAGGAGTGATTCTCCAAGAACCCAACAGCCCTTCTTAGGGCTACAATAACGTTCTACTTTTTTTTTTTTATTTGCAGCTAGTACCATATTGTGAGGAATTTGCAGGGGGACTTGCTACCGTTGTGTTTAGCTCTTAGTGACACACATATCCACCTCAAACACCAAAGTGGGAAAATTTATTAGGGGTTTGATTTCAATTAGGCACAGTCTGCCATTTACTTTTTATTTTACGTTTATTTTTTTAATAACTCAGTGTCATCTCATCTGGCATAGTAGTGTGCTTTCATACTTGGCTAGAAAATAGCCATAGGAGAATCCAAACAGCTTACTTACGCCTACAGTAGCGTTATATATATTTGATTTCTGGTTGATCTGCTGGTGGCTGTACTTGCTGCAGTGCATCTACTAGCCAATTGTGAGCAATTTGTAGTGAGACTTGCGACCGGTGTGTTTTGCGCTTAGTGACGCACATATCCATTGCAAAGACCGAAGTGGGAAAATTTAGTAGGGGTTGGATTTCAATTAGGCACAGTCTGCCATTTTTCCTTTTTTATTTTACGTTTATTTTGTTTCATAACTCTGCGTCATCTCATCTGGCATAGTAGTGTGCTTTCATACTTGGCTAGAAAATAGCCATAGGAGAATCTAAACGGCTTACTTACGCCTACAGTAGCGTTATATATATTTGATTTCTGGTTGATCTGCTGGTGGCTGTACTTGCTGCAGTGCATCTACTAGCAAATTGTGAGCAATTTGTAGTGAGACTTGCGACCGCTGTGTTTTGCGTTTAGTGACGCACATATCCATTGCAAAGACCGAAGTGGGAAAATTTAGTAGGGGTTGGATTTCAATTAGGCACAGTCTGCCATTTGTCCTTTTTTATTTTACGTTTATTTTGTTTAATAACTCAGCGTCATCTCATCTGGCATAGTAGTGTGCTTTCATACTTGGCTAGAAAATAGCCATAGGAGAATCCAAACGGCTTACTTACGCCTACAGTAGCGTTATATATTTGATTTCTGGTTGATCTGCTGGTGGCTGTACTTGCTGCAGTGCATCTACTAGCCAATTGTGAGCAATTTGTAGTGAGACTTGCGACCGGTGTGTTTTGCGATTAGTGACGCACATATCCATTGCAAAGACCGAAGTGGGAAAATTTAGTAGGGGTTGGATTTCAATTAGGCACAGTCTGCCATTTTTCCTTTTTTATTTTACGTTTATTTTGTTTCATAACTCTGCGTCATCTCATCTGGCATAGTAGTGTGCTTTCATACTTGGCTAGAAAATAGCCATAGCAATAGGATAGCATCGTTTGGTTTTAAAAACTCAAAAACACAAAAAAAAACAAAAAACACAAAAAAAAGTTAAAAAAAAAATAAAGTTATAACTCTCATTTTAAAAATGTTTAACCCGAGGGCTAGGGGTAGAGGACGAGGGCGGGGACGTGGGCGTCCAACTACTGCAGGGGTCAGAGGCCGTGGTCCTGGCCGGGGTGAGACACCACCTGCTTATGAGGGAGCAGGGGAACGCCGCAGAGCTACACTCCCTAGGTTCATGTCTGAAGTTACTGGGACTCGTGGTAGAGCACTGTTGAGGCCAGAACAGTGCGAACAGGTGATGTCGTGGATTGCCGACAATGCTTCGAGCAATTTGTCCACCAGTCAGTCTTCCACGCAGTCCACCCATGTCACCGAAATCGGCACTCCTCCAGCTCCTGCACCTCAGCCTCCTCCCCCCCAGTCTGCCCCCTCCCAGGAAAATTTGGCATTTGAACCGGCATACTCTGAGGAACTGTTTTCTGGACCCTTCCCACAGTCACAAACCACTTGTCCGGTTGCTGCTGAGCAATTTTCCGAAGCCCAGGTTTTCCACCAGTCACAGTCTGTGGGTGATGATGACCTTCTTGACGTAGTGGAAGTGTGTAAAGAGGTGTCCGACGATGAGGAGACACAGTTGTCAGACAGTGGGGAAGTTGTTGTCAGGGCAGGAAGTCCGAGGGGGGAGCAGACTGAGGGAACGGAGGATGATGAGGTGACAGACCCAAGCTGGGTTGATAGGCCGGGTGAACACAGTGCTTCTGAGACGGAGGAGAGTCCTCGACCAGAACAGGTTGGAAGAGGCAGTGGTGGGGCCAGACGGAGAGGCAGGGCCAGAGCTGGTGCATCAGCGCCAAATGTGTCAACTAGTGAAGCTCCCGTGGCGAGGGCTCTTGCGGCGAGGGCTAGATTTTCAGAAGTCTGGAGGTTCTTTAAGGAAACACCGGATGACCGACGGACTGTGGTGTGCAACATTTGCCAAACCAGGATCAGCAGGGGTTCCACCACTACTAGCTTAACTACCACCAGTATGCGCAGGCATATGAATGCTAAACACCCCACTCAGTGGCAACAAGCCCGTTCACCTCCGGCCGTGCACACCACTGCTCCTTCCCCTGTGTCAGCTGATAGTCAGCCCCCTGCCCAGGACCCTGCCACAAAAACCCCATCGTCGCCTCCACGATCCTCCACAGCATCCACCAGCGTTCAGCTCTCCATACCCCAGACGCTGGAGCGGAAACGCAAATATAGTGCAACCCACCCGCAAGCCCTTAATGTCCACATCTCCAGATTGCTTAGCCTGGAGATGCTGCCCTATAGGCTAGTAGAGACCGAGGCC
Organism: Engystomops pustulosus; assembly: GCF_040894005.1. Taxonomy (NCBI): domain Eukaryota; kingdom Metazoa; phylum Chordata; class Amphibia; order Anura; family Leptodactylidae; genus Engystomops; species Engystomops pustulosus. The sequence goes on along the minus strand of NC_092417.1, from coordinate 79,597,383 downwards.
TTTCGCAACCTCATGGCGGCGGCCGCCCCTCGGTATTCGGTCCCCAGCCGCCACTACTTTTCCCGGTGTGCCGTCCCAGCCCTGCACCAGCACGTGTCAGACAACATCACCCGTGCCCTGACCAACGCCGTTTCTGACAAGGTCCACCTGACCACGGAAACGTGGACGAGTGCTGCCAGGCAGGGCCACTATATATCGCTGACGGCACATTGGGTTAACTTGGTGGAGGCTGGGACCGAGTCTGACCCTGGGGCTGGTCATATACTGCCGACGCCGAGGATTGCGGGGCCTACCTCGGTCCAGGTGTTTCAGGCCTACTATGCCTCCTCCTCCTCCCACCCCTCCTCCACCTCCTCCTCCGAACTACCATCCGTGGGCACGGCGCCATCAGTCGGTAGCTCTAGGCACAGCAGCAGTGCCGTCGCTAGGCGACAGCAGGCGGTGCTCAAACTGCTGAGCCTAGGCGATAAAAGGCACACCGCCCAAGAGCTATTACAGGGCATCACGGCGCAGACTGATCTGTGGCTGGCACCGCTGAACCTGAAGCCAGGCATGGTTGTGTGTGACAACGGCCGTAACCTGGTGGCGGCTCTGCAACTCGGCAGACTGACACATGTGCCATGCCTGGCCCATGTGTTAAATCTGATAGTTCAGCGTTTCCTCAAGACATACCCCAATCTGTCAGATTTGCTCACGAAGGTGCGCCGCATCTGTGCGCATTTCAGGAAGTCCAGCACAGATGCTGCCACTCTCAGGGCAGCGCAGCGCCGCCTCCAACTGCCCGCTCACCGACTGTTGTGCGACGTGCCCACGAGGTGGAATTCAACACTGACCATGTTATCCAGAGTTTACCAGCAGCGCCGAGCGATTGTAGACTGCCAGATGTCAACTTCCACCAGAACTGGTAGTCAGGTCAGTCAGCTTCCTCAAGTCTACAATGAGGAGTGGACGTGGATGTCTGATATCTGTCAGGTGCTGAGTAACTTTGAGGAGTCAACACAGATGGTCAGTGGCAATGCCGCCATCATCAGCCTCACCATCCCGCTGCTTGGCCTGTTGAAAAACTCTCTGATCAGCATGAAGTCGAAAGCTTTGCGCTCGTCACAAGAGTCGGGGGAAGAAGATTCCCTTGTTGATAGCCAAAGCACCCTTAGGTCTGTTTCTCAGCGCATATCGGAGGAGGTGGAGGAGGATGAGGAGGAAGAGGAGGAGAATGTTGGCGAGACACAAGAGGGGACCATTGTTGAGTCCTTCACTGTTCAGCGTGTATGGGCAGAAGAAGAGGAGTTGGAGGAGTTGGAGGAGGAGGAAATGGACAGTCAGGCCAGTGAGGGGAGTGAATTCTTAGGCGTTGGTACTCTGGCGCATATGGCAGATTTCATGCTAGGCTGCCTATCCCGTGACCCTCGCGTTCAAAGAATTTATTCCAGCACCGATTACTGGGTGTTCACTCTCCTGGACCCACGGTACAAGCAAAATCTTTCCACTCTCATCCCTGCAGAGGAAAGGAGTGTGAGAATGCATGAATACCAGCAGGCCCTGGTGCACAAGCTGAAACAGTATTTCCCTTCTGACAGCGCTAGCGGCAGAGTGCGTAGTTCTGCGGGACAAGTAGCGAGGGAGAGTAGGCGAGCAGGCAGCTTGTCCAGCACTGGCAAGGGTACGCTTTACAAGGCTTTTGCCAGCTTTATGTCACCCCAGCAAGACACTGTCACCTGTCCCCAGTCTCGGCAGAGTAGGGCTGATCTTTACAGAAAGATGGTGAGGGAGTACGTAGCTGACCATACCATCGTCCTAAATGATCACACAGCTCCCTACAACTACTGGGTTTCAAAGCTGGACATGTGGCACGAACTGGCGCTGTACGCCTTGGAGGTTCTTGCCTGCCCTGCCGCTAGCGTCTTGTCCGAGCGGGTTTTCAGTGCAGCTGGTGGCATCATCACCGATAAGCGTACACGCCTGTCGACTGACAGCGCTGACAGGCTGACGCTTATTAAGATGAATAAAGCCTGGATTTCTCATAATTTCCAATCTCCACCAGGTGAAGGAAGCTCAACCTGAATAATTGATCCACTCCTCCTCCTCCTCATTTTCCTCCTTCTCCTCCTCTTTGTACAGTAAAGCAGAGGAAACTGGCTATTTTTTGACAGGGCCCACTGGCTCTAGCTATAGTACTTTATGCATTTAATTTTTCTGGAGGGCCACCGACCCGGTCCACTGTTTTAAACAATTTTTGGGAGTGCCACATACAGGCACTCAATCTATTCTATTTTTCTGGAGGGCCACCGACCCGTTCCTCTGTTTTAAACAATTTTTGGGAGTGCCACATACAGGCACTCAATCTATTCAATTTTTCTGGAGGGCCACCTACCTGCTCCTTTGGTTTGAAAACTTTTTGGGACTGCCACATACAGGCACTCAATCGATTCCATTTTTCTGGAGGGCCACCTACCTGCTCCTCTGGTTTGAAAACTTTTTGGGACTGCCACATACAGGCACTCAATCGATTCCATTTTTCTGGAGGGCCACCTACCTGCTCCTCTGGTTTGAAAACTTTTTGGGACTGCCACATACAGGCACTCAATCTATTCTATTTTTCTGGAGGGCCACCTACCTGCTCCTCTGGTTTGAAAACTTTTTGGGACTGCCACATACAGGCACTCAATCTATTCAATTTTTCTGGAGGGCCACCTACCTGCTCCTCTGGTTTGAAAAATTTTTGGGACTGCCACATACAGGCACTATCCAAATTAAATTGTCTCCATAGCAGCCTCCACACGTTGTCTCCATTGCTACCTCCAAAAGTCGTCCATATAGCTGCCTCCATACATCGTCCCTTTATCAAACGAGGTGTGTCAGGCAGAAATTTGGGTTGTTTTCATGGATTCCACATCAAAGTTGTTAACTTTGTCGCCACCCAGCTGTGTTATCCACAAAATATACTAATAAACTTTTATCATTTACCAATATTATTTCAGCGCTTCTTGCGCATCTGTTTACATTCCCCTCACCCGCCATATCCCAAACTTATAAGAACGCTACTACACTTGATCTTATACAAAAGGTTCTTAGAAGTGCTGTTTGGGGAGTAGCCTAGAGACAGGGGCTTGGATTGGCGAAAGCTCGCCTGGCTGCGGAGCGCCAGCTCCATCCCAAGATCCAACTAACATAGTTTTAACTGCAGCACCTTTAATCTACTACTAGTTCACTGCCTCCATAATAATAATAATAATCTTTATTTATATAGCGCCATCATATTCCGTAGCGCTTTACAAATCATAGGAAACAAATACAAATGTAATGTAACAGAGCACAACATTTGTATGGAACAACAGGAGTGAGGAACTTGCTCGCCAGAGCTTACGGTTTATGAAGATGATGGGGTAACACGAGGTAAAAGAATATTTAATGGTCAAGCCATTCTTCTTAGGGAATAGAACAAAATATAATAAATGGAATTGCTGTCGCTTGAACCACTCAGCCGTCATCTTATATACCAGGTCCAGGGTGAATGGGACTGTAGAGAAGTCTGGTGCCTGTTGGTTGCTGGATAACAGATGGGAGGACGACACAGGACGGGTTAGTAGAAGAGTTAAAACTTCATGCAGTTAATGAGTGTTATAGGCTTGCCTAAAGAAATGGGTTTTAAGAGCACGTTTGAAACTTTGGAGGTTAGGTATTAGCCTGATAGTCCAGGGCAGAGCATTCCATAGAATTGGTGCAGCTCTAGAGAAGTCTTGGAGACGCGAGTGGGAGGTCCGCACTAGGGTAGAGGTTAATCTAAGATCACTGGCGGATCTAAGAGCACGGGTTGGGCGATAGACTGAGATAAGAGAGGAGAGGTAGGGGGGTGCAGCATTATACAGAGCTTTATGGATGAGGGTTATTATTTTAAACTGTATTCGAAAGGAGACTGGCAGCCAGTGCAGCGACTGGCATGAACTGTAAGCATACATGGTCCCCTTATCAAACGAGCTGTGTCAGGCAGAATTTTGGGTTGTTTTCATGGCTTCCACAACAAACTTGTTAACTTTGTCGCCACCCTGCTGTGTAATCCACAAAAAATACTGGCAAACTTTTATCGTTTACCGATATTATTTCAGCGCTTCTTGCGCATCTGTTTACATTCCCCTCACCCGCCATATCCTAAACTTATAAGAACGCTACTACACTTGATCTTATACAAAAGGTTCTTAGAAGTGCTGTTTGGGGAGTAGCCTAGAGACAGGGGCTTGGATTGGCGAAAGCTCGCCTGGCAGCGGAGCGCCAGCTCCATGCCAAGATCCAACTAACATAGTTTTAACTGCAGCACCTTTAATCTACTACTAGTTCACTGCCTCCATACATGGTCCCCTTATCAAACGAGCTGTGTCAGGCAGAATTTTGGGTTGTTTTCATGGCTTCCATGTTAACTTTGTCGCCACCCTGCTGTGTAATCCACAAAATATACTGGCAAACTTTTATCATGTACCGATATTATTTGAGCGCTTCTTGCTCACCTCCTTTGGTTCCTCTCTGCCACCCATTGGTTTGAAGCCTGAGTCCATTTAGGGTATGTCGCTATGACACTCTCTAGCCTGCTGCCGCTGCCTCTGCATGCCGTCCCCTATAGTGTCAGGGTCAATTATTGGATGTTTTAGATGCTATCTAGCTTCATTATGTCACTCTGTCATGGCCATGCTGTTGCCCATAATTTTGGCATAATGGTGCGATTAAGCAGCCTCAGAGGCATCCATGCATGCTGCCCCTGCTGTTTCCTGTCCATTTCCGTGGTGTTTCCATCCTTTTCTGAGGTTCCCAGGTGTTTGGCCAAGCTTCCCTGTGCAGAGCCTTGGTCCCCTTGAAAAATGCTCGAGTCTCCCATTGACTTCAATGGGGCTCGTTATTCGAGACGAGCACTCGAGCATCAGGAAAAGTTCGTCTCGAATAACGAGTACCCGAGCATTTTAGTGCTCGCTCATCTCTATTGGGTACATAAAATCAGACACATAAAGCTTGAACACAAAAAGGATCCTTTGCACATAATCTCTACAGAAGATAACCTAGAGGAGAACGATCTGTTTGGGTTATGACAATGTTGATAAGTAACCACTGATTTCATAGTCCATTAATAATAATAATAATTTATTTATATAGCGCCTACAGATTACGCAGCACTGCAATCACTGCCATTCATGGTTATCCAGACCACCACTTTACCTTCAACCCTCATGGAGTATACAACTTTTAATTCAAATGCATGCTAGCATGGGGTCTTCTAGAAGCATCAACACTTAGTCATTGTGCTGCATCCATCATTACATATTTATGGCCTATTCCCTGCCAGAAATGGAGACACAGAGGGAACGACAGCTGCATATCCCTATACAGCGCTGTACAGCAAGAAGGGTAGAGGACTATGATTTTCTCCATCTCCCATGACCATCTCTCTGCCACAGAAGACCTTGTCTCATAAAGTCGAGTAGTGGGAGCTTATCTCTCATCATCCTCTGTCCACCCACATTGCCTTAGCCTCAATAGGGATTTTTTCTTGTCTCCCTCAGGTCCCTCCCAAAGTTCCCATACAATTCCACATGTGGTGTAACAGGGGGCATTTCCTGCCGTTAAGAAAAGCAAAACCAACAGTCGAGCACAGAACTGCTGGATGCAGAACACCCAAGTAGACGCAGTGTGAGATGGATCTGTAATCCGTTCCATATGACGCCGGCCAGGCCAAGAGCTGATTACAACATGGAACAATCCCTTTTTTTCCCTTTTCTTCTAAGTGGACACTTGAAAACAGCGCAGATCTCTTCCAGGGAGCGTGCCCCTGTGCGTCCAGGGAGAAGATTTGGCTTCTGCGCCAACATCTTTCTTCACTTTCACAATAAACTATAGAATGCATTAATGCAAATGCCGTTTAAGCAAATTCCACAGGGCTTCAGAGCTTCCGGAGGGCGGGGGTAGGGATGGGAATTCCACTACTTTGGTTTTCTATGAGTTTAATGAAAGTGGTTTTCGGTCCATTATACTGCATAAAGGGGTTAAAAACATCAGTGGGAACACAAAGCAACTCTTTTATTTTAATATGAACAGTGCCTGACAGGTGCCAGGTTTATCACATATTTAAGATTTTTGGACAGTGACCTAAAGGACGCCTCAAAATAAAAAGTTAATATACCATATAACGGCCAACTGTTATAATATAAATGCAATTTGTTGGGATACTGTAGGTAGTTACTACACCCCAGCAGAACCCTCCCCACAAATGCATTTGGATGAACAATGTTTCCTGATTTCATATCCATAAAGCCAGGATGCACAGGCAAAGAGGAACTCTAACTTTAAGGGGGTCGACCCATAACAGCAAATAAATATAACAGTTTGTATAATGATAAATTATCTAATTTTCCAATTTACTCTATGTATAAATGCCTCAAGGTTTCTCTGCTTACTGTTATTCTACAGAACGTTCTTTATTTACCTCAAGTGTATAGAAATCTGACCATCGTCATGTGATGTCACACGGGTGCATGGCACGTTTTATCACACAGCTCTGATTAATCTCTGTGATGTAAGGCACTGTGCACTTGTGTGACATCACATGACCAGGGACCGTTTTTTTTTTTTTACAGTAAATATAGAAAAATGATATGGAAAACAAAGGGGCGGAATTCAGCCCAATCGAATATGCGCTTCCATATTGTATGCAAACAAAACAAAAAAAACGGCGCTGTTTGCTGATCAAATGAATTTGCTGGAAACTTTTTGGCTGGGGACCGGCCCCACCCCCAGGCCTGTGACCGCACCCTTATGATTTGACTATTCATTATGCTTTCAATAGAAATTTTAAATTGTCCCCTGAATTGTCCATTTACTGTAGGCCACTGCTTACTGATAAGAAAACCCCGACGCACATGTATTTACCTTGCATTTTGAAACGCAATACAATAGCTCAGGATAAGAGACTTTCCTAATTACACCACTGTTAACATTTGTGTTTACAAAATTATATCTTAATACAATTTTCACACCTGACCTTTACATTGTATTTTGAAATGCAATACATTGCCTAAATACATTTTTGTTAACATTTACTTTTACAATTGGCTTTCCACAGATTTTTTTTCTTTCTTGCTGCACCTTGTGTGCCATAAATCTATGAAGTTCTATTTCACCTTCATGAATGTGGAGTCTGTTTAGACCCTGTTCAGCCATGTGCCAATTCATTAAGCCCTTTCAACCAAAAACTAATATCCCAGGAAAAATTACTGCACAATTTGTGCGCAAGATAAATGCTTACGGGGTACAGGACAATTCAGGGTTGCTCAGTGGCAAAGTTCAAAAGTCCATAAATAATTTAAATAAAAGCTGTGGGACTCACTGTTTCTTAAGAATTGAGAAAACGATAGTGGGCCCGAAAAGTCTCTTTTGCCTGGGCTTCCAACCTCCCTATTTGCTTCACTCTGAATAATGGAAGAAACTTATTACTAAGAATCGGTGAGTGCCACGGCTTTTATATACATTATTAATTTTTAAATGTGTTCTAGGGAAAGAGGAGTGATTTAATTTGATTGACCCCCTTTATTATCCAGCCCCCAGTTTGCCCAGCACGTAAAAAAAATAAACGTACATGTTTGGTGTGGATCCCCGATGCTTAGCGCAGCTCCTCTTCTATCTTGTCTGCGATGCTCCGGTCCCCGCTGCTCCACTTCTGTCTTCTGTCAGCCATGCAGTCTACCGGTCGACGCACACTATGATGTGGCCGCTGATGATGTCATGGTATGCGTCGGCCGGGAGAGCGCATGGCCACGTCTCTGGCGCTTGTTACAGCAGATAGAAGACAGAAGAGGAGAAATTGGCAGCGTCCATCGGCAGTAATCTTAGGTGCCGTGGTCGAGTTCTCCTGCAATTGGTGCCAGCACCGACCGTGGAAGTCACATTTCTGTGATTTCCTATGTGCAACAATAAGGATCTAGTTATGAGGTGATCATTTATTATTGAGTATTATGTTAGCATTATGTAACAGCAGCATTGTGAATAAACCTTTGGATGTCACTAGAGTACTAAATCGTAAATATGGTACTGGATGTAACTGGAGTTCAAGACATGATTTATCAGCAATTTGTGACTGCAGCTTTCTATGTGACTGGAGTAGAAAACGTGATGTTCCAGCAGAATTGGGATTGTGTACTGGATGTAACTGGAGGATAAGATATGATGTTCAGTACAAGATAAAGAAAAGCATTAAAAAAAAACAAGGTTTCTCCTATAAAATACTTTAAATGATTCAAGTTTTGTATGTTTATTCCAAAAAAGGAGTATATGCAGCTTCTTACATATTCCTGGCACTCTCAGTCTGGCTCGTGTTTCGCTGCTGTCAGGTAGTCGGCCATTATTCTTGGTTCCCCACTGGTAAAACAAGCACAAGGACTCCAGCTTTCATGTGCAATTACACAGCCCCATGAGCCGCCGCTATAAGGTGGTCGCTCATTTCACAGATGAGAACGCCTTTCATTAGTAAACCCCGGGTGACCCCAATCCTGTTACCGTTCCCCTCCCTGCATTAAAGTCAGCAGCCCTCATCTCACTGACGTACAATAACAGAACATTGCTGTGATTTATATTGTAGCACCAAGTTTTTCTATTTGTTTTAATTAAGGCAGCTTTCTCCATATCAAAAATATTAGTACAGCAGCAGAATAATGAGATCCTGATTAATTGGTAACCCGGGTAATTAGCGGGAGGTCAGGGGCAGCACGCTGTTAATCAACTCTATTTCGGTTACCCGCAGCTTGGCAATAGCACAGTCCCAGCCTGGGCATGGGCAGAAAATGGCACACACAGAAGCTCTGGAGGCTTTTCTTTTTAACACTGACCTTTTTATTAGTTGTAATAATAATAACCCTATCTGTTTTTATGTCCCTAGATATGCTGCCATATGATCGAAGTAACAACTGGAACAGCCACAGCGCCTTTTCCCATTGTGTTTAGTTACTTGTTTCCCTAAGGTGCAGGGCACCATAGCAGACTTCTGAAAGGGGCCCCCCTTTCTGTTTTAAAATATGCATATTACACTCTTATATTCACACACATGTATATACATTTATACATAAATATACAGTTCTTCACACAAACACATTTATACACTCTTACACACATATGCACACATACACTTATGCATATACATATCACATATACACGCATACAGTGCCATATACAGACGTGTAGCAAATATACACATCATACAAAATATATGCATACAGCGTATACACACATACACACCATACACCATATACACATCACAGATACACACACATATTCAGAATATATACATCACATAAATGTTATATACATATTATGCTGTACAGTGTGCAACATAATATGTATATAATGGTGCACATCCTCTATTCTTTAGTGTCAGATTGGATGACGAGGCCCCCTGACACTGTGGGCCCCATAGTGGCTGCTATTACTGTAGTTACACCCCTAAAGAACCTCCTTTTTGGTCTATACAAATAAATAATCATTGGCAAATGGACAGAAAGTAAATAATAAAATAAACATTGTCACAGTATTATTGAAAATGTATACAGAGGTATAAAGAAGGAATTTTCCTTAAATGGGTTTTCCCATGAACACAAGTTAGGCCTTCTCCACAGGAGAGGGCCTAACTTGCTGATCGGTGGGGATCTCCGTCTGCTCCATAGAGATTAATGGAGCAGAATAGTCATGTGCGGCTGTCTTCTCCATTACTCTGACGGAGCGTCGAGGGGTCTGACGAAGGTACGTGGGACCCCATTGGACCTCTCGTTTTCGTGATTTGTGGGGGTCTCATCACTGAAACCCCCAACGATCAGCAAGTTAGGCCCTATTCTGTGGATAGGGCCTAACTTATGTTTGTGGGAAAACCCCTTTAACTACCTGCACACAAAATGTGTGCAATATCAGGCCACAAACACTAAACCCATGGACCATTATTTGTGGCTTTTGTTGCGCAGCTGCACTAGTCATCATGCGGCACAAATTTGTGCACTAAATGGGGACCGTGCCCCACATTTAACATGAAAGGTTCAACAGAAATGTGGCCCATGTTAAAGGTGCACCAAAAAAAAGTGGTGCACTCTGTCGGAGCAGTGCAGGGAGAGCCAGATTCATGAAGAAAGGGGGCTAGAAACCCTGAATCTGGCGCCCTCTGCACTATACACAGGCAAACTGCACTATGTGCAGTTTGCACTAGTCTTAGTAAATGTTTCCCTATGTATATTATACGTTGTGGTCAGTCACACTAATCCTAACTATAAACTGTATTTTGACCACACTGTGTGAATTTATCCTTAGACGTACTAGGTTTTCCTTCGGCTGCCATCCAACTGCGCCTTGCAAATTTATCTTATTCGGTGAGATCTAGGAACCAGCAGGCTACGTGAAGAGTCTTCATTCCTAAATGGAAGCCAGATGTTTTTCAAGTCGCTATCAAAAGCACAAATTCTATTTGCTTTCCTCCAGGTCATGACCGGTTGAGTCATTTGAAGTTACGCGCCCTCACGGTCATGTCCTGCACTTGCGCAGCTCAGAAGACAGGGGGAGCTGCAGAGTAATCCAACAGGAGTCACAAAAAGGCCATTAATATGATTGAATAGAATCCTTGTGGTTTGTGGAATCATAAGTCAATGTAAATGGCTGCAGAGATGAAACGCAACGCATCTCATCGTGGGCTACAATGTGTCATCATGATGGAATCTTAGAGACTTGGCTCAGCCTACTGCACTGCTTGGCGTTAACACAATTTCATTTGTCTGTCAAATTTTACAGTTCTGTCTTGACTATTTATAGGGGAAACATAAAGCTACATGGAAAAGTGAGCAGGACAATGAACCCCTGGATGACGAGTATGGGAGAAGAAGTGTGTGTATGAGGGTTAAAATCCAGAAAAATTCTAAAAAAAAAGAGCTGTCAATGTGACTCATTACACAGTAAAATAATATAGCTAAGTTTACATTCACAGCCACAAAGGTACAATACACTGGACCAAATTTATTAAAGCGTTTGCACCACTTTTCTTTGCACTGAAAAGAAAGTGCAAAGTGATTACACATATAATTATAAAGTATCTCTGCCAGTTTTATGTCGCGGCTGCACTCTGCCCGACAAGACAGAAAAAATATGCACATAAAGGGGCATGTTAGGGCTTCATTATTGACCTGCGCCACAATTCTGCAGTATGAACAAAGTGCACCAAAAAAAATGTGCACACTTCCTGAGCAGTGCAGGGGTCCCCAGATCAATGAGGATCGTGCACTGGTTTTGATTAATCTGGTGCACTCTGCACACTCCACAGGCAAACTGCACATACTACAGACTGCACTAGTTTTAAAAAATATGGGCCATTGCGGGGGTCCCACCGATCAGCAAGTTAGGCCCTGTCGTATGGATAGGGCCTAACCTGTTTCATGGAAAAACCCCTTTAAAGTCGCTTTGGTCCTTTAATAAATCTCTCAGCAGTGTCTGTGATTTTTTTAAAAATAATTGTAAAATAATAGCAAGGGACCTTGCGATTTTTTTGTAATTATATTATAAAAAAAATTGCAAGCTATAAATCTGGCTTTACACAGCGTTACACTGGAAGGGGTTCTATGTTTAATCCACTAAGTGGCAGGAAAAGGCCCTTTGCAATTTTTTTGTCACTTTTTATGCTTAAAAGTAAATGAGAGATAACTCCCATAGATTGTAAGCTCCAATGACCAGTGCCATCATTGTCAGTGTATTGTTTCATCTGATTGTTTTTACTCTGTAATGTCTTGTTTTATTTGTATATGTAACCCATGATCTGTACAGTGCTGGAAAATATAATGGTGCTATATTAATAAAGATTTATAATTACCGGTATATATTATTAACTATCGGGACAAGAGTTTTCTGCTGCTGATGCATATGTTTTGACTTGATAAAGTTTTGACAAATTCTCAGTTGTGTGAAATATTAGGATAACATGTAAACATGTAAAAAAAATGCCTATTCAAATAAAAATACTTTACACAGAGCATTGAAGTGATAACGGCCACATCATGGGGCTACCATGTAATAGAGCCAGCGTAGCTTCTTCCTGCTGTGACCAGAGCCGCTGTGAAGGGACATCATATGAGTGACTGGGAACAGATGGGCCGATGTCAGAGATGATTAAGAGCTTTAAGTAAATGTTACCAATAGGTGTAAAGAAAGGCCCGGCGCCATTTACACCATAAAAAGTAGCTTGCCCCCTCCTGTCCATATAAATCTTCATAATGTAACAAAATAAGGCCCAGTAGACCCCCCCCCTTACTCTTCCCCTGCTTAGGTTTCACAGGTGAGAATCACAGGGCTGAGGCTGGTATGGCTGCTACTGACCTCTATGAGATGCCCCCTGACGCCAATTAACCTTTTCATTGCTGAAAGAACAACCAATAACAATGTAGGTTAAAAGGGTGAATCATAAATGCAATGAAAATAAATGCTATGGCATGATGGTGAAAGTAGTCAAAGAGCTTATTGACATCTAATGACATGCAGCAAATGATCAAAATGGTCCCTTTATAAATGTGATGCAAATTAATACAGATTATATGTTAAAGTTGGCAGATTGTGCACAATTTATTGCTGTATGAATTATATTAATAACCCATCGAAGGTGCTTAGTGGGAGGACAGGGGGGATATTGCAGAGGCATAATCCACCTGGGAATTAAAAGATTATAAATAGTTGGAATCCTCCCCTACATAAGACATAGTTTATCTGATAAAACTCCTTCACATGGAGTCCTCCGGGAGAAATCCCAGTGTTTACACAAGACCTTCTCAGTCATTCTATAAATGGCAGTCACTATAGGAATACAATGCAAATGACAAATAAAACTGACGCTTCTGACAGTTATTTATATTATAGGCATAATAAATTTAAAACATTTATTTTATCAAGATCTGTATTATCCACAAAGAGAACCCATTCATTTTAGCAATATTAATGATATTTGATACATGGTTAATTGTATTTCACTGTTATTTATTCTCAGTTCCCACAATTGCTTGATGTGCAGAAGTCTTCTATTCATACTGAGCTTCCTGGTTCATTAAAAGAATGGCATAATTCCCTGACTTAAGAACACCCGACTTACAGAGGCCGCCTAGTTACAAACAGACCTCTGGATGTTGATAATTTACTGTACTTTAGACCCAAGCAAAACTTATCAGCTGTAAGAGTTATGTCTGTAGATGTCTGTAATTGTCTTGTTCTTATGAAAACCCAACATTTTTAACATCCAGTTATCAAAGAGGCCGAAAAAATTTGGGCTGGGGTTACAATTATGAAATATACATATTTATGAAATATATTAAATATATTTATATTTATGAAATATACAACTCTGACTTATATACAAATTCAATGTAAAAACAAACCTACAGAATCTTATACATAACCCGGTGACTACCTGTATAGCCAGACATAAATGGAGACAAGTAATAAAGGATGTCAGGTAATGTTAGTTGGGTAGTCAATGCTAAATTCCAATCCAGATGTATGCCTCACCTACAGTCAATAAAGAACTTGGTGAGATCCAACATGGACATTGTGCTAATAGACATCCAGATCAAGAAATAACATTATTGTCAAATAAGCAGTGGGCTATGAGTTTGCAGAATGAGTCTGGTGTGGTGTGTGGATATCTTAAAATGTCCTCAGTTAACATGACAACAGTGATTAACTTTCTCCTAAATGCTCAATGGACTCTCCAGAGACAACCAAGACTCCTCAAAAAAACTTAACTAACAAGACCCAGGGGCCACTTTTATATTGTAACAATCTTTCTCCAACTTGTCCAAAGTGTTTTTCCTCTTAAAGAGCCCAGAGACACCTTGGTCTCCTCAGAGGTCAGTAACACAATCCTCTTCTTAGACATAAGTCTGTCTTGAGGAGAATTGAGGTCTCTTAATGATTTCTGCAGATGAACCAGAATGTTGGGGGAAGGGCTAGAGAAGGCTTTGTCTATCCCATCATAACTGACAGAAGATAACCTTTCAATTGGTCTTGCTGTACTTAGGAGTTTTTTGTGCTGTAGTTATGAGTTCCTTGTCCTGTTGAGGTTAATAAATTGTGGGTGGATGGGATCAGGGATCCTGTATGTAAGCTGTAAACCCTCACACAGTCCAGGATCGAGTGCAGACAGTCGTCTCCTTTGTTATTATAGACAGGCACTTTGGATCCTTTCAGATGGACAGAGCATGACCCGCCATGTCATGCTGCCAGCAACTCAATGAAATCAATTTTAGATGGCCCATTTAGGGTAACTCTTTCAGTAAGTGACACTGGAGTCTTGAAACTCTAGATCCTTTAAATTACCACAGACCTTAGAGGGCTGCTCCAGTCATTGCTTAGAATTTTGTCAGTGATTCAGGAGCCAGCATGTCACATGGTGAAAACATTATATAACATAGGGTTTATTATACCTTCTTTCTTTATAAGCTGAATCATGCATCAGATCTGAAAAACAGGAGATCTGGAACCCCTGGTGTAACAATGTCCATGTGGGTTGTCATGAAGAAGTCTGGGGAGCATTTATTGTTCATGTGGTTTGTGAAGTCATCCATTTTGCTCTTAAAGGGAACCTGTTACCTGGAATGTCATTTTAACTGGTGACAGGTCCTGGCTCCCTGCCAGCAGTGTCTGGTGAGGCTCGGGAGGAGGGCAGTCTGTGTGCCTGTGTCTCCTCATGCATTCTTCCTGCCCTATAAACCACCTCCCCCCCTGCCTGCCCAATGCATATGACAGGAATTGGGGGGCGGGGGGGGGTTGGATGAGTGTGGTGGAGAGGAGCCTGACACAGGTACATGTTACTGGCAAGGAGCCAGGTAATGTGAAATAAAGCTTTATAAACTTCTGAGATGGTTCAGAATGCTGACAAAGGCATTTTTAAAATCAACATAGCATAGGCTATTGGAACCTGTCACCAGCTAAAAATGACATTCCTTGTGCCAGGTTTGCATTAAGTAAAATTCGTGTACAGGATTTCTACATGTTTGTGGTACTTTCCACGCTGGAAACTACAGTATAAGATGGGATTCTTGAAAACCAAAGGGCACTTGTAGCCCCCAATTAGTGGGTGGAGAGGGAGCTGTTGTAAGCTGTCCTACTAGACTGGTCATTGGGGCACTTAATATATTGTGTGGTACCCCTATCCAGGAGATACACAAAGGCAGTGTGAGAACGCCAAGTGTCACAAAGCATCAAGATGTAGCTTCTTTTTATTGGGAGATGGTACTGATTCGAGATTAACAATCATTGTCCTATGGATAAAACTTTATTAAAAAGGTTAAACTAGAAGCCAGCATCAAATATCTCCTCTGCATGCTCCGCTCCTGCTGACTTCAGGTTACACAGCTTTTTTGATCGGACTGGACTATCACTCTAGTTTAAAAACAACTTTCTCCAGACCTAGCTGAAGGCACATAGCCCTTTCACCCATTCAATTCAGTAAACGACAACCTCTTCTTGGTCGATCATGTTCTTCTAACACCAGCCAAAGAATTTCCTGAAATGGCAATGTACAGGAACTGTGAGGGAGGCGCTCACTCTTGCCAAACATTCCCTGGATCCTGAAACCCAAGAAATGGCTGATCCAGAAGGGAGATAACATGGAGAAGGGGGTATCTGGCACCTTGAGGAGAAAAAGCAAAGAGGCGACTGAACAATGGTTGACATATCACTGGTCCTAAACTGTCAACATCAAGAAGAAATGCTTTATGCTTAACTAAGACAAAGCGGTAAAAGCTTTGCAGTCTATGGAGAGAGACTGGTACAGGACCACAATTATCCCAGTCCAATATAATGTTAGAATACAGGTTCAGTAATGTAGGAAATCATTATTCCAACATTGCAGCGGTGGAGTGTGATTCAGGAAATAACTTAAAGGGGTCGTCCAATTGTTTATAAAATTCTGGAGGCGGGCTGGGAAGGAATTGTTAAAAAAACAAACCTGTACTCACCTTCTTCTTCGTCTTGCTGATCTGTGCCCCTGTTTGTTTACAGGGACACAAAATCTCCGCTAAAGTCAGCTTCTGGCTGGCCGAGTATCAGGTGCTGAGATATGGAAACGGGTGGGCATGGCCGGCCAGCGCAGCTTCCATGCCCCTGTGCCCAAGCATGGCTTCTGTGCCTCGGTAAACAAAGAGGGGCACAGACCGGCGAAACCGCCGCGCTGGACAACGGGAGCGATGGAGATGAGTACAGAATTTTATAAACAATCTGACAACCCCTTACTAACGTACATCTACAGTAACTTCTCAATCAGAAGTATAGTGAGTGCAGCTTTGGATGATTCTGTTACTGCATTGTTTGTGATTTGTTCTGGAGTTTCCTAGAAGTATCTATTGTCTCCAGCCACTGTGTGCACTCTACGGTCACAGCTGTGAGGTACATGAGACCTATACAAACTAAATGTTACATTAAAAAAGTGAAACAGCACGGTATCATGAGCTGCTTGTAATCATAGCCCGTATTTGCTGCAGCTCTCTATGGACTTTTACTAATTGCCTCATCTGACCTCATTGCCTAGATTCCAGGTGACTTCTGAATGTAGGTTGCCCTTTCTTATCTATTACTGAGAAACAGTGGGGGAAATGATATACAGTTTTATTTCTGTTGTTTTATGTCCTCCAGATCCCGGTGGTGGAAAGAATGAAACCAAGGTGAAAGGTCAGGGAAAAGGTGCAGGTTATAGTAATGAGACAGGGTCAGTGACCACCAGCTGCTGATGGGAAGGAATGTAATGTTCACATAACACAAGTGCCACCACCAGAGAATGTGTGGACTGCTTGTCATTGTCTCCACACAACATTCCTTGTGTATGGAAGTATGGGCTCCCTGGATTAGCTCAGAGGCCCTCAGTTTGCTTCCATATTAGTGTCCAAATAGTATAAAGGCAAATCATTGTTATGTGATGAAACCAGTGTGATTATGTCACTGAACGATTATTTTGATATTACTACTAGTGCTGCTGTCCTGTACAGCACATAAGAGCCTTCTAACCTTTGTAGCCCATAATACGGAAGCACTAAAGGGCCATAGAAACTCAGTGGGGGTTATTTATCATTGACTTTAAATTGTTATAAATAGTGACTTAAACATAGAACCACTGGCTGTGTAAAGCCAGATTTCTGCATCATCTAACATTTGTGTATCAGGACAATCATCCTCATCATTAACAACAACATCATCATCATCATCATTACAATAATCAGGGGGGCTGCTGTGGTATTCCTCTTCTTCGTTATCTTCAGTCTTAAATTCTAAGTTCTTCCCACTAGTTTCTCCACTTCTGTACTAGTCTATTTGGTGCTGCGATTATTTAGTCAGACACTGCTGAGAGATTTATTAAAGGGCTAACAGCACTTTAATAAATCTGAGGGGCAGCGGAGCTCCAAAGTAAGCATAGAACTTTCACAAGGAATCTACCTAATGATAAATATCCCTTAGTGTCTATGATATATTTTATGGTATGATATATTTTAATAAACTTTAATGGGGGTGGGTATCTTGTACCAAGGTGAGGACCAACAAGGCTGTGTACCCTGTCACAATTATTATTGATATTTGTAGATTAGGATAACCTATTCAAGGGATAGATCTTCCATATCAGGTTAGAGGGTTTTGACACTCAGGACCCTCCCCGATCGGCTGATGCTGGTTTCTTCCAGTGCAAGAATCAGCTTAAATGAAAGCTCCGTTCTCTGTGTTGTGGCCAGCCCAGGTAACTGCAGCTTGGCTCTCATTTTCAGTGAATGGGAACTTAGCTGCAGTAATACAATTACGCCACTACATAAAGAACAAAGGTGTTCCTGAAATGAATCCCATATAATGGATAGGTCATTTATATTGTTACACTAGAAAACTTTTTTTATTTTAATTTTTTCTTTAGGCTCTTTTTTTCGAGCTCATACAGTATGTACTTATTGCTTTCTTATTGTATTTGACAAGCTGTTTTGTTTGTTATCTTGTTTGTTGTTTTACAGCAGGTCGTCTGCTGCCTCCTCATCCTCGGCAGGGCACATGCTTTCCAGGCACCGAGCTATATAAATATATGCAGCCGGCGCCTTATTTACAAAAACAATTCAGAGGTTAAGTCATAGTTTGTTTGCGGTGCTGACAGACATGTACAGGATCACATGTCACGCCACCTGACCGTGGAATCTTCACACCAAATACAATTAAACCCAAGAAAGCAGAAGAATCGTCCTCGCTCATATATCAGAGAGCTCCGAATATATAATAACCAGAGATTCATACTCCAGGGGGAACAATCACCTATACGTATAATCATTTCACAGCAACAAACCCAGAAAATGCAGCTACTTTCCTGAGACTTATGTGACAGGTGATAACTATATCAAAGACTATGAAGGGGTGTAAACTTTCACAAGCCTTTCTATGTGACACCAGTCTGTGTGGAGCCCCAGCATTAGACCAGTGTTACACACAGACTTATGTACTACAACAGGTGCAGTCCACAGAAAAAAGCAAGCCACATGAGAGATACTACAGCGTCAACTGTAACATGAGAGTCGCTATGGCTTCATCTGTCATGGGTCTTGCTAGTAATCTTTAGACCGGATTTTTCTGAGGTGTCTGATAGGTACATAGGACTCCCTGGAGGCCAGTGTCCACTAGGGGTACACTACAGCTCCATTTGTCTGCAGAAGACAAGGTCAGACTCTACCCATGAGACCCACGTAGATAATTGGAGTGGTAGTATGAATGCTGCACCATCCCTCCCTCTTTAGCCTGCTCTGTACTGCAATACATGGATAATATCCTGCCCCTAACTAATATAATACACCTCTTAATGCCCCACACACTGTATAATGTCCCCACTATTGATCTCTACATAGTAAAATGTCTCCCTTCCTATGGCCCACCTTCCCTGGATAATTCTTTTTTGCAGTGCCCTCCCCATGAATAATTCCTCATGTACTGTGGTTTCCTAATGCACTCCTGTGGCCTGCCAACTAAAAATACCCTCTTTTCCATAGCCCTCCCTCGTTTACCTTTTTTTTCTGAAAAAAATATCTGATACTCACCTCTCCTGGTTCCCCTGCTGCTCTGGAGTCAGAAGACATGATGACTCCATCCCAGCCTCAGAGCCACACAGTAGTGGCAGGGCTAAATCTGGGACTCACCACTGAAATCAGGATACACCACCATGGACAGTTCCTCCAAACCCAATATTGTTGGGAAGCATGCCTTCATCCATACAAGAGGACATGGCCTGATCATCATAGAGTTCTTTAAATAACTTCATTTACAGCTGTCGTACAGGTCACAGGAATTTGGATACAACTGTTTTCACCTCAAGTGTTTGCCTCCCCTGTACATGTCCATACATCTTAATCAGGGGAGTAACTAATAGAGGCAGGGTCCCATAGCATGCTTCTGAATAGGGGCCCCCTTCCACATACTCACACATGCAAGTTATAATCACACAGTTATATACTCATACACACATATTGAGCGTATACACACATACAGTGCCACGTACAAATGTACATCATATATATACACAGTATATGCACACACCATACAGTATATACACATCACAGATACAGATACAGATACACTTTTTAGCGTGTCAGGTTGGATGATGGGGCCCCCAGTCACAGCGGGCCCCATAGCAGCTGTTATGGCTGCTAAAGCTGTAGTTACGACTCTTATCTTAATGTATTTCTATGGACTTCAACTATCTTCATATTTGTTTGTGTGAACCTCAGTGTGTGCATAAAATATTATAAAATCCCAATGGTGTATCCAGCTATTTGATGATTGTGTAAACTCAGCAAATTTTGAGCAGATAATGATCTGTGTTACATCAATATGACGAGTGTCTGGACTAACATCAGACGGCAGAATAACAGTGCGTCTGGTAATAACCTGATCAGGAAGTTTGCGACAGATCACTGCAAGGAAAGCCCATAGCAGCACCGGCAGCAGCAGCGATATCATGTATTTATGTTCTGCACTTCATACTTATCAGCTTCCTCCAACTTTGTTACGCTCCAGGGTCTTGCCATACCTGCTCATCAGCAGAGAAGAGTACCAGCTCAACAGGATGTACAAAGCCATTTCATTGCTTCCTATCCAGTCACTTCTAATTGGGTTCCGTTCTGGGGAAAAAGTCCCAAAATCCCAGGAGACACAAGCCGTCATAAAAAAAATAATAAGATAATAAATTGTTGCTTTGAAAAACATGAGTATAGACATTTTGAGAGCAGTAGAATTAACACCAGGGGCGCTACTAAGGTAGTTACTTTTTGTACATTGGGTTGAAATTATAGCAGTTATGCTCTTATACATATGGGCAGTATTATAGTAGTTATATTCTTGTACATAGGGGACAGTATTATAGTAGTTATATTCCTGTACATAGGGAGCAGTATTATAGTAGTTATATTCTTGTACATAGGGAGCAGTATTATAGTAGTTATATTCTTGTACTTCGAGCGCAGTATTATAGTAGTTATATTCTTGTACATAGGGGGCAGTATTATAGTAGTTATATTCTTGTACATAGGGGGCAGTATTATAGTAGTTATATTCCTGTACATAGGGGCAGTATTATAGTAGTTATATTCTTGTACTTCGAGCGCAGTATTATAGTAGTTATATTCTTGTACATAGGGGGCAGTATTATAGTAGTTATATTATTGTACATAGGGGTAGTATTATAGTAGTTATATTATTGTACATAGAGGAAGTATTATACTAGTTATATTTTTGTACATAGCAGACCGTATCCTAGTAGTTCCTGAATATGGGTTTTTGTACACTGGAGTAAGTATTATAGTTTCTGGTACATATTAGGAATTATTATAGTAGTTACTTTGGTTGAAATAAGTATTGAACACGCCATCAATTTTCTAAGTAAATATATTTAAATGTTTTAAACTATACTTTATACTTTTGACACAAATTAATTTCTCACCAGATGTCAGTAACAAAACATCCAATCCCCATATGCAATGCCTTTTGTCTTCCAAACACGGTGTGTATTGACATTGGAAGAGTTTATTTTTGATAAGTATTTCCAGTATTTCACAGGTCTGAATGCACTTGAACATGATTTTTATTCAGCAATGGAATTTTGTGTGGATGACATGCATAACGGCATGGAAATTGTTTTTTGTGCAACAATTGTACCTACTTATTCAAGGTCTTTCTGTAGCTCTCCACAGGTGGTCCTTGGTTCATGAACAACTCTTCTGATAATTCCCTTTACTCCTCTCTCTGAAACACTGCTCAATGGAACCTGCAGTAGTTTAGAAATTCTTCTGCACTAATGCCAAAGGTCCTGAGACAGCTCACTGGTTTTACCCATCATGAGATGTTTCTTGTGTGGCACCTTAGTAAGAGGAAACCTTTTATAGGTGGAGCAGCGGTTTTTGCTGGATTGGAGTGGAGCAGCATTTTGTTGGCAGGATTGTTTTCTAATTACTGATTTTTTGCACCTTTCTTCATGTGTTCAATCTTTTTCCCTATGTCATTTCTCATTATTATAATTCATAACCATGTCTTCTAAAGTAATGTTGAGAACCACCTAGCTGCTAATACATGCTTCAAATGGTTTCTTCTGACATTAACTATGTATATGTTTTAAGTATCAAGTTTTATTGTTTTTTGCTTTGTGTTTTTTGTTTCATCACCTTTGTAGTCTTGTTCACTTGATAAAGGGGTACTTGGCGACCCCGAAACGCATTTCTAACCAGTCTTTACTACATGTGTGCGCCGCTGATCCCGATCCACGTTCCTCCATTTCTCATTACACACATAACTTAATTTATGAAAAGCTATTTTTTTAATTCTTTGCCAGTGGGAACTGTTTTGTTTTTACCAACATCTAAAAATGTATTTTCATTTTATTTTATTAACTTAAAAAAAGGTGAAATGTTCAATACTTATTACAACCACTGTAGATTCTTGTGCTTAAGGACGATAGTATTTGACAAAAGAAAAACCTTCTCTGGGACTAGTTATCTTGTAATTCAGATTATAACCCCTGCCTTCCCAAGCCCAGACTCTCTTTGACTATGTTCTGTCTGATTCTTGATGCCACATTCATGTCCTCTGACCAGCTTGGACCAGCTGTCAGCTACACTAGGACTTCTCAGAAAGTTAGTGGCTATGGGGCACATTTACTTACCCGGTCCAGTCGCGATCCAGCTGCGGGTTCTCCGATGCTGATTCGGGTCCGGCCGGGATTCACTAAGGTCCATGCGCCGATATCCACTAGGTGTCGCTGGTGCGCCGAGGTCCGCTGGAGTTCACCAGAGTTCACCTTCTATTTCTTGGTGCAGGTAAGTGAGTGTCAAGCAACTTTTTTTTTAAAATACCGCCAGATTTTCCAACGGCCACGCCCCCCGATTTCCGTTGCAAGCAACAGAATTCGGCGCAAATCGGAAATAGTTGGGATACCCGATGGAATCGCGCGATTCGGACCCTTAGTAAATGAGCCCCTATGTGTCCTCATTGCAGTGAAGTCAGATCCCTGTATAGGGGTTAAAGGAGAGATACTAAAGGGACTCTTGTGATAGGGCCATTGCCAAAGTGTTTGGGTGGAAGAGTGTGTCCATAACCACATGCACAGAGAAGTTGTTGTTTATCTAGCCTCTAGAACTACTATGTCTTCTAACTAACTCACAGATCTTGAGCATACTAGAAATCATACTAGAAATCATAGTTTGTAGTGCACAGCCTTCAATTTCTTGGGATGCTTTATGGGTATATCCACTCCTGGGATGTTTGACAATGTTGATCATGCTTCATTAACTGCTTCTCTTTTGCAGTATAACTCTGCAAATTTGGCCTTTAAGAGTCTTGTGAAAGTTATAACAGTGGCCATGATGGTAACTTTTAACTACAGTTTCTGGAATTTCCTTTTTAAGGGGATGCTCTTAGAGGAATGCTTTTTGTTCTGGGTGCCAGTCAGGGGCCGCTGGAGGACAATAGTTTTGTGATTGTCCATAAAGCCAGTGAGATGGGAGGTACTATGTGCTAAAAGCTTTTTGGCAGAAATGGAAGAATTGAAGTTCATGTTCAGTGACTAAGGAAAGTATAAAAATCCCATCATCTTCACTGAGCTGTAATCCACAACTCAACTCAACTACAACTGTCAGCAAATATCAAAAGTTAGAGTAACATGGGGGAGCAGGAAAGCTGTCCAGGGAACTGCAAGATGAATGGCTATTTAGTATTCTGATAACAGAGCCTTGGTGAAGGGCCTTGTGCCTTTTCTCAGTTAAGGGATTTTCTTTATTCAGATATTTTACTTATTTCATTGCAAACTTTCCAACCAAAGTAACATTTGTATCTTTCTCATACAGTAGACAATAGAGATGAAGGCAAAATGAGAATAAGCTACAAGATATGTGGGAGGGAGTCACACAATCTTATACAAGTGCCACAATGGCCCTCATCCAAAAAAATAAATAAAACAATCATGCAAAGAGAAATGCTAAGAGGCCATGACACAGAGCTGAGTATAAGGTGAAGTCCCTGTTATAGGATGATAACCTAGGAGCCAATGATCTAAGATGGATGACCAGTATCATCACAGCCTCCCTGAATCTGCAAGTGAGGGCAGTCCACGTACCTACTTTACAAGCTGGACTATAGCATGGGCAGAAGGGTTAATTGTCCCAAACCCTGTTACATTTAGGAGTAGCAGAGTATGATAATGAAAAGTAATTGAATTCATTTGCCATATACCGTATTTTTTGGACTATAAGGCGCTCAGAAATCAAAGGTGCGCCTTATAGTCCAGTGCGCCTTATATATGAACCGTACTGACAGACAACTGCCTTGAACTGTGCACAGGTCTGCCACCTGCTGGTCATTCATCCTTATAATCAGGTGTGCCTTATAGTCCAGTGCGCCTTATATATGAACCTAGACATTTTAGCAGGCATTTATTGATGGTGTGCCTTATACTCCGGTGCGCCTTATAGTCCGAAAAATACTATACATACATTTCCTCAAATGGATGATATTTTAATAAAATAAATGTAGCCATGTTGTTCCTCAGAAATGAGATTTTTGTCCTTGGATACAACCAGCACTGCTGGTGTGATTGTACAAAGAAACAAATAATTTTTGAATATGTTAAGGTCAGGAGTTACTGCATGTACTTTAGTAATGATCTCATAAACCAGGGCGCCAGGGAAGGCTCAATAGTGCATGCCTGCCATCAGGGCTTGTGTGTGGGAATGGTGGTATCCAAGGAAGCTATCTTGTTTCAAAGGGACAACATGGCTACACACTGATAGATTTTCACACTGGTAGATTTTTTTTTAAAACATGCAATTGAAGAAATATATGTATATCGCAGATTAACTAAATTAAATGCTCAGATGGGAATACTCTTTTAATGGCATTTTTTATTCTATATAAAGCAAAATTATTATACTCTAATTTTCATCATGCATCTTTTTTTTGAATATCTAGCATCTACATCTTTGTATGTCGAGATGCCATGTATAGAAAACAGCTAGTAGAAATTATTATTTAGGCAATTCTTCAGTATTCCAAAAAAAAGAAACAGTAAAACTGCAGTGACAGTATAAGTGAATGGTAGTTGTAGTGTCAGGATTATGGTACATGCTAATATTCCAAACCGTTATCCAGGAGTCATCTGAATTGTCTTGTTGGGGCTTGATAAGAATATTGATGAGTTAGTTAAACTGCTGATACCTCTTCCATGTAGCTCATGATTATTACTGTCTATTAGCCCCAGCTCTGTACCCACCAAGAAGCTTTCATGTCTGCAGTGAGGAGCTCCCTATGGTGGAGATCTGCTTACATCTGCCTCCTGTGTCTGATTAGCAGTAAACCTGTTACACCAAGCTGTGTCTTCTGAAATTTCATGTCATGTGAGAAGAATGATCAGCCTCGGCTATGATCCATCAATAGTAATGGAGGTTATAACAGCATAAAAAGACATGTAGACTGACTCCATAGACCTTTTCTGGTGAACTTGGCCTCAGAAAACAAGGTAAAAGAATACACCACGTTTTTAGCATCATCAAAATACACTCATGGCAAAGTGAGTATTCCCTCCACCTCCACTTAACTTCTTACTGTATTTTATACATCATAAATTCTCCTCAAACCCCACCTTAACAAACCATAAACCCCTTATACCAAATAACCAATGTTCCCCATCCGGAAACTGTCTCTGTAGTCCCATGACTTCTTTCTCTATACACAGGGCCATTAATATATGAAATATATGTGACATAGATTCTTATTTCTCTATTGTGACCCCAATATTTTCCCTGGAGGTTTCTGGGACAAGCTCTACATGAAGTCAGGGCCGCCTTCCAGATATATATCTTATTCCAAGTATTATGTGATTTGGATGCTGTTTCAGTCATAATGTAAAATTTATAGATCGTCTTAATGTAGATTAAATAAAACCGTAATCATCATTTCACTGACCATTAATCTAAAAGAGGAAATTCTGGAATATGTGGCTTTTGTAATTCATCCAAAGTCACTTTTGGCAGAAAATATTATTATAAATGGGAAATACTATTCATCAAAGTCTTGTGTTACCTTGTTCCACTTACCGTGTTCTAGCTTATTCTCTAGTCACAACTAGAGCTGCTATCACAGTTCAGCCTTCTTTTACCAGAGAGCAGGATATTCTTGGATCTTAGATGTCAGTTTCATAGTTAGAGCTGCAACCAGCAGATTGGAGGCTTCTCAGTAGCAGACTTTGGTCTTCCTGCTCTTCAGATCTGGTAATAAGATGATACACTTGGATTTTTCTCATAGTTCATATTGCCATTGTCTGGTAGACTCATCAGCTTATCTTACTGACCAGTGTGAATCATAAGGGCTATGTCTAGCCATGTGGCTTAGTGCAGATTAGTGGATGCAAAGATCACGTGCCAAAACCGCAGATGCATCAAAAATATAAGTTACAAGGGATTTACAGAAAATCACTTGCAGTCAGCATCATGGGTGAATAGCACTAACTTATTCAAAAAAGTCACAACTTACACATCTGTAATACAGTGATAACTCGGGGAACACTGCTGAAAACTAGACCATGGTGAACCTTGAAGAGAGATTGTCTTAGAATCGCAAAAGTGCACATGCGCCACAAAATGTCACATAAACAGAAGAAAAACAAAGGTACATGTGTCCCATTGTGTAAGTTCATGGTTCGGTAAGTGGCGGTACTTGCTTCGTGTCTCACTGCACTGTGAATGTCACCTGACCCATGGCTTTCAGCCCAGATAGTGTTCACAATGGTGTGCATGCCGCATAATAAAGAGCTAAAGTGTGTATAAATGTAGCCTAAATCAGTGTTCCCAGGGAACTACTGTAACTTGGTCATTAAAAAACACACTAAAAATGTAACTTTCATCCGGTGTCGCTTGTCACCTATAGGTTTGCTTTTAAATATTGTATGTGCAGGCCCCTTGAATACACTTTGGGGGAAAATTTATTAAGACTTGTGTTTTAACCCCTTAGTGAGCGGGCCCATTTGTGCCTTGATGACCAAGGCATATTTTTCAAAAACAGCATGTGTCACTTTATCTGGTTAGAACTTAAGATGTCTTTAACTTCCTCTATTGTTTTTGAGTTTGTTTTTCGATGACATTTTGTACTTGAAAGTGGGAAATGGTTGATATATTTTGAATTTAGTTATGAAAAAAAGGTGAATTTAGTAAACATTTTGAAAAAAAATTAGCTATTTTCAAACTTAAAAATGTTCTGTTTTTAAACTGATAGTCTTACTACCCGAATTAGTTAATAACTAACATTTACCATATCTCAGCTTTGTGTTGGCGTCATTTTAGAAGTGTCCTTTTGTTTTGTTATGACACTAGAAAGATCAGAAATCGAACAGAGTTCTCTCAAATTTTCAAGAAAATTTTAGAATCAATTATTTTAAGAACCATTTCATTTCTATAGGGGTTTTGGAAGTTCTCTTATTAGAAACCCACCACATATCACCTTGTTTCAATAGCTTCACCCCACCAAACTATTTGATACAGCAGGTAGGCAGTTCATTAACCCTTTAAATATTTAACAGAACTTCAAACAAAATGAAGATTTGATTTGGAATTGATATTTATCATTAATACATTTATTTAGCCGCAAAATTTACCCACATTCACTGAATAAAAGTAGGAATTGCATCTACAAATAAATTGTGCAGTTTTTTCTGAGTGAGAGGACACCCCACATGTGGCTGTAAACACATGTGGATGTCAGGGCACATGGCGGGGAGCAGAAGGGAAGGAGCACCAATGAGCTTTTGTAGGGCAGAATAGTTTTTGGGTGCCATGACGTTTTGAAACACAATCCATAGGCTCCATCTGTGATCGCACAATGAGGTAAGATTGCATTTCCTTCTTGTTTAGTTAACGTGTGGGAAACACAATGGGGCTTATTTGCTAAGGGTCCGTGGAAGCACTTTTGTCGGACTTTCCAACGTTTTCGGGGATTGCACAGCCATGACAGGTACTTAACAGGGGATTGTGTTGCATGTGATCGGATTGTGGCGCAGCTATGCCAGGTTCTGTGCGACAGAATTCAGGGGGGGCGCGTCATCGGACAATCCAACAGATTCAGACTGAGCGCAGGATTTAACTTTCAAATTGTGTTTGAGCGCATTTTTTCATTACAGGGTTCACTGCAAGTAATTACCGTTTTTATATTTTTATAGTTTGGGAATTTTGGAAGTGGTAATACCCAATCTGTTTTTTTTTTACTTTTTTTTCACTTTTTTATTATTTATTGTTTTATATGTGTAAGGGGCTTTTGGGGACATTTTAATGAATTTTATTTAAAATTTTTATTTACTTTTTATTTTTTATGTTTTTTTTTTTACTTTTTTTTTTACTTTTACAATACTATCATATGAACTAGTGATCATGTGATTACTAGTTCATACTATGCACTATGACCTATGCTATAGCACTCTGGCGATGAGGAGATTTTTGTGCCCTTTCTGCCAGAAATAAAAATAATAAATCTCTCCTTGTGCCATCCTGCAAGTCTTGGAGGAACTGAGGATGGAACAGGGGTAGAGTAAGACAACAATAGGCAGTGTGATGTATCAAGGTTGTGGACCCCACCATTCTAAACCTCTCAAAAACAAAATTAGGTAATTTGTGTATACACAGAACAAAGGATGCTACATAGATGTTCAAATATCAAGTTTAGTATATAATCAAGGCAACAGCTCAGAACAAGACTCACAGTTCCATAGCAAATTTTACAACATAGACATGGTAACGGAACCAATCTCACTACATAGATACATAATCGGAACCAAGCTTACTGTATAGATAAGGCACCAGAACTAAACGTACTACTTAAATATCATACTAAAAGCAGTTTCAGACTGTGAATCACAGACTGCGCAACATCCTGTTTTATGGACTTACCATACTGCGCAAGGGAAAAGGGGGTTGTGAACAGAAAAGGGTATTCTCACAAAGAAAAGTTTCTTAAATATACTCAGGATAACAATATAACACATTCTCTAATTCACTGTTATTAAAATACAACATTTCACAGATATAAGTCCAACCTGTCTCTATCAATCCTAGTGTACATGCCCCTATAACTTCTGACTTAGGGTTGCCGAAGCCATCTTGGATTTCTGTGTGACACCCTGCAGCTGAGAATTCTGTCTCTCTCTGCCCCCTGCACTCTAGCCCCACCCCCTGCATTTCAGGACAGAGCTAACAGACACTCACTCACTTCCTGCTACTAAACAACACATGGTGAGGAAAGAGAAGCTGCAAGCTACGAGCTGACAGTGTGTAATAGACATCTCATGGATCTCATCATCTCTTATCTCTGATCTATCTCATCTCTCTTTCTATGTGTCAGATAGTAGTACAATGTTGAGATGGTAAATGAAAGTGTATATAAACCCGTACCCTTATAATCTAGCCACATTGTCAGCTCACAGAACTAGAGGATCATAATGTGTCTGCTTAGAGAGTCTCCATCAACACTCTCAAATTTAGCACTCACCATCACTGAGTGATAGGAACTTAAACAGCAAGTTTACAAGTCCCATGATCCTTTAGTTCTCTGTAACTCCTCCTCCCTCTTATGCTCTGCTCCCATTGATGATGTAACAGACCTTCTTGCTCTGTAACCATAGTAATGATGTGCAACTGCCATCACCACAACATTGGTCATACTGGATGCACTGCAACCAACCGACTACAGCCAAACATAGTGATGATCACATGACCTGCCCAGGCAGGTGCAAGGCATGTGATGTGGACATGTGACCAGCTGACATCTTTTATCCTGTGTATGCTCTACAGGGACAAAGTCACTTATCTACTGTAAAACTATGAAACTATCACAGTGACATAAAATGCACTGCTTCTAAGTGGAACAGCATTGTTGAGCAGCTGGAAAGCAGGGACTCCTTGCATCATCTATCACTATGAGTCCCATACCCAGCGACGTGATTGTTCTGTGAAACAGACTCTGCGCTGTCTGTGCTTCATTCACTGACCATGGTTGTCTGAAACTGGCCTAAGGGAGATAGATTTTTATCTCATGCATATTGTTCGACTGCTTTCCTAAGGTGCTTACAATTTAATCTCCCTAATACATCAGGTATATCACTCCCAATATTCCTAACCTCAAGAGCTTGCAGTTAATCACATAGGTAGCCATTAATCTCTTCCTAACCGGGATATGATATCAATGACAACCTCATAAATGGATCATTGGATTAAACTTACTATTCAGGAATCCAGAAATGTCGCCACTGTCCATGTTTGGTCACCTTGGGGTAGTGCTCTGTGATGTCATCATCAATTATCTGTCAAAACGAGAATCCAGATGTTGGGAGGGAGATTTCTCCTCTAAACAGGCACTGAACACCAGGTTTGTAAAGGAGCAGAAGTGTCCTTGCCTGGTTACATGGTGCGCTGGCGGTAGTGGCGTGACCCGTCTGCGTCCTCTGTTTCTACTCGTGCTTGTTGTAACTAAGGAAATGTCTGACATAAAGTAGAAGCAGGTGCGCTCAATAAAGACCATTCTCGGCCCAGCTCAGGTTTATTTGATTTTGCGCTGCGTCTGGGCAGAGTGCCCGCAGCTTCGGTTTCAGCCTCTTGGCCTGACAACGATGGAGGCAACAAGGGACAGAAAACGTGAAATTAGATGTGAGAGTCTGAAACTGAGCGAAGTTTTAGGTGGTTAACAGCGAGCTCTGCAGCCATGTTTTCCTAACCTCAGTCTTCAAACAAATCAGAGCATTTTAAAGCTTATTCAGATGGAAGTGGACATTTTCCCAGATGTCTGCTTCTTACACCAAGCAAACATGTGCAACATCCCCCTTTTCTCTGGGCCTGGAGTCAGCCGGGGCCCGCAGTACCTGAGTGGCTGGCGGTTGCGGCCTAGGCACGCTAGTGTCACGGTGTTTGGTATGGGGAACCGGAGGGCTGTCCCACAGCCTGGCAGGTCTCCAGTAGGGTGGTGTTGACAAGAAATGATGAGGGAGAGGCTGCTATAGTGGATCTCCCTGGGGCAACCCTTTGGTGTCTAGAGTATGAGTCTCTGTGTGGTGGACAGGGTGCCCGTGATGGTGACAGCCGGAGTAGCAGGGACCAGACGGAGGCAGAGGTTGAACAGAAACACTTACAGTTCTTTATTGGAACCGACAGGAACATCAGCAACGTGCCTTTAACAGAGTGGTGGAGTACTGGAGAGGTACTTGGAGGGAGCCACAGGAGGTAGATCACCAGCCTGGATGCAATGGCAGGCTGGGAGGTAGCTGTGTCCTAATAGGAAGCTTCAGCTTTATCCTGGATATCTTCAGGTATCACCCTTAGGATGATACCCCTTTCCTCTCTCTCTCTGTCTAACTTGTTCAGACTCTCTGGTCTGTCTGGAACTCCTCTAAGAGTCTTCTCTAGAACATTCCTGGCCAGGGGTTTTATTACTCCCCTTGGTCAGGTGGTGGCTGCTCCTCCAATTACCTCTCAGCTCACAGAGAGAGGATGCTACACATGTGATTGGCTGACACATATGACATCACATAAAACAATTAACTCCTTCCTTACCAGGCAGGATCTACCACTGCAATGTCCCCTGTGTGATGTAGTGACATGCTGTGGGGCTGACTAGACCCTACACAGGCTGCAAGCTACATGGTGGGACGTATTCGCAAACACAGCTCTGCCTTGCATCGGCGAGGGTGTTGCATACCCCCGGGGCAATTGAAAGAGCCGCCCTCGGCTCGACTACGGATGGTTTGGGGCGCAGAGGTAGATAGGGGCACTTCTATGAAGTGCAGGCTACATGATATGTAGGGACAAACCGCCCATGGTCCTGGAGACAGGCACCTCGGTTGGTGTCGGACTAAGACACAGATATGTAAATGCTAAGTATGACAGTTGGCCGCTAACACCATTAAACCAAACTGTACAGTAGGAAAGGTGTGGTGTCATGTACTGTAATCCACTCCTTGCACCAGGGCCTGTATATTTGTTATATAAACACTTCTTCCCTAGCGACAAATATATAGTGTGTGTATATGCATTACGTTGGCATATGTGACACAATTAAACATTATACTACATAGAGACGGTCCGACACAGCCACACTACAATCTGAAAAGCCTATCAAAGGTTAGTGCAATATAAAAATAAATAAAGCAACACCTTGAGGTTGGCAAAAGTCTCACAGAAGGTCTCTAAGATCAAAGTCCATCTTCTGGGTACAGCCCTTGAGGTGGGAAAAGTGCAATAAAGATGCAAAGGGTCTACTCTAGGTGGAGAGGGGCAAAGTCCTTTGAAGGAATCTCTGCTGTGGCAGAGGAAGGGGTGCTATCATAGCACATGACAGTGGGCAGTTCAAGGTATGTCTCTTGACTGAAATAAATAAGGGTGAGAGTCCCAGGAAAGTCTCTGGCTCTATAGGGTTAGCGGGCACTCAGCCCAAATAGGATAGCAATAATAAATATACATATGTACAAGACACACAATACCTGGTAAGGCTTTCAGCCCATCAGGGGTTACTCAGAATCTTCCTCGGTGGTAAGTACTTCAGTGTCAGAAAAGCGTACCTGCCTCCTCCTTCTGTGTGACACCAGCTGGTACTCCTGCAGGTACGCAGGAGCTTTACCTTTTGTCTCCCTTTGAGACCTCCGAAGTTCCGGCTGGGAGAAGATAACAACCTCCTCATCGTCCTCCTCTGAGTCAGGCGCTGGAGTCGGAGTCTCAGCTGCCTCTGATGCTTCAGGGGTTGCAGACTCTGGAGCCGGATCATCCTCCACAGGCAGCAGTATTGGAGACTGCGGTGGGGATGATGGTCTCTCTGGGGTACCTCTTACTGGAGTGGAAACAACAAAACAGAGTTGAGGCACAGTCACAAGTTCTAAGAAACTGGGGGTAGGTGAACACAAGGAGGTCTGTAAGTTGGGGGTCGAGGTGAGAGGTGTGGACATAGGGGCAAAAGGACGAAGACATCTCTTCAGCCGGTTCCTATGTACCCGGAGTGGTGGACGGTCTCCTCTTGAAATCTCGTAGACTTCAAGGGAGAGACTGTCCCTAACTAGGTATGGCTCACGCTCCCAATGCCCATCTAGCTTACTGGTAGGATGGTTGTTGCGCAGCCACACTCGATGTCCTGGGGCAAAAGGCTCAGCACAGGCATTACGATCGAAGTCCCTTTTTTGTTTCTCCCGGGCCTCTTCCAACCGCAGATCCACAACTTCTCTGGCATCCGCCAGGCGCCTCTGGTGTTCGTGAACCCAGTCAGTCTGGGGGAGTAAAGACTGGGAATCAGGGGACTCCATGTCCCAGGTCATATCCGCAGGGAGATGGCCGTGCCTCCCGAACATCAGATAATACGGGGTGTATCCTGTGGAGCAAATGAGTGGTATTGTTGTACAGGTACACTAATTTGGGCAACAGTTTTGGCCTGTCAGCCCTTTTTGCAGGGGTCAGAGTCCTCAGCATATTGATTAGAGTCTGATTCATCTTTTCACAAAGCCCGTTGCCTTGGGGATGGTAGGCTGTGGTCCTCAGCTTTTTGCAGCCATATAGAGTGCACAGCTCCTGGAAGACTTGGGACTCAAATGCTGTTCCTTGGTCCGTAAGGATCTGGTCCGGACAGCCATAGGGGAGGATGAAGCTCTTCCACAGGGCCGCTGCGGTGGTCCTTGCGGACAGATCTCTGACAGGTACTGCAACCACAAATTTGGTATAGTGGTCGATGATCGTGAGAGCATAACTGTGACCGGATCTGCTGGGCTCCAACTTCACATGATCCAATGCCAGGATGTCTAAGGGCCGCTGGCTCACAATGGGATGTAGAGGGGCCCTTTGATTGTGTCGCTCTCCTCGAGCGATGGCGCAGGCTGGGCATTCTCGACACCAGGCTTCGATGTCGGGCTTCATGTTGACCCAGTAGAAGCGCTTTCGGAGGGTGGCTTCCGTCTTCTGAACGCCAAAGTGTCCGGACTGGTCATGGTACATATCCTGTACTATCTTGGCGTCCCTCCTGGGAATCACAATCTGGTACAGCCGGTCATAAGTGATAGGGTCCAGAGTTCTTCTCTTTAACAGACCCTGATGCATGTTCAGAGTCTTTCTCTGGCGCCACAATTGAGACAGTTCTCCATCAGCTCTTCTGCGGCGGATTCTTTCAGGCACTCGCCCACTAGAGAGATAGTCCATTACTTCTCCTATGGCGCGGCTATCAGCCTGAAGACTTATCCAGAGGTCCTTTTCCGCAGGGGGCTCTGACTCTTCTTGGGGAGTAGCTGGCGCTGCCTCTGACGGTAAGGAGTAAACTCTCTGGGCATCTTGACGCACAAACCGGGCATAGAACGCTGGCATCTCCACATCTTCCCACTGAGCATCCGTGGAGGGTCCCTCCCACTGGTCAGGGAGACGGGACAGAGCGTCGGCGTTGTCATTGGTCTTACCAGCCCGGTACTTGATGGTAAAGTTGAAGTTGGCAAGTCGGGAGGCCCACCGTTGTTCCAGTGCTCCAAGACGAGCGGTGTTCAGATGCGCCAAGGGATTATTGTCTGTGAAGATAGTGAAGAAGGATGCAGCCAGGTAGTCCTTGAACTTTTCGGTCACAGCCCAGACTAACGCCAGAAACTCCAACTTGAAGGAACTGTAGTTCTGGTCGTTTTGCTCCGGTTCTCGGAGGGAACGGCTGGCGTAAGCTATGACCCTTTCAGTTCCGTTTTGGAGCTGGGATAGTACAGCCCTAGGCCTTGCTTGCTGGCATTAGTGTATAGGGTAAAAGGCAGACTGTAGTCTGGATATCCCAACACCGGAGGCTCAGTCAACCGTTGCTTGAGCATCTGGAAGGCAGCTTCTCGTTCGGCTGTCCACTCAATGGATACTCGGGAACGTTGGCTCTCTTTTGGCAGGCCCCTTAGAAGTTCTTGCAGGGGAGCCGCCAGCTGGGCAAACTTCGGGATGAAAC
Organism: Engystomops pustulosus; assembly: GCF_040894005.1. Taxonomy (NCBI): domain Eukaryota; kingdom Metazoa; phylum Chordata; class Amphibia; order Anura; family Leptodactylidae; genus Engystomops; species Engystomops pustulosus. Next base: position 79,562,886 of record NC_092417.1, on the reverse strand, counting down.
GCCTGTAATAACTGGCAAATCCCAGGAAGCTTTTGATGTCCCGTATGGTTGATGGGGTAGGCCTGTCGTGGACAGCTGCAATCTTCTCTGGATCTGGCTCAATTCCATGAGCGCTCACCACATGTCCCAGGTACTTGACGCTAGGTTGTAGCAGGTGGCACTTGGATGGCTTGACCTTCAACCCATGTTGGGTCAGGATTTGGAAGACTTCAGCCAGATGGTGGAGGTGGTCTTCATAAGTCTTGGAGTAGATGATGATGTCGTCCAAATATAGCAGGACGGTCTCCAAGTTGCGATGACCCAAACATCTCTCCATCAGCCGTTGAAATGTGCCTGGGGCGTTGCATAGCCCGAACGGCATGTTGTTGAACTTGAACAGGCCCATTGGGGTGGTGAAAGCCGTCTTCTCTCTGTCTTCCGGCGCCATGGCCACTTGCCAGTAGCCACTGGTCAGGTCCAGGGTAGAGAAGTAGGCAGCTGACCCTAGGGCTGCGAGGGATTCCTCGATTCGAGGCAGAGGATAGGCGTCCTTGTGGGTGATATTGTTGATCTTCCTATAGTCAACACAGAATCGAAGGGTTCCATCCTTCTTTTTCACAAGGACCAGCGGGGCAGCCCATGGGCTGTGACTCTCCCGGATAACGTTGGCTGTAGAGATGAGCGAGTATACTCGTCCGAGCTTGATGCTCGTTCGAGCATTAAGGTACTCGAAGCGGCTCGTTGCTCGGACTAGTATTTCCCCTGCTCGAGATCGAGCATTTAATTAAAAAAACACAGTGAAGAACAATGAAGAATAGAATAAAAACAGTGAACACAGTGAACACAGGATCATTTAAGTGAAAAAGACAGTGAAGAACACAGTGAAGAATAGATTACAGATGTTCGGCACATCTGCTTACTTGTCGGAAGATACACGCGGAACGGCAGCAGGGAGACATCGGGCGCAGCAGGGAGACATCGCGCACCAGGGAGACATCGGGCAGCACGGGGGAGACAGACATCGCGCAGAAGGGCAGCAGGGAGACAGACATCGCGCAGAAGGGCAGCAGGGAGACAGACATCGCGCAGAACGGCAGCAGGGAGACAGACATCGCGCAGAACGGCAGCAGGGAGACAGACATCGCGCAGAACGGCAGCAGGGAGACAGACATCGCGCAGAACGGCAGCAGGGAGACAGACATCGCGCAGAACGGCAGCAGGGAGACAGACATCGCGCAGCACGGCAGCAGGGAGACAGACATCGTGCAGAACGGCAGCAGGGAGACAGACATCGCGCAGAACGGCAGCAGGGAGACAGACATCGCGCAGAACGGCAGCGGGGAGACAGACATCGTGCAGAACGGCAGCAGGGAGAAAGACATCGCGCAGAACGGCAGCAGGGAGACAGACATCAGGCAGCACGGCAGCGGGGAGACAGACATCGGGCAGCACGGCAGCAGAGAGACAGACATCGGGCAGCATGGCAGCAGGGAGACAGACATCGCGCAGAACGGCAGCAGGGAGACAGACATCGCGCAGAACGGCAGCAGGGAGACAGACATCGTGCAGAACGGCAGCAGGGAGAAAGACATCGCGCAGAACGGCAGCAGGGAGACAGACATCGGGCAGCACGGCAGCGGGGAGACAGACATCGGGCAGCACGGCAGCAGAGAGACAGACATCGGGCAGCATGGCAGCAGGGAGACAGACATCGCGCAGAACGGCAGCAGGGAGACAGACATCGCGCAGAACGGCAGCAGGGAGACAGACATCGGGCAGCAGGGAGACAGACATCGGGCAGCACGGGGGAGACAGACATCGGGCAGCACGGGGAGACTTCAGAGGAAGAAGAGTAGCCGATCCCGGGACAGCGTATCACCCCGACAAGTAAGCAGATGTGCCGAACATCTGTAATCTATTCTTCACTGTGTTTTTCACTGCGTTTTTCACTTAAATGATCCTGTGTTCACTGTTTTTATTCTATTCTTCACTGTTCTTCACATCTGTTAACTTGTCGGGAGATAATATACGCACAGAACAGTGAAGAATAGATTGCAGATGTTTGCATACATCTGATAACTTATCAGAAGACATTCTTTTTCAATTAAATAACACATTTTATTCCCGAACCATGGTCCCTTTGAAAAATGCTCGGGACTCCCATTGACTTCAATGGGGCTCGTTATTCGAGACGAGCACTCGAGCATCTGGAAAAGTTTGTCTCGAATAACGAGCACCCGAGCATTTTAGTGCTCGCTCATCTCTAGTTGGCTGTCTTCATCTCTTGTACCAGCTTTTTCACCTCTTGGTAGCAGGCTGGAGGTATGGGCCGGTATCGTTCCTTGATAGGAGGATGAGAGACAGTAGGGATGGTATGCTGGATCAGGGTAGTCTGCCCAAAATCCAGTGGGTGCTTGCTGAAGGCCTGGTGGTGCTTTATCACGACATCTAGGACACCTTGAACTTGATTTGCAGGAGTAAAATCATCATCTCCAATATTGAGCTCAAGCCACCAGGATTGCTCGGCAGGCTCACCTTCAGCACTTTGCTTCACTTCCAACTGTTGGGAAGCAGACAGAGCGGTTTCCACTAAGTCTTCAGGATGGACGCTGAAGAGAGTGGCCACGGCTTGGTACTTTCTCAGATCCACTGGGGAGTCTCCCACATTTAGTAGTCGAATGGGTACTTGTCCTCGGGATACAGTGACTAGGCTCCTGGCGGCTAGAATGGGCAGGTCTTCATCAGCTGGTAGAGGTTCTACTATCGCCTGGTAGTCTTGACCTTGGACGCCCAGGCAGGCTCGACACCATACTAACGTCTCAGTCCCAGGTTGAAGGCGGACAGGTTGGGGATCCTTGATCCGGGCTCTGCAGATTTCACCATTAGGGCCAGCAAACTTCTGTTGCGCCGCTAGAACCTGCATAGTCTCCTGAATTACCTTTCGGGAACCGCTGGGCACTGTTGGCAGAGTGTCGTGGAGAGCCTTCAGCACTTCAGGGTAGCAGTTGCGGAGGACATTGGTACCCAGTACCAGTGGGAAGTTACCGTTTTTGGGCACTCGTGTCACCACTACGCCCTGTCTGGTTAACTCAGTGTCTCCAATGGTTAGTGTGGGCTCCCAGTAGCCGCGGATGGGTATGGGTTTTCCGTTTGTAGCAATAATGTTCAAATAAGCACTGGGAGGCTGGGCTAAGGATGCTCCTCCTCGGCATTTCTCGAAGGTAGCACTCCGGAGGGTGGTCGGAGGGGGGCCCCCGGATAGTATGGCATAGTCAGAGGCATCATGGTGGGAGTCCCAGGGACACTAGCTGTAGCAGGGCTGAAGAGACTCTCTGGAGGACTTAACATGCTCCGGTACCCTGAGGAGGGACCAGGGGACGGGACTTGCTCCAGTCCCGTATCTTCGTCCCTGGCGGACATGACTGGCCTAGCTGAGGGAAGTCTATAGGGTTACACAATGTCCGTTGCTATGGGCGATGGCTAGAATGGGACGTGGGCACTTTAAGACACAGTCACTATTCCCTGGGAGGTGAGCCAATAACCTAGTGTCGGAAACAATCTCTACCCCCCTTTAACTTCCCCAGCGGTACTCACTCAGGATCAGCCGCGGTGACAGGACAGCTCCGGTGCATGAAGGACTCTGTTCCCGATGTCCGGCAGGCAGCAGGGGATCGGTGATGCTCAGCGGTGTTCTCCTCCAGTCGCAGGACACGTGCGCCGGAACTCCGGATGAGGCGCACGCTGCTGGCAGGCTTCAGGCGCGGCCTGCGCCTGCCCCGAAATCCAAGATGGCCGATTAACCCTCTTCGTTGCCGGCCGCACACGCTCCAGCTCCTCGTCCACGGTACTTTGCGCCACTCGCGCAGGGGGCGGAGCCTAGTGACGACTCTAGAGTTCCCGCCAGTGAGGATTTGGCGGGCTGGAAATACTTGCTGCGCCACACGTCTCTGAGGTAAATGCTTCAGGCGCAGCAGCGCCGGATGTAGCAGAGCTGACCAAGTTCTTTGCAGGGGTTAACCTCTTGAGTGCTGGAGCGGAGCGCGACAGCACGTGGCAGCAGTATAACACAGTTCAAAGTAGTAATGCACACAATTACTTGGGCCTAAACCCGGATGGCAGCAGGGTTAGGCAACACAGTTGTTTCTTAATAAAGTACAGTCTTTAGTGCCAGGATAAGGCACAGAAGTATATATCCTGTGATCGTGACGCCACTTGCAACATCCCCCACCTGGACCTAGCCTTTTCTCTGGGCCTGGAGTCAGCCGGGGCCCGCAGTACCTGAGTGGCCGGCGGTTGCGGCCTAGGCATGCTAGTGTCACGGTGCTTGGTATGGGGAACCGGAGGGCTGTCCCACAGCCTGGCAGGTCTCCAGTAGGGTGGTGTTGACAAGAAATGATGAGGGAGAGGCTGCTATAGCGGATCTCCCTGGGGCAACCCTTTGGTGTCTAGAGTATGAGTCTCTTTGTGGTGGACAGGGTGCCCGTGATGGTGACAGCCGGAGTAGCAGGGACCAGACGGAGGCAGAGGTTGAACAGAAACACTTACAGTTCTTTATTGGAACCGACAGGAACATCAGCAACGTGCCTTTAACAGAGTGGTGGAGTACTGGAGAGGTACTTGGAGGGAGCCACAGGAGGTAGATCACCAGCCTGGATGCAATGGCAGGCTGGGAGGTAGCTGTGTCCTAATAGGAAGCTTCAGCTTTATCCTGGATATCTTCAGGTATCACCCTTAAAGGTAGGATGATACCCCTTTCCTCTCTCTCTCTGTCTAACTTGTTCAGACTCTCTGGTCTGTCTGGAACTCCTCTAAGAGTCTTCTCTAGAACATTCCTGGCCAGGGGTTTTATTACTCCCCTTGGTCAGGTGGTGGCTGCTCCTCCAATTACCTCTCAGCTCACAGAGAGAGGATGCAACACATGTGATTGGCTGACACATATGACATCACATAAAACAATTAACTCCTTCCTTACCAGGCAGAATCTACCACTGCAATGTCCCCTGTGTGATGTAGTGACATGCTGTGGGGCTGACTAGACCCAACACAGGCTGCAAGCTACATGGTGGGACGTATTCGCAAACACAGCTCTGCCTTGCATCGGCGAGGGTGTTGCACATGATTTCTCTGGGCCTCATAATCACAGGATAAAGACCTAGGAAGTGTGAGGGTATCTCAGTTATCATTGTGGGGGTATGATGAGCCTCATATACCCTAAATGAATGCAGTGCAATAAGTGACTATAGAGGAGCTGCCTCACATATCTGCTATTATCAGGGGTGGACTAAGACTGCCATGGGCCCTGGGCTGTATGAATATGATGGCCCCTACAAGTCAGGAAATCACTTCCTACATATGGCACTAGAATCAAGCTTCTTGGGGAATGGAGGATGTGTCCCTTCTGCTTTCAATCTGCAGTTTCAGGACCTTTGGAGGAGCTTCAAAGGTCCTGAAATGACTCTTTTGCACATGTGTATTGAGAGTAGAAACAGATGTACAGGGATTTCATGGTTGAATGTCCATCTCAGTATAAAATTTGGTGGGTGGTTTGGGTGGCCATGGGCCCCCTAGAAGGCTTGAGCTCCAAGCTAACCAAAATCACCTATATTATAATCCACTGGCTAATACTTTCCCCGTCGTTTCATCTCCACACCAGGAGGGTGTAGAGGGACGTTATCTGATCGCAGTGGAGTGGAGCAATGTGGGGGGCTCCGAACCTGTGCCTGCACATGCGCCACAACCTTCAACAGTTCAACAGATTAAATAAGTAACAGCTGTGGGTGTGAGTCCATTGAAATGAATTTGTACATGTGCTATCTGTTGAATCAACGTTTGGTATACAGACAAAAAAAATATATTTGTAGGGATGAGGGCTTATTCAGAATATCACCCATGCTACATCTTTTTCTGTTGATCTGCCCTCTCCACCAATGTCTACTCTGGGATTCAGCTCATAAATCAAACTACTGTATGAACAACATTCATGGATATTAAACGCACACAAATTGTTACATCCCAAATATGTACATTCATAGTCTACAGTTGATACACTGTTACGTACTGTGATATGTAACCATCATAGTAATGGCTGCATCAAAGATCAATATTTTAAAATGAACTATGAGAGTTAAATAATATTTTATTTTTCTAACATTACAGGTATTTAACATGAAACAAATACAAATACGCTTGCTTATTCTCAGAAGCAAGCAAGTGTCGGACTGGGTCTGGGTCCCTCAAATTAGATTATTCTGGGGGCCTATACTTCATAATCCCCAAGATAGTTACTCCAAATTAATTTACCTTTTGGTGTATCTATGGGGTCTAGAAGAAAAGAAATCCAGCAGAATGTACCAGTACCATAAGTAAAACATAACTTTTAATAATTTCTGATAAAATAAGTTCACAGTGAACCACAATAGTATACGCATCAACCATCTAGTCAGCAAAACCACATCAGAAAGGGAGCTCGTTCAGAACTCCTCGTCTGACACAAGTTATACTAGTATGGTGGCTAGATGTAGTGGCATGGGCCCATGCCACTACATCTAGCCACCATACTAGTATAACTTGTATTATACGGCCACTGCTCGTTTTTGATTCATTTTAACCCTTTGATGTGGAGCTTTTGCAGCCATACTTAGCATCAAGACTGCATAGCCCACTACATTACTTTATTCCCCTGATGAGTGCGTCTCACGACGTACGAAACACGTAGGGATTACATATTAGGGACTAACAGGGTCTGAAAGGGACAGTACTGGGACCGTCCTTGTCAGGACGGGAGCAATATTGCGGGGTCAGGATACAAATCGATTGTAGGGCTTAATAGGTCCTGTACCTCCAGACCAGTACCGCTCGACCAGGAGACGGAGCATCGAAGACTGGTGAGATCCACCCTATTATTCCTTACTGTCCGGATTAATGTTGGTCCGTGGTTTTGAGATGATGCACCGTGTCATATGCTATACAGGAATGCACTAAGGCACGGTGAGGTATTACTGGGGACCGTGTCAGACGAGACATATTGGAGGTCTGAACGAGCTCCCTTTCTGATGTGTTTTTGCTGACTAGATGGTTGATGCGTATACTATTGTGGTTCACTGTGAACTTATTTTATCAGTAATTATTAAAAGTTACGTTTTACTTATGGTACTGGTACATTCTGCTGGATGACTTGAAAAGTTAGTTAGCCAACTAGGCAACCTTTTTCTGTCTTGTTCGGATTTAGAATTATCTATGGTCTAGTATAAAGTCAGAGACTGGGCCACTAGAGAAGCTAAGCTGTTGTGATTTAGATAAGTGTGGACCTGACACTTAGAATATGTCATCATCAGATTTGGTGGCATCTTTTGAACTCAATAGAAACATTATAGTCTATGGGTACTACCACAACCATTTGGCTCAATAAAAATTAAGTGATATAGGAAACCCACACAATTTGTCTTTTTGAGGCCCCAAAATACCGAGTGGCAGACTTGTTTCCTCCCTCATCCCAACTCATGTAAGAGGTGGAAGACTAATGCTATAGTTGGGTTGAATTCCTTATTATCTCGTATCTTCTCTCAGGAGTTACCTAGTAAGATGATCTTACCAGCAAGATCCCAGCAATATCTGCTATTCCTGGTTCCTGTGTAGTTGTAGTAAAAAAAGCTTCAGCATGGATGTGCTATACCACAGGTGCAGTGAAAGTGAGGTCTACTTCCCCACCATGCAGGAGCACCATGAGTCATAGGACCCATCTCTAGGTAAGTGATCCTAAAGGAAACTGCCACAATAAATTAGACTGGACAGCTTGTCATATGTAGAAATAAAGACAAGAGACAGTTATGAATTGAAATATAATACTAATATAATTTATTAGAAAAAAATCCTTCTTGACCCTGGGAAAAGGCAGTTGGTTCTAAATTCACAGATCCTATCACGAAAGATGGACCTATCCCAAACAATAATGGGCATGTGCCATACGTAGAACCGGGCACAGTAATCTTGTACAACCATCCGCTCTTAAGGAGTACAATACCAAACAAAGAAAAAATGAGCACCGATGGTATCTGATAAAATCACAATTTTATTAAGTATAATTAAAAAGGAGGTAGCATATAACAAGACAAAGTGATTACGCAGCAAGCATAGGGTGCTGAGCAGCAGAAAAAAGGTTCAGTGGGCTATACAATTTATAAAGACATAATGCGCAAAGTGCCAAAGTGCATAAAACTGAACATGTTGTGAAAAAGTATTAATGCATCACAGATATTGGTGGTACACAAACAGCCATAAAACGTAGTGGTAAGTACCTTAAATCCAAGGGCAGTAAAGTGCACACAAGGGCCGCTGCTCAGCACCTCCCCAAAGGACCATGTGTAGACCTCTTGCCGGAAGTGTGTAGACGGCAAGGGATTTCAGATGGTTGTAATCCATATTCTTCATAGAGCTGCCAATCATTTGTCTACCACTGGTTTTAGAAATCTTCGCTTGAACAGACAGGCAGTTGTTGCTTCGTATCCACCGGAGTGTCAGGTATAGAGGTATATGCTGGTGTGAAGCGTAAAATTCTGGTGAGATGTCTTCTTTAAGCTCTTCAAGGCTTTGATTATTTGATATAAAGCTGAGTGTATGTGTATGTGTGTATGTATGTCCGCTAAAGGAATCTGTACAGTCGCGTTTACAGTCACCAAATTTTGCACAGCCACTCTCTGTGACTCACGGAACGTCATAGACTTGGTTTTGAGCTGAAATTTTCACCCCACACTTTCCAAAATCTACTTATTAACCACTATATACAGGAGCTATTGTCCTTGCTGCTGTGGCAGTTAGAAGCTGAGCCGTGATTGGTTGCTCTTCTGCCACAAGTCATTAATATGAGATCTGTGCTTTTATTGGTTACTATAGGCAATAGTAGAAGACGCTAATGTGAGAGGTAATATATATAGGGATACAAAGATAGGGGTAGAATTATCAGAAATGTCTGAGATAAAACTGTTCCAGTTGCCTGATCAGAGATCAGTTGTAATTTTTTAAACAGATGTGCAAAAATGAAACTTTAGCTCCGATTGGTTGCCGTGGGCAAGTAGAGCAATTCTGTTCTCAGACACTTCTGATAAAACTCCCCATAGACAAAGTGACATTAGGAGACATAGACAGTCACTGGAATGAGAGTGTCAGAGACTGTCACTGGAAGGAGAGTATCAGAGACAGTCACTGGAATGAGAGTATCATAAACACTCAAATGATTGTCAGAGACAGTTAAATGAATGAGAGTGTGAGAGACAGACAGTCACTGAAAGAGACTGCCAGTGACAGACAGTCACTCAAAGAGATGGTCAGAGTTAGTGACTCATAAGAAAGTCAGAGACAGAAAAGGTCAGAGACAGAGATAATCAGAGACCGTCTGAGACTGTCTATAGATACATACAAAATATTTTTTGTTAACCTATTCTATTTTGTTACAGCTTTGAGCAGTTATTTACTATGCTGGGTAACGCCAGTAGCTACAGCTAGTATTTTAATAAAATAAACATGGTTAAATAATATACACTGTATGTAAATATACTTATAAGGGGATGTTTTTAATAAATTAGGATGCAAACTATGTATATGAATTGAGTGTCACACTTGGATTCCTTGGACTCAGCCCTCCTCGTCAACTATGAAATGGGAACTAGTAGGTTAAATTACCGTAGGTTAAATTCTGCTGTATCTATGGGGTCCAGTATTAGGTTAAAACCAAGGCCAGCCCAACACTCTTTCAAAATATCAATAAGAAGGGGTTAACAGTGGTGCATGTCCAGGGTGGGGGTAATGATCACCATAGCACCCTGACCAAGGTCCTGTCATCTATTAGCAGTGTGTGGCTGCACATATGGAAACCATTCAAAGTGCTGATGGGAGTCACACTGTGTCACTGACACCCACATGCTAATCCTCTGCCCTCACAACACCTGAAATTGAGATCACAATTCTATTGAAGGAGCCCTAATTCACCAATCCATTAAGTGTGATGATAATTTATGCAGATTACATGGCTCTGCTCTAGGATAAACACAACTTAATTACCCTAATCCTGATTATCAGCCAATGTTTACTTTCTCTCCTTTTTCTTGGGGCAGTGATTGGGGCTGCCACCTACACAGCTCAATCCAACATCCAGCATCTCAGGTGCCTGGAGAGAGGGCCACAGGTCAACTGACTGCTGACAGTGCCTCTACTCTGCTATGCAGATGTTTCATTACTTTGTATAGTATAGTTACATTGAATGATGGCATATAACAGTTAAGAGTCCTCGGTTGTTATTCTGGCTTACATAAAAGTTTGATATCAATTGCAAGCTTCCAAGACTAATCCAGTCTCTCCATCATCACAGAGAAAAAGGGACACTTAAAACATAACCTTTACTAGTATTAGCTCAACATTCTGTGCAACTACAAGTATACATTCAGACTTAGAAATGTATAAGTATGCCCATATTAGGTCCAGGTTAGATTACATAAGGATTCCACCAACAAGCAAACTGTAATTGTCGATAAATGAATAAAACTTCTCAGGGGTATATTAATACTAGTGAAGAATAGAGGGAAAACAACCCACAGCAAGCAAGATAACAAAGGTTATGTGGAATCAAAAAGCTAATTGGGAAAGTAATCTAGATATATTGTCGTGAAATCAACAGGGCTATCACCCATGATAAACTAGTAACATTCGCCAATACAACAAGGTATTACGCTGGACGAATGTATAAAGGAAGAGTATACTCATCCAAATAGGCCATTATAGTAAAAAGTAGATGAACTGTTCGGTAAATTGAGGAATGCCATCCATATGTGATGAGAAGTCGTTGATGTCAGCTATTACCCCAAGACAATCTCCCTGATGTATCTAGCAGAATAGGGCTTATTAATTATTCCATCTAGTAAGTATGGAGAAAGCCTGAGGTAATTTTGTCGGACTTTATATCTTTACAATTATTAATCTTGGAGGTTTGGTTGAAATTAAGTATTGTAACACTGTATCGTAGGTGTATTGAAAAAAAGACAAATGTCCATTCCCATTCTAACTATAGGATCAACCATGGAAAGCACAGGAAGGGATGCAAGGACACAATACACTTTATAATAACATAACTATCAATGTGATATATCTCCCTATTGGCCAGGACCACATGATCAATAATGGAAGCAGCTTAGCCACATGTTGACTGTGTGTGGCCTCTATTTTTTTACTATAAAATGATTAAAGTTTTTTTTCCCATAAAAGCTGAAAATCCCTTTACTCCCACCCTCTTTTGGCAGCTGCAGTTCACAAGTACCTGAAGTTTCTGAAGTCACATAAGTGACTAATTACAGGTCAGACTAATCAGTCCCAGGCCAGGTTCTAGCCCACAATGAGATCCACATTCCACATCTCAGAGGACACACACAAGTGTCCAGAAATGGTAAGGTGACCGTGTGAACCCTCAGGCCGCCAGATAAAACAGCTATAATTGAATTTACCCTGATCTGTCATGGCCGACTTAGAAATGTAATTTTTATTATTTCCAAAAAGAAAAGGTCAAAGGGTCAATGGCAAGAGAGAGATTTGGATGCCCAGAGCCTGGGGTTATCATGGTCACAATCTGTCTGAACATGGTAGGAATAGTGCTATGACTCTGGTCTGGTCATTTTATCAATATAAATCTAACTAATCTGAGGTATGAGGTAACATAACCCATGGAATGATGTCCCCATGGGGGTATCAATAGTGCAAAAGTACGAGGTAAAGATCATCTACGCCAACCTTGTCCCTTCCACCCCAAAGTGACGGCTTGGATATCTACATTCTACATTTATATCTACAGTGGGTGTTTACAGATACAACAATTGCTGATAGAAATGGAATCTGGATTATTAGATACCTCAGAAATATAAATAAGGACAGAGAGCCATCAGAGAATACTGTGGGATCCTCTATGGCAGCCTATGAACTCTGAATAGTTGTATCCAGCCTGCAACATCAATCCCTTTAAGGAGTTTCATTAACTCATATCTATGGCCTCTCACCTAGCCACACCAGTTCCCTATACCCATAACCCAAAATTTCAAGCACAAACAACTTCTTCATTCAAATAGAATTTACTTATTCAGCACTATATTGATAACAAACCCCACTCTAATATGGATCCCAACCCTTCAAAAGAACAGAATATCCATAATTCTTAAAAACAATTTAATTGAAATTTCATATACTTTTTATATATTTTTTTTTTCATAACTATTCTAAATTTCGATGTTTTTAGAAATACATTCAATATGCCCAACCACTAAATCTAGGGACTACAACACTAATACGATATAGCATATATAATATCCTTCAACCCGATTTTATAAATAAATGCGAGTGCTAAATATCAGGGAAATCTCACAATATGTGATGTGCTGAAAACACTCTAGTCCTAAATTTCATTATAGATAAACCATTTGGATCTTACCCATAGTGTATAATCTGCTATGGTAGAGTTGAGGTTCCCCAACGTGCGTTTCGTGTGCCAATGCTTCTTCGGGGGGTTTATCTAAAATCTAATTTATGGTTAGACTGTTTTCAACAGTTTTCTGCACATGTTGTGAGATTTTCCTGGAATTTAGCACTTGCAGTTTATTTATAATATCGGGTTGAAAGATATATATGAAATATTTGAAATTATATATGAAATTTCAATAAAAGGGATTGTTTTTAAGAACTATGTTCAGTTCTGTACTCTTGAAGGGTTCAGTTCCCTAAACTGTAGAATTTTTTTGAAGAGACTTGTTGGTCGGGCTTTTATCTGATGTCATGTCACTAGACTCCCTGAAAGTAGGGCATTTATCTATAGGGAGTTGCCCCTTATTAAGGTAGCACTAGAGGTATAGTTTACTTTTTACTTTTGCAGCATCAGTCTTATCATTGGTTAAGTTGATGATTTTACATTGCAGCGTGCCCAGTGGGTGGGTCTCACACATTACACCATATTCTTAGCCACTGTTTTTCATTACAAAGCAATCATAATAAAACAATTTTCATTTCAGCTCATACCGCTTCTGTTATTATTTTAGCGCTGAAATCAGCCTGATAACACATCAAAGCTCAAAGCAGGAAATCCAATCACCAAATCCACACCTGCTGTAATGTTGTGTCCAGTTTGTTAGAGTCTGGGCCTGCTCCCAGAGGTCTGCAATGTAAAGATATACATTGGCACTCATAGACCACCGTTTCAATTGTATACAGGGTGTAAAAAAAGGGGATGGAAAAATATATGTGTCAAAAATATTTTAAAAATCTATCCAATGATACCAAAGATTAAAAAAAAACACTAAATGGGTAAAAAATAGGGATCTCTAGAAAAACGGATTGCAAAAAAAAAGCAACAAATATTTCTTAAAAATCTATCCAATGATACTAAAGTTTACCCTGTATTTTCACTCCCCGGGGGTGCGATTGGGGGAGTTTTATTATGTTGAAACTACATTCAGCTTAACCCAGGAACAACAACATGGACGTAGTAGTTTTCTGTTCTCTTCAGGTGCTGAGTCCCCTTGCTCCTCACACATCAGAGAGATAATCAACTTAGGTCTCCTCCCCTTTGAAGATAGGGATTTTTCTCTTCCGCTACAAAATTTACAAATATCAAATACTCTAAATTGGGTGCTCTAATTTGGTAATATTGGATAGCTTTTAGAAAAATATTGCATATGTCTATTTTCAGATTTTGGATCTGATGTGTATTTATCAAAATATCCAGTTTTTAATAAATGAAATTTTTTTTTACCCATTTACATTTTTGGCAATTACACCGCCATCTGAATGAAAATGACTTGAATTGCAGTTTGAATCGACATAAACCAAACCTGCAATGAAAAATGAGTGTTGCCCCCAGTCCACCCTAGGGGGTGGGGGCTGGGGTCCGAGTTTGGTATGATTGGATACATTTTTTAAAAATATTCGACACTTATATCTTCAGTTTTTTGATCAGATGTATATTTCGTGAAATATTCCACTGTCCCGCCCTTTTTGTTACACCTGTAGAATACGCTGTAAATACGCAGTTACACCCTGTATAGTACGCTATAATATGCTGTATGCCATAGGAAGGGCCCTAATGCAGTGTACAGAAAGTTTTGAGGTATGTTCACATATATAGGGCGGCTCGGTGGCTGAGTGAGTAGCACATCTGCCTTGCAGCACTGGGGTCCTGGGTTCGAATCCCACCCAGGTCAACATCTGCAAAGAGTTTGTATGTTCTCTCCGTGTTTGCGTGGGTTTCCTCCGGGTACTCCGGTTTCCTCCCACACTTCAAAACATACTGTTAGGTTGTTTAGATTGTGAGCCCTATGGGGACAGGGACCAATTTGACATGCTTGTGCAGCGCTGCGTAATCTGTGTGCGCTATAAAAATAAAGAATTATTATTATTATTATTACATACCATATAAAATCCAATGAAGATTAGCATTAAAGTACAACTGTAAAGTATAAAAACTTTTGCCTAACAATACGCAAAATTAAGCAATTCTCTAATTTAATGTGTAGTGATGGCATTGATACATGATTACTATGGTAACAGAGCAGGGCAGTCTGATACATCATCACTGGGAGAAGAGGAAAAGAGGGAGGAGCTGTTATTAAGAATTAAAGGATCATGGGAGTTGTAGTTGTAGATGCTGACTATCTTGGAGAAAACTCTGCCTACTTCAACTATTTAAGCTCCATTTTGTGATTACTGAGTTTTGTTGTATTCATTTATTTTTAGCATTATGGGTTTTTTTTATCATATTCCCAGAGTACCCCTTTAAATATGTGGGCAAACCTTAGAGGTGGCAATTTGCTCCAGAGGTATTTGTTAAGAGAAGTGCTTTTGGAAAATAGACTCTAGCACATGGTTTCCAGAAAAACAGATACAGAAACAGTAAGTGTGGCACAGAAGCCCTGATACATAGCCCCCAAGTGCATACAGTGCATATACAGGGGCACATGTACTAAGGGTCCGCACACCGCATTTCCGTAGGGTTTCCCGACTATTTCCGAATTGCGCCGCATTGCACAGGGGTTTTTGGTGCACATGATCGGATTTTGGCGCAATCACGCCGAATTTAATGCATCACAAATCGGGCATGTGGCCATCGGACGACCCGACTGATTCGTGCTAAGCGCGGGATTTGAAATTCAAATTGTGTCACAAGACATGCACTCACATACAGAACTCCGGCGGACCTCAGCGGGTAAGCGTCACATGCAGGATATTGGCCACACGATCTTAGTGATTCGCACCAGACTTCATCCTCGTCAGACAACGCACCTCGGGGATAGTGGCAGGACCTGGTAAGTAAATGTGCCCCACAGTGTTTAAAAGTCCATGTGCAGTCCATCAACAAATTCAGTTTGCTACAGATAGAAAGCAAAAGGCTGCCAATCGTCATTCCCGGACAACAGAGCTGCCATTGGGAGCTGTAAATTACTGCTGTAGACAGACCTGTGTGCTGTGCCTGTGCTGTGAGTTGTTGATATCACTCCCTTCATTCTTAGTTCTGGCGTAGCTCAGTCAATGAGTCAATGATTGATTTAACATGATAATGTACTGCAAAGTAAAGTGTGCCTCCACTTTTGGAAGATAGTAACCCCCAATGTTGACTGTGCATCAGGTCCTTGCATCAGGAGCACCAACTTTTAGATGCAAGGAGATAAGAGGTCTGATGAGTGCTGAAGCTATGTCTCCTTTTCATGCTGCCTCCAGCAGTGTCCAGCAGGTGATGAAGTTTGGTTACTAGCCAAGTGACAAGCTCAAGAGCCCAATCAACATATCTCAGGGTGAAATGTTGTGATTTTTTAATACAACATTCTTCAGGTTCTGACCTATGCTGCAGATGGTGGTATTACAGGTATTAAAAGACCAAGAAAGTTCAGTTTCAATGTTTGAAAAGAGCCAATTGCTAAAAAGTAGATGGACTGACCACAGTTTTGTCTCTAACTTCTTAATCCATATTTTTTAATCTAATAATTTGCATTTGTTCATGTCCCTTCTGATAAGAAAGTTATGCAAATTTAGTTGATAGTGGAAGCGTGATTTTAAAGGTTATAAAGGTTTTTCATATCAACCATCTTTTGGGTCACAGTGTTCAACCTGCCCCTGTTGATCCCGACTTTATACTTTCATCGTCTAATTATATAACTAGCCATGCACATATTTTTATTCTCCGCCAATATCCTCAGAGAGTGAAGGTTGGCGGTGACAGGAGGGTCATGCAACATTTAGGCAAGACTTTTAACAATTTTCATGAATTATATGACTTTAAAGGAGTGTTCCCATTTTAACAAATGAATGTTGTTGTTCGTAAAATGAAAATGCAATTTTCCAATATGCCTTCTGTGTGAACTCCTCAATGTTTTCTAGATCTCTGCTTGCTGTCCTTCTATAGAAAGCTTCATTGTGTATATTCAGTGGGCAAACATCTGCCCATGGTCACACAGGTGCACAGCTCCTTATGCAGCTCTGATTACGCTCTGTGATACTAACGAGTAGTGCACCTGTGTGACCATGGTTAGAGTATAGAAGTATAGAAGTAAAGAGTATAGATGTAAACATAGAAGCTTTTTATAGAATGAAAGCAAGCAGATATCTAGAAAACAGTGAGGAATTAATACAGTAAGTATGTGGGAAAATTGTATAAATTTTCATTATAAAAACAATTACATTACTTTGCTAAAAAGGGAACACCCCTGTAAGTTCAGGAGTGAAAAAGTTACTTGTTCTCTTAAAGTAACACATCATCCACTACAGATAGACTGCCTTTTCTAGACATGAAATGTAATATTTTCTATGGAAGAAACAACTTATCCAGAACACTGAGTGCTGAAGTCTCAGAGTCTGTTTTCCAAGGTAAAATTTCCCTTTAAACTCAAGTTTCTGGTATGTGGCTCCTTCTCTATAGCGTCTTTGATAAGCGTCCCATAAGGGAGATATTAAGACGCTGCAGCATGTGGATGCCATTAACCTCGTGTTCTGCGGCTTAGTAACTCAGTATTTCATGCACGTGCTGCTAACCCCAAACACTTCAGGGCTTCTTTGCACTGTCTTTACCTGTGTCCTAATGATCCTGAGGGTGTGAGGAGTTAGCTTCATCTGTGATAATGGAGCCATCACCTGAACGATGCAGTCACTGAGAGGACGAGCCACACACTAGACCATTCATAACAGGACTCCAATCAGCATCAGATTAACCAGACTTCCCAGATGCCATTCCATAATCAGCAGCAACTTGGCCGGCACTGCTGTCCTTCCATGATGTATCTGGGGTTCAGAAAGTCATCTCCTGTAGGGTGAGATTCCCTGGAATTGTGTAATATAAGGGAACAAAAGCATTTATGAATTGTAAGTTACTCAGAAAAACACAAGAATATTCAAACATTTACAGAAAATTTCAACATTTCTTAGGTATCAACTTGGCGCAATTTTCTCGTTCAAAGTAGACATAGACTAATAAAGACACACAAACCCTTCCGGTATAGGACAATGACACCCAATGAAAATATAAGGGTTCTTTATCATGATCATATATCTCCAAATGAAATGAAAGCAAGAACATACAGTAATTCCGCACCAAGTCACACAAAAAATATAACTTCACTGCCAAGTTTACCTTTTTCCTTAAATTAAAGACCAAGTCCCTAATTTGTCAGGCCTAAGACAGAGCCCTAGATTGTAACACATAAGATAAGACCCAACTCCTAAATTATGAGACCTAAGGACAAATCCCTAAATTATCAGTCCCAAGGTCAAACCCCTAAATTATCAGACCTAAGACTAAACTAAAATATCAGACTTAAGCTAGACCCCTAAATCATCAGACCCGGGAACAAACCCCTAAATCATCAGACCTAGTGCCAAACCCCTAAATTATCAGACCCAGGACTAAACCCCTAAATTATCAAACCTATGGACAAATCCCTACATTATCAGTTTTAGGATGACACTCCTAGGACCTAAGGCCCAGTTCTTTATCCAAAGAAGCATAAGCACTACCCAAGTAATAATTTTCCAATATAAACGCTAATGCACACAAGACAGTATACCTCTCACCAATTCAGGCAAACACTTGCCCTATGGTATCCCTATACTAGGGTCATTAATATTTTCACAAATGGACCCGTAATGTAGCTAAAACATTATCACATCTTAGGACTACCCTGACACGCCACTGAGTATAATCATACAGTGAAAACAAAATTCCCAAGTCTTTCACAAAACAACCAGGAAACTTACAGAAAAGAGTGTTACACACAGATCTTAACTTTCACAGTCTCTCGGGGAAAGCCACTACAGCAATCTTTCCTGGGCAACAAAGATTCAGTACCCACTTCCCTCTACCTAGAGCTTGAACATCATCTTTAAATAAAATGTTAGGAGGTTGTCCAAGTTATTAAAAGTGTGTGAAAAAGTAGGCACTAACCTATCCTACCCACCTCAACTTTCATCACTGTCCTCCTCCTGTCTACCTCTTTTTCTGTTCCATTCTTCTTGTCCTGTCACTGCCTTACCTCACTTATGCCTCACACACCTCACGTCCTATACAATGATTCATCTCTATCTTTTTACTAAGTACACAATAGTATACTAGATGTAATTGTTTGTAACCTCAATATCTCCATTGATCGTTTATATTTACTTATGTAGGGGTGACCACGAGTATATACCGTATATGCCGGCGTATAAGACGACTGGGCGTATAAGACGACCCCCAACTTCTGCCCTAAAAATATAGAATTTGGTATATACTCACTGTATAAGACTACCCCTCTCCCAAATGAAAAAAAGTCTGCTTAAAACTTTGCAAAACAAACAAGAGAGCAAGTGCTTGGTGATCATAACTGTAAGCTGCGATATTAATGAAGATCCGACATGCTTCTGTAAGTGCCGCCTGTGACCCCCAGCTCTGTGACGCCGACCGCTGTGACAGGGCGGCTGCATTAGCATACAGCGCGCCGCCCTGTCAGCGCGTACTAAGCCTCTTCTAATGACTGTGAGAGGCGGACTGCCGCGCTTGCGCGGCAGTCCCAGGAAGCGGCTCTCTACGCGCTGACGGGGAAAAAAAACACCTCACACAGTGCGGCCCCCGTATATCCGGCGTATAAGACGACCCCCCCCACTGTAGCCATTATTTTAAGGGGTTAAAAAGTAGTCTTATACGCCAGTATATACAGTATATGTATATATGTATTTTTGGAGACATTGGACCACATTTATTATAGCCCCTGCCCCAGTTTTTTTGTCTGACTTTGCACGTTCCTTTTAGTGCAAACTGCTTGCACATGTATTAATAAAGTGTCACAGGACACAAAATTCTCTACTGAAAGGGGCATTCTGTGCAAAGTTGGAACGTTCCCCACATTTATCATGCAGTGTCTGACAGAATCGTGTCACACTCTCTATTTCAAAGGTGCACCAAGAAAAATTGAATTACTCTATTGGAGCAGTGCAAGCAGCGCCAGATTCATGAAGAACCTATGACGCATTTCATGAATCTAGCGCACAATACACACTACACAGGCAAACTGCTCAGAGGAAACACTGTTGCAGAGGCTTTAATAAATGTTGGCCATTTAGGCAAATGTATCAAACTTTTTAGTTGCATTTTTCTTTAATATTTGTGACATTTCTTGGCGCATGGACTTATTTGCAAATTTTTTTTTGCGCTTAGATGTGGAAGTTGCAGCTTTTTTAATAAAGAGACTTTTTTTGGAAAACTTTGGAGACTTTATGCGAGTTTTGTTTTAACCTCTGTGTGCCGCATATCCTGGTGCTACGGGGGTTGTATGGAGAGAGCTCACGGGCTCTCTCCATACAGAGCAAGTGTTGGCTGTATAACAAAGGTGACACCTGTCTGTAACTGCCACGGTCAGTGCTCTCAGTGATCTCAGTAGTCAATCAGTACAGTACTGTGGTTGAACCGGACCGCAGCACATAACAGAGCTACTGGTGGTCACCACCATCATCGGAGCATGCCTATCGGTTGCCACGGCAGCCTACAGTTTCATAGAGACTTGTAGGCCTGTGATGGATATTTGCAGGCTATTAGAGATTATCAGTAAAATTACTATATACTGCAGTTCAGTAGTATTGCAGCAGTATGAACAATCAGACCCTGCAGGGATAAAATACCCTAAAGGATCTGAAATATTAGTGACATTTGTCTTTTTAAAATATATAATTTTTTTTTTTATGTGAAAGATCACCCACCCCCTTTTCCCTAGAACACATATAGAGATAAATAAACAGTAAAAATCATAAACATGTTAGGTATCGCCATGTCCCAAAATTCCCGTTTTATCAAGATATAAAAAAGATTATTCCCTACCATAAGCATTGTAACGGAAAATAGCACCCAAATGTCTAAACTTTTTTACCATTTTTCCATCCATATATATTTGAATAAAAAACAATCAACAGTCATATAGCTCCCAAATTAATATAGATTAAAATAAAATCTGTGTACCTCAAAGAATTAACATATATACTCGAGTATAAGCCGACCCAAGTATAGGCCGAGGCCCCTAATTTTACCACAAAAACCTGGGAAAACCTATTGACTCAAGTATAAGCCGAGGGTGGGAAATGCATTGGTCACAGCCTCCCCATTATATAGCCTGCCGGACCCTGCCCCATAGTATATAGCGAGCACCTGATCCCCAGTATATAGCCTGCCAGCCCATATCCCCCAGTATGTAGCCAGCCCCATGCTCCAGTATATAGCCAGCCCCCTGCCCCAGTAAATAGCCAGCAGCGGGGTAAGATGGAAAGGTGAGTTTTGATATATTTTTTTACTCGAGTATAATCCGAGTTTGGGATATCAGTACATTTTTTGTGCTGAAAAACTAGGCTTATACTCGAGTATGAGCCATGAATGACACCAATTTAATGGTTATCGCTTTTGGAATGTGGGGAGCAAAAAACAGAAACACAAACATTATTGACATAACAAGTTGGGTTTAATCTAGGAGCTTTTATGACATTTTGTGATCCCTGCTTTATCACAGGGTTCTTGAGTATTCATGAGCACATGTATCATAGTTTTTCAGCTGCCACTTTTGCAAGTTCTGAAGTTGGTCTACTTAATCATTGCAATGTATCTTAAGATTTTCCCTTTGTGACACATGTGATGAGTTCCCTGTTTAGTCTCATTTTTGGGACATTTTGTGGTGTGCAACTTTCTAGTCCCAAATCGTAGTTTAGCAAAAGTAAGTCTCGGCCTAGCATGTTCTGTTTTGCGACTCATTAGGTGCAAGAATAGGACAATTCCAAGCCTAAAAGTCCGACAAGTTACACAAACATCTGGGCTACAAAGATAAATATGGCTACTTCATTAAATCCCTGTCGTAGCTAACCCTGGTACGCTGCTTGATTTTGTACCTACAAAGTCACTAACTGCAAAAAGTCGCACAAAAAAAAAAGAACGCTATTAGAGATGAGCGAACATGCTCGTCCGAGCTTGATGCTCGGTCGAGCATTAGGGTACTCGAAACTGCTCGTTGCTCGGACGAATACTTCGCCCGCTCGAGAAAATGGCAGCTCCCGCCGTTTTGCTTTTTGGCGGCCAGAAACAGAGCCAATCACAAGCCAGGAGACTCTGCACTCCACCCAGCATGACGTGGTACCCTTACACGTCGATAGCAGTGGTTGGCTGGCCAGATCAGGTGACCCTGGGATAGACTAGCCGCTGGCCGCGCTGCTCGGATCATTCTGTCTCTGGATGCCGCTAGGGAGAGAGCTGCTGCTGGTCAGGGAAAGCGTTAGGGTGTTCTATTAGCTTACTGTTAGGCAGGAGTGATTCTCAAAGAACCCAACAGCCCTTCTTAGGGCTACAATAACGTTCTACTTTTTTTATTTTAATTTGCATCTTTTACCATTTTGTGAGGAATTAGCAGGGGGACTTGCTACCGTTGTGTTTAGCTCTTAGTGGCACACATATCCATAGCAAAGACCGAAGTGGCAAAATTCAGTAGGGGTTGGATTTCTATTAGGCAATAACTCAGTGTCATCTCATCTGGCATAGTAGTGTGCTTCCTTTGATACTTGGCTAGAAAATAGCCATAGGAGAATACAAACAGCTTCTTGAAGCCTACAGTAGCGTTCTATATATTTGATTTCTGGTTGATCTGCTGGTGGCTTTAGTTTCTGCAGTGCATGTACTTGCCAATTCTGAGCAATTTGTAGTGAGACTTGCGACCGCTGTGTTCTGCGCTTAGTGGCGCACATATCCATAGCAAAGGCTGAAGTGGGAAAATTCAGTAGGGGTTGGATTTCTATTAGGCACTAACTCAGTGTCATCTCATCTGGCATAGTAGTGTGCTTCCTTTGATACTTGGCTAGAAAATAGCCATAGGAGAATACAAATAGCTTCTTGAAGCCTACAGTAGCGTTCTATATATTTGATTTCTGGTTGATCTGCTGGTGGCTGTAGTTTCTGCAGTGCATGTACTTGCCAATTCTGAGCAATTTGTAGTGAGACTTGCGACCGCTGTGTTCTGCGCTTAGTGGCGCACATATCCATAGCAAAGGCCGAAGTGGGAAAATTCAGTAGGGGTTGGATTTCTATTAGGCACTAACTCAGTGTCATCTCATCTGGCATAGTAGTGTGCTTCCTATGATACTTGGCTAGAAAATAGCCATAGGAGAATACAAACAGCTTCTTGAAGCCTACAGTAGCGTTCTATATATTTGATTTCTGGTTGATCTGCTGGTGGCTGTAGTTTCTGCAGTGCATGTACTTGCCAATTCTGAGCAATTTGTAGTGAGACTTGCGACCGCTGTGTTCTGCGCTTAGTGGCGCACATATCCATAGCAAAGGCTGAAGTGGGAAAATTCAGTAGGGGTTGGATTTCTATTAGGCACTAACTCAGTGTCATCTCATCTGGCATAGTAGTGTGCTTCCTTTGATACTTGGCTAGAAAATAGCCATAGGAGAATACAAATAGCTTCTTGAAGCCTACAGTAGCGTTCTATATATTTGATTTCTGGTTGATCTGCTGGTGGCTGTAGTTTCTGCAGTGCATGTACTTGCCAATTCTGAGCAATTTGTAGTGAGACTTGCGACCGCTGTGTTCTGCGCTTAGTGGCGCACATATCCATAGCAAAGGCTGAAGTGGGAAAATTCAGTAGGGGTTGGATTTCTATTAGGCACTAACTCAGTGTCATCTCATCTGGCATTGTAGTGTGCTTCCTTTGATACTTGGCTAGAAAATAGCCATAGCAATAGGATAGGATTGTTTGGTTCTAAAAACTCAAAAAAAAACAAAAAACACAAAAAAAAACAAAAAACACAAAAAAACACAAAAAAAAACAAAAAAAAGTAAAAAAAAAAAAAAGTTATAACTCTCATTTTAAAAATGTTTAACCCCAGGGCTAGGGGTAGAGGACGAGGGCGGGGACGTGGGCGTCCAACTACTGCAGGGGTCAGAGGCCGTGGTCCTGGGCGGGGTGAGACACCACCTGCTGATGAGGGAGCAGGGGAACGCCGCAGAGCTACACTCCCTAGGTTCATGTCTGAAGTTACTGGGACTCGTGGTAGAGCACTGTTGAGGCCAGAACAGTGCGAACAGGTGATGTCGTGGATTGCTGACAATGCTTCGAGCAATTTGTCCACCACCAGTCAGTCTTCCACGCAGTCCACCCATGTCACCGAAATCCCCACTCCTCCAGCTCCTGCACCTCAGCCTCCTCCCCCCCAGTCTGCCCCCTCCCAGGAAAATTTGCCATTTGAACCGGCATACTCTGAGGAACTGTTTTCTGGACCCTTCCCACAGTCACAAACCACTTGTCCGGTTGCTGCTGAGCAATTTTCCGATGCCCAGGTTTTCCACCAGTCACAGTCTGTGGGTGATGATGACCTTCTTGACGTAGTGGAAGTGTGTAAAGAGGTGTCCGACGATGAGGAGACACGGTTGTCAGACAGTGGGGAAGTTGTTGTCAGGGCAGGAAGTCCGAGGGGGGAGCAGACTGAGGGATCGGAGGATGATGAGGTGACAGACCCAAGCTGGGTTGAGAGGCCGGGTGAACACAGTGCTTCTGAGACGGAGGAGAGTCCTCGACCTGAACAGGTTGGAAGAGGCAGTGGTGGGGCCAGACGGAGAGGCAGGGCCAGAGCTGGTGCATCAGCGCCACTGTCAACTAGTGAAGCTCCCGTGGTGAGGGCTCTTGCGGCGAGGGCTAGATCTTCAGAAGTGTGGAGGTTCTTTAAGGAAACACCGGATGACCGACGGACTGTGGTGTGCAACATTTGCCAAACCAGGCTCAGCAGGGGTTCCACCACTACTAGCTTAACTACCACCAGTATGCGCAGGCATATGAATGCTAAGCACCCCACTCAGTGGCAACAAGCCCGTTCACCTCCGGCCGTGCACACCACTGCTCCTTCCCCTGTGTCAGCTGCTAGTCAGCCCCCTGCCCAGGACCCTGCCACAAAAACCCCATCGTCGCCTCCACGATCCTCCACAGCATCCACCAGCGTTCAGCTCTCCATACCCCAGACGCTGGAGCGGAAACGCAAATATAGTGCAACCCACCCGCACGCCCAAGCCCTTAATGTGCACATCTCCAGATTGCTTAGCCTGGAGATGCTGCCCTATAGGCTAGTAGAGACCGAGGCCTTTCGCAACCTCATGGCGGCGGCCGCCCCTCGGTATTCGGTCCCCAGCCGCCACTACTTTTCCCGATGTGCCGTCCCAGCCCTGCACCAGCACGTGTCAGACAACATCATCCGTGCCCTGACCAACGCCGTTTCTGACAAGGTCCACCTGACCACGGACACGTGGACGAGTGCTGCCGGGCAGGGCCACTATATATC
The DNA here is from genome assembly GCF_040894005.1 of Engystomops pustulosus. Taxonomy (NCBI): domain Eukaryota; kingdom Metazoa; phylum Chordata; class Amphibia; order Anura; family Leptodactylidae; genus Engystomops; species Engystomops pustulosus. Next base: position 79,538,069 of record NC_092417.1, on the reverse strand, counting down.
GCTGACGGCACATTGGGTTAACTTGGTGGAGGCTGGGACCGAGTCTGACCCTGGGGCTGGTCATATACTGCCGACGCCGAGGATTGCGGGGCCTACCTCGGTCCAGGTGTTTCAGGCCTACTATGCCTCCTCCTCCTCCCACCCCTCCTCCACCTCCTCCTCCGAACTACCATCCGTGGGCACGGCGCCATCAGTCGGTAGCTCTAGGCACAGCAGCAGTGCCGTCGCTAAGCGACAGCAGGCGGTGCTCAAACTGCTGAGCCTAGGCGACAAAAGGCACACCGCCCAAGAGCTATTACAGGGCATCACGGCGCAGACTGATCTGTGGCTGGCACCGCTGAACCTCAAGCCGGGAATGGTTGTGTGTGACAACGGCCGTAACCTGGTGGCGGCTCTGCAACTCGGCAGACTGACACATGTGCCATGCCTGGCCCATGTGTTAAATCTGATAGTGCAGCGTTTCCTCAAGACATACCCCAATCTGTCTGATTTGCTCACGAAGGTGCGCCGCATCTGTGCGCATTTCAGGAAGTCCAGCCCAGATGCTGCCACTCTCAGGGCAGCGCAGCGCCGCCTCCAACTGCCCGCTCACCGACTGTTGTGCGACGTGCCCACGAGGTGGAATTCAACACTGACCATGTTATCCAGAGTTTACCAGCAGCGCAGAGCGATTGTAGACTGCCAGATGTCAACTTCCACCAGAACTGGTAGTCAGGTCAGTCAGCTTCCTCAAGTCTACAATGAGGAGTGGACGTGGATGTCTGATATCTGTCAGGTGCTGAGTAACTTTGAGGAGTCAACACAGATGGTCAGTGGCGATGCCGCCATCATCAGCCTCACCATCCCGCTGCTTGGCCTGTTGAAAAACTCTCTGGTCAGCATGAAGTCGGAAGCTTTGCGCTCGTCACAAGAGACGGGGGAAGAATATTCCCTTGTTGATAGCCAAAGCACCCTGAGGTCTGTTTCTCAGCGCATATCGGAGGAGGTGGAGGTGGAGGAGGATGAGGAGGAAGAGGAGGAGAATGTTGGCGAGACACAAGAGGGGACCATTGTTGAGTCCTTCACTGTTCAGCGTGTATGGGCAGAAGAAGAGGAGTTGGAGGAGTTGGAGGAGGAGGAAATGGACAGTCAGGCCAGTGAGGGGAGTGAATTCTTACGCGTTGGTACTCTGGCGCATATGGCAGATTTCATGCTAGGCTGCCTATCCCGTGACCCTCGCGTTCAAAGAATTTATTCCAGCACCGATTACTGGGTGTTCACTCTCCTGGACCCACGGTACAAGCAAAATCTTTCCACTCTCATCCCTGCAGAGGAAAGGAGTGTGAGAATGCATGAATACCAGCAGGCCCTGGTGCACAAGCTGAAACAGTATTTCCCTTCTGACAGCGCTAGCGGCAGAGTGCGTAGTTCTGCGGGACAAGTAGCGAGGGAGAGTAGGCGAGCAGGCAGCTTGTCCAGCACTGGCAAGGGTACGCTTTACAAGGCTTTTGCCAGCTTTATGTCACCCCAGCAAGACACTGTCACCTGTCCCCAGTCTCGGCAGAGTAGGGCTGATCTTTACAGAAAGATGGTGAGGGAGTACGTAGCTGACCATACCATCGTCCTAAATGATCACACAGCTCCCTACAACTACTGGGTTTCAAAGCTGGACATGTGGCACGAACTGGCGCTGTACGCCTTGGAGGTTCTTGCCTGCCCTGCCGCTAGCGTCTTGTCCGAGCGGGTTTTCAGTGCAGCTGGTGGCATCATCACCGATAAGCGTACACGCCTGTCGACTGACAGCGCTGACAGGCTGACGCTTATTAAAATGAATAAAGGCTGGATTTCTCAGAATTTCCAATCTCCACCAGGTGAAGGAAGCTCAACCTGAATAATTGATCCACTCCTCCTCCTCCTCCTCATTTTCCTCCTTCTCCTCCTCTTTGTACAGTAAAGCAGAGGAAAATGGCTATTTTTTGACAGGGCCCACTGGCTCTTGCTATAGTACTTCATGCATTTAATTTTTCTGGAGGGCCACCTACCCGGTCCTCTGTTTGAAACAATTTTTGTGAGTGCCACATACAGGCACTCAATCTATTCCATTTTTCTGGAGGGCCACCTACCCGGTCCTCTGGTTTGAACAATTTTTGGGACTGCCACATACAGGCACTCAATCTATTCCATTTTACTGGAGGGCCACCTACCTGCTCCTCTGGTTTGAAGAATTTTTGGGACTGCCACATACAGGCACTCAATCTATTCCATTTTACTGGAGGGCCACCTACCTGCTCCTCTGGTTTGAACAATTTTTGGGACTGCCACATACAGGCACTCAATCTATTCCATTTTACTGGAGGGCCACCTACCTGCTCCTCTGGTTTGAAACATTTTTGGGACTGCCACATACAGGCACTCAATCTATTCCATTTTACTGCAGGGCCACCTACCTGCTCCTCTGGTTTGAACAATTTTTGGGACTGCCACATACAGGCACTCAATCTATTCCATTTTACTGGAGGGCCACCTACCTGCTCCTCTGGTTTGAAGAATTTTTGGGACTGCCACATACAGGCACTCAATCTATCCCATTTTACTGGAGGGCCACCTACCTGCTCCTCTGGTTTGAAAAATGTTTGGGACTGCCACATACAGGCACTATCCAAATTAAATTGTCTCCATAGCAGCCTCCACACGTTGTCTCCATTGCTACCTCCAAAAGTCGTCCATATAGCTGCCTCCATACATCGTCCCTTTATCAAACGAGGTGTGTCAGGCAGAAATTTGGGTTGTTTTCATGGATTCCACATCAAAGTTGTTAACTTTGTCGCCACCCTGCTGTGTTATCCACAAAATATACTGGCAAACTTTTACCATTTAGGGATATTATTTCAGCGCTTCTTGCGCATCTGTTTACATTCCCCTCACCCGGCATATCCTAAACTTATAAGAACGCTACTACACTTGATCTTATACAAAAGGTTCTTAGAAGTGCTGTTTGGGGAGTAGCCTAGAGACAGGGGCTTGGATTGGCGAAAGCTCGCCTGGCAGCGGAACGCCAGCTCCATGCGCATCATGCGCTTCTTGCGCATCTGTTTACATTCCCCTAACCCGCCATATCCCAAACTTATAAGAACGCTACTACACTTAACTTGGTGCAGGCTGGGACCGAGTCTGACCCTGGGGCTGGTCATATACTGCCGACGCAGAGAATTGCGGGGCCTACCTCGGTCCAGGTCTCAAAGGCCTACTATACCTCCTCCCACCCCTCCTCCACCTCCTCCTCCTCCGAATTACCATCCGTGGGCATGGCGCCATCAGTCGGTAGCTCTAGGCACAGCAGCAGTGCCGTCGCTAAGCGACAGCAGGCGGTGCTGAAACTGCTGAGCCTAGGCGATAAAAGGCACACCGCCCAAGAGCTATTACAGGGCATTCCACATCAAAGTTGTTAACTTTGTCGCCACCCTGCTGTGTAATCCACAAAATATACTTGCAAACTTTTACCATTTAGGGATATTATTTCAGCGCTTCTTGCGCATCTGTTTACATTCCCCTCACCCGCCATATCCTAAACTTATAAGAACGCTACTACACTTGATCTTATACAAAAGTGCTGTTTGGGGAGTAGCCTAGAGACAGGGGCTTGGATTTGCGAAAGCTCGCCTGGCAGCGGAGCGCCAGCTCCATGCGCATCATGCGCTTCTTGCGCATCTGTTTACATTCCCCTCACCCGGCATATCCTAAACTTATAAGAACGCTACTACACTTGATCTTATACAAAAGTGCTGTTTGGGGAGTAGCCTAGAGACAGGGGCTTGGATTGGCGAAAGCTCGCCTGGCAGCGGAGCGCCAGCTCCATGCGCATCATGCGCTTCTTGCGTATCTGTTTACATTCCCCTCACCCGGCATATCCTAAACTTATAAGAACGCTACTACACTTGATCTTATACAAAAGTGCTGTTTGGGGAGTAGCCTAGAGACAGGGGCTTGGATTGGCGAAAGCTCGCCTGGCAGCGGAGCGCCAGCTCCATGCCAAGATCCAACTAACATAGTTTTAACTGCAGCACCTTTAATCTACTACTAGTTCACTGCCTCCATACATGGTCCCCTTATCAAACGAGCTGTGTCAGGCAGAATTTTGGGTTGTTTTCATGGCTTCCATGTTAACTTTGTCGCCACCCTGCTGTGTAATCCACAAAATATACTGGCAAACTTTTATCATGTACCGATATTATTTGAGCACTTCTTGCTCACCTCCTTTGGTTCCTCTCTGCCACCCATTGGTTTGAAGCCTGAGTCCATTTAGGGTATGTCGCCATGACACTCTCTAGCCTGCTGCCGCTGCCTCTGCATGCCGTCCCCTATAGTGTCAGGGTCAATTATTGCATGTTTTAGATGCTATCTAGCTTCATTCTGTCACTCTGTCATGGCCATGCTGTTGCCCATAATTTTGGCATAATGGTGCGTTTAAGCATCCTCAGAGGCATCCATGCATGCTGCCCCTGCTGTTTCCTGTCCATTTCCGTGGTGTTTCCATCCTTTTCTGAGGTTCCCAGGTGTTTGGCCAAGCTTCCCTGTGCAGAGCCTTGGTCCCCTTGAAAAATGCTCGAGTCTCCCATTGACTTCAATGGGGTTCGTTATTCGAGACGAGCACTCGAGCATCGGGAAAAGTTCGTCTCGAATAACGAGTACCCGAGCATTTTAGTGTTCGCTCATCTCTAAACGCTATATGAGTAATTCATGTTCCCCATGGACTATTTTCACGTATTGGTATTGAAGAGAGGGTTATATCCAGACCGGGTGACCAGGTTTTGCTGGTCTGGATGATCCTCTCTCTTTTTTAATATGGAATCAGTAAAATTTAGTTTTTAGGGTTTTTCTTCTTTTTCTTTTTTATGTGCATTTATGTCTTGTTATGGTAAAAATGTTATTCTACAAAATCTTTATTCATATATATATATATATATATATATATGGATGATTTAGATATGATTTTGAATGTATTCATTTGTAACTCCACTCACAGCTGATTCTTTGGGTTCATTTTCTAAGCGCCCGAATCGCGTTTTTACGGCGGGTTACCCGAATATTTCCGATTTGCGCAGATTTTCCCTGAATCACCCTGGGTTTTTGGCTCACGCGATCGGATTGTGGCACATCGTCGCCGGCGTGCACGCAACGTAAATTGGGGGCGTAACCGAACGAAAACCCAGCGGATTCGGAGAAACTGCCGCATTAAAAAAAAAAAAGTGTCACTGGACACGCGCTTACCTGCACCCAGCAATGGATCGTGAACTCCGGTGGACCTCGGCGGACTTCAGCGCAGCAGCCTCACCTGGTGGACGTCGGAGGAACTGCCTTAGTGAATGCCCGGAAGACCCGGAACCACCGCAGAGAACGCGCCGCTGGATCGCGATCGGACCGGGCAAGTAAATCTGCCCCATTAAATAATGCATGGTGCAGGACCTGAAGGGAGGAGCATGACTCATTTTTATTGTATTTCTAGAAACTATAGTCGTACTCCTCCATTTAGTGAATAAGCTGTAACTGGCATTTTCCTTTAAGCTGTAGCTTCCATTAGTAGCATGAAACGAATGGCAACTTGATGCATTGTTATTGATAACATTTTTATATTATTATATTACATATTAGTTTTAAGGTATGGAGCATTATGAATACAATAACAATGGGAAAGTCACTTTGGGCGGCAGTGCTTCTACATCTGTCTGGCCACAACCCAGAAACACCCGGTGCCAGGCCGTGGCCAGAGTATTTACATGTTTAAAAAAAACCACAATATACTCACCTTTGGCTTCTTCCGCCGGTGGCTTTGTCTTCTTCCCCGCCTCGGCGCACACATTATTATGTCACGCAATGTCGAGGCTGGGTGACGTCATAGTGTGTGCAAATGAAGACGGAGCCACGGGGGTCCGGAAGAAGCTGAAGGTAGGTATATTGTGTTTTTTTAAGGGGCCCTCCTATAGACATTCCATTACAGGGGGGGGGGGCTGGAAGGGGGCACTCCTGTGGACATTCCATTACAGGGGGGGGCTCTGCAGGGGACATTCCATTAAAGGGGGACTTTGCAGGGGACATTCCATTACAGGGGGGACTCTGCAGGGGACATTACATTAAAGGGGGGGACTCTGCAGTGGACATTACATTAATGGGAAATCTGCCGGGACATTACATTAAAGGGGGCTCTGCAAGGGGCATTACATTAAAGAGGGCTCTGCAGGGGTTATTTTATTAAAAGGGGGCTCTGCTGTGGACATTACATAAAAGGGGGTCTCCGCTGTGGACATTTCATTAAAGGGGGCCTCTGCTGTGGGCACTTTATTACCTGGGGCTCTGCTGTGAGCATTACATTAAACAGGGGCTCTGTGGTGGACATTTCATCAAATGGGAGCTCTGCTGTGGACATTTTATCAATGAGGGGAGGCTTCTGGACATTTTATTAATGAGTAGCGGCTATATTTCCCTCCCTAGGCTTATACTCCAGTCAATAAGTTTCCCCATTTTTATTTTTTTATTTTTGTGATATAATTAGGTGCCTCAGCTTATACTTAGGTATATACACCATGTTTAGTTTTTTTCTCATAGTGAAAAGGCCAAAGACCAGGGGACATTATAGGTGTCTGTAGGGCTATAGAAATAGCAGTATTATAGTGTCCCCTTTTCTGTAGACCCTTCTTTTATAGATAAACAACGGAAAAAGGAACAGTATCAGGAGGGGCTAAAGAAAAGGGGGCATTTTAGACTGAGAGCTGCTCGAAATGGCACATTATATAATAATAATTCCTTTATTTATTTAGCGGACACAGATTATGCAATGCTGCACAGAGTTTGCCAAATCAGTCCCTGTCCCCATGGGGCTCACAATCTAATCAACCTACCAGTATGTTTTTGTGTGAGAGGGGGGCGAGGAAACCGGAGGACCCGGAGGAAACCCACGCAAACACGGAGAGAACATACAAACTCTTTGCAAATGTTGAGCCTGGGGCTTGAACCCAGGTCATGGCAGGGTGCATGTGTCTCAACAAATTCTCAATCAATTCTGTGATCTGCGGAGTTTCCCAATTCATTATTACCAATAAGTACAGTATATAACTCTTTGACCGTTCAGGGGGGTGATATGGGGGGTGTCTTCCTATAATTCGCCTCAGGCAGCAGAGAGGCTGGGTACACACCTGACAGTAGCCAATAGTCAAAGACACAATGGATGAAAGGACAGGTTTTCACAGGGGTTCTCTTTAATAATGCTGAAGCCTCTTTTCACCTTCCTGACACGGCCCATTTTTTCAAATCTGCCCTGTGTCACTAGAAGTGGTTATAACTTCGTAACGCTTTAACATATCCAAGTGATTTTAAAATTGTTTTCTCGTGACACTTTGTACTTCATGTTAGTTGAAAAATTTTGGTGGTATGTTTTGCATTTATTTATGAGAAAATCAGATATTTGGTGAAAATTTGGAAAAATGCTTGATTTTCAAACTTCAAAATGTTCTACTTTTTCCATACATAGTCATAACCGCAAAAATACTTAATAACTAACATTCATAGTCTTATTTTTGTAGGATGTTATGGGCCTTTGAACGTTAGGTGCGATTTTTCAAATTTTCATAAAAATGCTAAATCCTGCTATTGAGGGACCTACTCAGGTTTCAAATCACTTTGAGAGACCTAAATAAAAGAAAACCCCATAAATTACCCCATTATAGAAAATACACCCCTCAACGTACGTAAAACAACTTTTATGAAGTTTGTTAACCCTTTAATTGTTTTACTGGGGTTAAAACAAAATCGGATGCAATTTTGAAAGGGAAATTTTTTCGGCTAAATTAATGTGTTTTTCAAAAAATGTACAAATTTTCAGTGGATAAAATACCAAAAAGCGCCACAAAATTTGATTCCCTATCCCTCCTGCGTATAACAATCCCCCATATGTGGTGTTAACCTGCTGTATGGGCACACACCAGGGCATCAAAGAGAAGCTGCGCCATTCAGAGCAGATTATGCATTGTCACTTTTTATTGGCTATACAACCGCGGCGTGTTAGGGGTTAACACCCGCGATCGGAGAAATCTCCGATCGCGGGTGTTAGAGGCAGGCGTCGGCTATAATATATAGCTGACACCCGCAGCTTCTGGCCCCGGCTCCGTTCAGGAGCCGGGGCCAGAAGCATGACGTAATAATACTGCAATTTGCGGGAATGCACCTATTAAGTCAAATGTCGGGAAGGGGTTAAAATATAATATGATGTAATCATTAGTTATCTGTGGTTCCACAGTATATTATTACTGTATTAATCTAGGCATGGATAAGATGAATACAGGAAAAATAAACTATTATTGTCTTCTTTTGAGCTGTGCAGAACTGATATTTGAATTTGGTTGTTAGAAGAGACATAGAACAGCAGTGAAGCTTTTATTGTGCCACAGAGCTAATACATCAAATGAAAGGATCAGTGTTCTAGGAAATACCATGTCCTGGGCAATGCCCTAGACAACTGATCTAGTTAATTGCTATGGCCTGGGTGATCCCACGTCCACGACAATTGTTGAGTCGTAGGTGATTGCTTATGCCATAAGTGATCGTTATGGCCTGGGTAATGAGACTTCTAAGGATTCTGTGATATTAGATGAGTGGAAGCCATCAGACAATAATAGAGCCTTTTATACTAGGGATGGGGGATCCTGCTGAGATTTGCATTTCGGGTGTTAGTAATGGAGCTGGACCAAAAACCAAAAAGTATCAAATGAATAAATCAAAATTAAAAGTCCACAGATCGGCAGGGGGCAGAATGAAGGTTTGAATTGTAGCCAAATGAAGGAAGGTCAACAATCTCCATTACACTGACAGGACGGCGACGATTCCAAATGGCTCTGTTCAAAGGAGAGCTGCTCAAGGCGGCGGCTGTCCAAATAATTATTCATAAATTCACCAGGATCTATAGTCACCTTCTGAATATGAGAAGCAGGAAGGATTGTATAACTAAGGAAAAGGCTGAATTACAGAGAAGGGACAACCGGACAGAATGAATGCAACAACTTAGCAGTATCCCCAGGCTTCTATTAATGAGCATCTACTGATGATGCCAAACTTTTCACAGTTGACCCGAGACTTTACCCAAACACTCCTGTAAAACATATACACATGTAAATGGCTGTAACTTAGGAGAAGATTAAGACATATGATTTTGTTCTGTTTTTCCTTTTTAAACTCTTGTTGTGTAGAACAGGATCATAGGATTTATGGTACCAAGGCATCAACGCTGGAAACTTGCATCACATTTCTGTTAGAGACCAACATTATCCATGGAACCTGCCTTGAGACTTATCGTCTAAAATCTATACTAGTTACTAACATATACCCAGCAGGAATCATGTACTTCTAGTACAGTATTTTTCAGACTATAAGGCACACCGGATTATAAGGCGCACCATCAATAAATGCCTGCTAAAATCTCTAGGTTCATATATAAGGCACACCGGATTATAAGGATGAATGACCCGCAGGTGGAAGACCTGTGCACAGTTCAAGGCAGCTGTTGTCTGTAAGTACGGTTCATATATAAGGCGCACTGAACTATAAGGCGCACCTTTGATTTCTGAGAGAATCAAAAACCAATTTGTCATGCTTTGTGCAGCGCTGCATAATCTGTGTGCGCTATATAAATAAAGAATTATTATTATTATTTTCAAAGGATTTTTTGTGCGGCTTATAGTCCGAAAAATACGGTACTTGTAGTGCGCCACTCTCCTATACCTGGCTGGAGCCATCCAAGCACTTGTGGCATTCTTTTTGCATCTGTTTATCCATACACAATGACCCTCATTAGGTATGTGCAATTAAGTTCTCAGCACTTGCAACACCTTAAAGAGCATCTCTGGGATGCCAGAACGCCGCCCAAAAAGTGAGTCTACAAGATCCAGCGATTTGTAACTATGCAAATAAAGGAAAGGTAGTCCAGCATCCAGGCATTGAAGATTTGTCTTGTATTTAAAAATCCACTTTCTTGAAATATATCTTTAAAAACAATGAAGACGTCCTATAACATGATCAGTCTGACGCGTTTCAGACCGTTCGCGGTCCTTAGTCGTAGCCTAATGGTATGTTGTAGCATAGCACAGTATTTAAACATATGGCTGACTGGCTGGAAATGCTCCTATGTGGAATCACATGATCACAGATACACTGAAAAACCTTTACAAAATATATTACTAGTACGTTGACTTAATATATATAGATCAACAGGTCATTTCTGTAATTAAGACCAGCAGGGAAACGTGTTTGTAAAACTAATATCCAGAACGCCTCACGGGATCACAAAGCTTGTGTCCAATCCCCTCCTCTTTTTGGTTGGAATACCTTTTCAATGGGAGTAACTTGTAAGTAGGAGGTGTTACCTTCGTGTTTTTCATGAAAATGTTTAGAAAGACCTGACATATTGGTTTGTATATTTCTTGTTTGACTATTATTTTTGTTAGCTGTGTTCTGCAATTCTTTTTTTAAGAGTTCTTGTTGTGCAACCAACATATTGTTGATTGCATTGTGTGCATGTAACCAGATATACTATGTGATCACTCTCACAAATCAAATAAGTTTTTATAGGATATTCTTTAGATGTTGTACCTGATTTGAAGAATGATGTTTCATGTATACTGTGACATAAGTTGCAACGGGTGCCACCGCACTTGAAACTCCCTGTATATTTTAACCAAGTTCTTTGTTCTTTATTAGAAGTAACAAAGTAGTTACAAAAATAGAGTTACACCATCAACTTCTGGATATAGAGAAGGATATTCTCTTTAAGGTCTTGTTCACACTGCAGGATTCTGGTTATGGAGGACCACTGCTCTCTGTGACGTCATTCCATCATAGTTGGGTTCTGAGAGGTATCCTTAGTTGGAAGCTCTTGCTTCCAGGGAGAAGATCTTTGGTGGTCAGCATGGGTCTCCTTTCACAAGAAAGAAGGATCATGAACTCCTACTACTTTGAATTTATTACCGGGAGGTACTGTGTTTGACTGACTTTCTTTATACCGATTAATCTGAAAAGCGTCGACAACAGTGGGGAATTCAATAAGTAAGTGACTTTATTCATATATAATCAGTGCACAACTAAGGACAGTCACTTTTACCTCTGTTGAGTAAATATCCAGACCTACAGTTTATATCATCGGTTACAATGTAATCTATGTAATACCTCAAGTCTGCGCAAAGATACTAATCTGTCCTATGCTTACAAGGAACTATTCATACACAGACAGTCGTACAAACCATGATGGTATCTTTCACTGGCTCACATCTACAAAGTATGAATAGAGACTAAAAAGAGACTAAAAAAAACTTTTTGGTTATTCAGTATAATGAACAAGACTTTGTTTTTATGCCCACATGGGTTTATTTTGATTTGTTAGATGCACAGCAATATATTGTGCTACTGTATTTTACATTGTGTATTTTTAAATTATTTTTATCTTGTAATATCTGATCTGAATACTAAGGACTGTACAGGTGGTCCCCCACTTAAGGACAGCCGACTTACAGATGACCCCTAGTTAAAAACGACCCCTCTGCCCCCTGTGACCTTTGGTGAAGCTCTCTGAATGCTTTACTATAGTCCCAGACTGCAATGATCAGGTGCAGCGGTGGGTAATCTGTGTACACTTTATAAATAAAGGAATTATTATTATTAGCTCATTCTGCTACCTCTGTCCTGTATCCTCTTCCCATCTGTTATCCAGCAACCAGCAGGCACCAGGCTTCTCTGCGGTCCCATTCACCCTGGACTTTGTATATAAGATGACGGATGATGATTGGTTCAAGCGACAGCACTTCTATTTATTATATTATATTTTGTTCTATTGCCTTAAGAAGAATGGCTTGACCATTATATATTCTTTTACCTCTTGTGTCTCCCCACTCCTCCTCATAATCTGTAAGCTCTTGCGAGCAGGGACCTCACTCCTTTTGTTCCATATGAATGTTTCGTGCTCTGTCATGTTTTATTAGAAATGTATATATCCCCTATGATTTGTAAAGCGCTACGGAATATGATGGCGCTATATAAATAAAGATTATTATTATTATTATTAATAATAATAATGTTTCTTCAAATTGAGTATTTACCTCTCACTTCCCCCATACAGACATCTCAGCCACTCCTGGATTCTACTTCATCTGTCGTTGTCATCATCAAATTTCTCTACAGCTTTTAGTCTTTTTTATATGTTTCCAAGTCAAAATATATTCTGCAATTGTAATGACCCCAGGAGCGCAATGTCAGCCTCTCCTACGCATCACCTTGTGAGAGTCATTTGCTTTGACACAGAACCAACTCACTTTAAAAAATACCATTTACATGCCAAGTATTCAATCCTGGGCCACAAGCTCTCCCCACTCCACGATACAACCTCATCAAATAGTAATGTGATAAGTATCAGGCCTGCAGTCTTATAAAGCTTCATGATTGTGTAATGAACATTACTGTAACTTTCTGAAAGACTAAAGATAAAATATTCAGACAGGATTAGGAAGTTGTACCCTATGTACCTCCCAACTTTTGCAGTCATTCCACAGCCATTCCGTAGGCATCAGAAATAGTCTGATTTTCATGCCATGATTTTGCATCGGCAAGGTGGGTTGTGCAAAGCTTATTTTCTGCATTGCAGAGGTTGATTACCGCAATGTGATCCACAGCAATTAAATTACAAATCCACAGCAGAAAGCCGTTTCGCTTCAGAAAATTGCACTCGCTACACTGTTATGTGTATTACATTGCAGAATGACCATGTGGTAAATCCACAGGTTTTGCACCATATGTATGTGCACATTTGCATAAAACCTTACTTTAAACTTCCTTCCTCTTAGACATTAAATGAACTTTGGCTATCATAGACTTTGGTCTAGAAAAGTAAGGAAGCATGACATACCTCCAGAACATTCGTAGAAGGGAAAGAGGGACAAAATGGCGCACCCCCAATCACTCCCTGGCCACGCCCAAATTTTTACAAGATTATAATAATAAAAATCATCTTCTTTAAACCTAGAACCTGTGCAGTCCATGTGCCATAAAGACACAGAGCCTCTAGCCACTAAACTACAGGCTTAGCAGAAACCATTTAGATGATTTTTGGTGGCTAAGAGCTTTTAACTGCTACTGTTACACTGATATATAGAGAGGGATCGTCTCAGAGATTATTATTTTAATTATTGAGACAATCATTATTATTATTATTATTATGGGGACGATTATTATTATTTTTACTATTATTTATAATCGTCTACATAATAATAAAAATAATAAAATGTATAATAATAATTGCCTCAATAATTACAATAATAATCTCTGAGAAGATCCCAGCTCTTAGTTACCAAAAATCCTCAGCACACCACTGGGGCACACCACCAACCAAAATAGCACAAAATGACACTAAAACAGTCATAAAAGGCCTTCCTTTACTAATAAAATACCCCTAGCGGCCTCCCTTTACTAATAAAAAACCCCTAGCGGCCTCCCTTTAATAATAAAAACCTCTAGCGGCCTCCATTTACTAATTAAGAGCCCGTAGCGGCCTCCCTTTACTAATTTAAAGACCCTAGCTGCCTCCCTTTACTAATTAAGAGCCTCTAGCGGCCTCCCTTTACTAATTAAGAGCCCCTAGCGGCCTCCCTTTACTAATTAAAAGGCCCTAGCGGCCTCCCTTTACTAATTAAAAGGCCCTAGCGGCCCCCCTTTACTAATTAAAAGGCCCTAGCGGCCCCCCTTTACTAATTAAAAGGCCCTAGAGGCCCCCCTTTACTAATTAAAAGGCCCTAGAGGCCCCCCTTTATAAATTAAAAGGCCCTTAAGGCCTCCCTTTACTAATTTAAAGGCCCTAGAGGCCTCCCTTAACTAATAAAAAGCCCCAGCCTCCCTTTACTAATAAAAAATCCGCGTACCTTCACTCCTAATGGCGATTCGCCCACCTTCTGTAGCTCCTGCACCGCGCGCCTCTGGTCAAGTGACTTACGCGACCTGACGTCAGGTCGCGTCAGTCACGTGACATGGGCCGCGCGGTGCAGGAGCTACAGAAGATAGGCAGATCGCCGACGCGGGCTTGTAGGTAAGTATGGGGGCCGAAACACGGGGGCGCGGTGGTAGCGCTACACAGGGGCACCATAGTTCGGGGAACTTTCCCCGCGGCCCACTCAACCATGTGTCGCGGCACACTAGTGTGCCGCGGCACACAGGTTGAAAATCACTGGACTAGAGTGTCTTTATGGCAGTTAATTGAATCAAATAGAGCCTTGTGTCTGGGGAAGTCCTAGGAGAGTAGATGTAGACACCATATATGGACAGATGGTGATGTTTCCCTGATGACGTTGCCCCTGCTCTGTGCTAACCCAACACAGCCCTCAAAAGGATTCCCTGTCTGTAGAGGCCATTCAGAAATGCAAGTTCAGGCTTTGAAAATACTAGGCAGGACACAATGCCGGGACAACTCCAGCCAGTGCGGGACCTGGAGGGAATATCCGGGACAATCTCCCAGCTGCCCCTGACAGCATGACAGAGATTAAAAACCGGGACTGTCCCGCTGAATCCGGGACGTTTGGGAGCTATGGCATGAGAAAATCTATTGACAACATATAGGGGCTTATTTAATAAGGGTCCTGCGGCTGCATTTCCATTGGGTTTTCCGTCTTTCTGGGGATCGCGCGAGGGATTGTGTCACACACGATCGGATTTTGGTGCATCAGCGCCGGCTTTTATGTGACTGAAATCGGGGGGGGGCGTCGGACGATCCGATGGATTTGGACAAACTGCAGGATTTAATTTTGAATTCGTGTCGCAAGATCAAGCACTTACATGCACCGGGAAGAAGAAGGTGAACTCCGGCGGACCTGATCGGGGAAGTGACAGATGAAGGATATCGGGCACTCGCACATTGTGAATCGTGGTAGAGACGGGTAAGTAAATCTGCCCCATAGAGTGCTTGAAAAAGATGTGAAATTGGGAAACAAAGAATATATGGGAATGTTGTGTAGAAACCTCCATTATACAATGGTGAAACTTTTTTGACTTTTAAACCCAACCCTTATGGATGGCATATGTATGTCATAAATGATGTGCATTGAGGAACTATGAACTTGCCGTCACCTTCAGCAAAGTCCAATGTGTATGATGAATCATGTGACCACAGGGGTGGGGCATATAATGTATGTTGTTTCTATCTAGACCTCCTTAGGAGGTCTATCTTATATTAGGGTGCAACATTAAACCCTTAGGGTGACCTTTTCCTCTGGGTATGCTGTGTCTCTGGGTATATTCAGCTCTTTCTTCCTTACTCTGCAGCTGCATGAAGCTCACATTTCACCAGTTTCCTTCCCCCTCTGACAAACAGGCCTCATAGAGGACGCAGGCCAGAAATTCTCCATGTTAGTGAAACATTTCCTTTTTCCCGTCTTCCCATTAATGATATTACACTGCTCCAGGGAAAAGCCGATGTTTTTAGCACAGGCAGCAATTCTGAGTCCAGACAGTGGGGAGGCAGGGGGTACAGAGGAAACCGGGCCTGACACACCATCTTTGGGGTTTACGCTAAGGTTTTATTAACCTGTCATTTATGTATCACCTACATATGCTGCTGCTCAGTTTGGAGGAAATGCACTAGATACACACATAGACCTGTTATATACTGTATTATTCTTTATGAATTCTTCTCAGTTGAAGTTTATAATCTTCTGTCCGTGCTGTGATCATCTCTTTATGTACTGACCTCGTGCCGAACCTGTACCTAGTTGCCCTAGATCTATCAAAAGTGAGGAAAACTGCAGTAAATGCACAGCGTGCTCCAGATTATTGAATTCTGGCACAGTCTTCAACTATCTGGCGCACCCGGCACTGCTCTGGAAGTGTGCACCAACTTTTTTTTGGTGCATCTTTAGCCTAGAGAATGCAAACTCCAACCAAGCACTACCATGCCCCTTTAGGTGCACATTTTCTCTCTTGTCGGACACAGTGCAGCGGTGATTAAAAACTTGCGCAGACACTTCTTAAATACATGTGCAAGTTCCAAAGACGTTCTTTCTATTGCAAAATGAGACAGAAACCTAGCACAGCCACTTTAATAGATCTGGCCCAGTAAGCACTGTCTGAATTAGCAGAGCTTCAGTGTAAAGCATGAGGGACGGAGAGAAGGGCACCAGTGTAAAACTTAGGACACACTGATGATACAAGAGGTGGATTTAAGACTACCTAATGGCTCCAATACACAAAGCCCAGGAATACTACACAGAGCTCGTCCACAGGAGGGAGATTGTGTCCTTATCCTGGGTAGAAGGTATAGCTTCAGTTACTGATTGAAATAATAATGTATTTGATGAACTTAGCTATAAAAAGAAGGCGATTTAATGAATCAGGCCCCTGGTGGATTGCCAGGTGTTAGCGCCCACGCCTGAGCCTTTTATGCTGTGTCGCTCACTGAAGCGGTAGATGGATGTCTGCAGTTCTGTAACACATCTTGTGTTTGTGAAGTTTTCTCCATATTTAGTTTTTGGCAGAGGCTTTTTAAGACATATTTTCAGCATCCAAGAGCATGGAACGCGTCCTCCGCACTGCGACTAATTCAATGTTCTGTTTATGTTATTCCATGGATTTATGACTCTGCACCTTTAGCGGAAACTTCTCTGTCCAGGCAGTTCACCTTTGAGGGGATGAACCTAAATAAAGCAAAATTCATTTATTTTTGGCACAGTGTGTTGGGCCCCACTAGCAAAACTGACAGGGCCAAAGAGAACACATGGTAGGTTACTGCATATGCTAGTGGAGTCTAGTAGCCCACAGATCCCCCCACAAATAAAAACAGCGTTGTGTGGAGTACTTTATAAGCTTTCCTGTTTCCCAGAGAAAATTATACATGAGCTTCTTGGTACATTAGAGGGTTGGCCTCTTCTATGTTATGTTTCTACAACAGGCACTGGATGGCATAAACACAGTTTCAGAGTTCCATAGTTCACTTTTGACCCCTTCAAGCTAAAAGGCTAATTCAATGATATGTGATGATTTTTATGCACCAGTACTATGTTCTAAGAACTTACCACGGCCCCCATCAAGGAGCAAGATTGCTGCTCAGGGGACCTACCATTAAAAAATCCTCTGTCGGGCACCCCAGATAAACCAGTAGATATCACCCTACCTGTGATATACTGAGTAGCTCATCTCCATAGAAATGCAAATATAATTTTCTCTAAACTAACAGATCACTGGGAAGCAGAAATGTATGTCTGGAATGCATATAAAGAAACCTACACAATGCTGGTCTTAACACTTGATTTGGGGCTTTTAAACTCCCTTTAAGGAACAGTTCAGTTGACCAAGTACAAGTAACCTTGAAATCCTATCAGCTATTTCCTGTCCGGACTGAATGTTCTCGGGGTACAAGGTAAGCGAATATTGAGCTGTGCCCAGGCAGGCTGTGTACCTACTGACTGGCATCCGCTATATCCACACCTGCTCAGCTGTGTACTCAAAAAATGAAACACATTTGACCATTGACTGCATGTACACCACAACCAAGATAAACAATGTAGAAGAATGAGACACAGAAAGAGGAGGATGGATGGAAAGAAAAACTAAAGCTGAATGGGAAAAAAGTCACAAAATAAGAAACAAATACAGAAAAATACAAGATCAGAGAAAAGCAATATATATTTAGAAGATTATATAAAACAATACAGAAAGCCATCTACATATATCAGAATCTTATATGTACTGTAAACCTGACCAGCCTTGGAGTATTACTACTACTGCTGCCACTGCCTTTCAGTGGTGTTACCCATTGACTGGATTGGAAAGAGACCACTAAAATAAGCCCCAATTTTCCCCTATGATGCCTCTTCCCCTGTAAACATTTTCTACTTCCTCTTAATATTTATGGTGTTGCTTGGGGGGTCCTTTACACAAAATTTTTACAATCCAAGAGAATCTTTTAGTGAAGAATTAGACCCTTGAGACCCTGGTCGCTCGCTTCCTTATATTCATAACTGATGAACCCTTGATGCAGGGTGTCAGCAGAGCTGTAGGTGTTAGGCCACTGTTTGGAACAAATAAATGGGGGCAGATTTAGAAAGACTAAATGGATGCTGTGAACTGATTGGTTGCCATGGACTACAAACATAGTTTCATAAATCTTGGCAACTGAAATTGTGACCTAGTAGCCGCAATTTACACATTTTCAGAAGAAAAGCTGTGTGATGGATATATATTATGTGGTGTCTGCTCTGAGTTCTGCCCCCTCGTTATTCACCTGAAGATTGGATTTTAGATTTCACCTTTGTCTCTTGCCTCCAGTTAAGTGGCCCAGGGCAAGGTCCAGAGCTTAATTCCAGGAATGTGTGGGACACATGCAGCATCTTAATTACATGTTATTGAGCAGTGGGCTCCAGAGCGGCAGAACTGGCAGCTGTGATGGACACCAGTCACGCTAAATCTATAACATATGATGACACCAGTGACCCTCGTTCCTTGAACTCTCCTAAAAGTTGACTTCATTGACTCCATGTGTGGTGGATCAGGTTTATCAAATCCTGAAAATACTATAATCTAATTAAGATATATCAATGTGACAATCAAATCCTTCTCGGCTTCTGGATCATTATTTGGTTATTATGGAGTAAGCGGCTGGTGTGGCACTGGGTCTCAAGGTCAATCACAATGATCTGCATAGGATGGGAATGTTAAAGGAGGGATACAAACATCACATTTCACATGCTTTGTACAAATGGAGTTTTTACCAACCTCAACAGTTCTTAAAAAAAAACTGAGAAGCTCATTTTCACGTTAGATTTTTTCATAGTGGCTTAGAATGATTGAGAAATCTGGCATATGAGGTGTGTAGATTTGCAGTGTATGTGCAACTTCTTATGTGAAAAGTTATATAAAAGTTGCAAATATTGGTACAAACATTGGGGTAATTACCGGGAAATGGTGTGTAGGGCACCCACAAGCCCGAAGCTGTACCTCAACCAGACGTATAGGCTTCAGGTCCGGCTGCTGGCCTACTGAACCGCCAACCAGCTTGAGCATTGCTGTAATTGGCCAGGATATGTGACCCTGTTATATAAGAGGCAGGGTCACATGACCTATAGTAATGACAGCCAGGGGAGTGCTTTAAACGGATTGTCTGAAACCTATGAAAAACAGATATGTGGCCAGAGATGGGTTGAAATAAACTTGTACTTACCTCTGCTGTGCCTCTGAGTGTCCCCCGCTGCTGTCTCTCCAGGCCGTGCCCCTGTTTACAGGAGAACGGAAGCTGCGCTCAGACAAAGGTCCAGCCAGTCAAGTTGGATGGCCACGCCCACCCGTCCCCATATCTCACGCCCATATCTGAAGGCACATAGAGAGAGAAGGCTGTGAGTACTCTTGCCACAGTACATCCCTAAATTGCAGAGTCCGTATTCATTGCATACGTGTTCTCCAAAATAGCAGTGCAAGGGTTTGCTAAATCCATGTATACCTAAATTGAAGAGTCTGAATTCACTGCATCCGTGTTTTCCTAAATTGCAGATCCTGCTTGATTCTTTTACCGCTATGAGAATAACTGATTCGGAACATGCAGAGCTAGGACTGAGCCTTTTTGCTATCTAAGGCGAAATTTTAAATGCTGGTGCCTAGTGTGTGGCTATTTCATGGACAAAATTGTGAGCTTGCCACACAAATTGTTCTACTGTTCAATAAACTTTTATTGAAAATCATATTGTAATGTACAACAGGAATAATGCATAAAATGCTCAAAATTATTTAAAAAATTGAGACTTGCAATAACTGTATTGATAATGTTATCAGAATGCCATTAGCTTCAAGAAATAATAAATCGATCATCAAGCATTGATAACCTTTCATATTGTGCATATACAGACAGCTTAACACAGTAAGAAACATGAGCAAAGAACAAGAAAGAAGGAAATCTACTTACCAATGTCATGACCATAGAAAAAGTTGTAAAAAGTCATCTATGTTCTCTCTGTGTTTGTGTGGGGGTCCTCCGGTTTACTCCCACACTCCAAAACATACTAGTAGGTTGATCTCTTTATCTACTAAAGAGAGTGGCCCAAAAAATATTAGATGGTCACCTATAGAGGCATCTAGTATGTATATAAGCTCCAAACACTTGCAAAATATACTGTACAGACAGATAATACCACTGTTCAGTATACATGTCAATAATGCGCAATTCCAAACCAACTGTATTCATAGCTCAAGGAAATAGAAAAAAGCAGAACAACATAGGATGGCGCCTCGGGTAATAACGTCGGGTAGTTGTAGGTAAAAAAGTAGCGAGTAGGGTGCTCATCTGTTATGCAATGGGCAATTGCATGTAATCCTCAATTAATAGGTAGACGGGAGGTAATAAAGCTGCTCCCAGGCTCCAGATAACCAGGCTCCTAATACAGGACTGGTATGCAGTAAAAAAAACGAAAAATGAAAAAAAGGGGGCTCTATTGGGGCACTATACCGAATTGTTTGTAACGTGGAGTATCGCAAAACACACTCCTGGATGAAATTTTAAAAAGATTTTTTTTATTATTATATAAACTGAAATAAAATGGTTATAGGACATTTTATTTCAGTTTATATAATAATATATACTCACCGGCCACTTTATTAGGTACATCATGCTAGTAACGGGTTGGACCCTCTTTTGCCTTCAGAACTGCCTCAATTCTTCGTGGCATAGATTCAACAAGGTGCCGGAAGCATTCCTTAGAGATTTTGGTCCATATTGACAGGATGGCATCACACAGTTGCCACAGATTTGTCGGCTGCACATCCATGATGGGAATCTCCCATTCCACCACATCCCAAAGATGCTCTATTGGATTGAACTCATTGTCATGTTCAAGAAACCAGTCTGAGATGATTCCAGCTTTATGACATGGCGCATTATCCTGCTGAAAGTAGCCATCAGATGTTGGGTACATGGTGGTCATAAAGGGATGGACATGGTCAGCAACAATACTCAGGTAGGCTGTGGCGTTGCAACAATGCTCAATTGGTACCAAGGGGCTCAAAGAGTGGCAAGAAAATATTCCCCACACCATGACACCACCACCACCAGCCTGAACCGTTGATACAAGGCAGGATGGATCCATGCTTTCATGTTGTTGACGCCAAATTCTGACCCTACCATCCGAATGTCGCAGCAGAAATCGAGACTCATCAGACCAGGCACGTTTTTCCAATCTTCTACTGTCTAATTTCGATGAGCTTGTGCAAATTGTAGCCTCAGTTTCCTGTTCTTAGCTGAAAGGAGTGGCACCCGGTGTGGTCTTCTGCTGCTGTAGCCCATCTGCCTCAAAGTTCGACGTACTGTGCGTTCAGAGATGCTCTTCTGCCTACCTTGGTTGTAACGGGTGGCGATTTGAGTCACTGTTGCCTTTCTATCAGCTCGAACCAGTCTACCCATTCTCCTCTGACCTCTGGCATCAACAAGGCATTTCCGCCCACAGAACTGCCGCTCACTGGATGTTTTTTCTTTTTCGGACCATTCTCTGTAAACCCTAGAGATGGTTGTGTGTGAAAATCCCACTAGATCAGCAGTTTCTGAAATACTCAGACCAGCCCTCCAACAACCATGCCACATTCAAAGGCACTCAAATCACCTTTCTTCCCCATACTGATGCTCGGTTTGAACTGCAGGAGATTGTCTTGACCATGTCTACATGCCTAAATGCACTGAGTTGCCGCCATGCGATTGGCTGATTAGAAATTAAGTGTTAACGAGCAGTTGGACAGGTGTACCTAATAAAGTGGCCGGTGAGTGTATATAATAATATTTTTTTAAATTTCATCGAGGAGTGTGTTTTGCGATAATCCATGTTACAAACAATTCGGTATAGTGCCCCAATAGAGCCCCCTTTTTTTCATTTTTCGTTTTTTTTACTTCATACCAGTCCTGTATTAGGAGCCTGGTTATCCGGAGCCTGGCAGCAGCTTTAATACCACCCGTCTACCTATTAATTGAGGATTACATGCAATTGCCCATTGCATAAACATGCAGTGCACAAACAATTCGGTATAGCTCCCCAATAGAGCCCCCTTTTTTTAATTCTTCGTTTTTTAACTGTATTCATAGGGGGAAATATAGAGGTTAGGGTTTCTTTTTTATTTATTTACAAGTGAAGTAGTGTAGAACAGTAAGCAATTTTATGCAAATGTTTCCATGGTAAAATGTATCTACTAAAAAGATTTTTTTTAAATTGTGATCCTATTAGTGACCTATTTTCCTGTACGTCAATACAGCTCAATACATTAAAAGTAACATAACATGTATACATATTAATAGTATCCCTATATGCACTATAAGTAATGCCACAAATAATACCTATAAATACTACAACTGTATATATATATATATATATATACATTATATACATTATATATACACACATGATCTATACATGTTCCACTTGTATGCACATTCTACAAACATATGCATATTCCACATATATACACATTATTAATACATAGATACATCTCTCAAGTATCAAGATAACTCACACATATATACATTCTACACGCATTTACATGCCCTACATATAAGCAACACACACTTAACACATTACTTACTCACATAGAAATTTTACACACATTTACACATTAGAGGAACATATATATTCCGAATGTTTCAAGTTCCACAATAATACATTTTATACATTTTTAAATTTTACGTGCATATACACATTACTTGCACATATTGTATACACATAAATTCCATGTGTATACAATTAATGTATATTTACATATTCCACATATATACACATTAAATGCACATGTACATCGCACTAAACAAACTGTACACACTCCACAGACACTGTCACTGTCACTGCCGACTACACAGCAAATTAGCAGAACAACGCTCTCCTCCCCCGAACACCACTTTCCCATTATATGCAGAGACCAGCAGACCACATGTTCCAGTATCCTGTACACAGACAGCCTTATTAATGAACATGCCCCCCTCAATGTATAGTTTGCCCCAGCACTGCACACACCTCCCTCAGTATATTGAAATCCCCAGCAATCCACATGCTCCTCAGTATATAGATAGCCACAGCACTGCACATGCCCCCTTCAGCATATACATAGACCCAGTACTGCACATGTAACCTCAGTATATACATTGCCCCAGCAGTGCACAAGCTGTACTCTGCATATAGATGGTCCCAGAACTGCACATGCCCCATCAGTATATAGATACCCACGCACTGCACATGCCCCCTCGGTATATACATAGCCCCTGCACTGAACATACCCCCCTCAGTATATATATAGCCCCAGCACTGCACATTCCCCCTCAGTATATAGATGCCCCAAACTCTGCACATACCTCCCTCAGTATATACTGTAGAATGCCCCAGCACTGCACATGCCCCCAACAGTATATACATAGCCCTAGCACTGCACAAGCCCCTCCACATATAGATAGCCCCACTCAGAATAAACATAGCCCCAGCACTGCATATGCCCCCTCAGTATATAGGTAGCCCCAGCACTGCACATCCCTCCTCTTCATATAGATAGCACCAGCACTGTACATGTCCCCTCAGTATATCGATAGCCCAAGCACCGCACATGCCCCCTCAGTAAGTAGATAGTCCCAGAACTGTGCATGCCCAGCTCAGTATACAAATAGCTGCTGCACTGCACATGCCCCCTCAGAATATAGATAGCACTGCACATACTACCCTCATTATATAGTTAGCCCCAGCACTGTACATGACCCTCTGTATATAGACAGCTCACTCACTGCACATGCCCCTTAGTATACAGATAGCCTCAGCACGGCACATGCCCCCCTCCAAAGCGCGTTTAGCCACAGTGAAAGGAGCGATTTGTGGTTTTCCACAAATCTTTTTTTACCAGAGGGAGAATAACTGGGTCTGAATACCCAGAGCACCTTTAATCTCAACGACATTAATAGCATCATTTTAAATTATTTTTATTATTATTATTATTATTTATTTGTTTTGTCTAATGTTATTATTTGAAGTACTTTCCCTAGACCATTTTTGGCATGGTACCAAAATTAGGTATCAAAATTTGGGTCCCTTTTTATTTCAATATGGTTCTGGTTCAAATCTGGGTACACAAACCAAACTTTTCACTAGAATTTGTCTGAACTTGACAACCCCATATTTCAACAAACCTTCTCATCACTGCTCCTCATAACTTTTTTTTATTGCTGGTGAAAAAGCAGTAATTTAGATATTTGGACTGTTTGAACTTATGTTGTTTACCTTATGCAATAATTATTTGTATATTTGGCCAGGCATATGGTGGGCAAGGAATCCCCACATTAATTCATATACACACATTCTATACTCATACACACACACACACACACACACACACACACACACACACACACACATATTTGCACTTTTTTCTAAAGTAACATATCTGTGACCAAACGGACAGGCAAAAACTCCAGCCTCTCTGGTCCCCTGGCTGCCTCCCTTCCATCTCTTCTGGTCTTTTCATGTGGCCCCTGGTGTCAGGAGTAAAACAGCTCAGTGCACTTGTTGTGAAGAGGTGTGAGGTTTGCCAGACCTCAGGAAACAATTAGACAACTAACAAATGAGTGTTATGTCTGCAGGTCCCTTTAGGCTTCTTTTATTTCTTCTTTTCTTTCACTTTCACACAGGGGTCTCTGCCGGGGGCCATATTCAGCAAGCGCTTCTGGTAGTAAACATAGTAGTATTTTGCTGTAATATCTGACATTACTCACTGCTGTACATAGAACAAGGTTCACGACTGATGACAGAGATGTATCAGGCATCGTAGCCATGACAGCCAACAACACATTCTCAACAGTAGACGGCGGCTGGAGGGGCAGAGGGGGCTGTAATGACTTCTCTGTATATTCATGTCCACAGAAAATGATTTACTGCAGATATTTTCCTACTTCCTGTGGCAATTTTTCTTTTCTGGGTGGCCAATGAGATTTGAATCGAGACAACCCAAAAAATCGGCAAAATGGCGACCCTGTGGTTTGTGTGTAAGCACTCACATCTGGCTTTCATATTAAGGATAATTAATCGTCCTGGTTGACTCCAGTGCATGGCAGCCCCTAATTACTGAGCGAGAGATGAGGAGCCGCTACATATGTGACCATTATTATCCTACCTATGAGCTGACCGCATCGCACCCTGGAGATGCAGGATATTCACGACATTGCACTGTTTTTTCAGATACAGTTTCAGGACCTTTAGATCTGGAATTTCACATTTTCCATGGATGATCTGCAAGAAATGTCAGGTTCCGTGAAAGTATACATTATATTTGGAATACAGCATAAAGACAGTATATACATATTTACACAAGAGCCAAATTGAAAGGTTTGGGGAGAGTTCAAGGTCATAATAAATCAATCAATGGTCTCATCGTAATAATGATACATAACATTATATAACACCTTGTCTTATAATTGCCTTACACTTAACACTTCAGCTCAGCTCAATTAGTGTACAACTATAATAATAATAATTCCTTTATGTATATAGGCACAGATTACACATCGCTGCATAGAGTTTGCCATTCCGGTCCCTGTCCCCAATGGGGCTCACAATCTACCTACCAGTATGTTTTGGAGTGTGGGAGGAAACAGAAGGACCTGGAGGAAACCCACACACACACACAGAGAACATACAAACTCTTTGCAGATGTTGACCCTGGGACTTGAACCCAGGTCCCCAACGCTGCAAGGCTGTAATGACCAGTTATTGCAGCCTTAGAATCTACTGTAGAAGACACAGCACACACCAAAATTGCTTCCGTTTTTCTCTCGTTTATTCAAGCGTGATATAGCATTTGGCCTTCACCAATAGATGATAATGACATCGTGTATGATATTTCACGGAACAATAGTTTAAACGTTTTGGTTGTGTTAACCTTTGTCAAGTAGATCAGAATATGGTAGAGGGGGGCATTATGTATGTGGTGAGGCAGCGGGGGCAAAGGCCAACATGACCGATTAATTATATTAATTTTATATTGGTGAAGGCTAAATGCTTTTTCATGCTTGAATAAACCAAAGAAAAACTGAAGCAATTTCAGTATGAATCAGTATGAAGCAATTTGGTATGTGCCGGGTCTTCGTACTTTATCAAGCCAGCGTAAAATTTCTACTTGAGCAACACCCATTACCTATGAGTGTGTGGTACCTCCGTCTTTGCCTTTGTTTTTATTTCCCAATCATAGTTTTTTTTTATCCAGCTTTCTGGGGGCTGGTATCTTGCCTAAAATCATAACAGAGCAGAATGATGTACTTTATAGCAGCCTCAAGTTTTCTAAGGATGTTCTGTGCAGATAATAGGTAGATAAGCTTTGACATCATCTGTTGTTGTCTTTTATTGTGATACTGTCAATCTTGTTTGTGACTGCTGCATTGAAAACTCCTAGAGAATTAGCAACGGACAACCCCATTATTAAGCCAAGTAGCAAATGTTGTTTGTATTATGAAAAATTATATAATTTTTTCTGGTTTTCTGGATCTCTGCTTGCTTACTTTTTATAGAAGCTTCATTGTTTATTTCCAGTGGATAGAAATCTGACCATGGTCATACAGGTGTTTTATAACGAGCCGTGCACTTGTGTGATCATGGTCAGATTTCTGTCCACTGGCAATAAACCATGTTTATGTTTTCCCTTCTCGAATTCCAAAGGACATAGATTTTTTTTTTAATCTGACATGGGCTTGTTTTTGGTGGTAAGATTTGCCATGCTTCCTGTTAAGAATATACATTTGCCATGCTTCCTGGTAACCATGGGAAACTGTAGAGAACACCTAGAGACAACAGGAGATTTGTTGCAAGTGTCAGTAGTTGAGGAGTGCAAATAATAGGACCTTAAAGAGGACCTGTCACCCAAATAAACGCACTAGGAGCTGCTTAGTAAAGTAAGCAGCTCCTAGCGCTACCCCATTTTTAGCAGTGATAAACTTCTAGCTTTATCGGAACCCTCCAATAAAGCTAGCAGACAATGCAGTGCTGTACAATAGGAACGCTGGACCAAGCTCACAGCGTTCTGGCATATTCATTAGGGGTCTGCTTCTTTCCACGGACCGCCCCTCCTACACCATAAGTCGGCAGTGACTGCCAGACTGCATGCGGCAGTCACTGCCTCCTAGTTCCGCCCCCTTATGTATATGCCGGACCACTGTGAGCATGGTCTGGTGTTCCTATTGTCCGGCGCTGCAGTGTCCGCTAGCTTTATCAGCTTTAGTAAGCAGCTCCTAGAGCAGTTTTTTTGGGTGACAGATCCTTTTTAAGTGATGTCACAAACATTTGACTTCTCACATGCTTTAGGTTGTCTAATTACAAACATGCTGTCCTGATGCATGTGAAAGGCCTTAGTGTTCTGGCAAAGGACCTTCAGTGATGTCACATGCATGTGACTCATCACATGGTTCAGATCGCCCAATTACAGCTGAGCAGATGTCACAAGCAGGAAGTAACCTCCCACTTCAGGAATAGCGGAATCTGATTTAATAAGAAATGATGTTATATATACAGGCAGTCCCCAGGTTACGTACAAGATTCTGTAGTTCTGTAGGTTTGTTGTTAAGTTAAATTTGTATGCAAGTTTGAACTATATATTTTATAATTGTAACTACAGACAAATGTTTTTTTTGTCTCTGTGACAATTGTATTTATTGTTGTATTAAATGTTGTATTGTCATAAGAACCAGGATTAAGAATAAGTCTTAATTACAGATACCTTTTATAGCTGTTATAGCTCTTTATTGTAACATAAGGCTAAAGTACAGTAAATTGCCTATTACCAGAGGTCCGTTTTAACTAGGGGTCATCTGTAAGTCAGGTGTTCTTAAGTAGGGGACCACCTGTACCAGATATATGTTAGGCTAGGAAGCAGCATGATACAGGTATCGTTGGAAGGCTCTCTCCAGCTGTACTAAAACTATTTTTTTGGCAGTAACTTTACAGTTACGCTTTAAATATATCTTTAATATGAAATCTTTGTAAAAATAAGTAATTTTCAGATAACATCTTCCCCTTAGATTGGAATGATTCATTGAAGACTAGATACAATAGTAGAAAAAAACCTGTAGTCAAAGACATATGGTCTCCTTTACACATATATATTGGTTTTGTTTTTTGGAAATTATTTCTTATTTAGAATGTGTTAGGTCTATAACAGAATGCCATTGAACCATGAAAAGTGAAGAAAATAAGCACAAACAAAAACACCTCATTTACAGTTTTTCTAAATAATATACTAATCTTCTGCTGAAGGAATGATGAAGCACTGAAGCCGCAGCTACTGCACATATGGCGCACAGGTAGGAGAAATAGCAGAGGCTACTGGGGCGGGGAGTAGCCTTCACTCCCACTCCCTGAAGAGGCTACTCCATGCCCCAGTAGCCTCTACAGAAAATGTACATATTAGTTAGATAGATTAGGTTAAAAAGTATTATAGTTATTAGGGAAGAATAGTTTAGGGCTTAGGATGTTATGGGAAACCTACCATCAGATCTACCTTAATAGGTAAATTCCTGATGGTAGGTTTCCTTTAACGCTAAAGGGAAAAAAAAAACATTGCTGCAAAGAAAGCAGCACAAAACATATATAAGTCTGAATATTAATGTAATATCAATTCACTGACTACGAGACAGTATCTTGAAGATGTATAAGAATTAACATGCAAAGTCTATTAATAAGCTGCAGAACTTCTTATTGTACAATAATTATTCTCATTACTTCTTGTGCACAGTGACCGCAGTGTTAATGCAGGACTAGGACAACATGAGCTGGGACCATGGTGGCCGCTGGCTGGACCAGATGCTGCTGACTCAATGGAAAGGGTGGGTGCTGGGAGTTCAGCCGTGTAGAGTGACAGGAAGTCTGTAAAATATCATAAATCAGGATTTACTGACTGGGGGTTTGTACTGGGCACAACATCACGGATAGAATGTCAGCAGTGAGTACAGAGCCCTCCGAGCCACACTCTGCCAGCACCTGCCCTGTCCCGCCTCTCATCTACACTTTACCCAAATTACAAAACTGAACGTTTCTGCAAACTCTGGAAAAACTTTACAAAGATGTTTTGGAGAAAGTCAGAGCTGACTCAGTGCGGGGTAGAAGCAGAGGTGAGCACACAGCCGCCAAGTCTGCCATGTCTGAAAGATACCTTCTTAAAAATCAAAATTTAGACTCACCGCCCTGGAAGAAGCGGAAAACAGTCATTAACTGTTTAGTTGCCGAGTTGAAAAATTCTATATTATATTTTCACATCAGCAAGATGTAAACCATGGCTGACCCTATTACTGCACATCAATGGCTTAAACATTTTATGACAATCAGGTGGCATTTACCATTTATATATTTATATTTATAACAAGTGATGAGCCTTCCCGTGTAAATACAGAGTGTGTTATATAGTAATTTATGTGCACAGTGATAATACCTGCAGGATAGTGATTATAGATCTGGAGTCTAATAAAGAATGTAACTCAGGATCACTACACAAGATAGATAATGTAATGTATGGCTTCAAAGGAAATCTCCAGAAGGAGTTTAGTAACCATACCACCAGCAGAATGGTGATTGCAGCTCTGGAGTATGACACATGATGAAACTCAGGAAACACAGTATAGCATAAATGATATAATCTATGTACAAATTTATTATCGCCTTTCAAACGGAAAACTGGCAGAAATGTTTTTCCCCATCTGCACTCCTTGTGCCTTATTTATGAAGTGCTGGCGCCACAATTTTGCACCCCAAAACAGAACAAGTCGTAAGTGTTGGAAAAACCATCAAAATTGTGGTGCCAACAATTGTGAATCTGACACTTTTCTGTAGCTTCTATTTTTCCAAACCGTTTTGTGTCACAGTTTTTGGCATACAATTACAGTAGCTAAAAGTTGGTTTAGGGAGTTCTGTTTCATCTTCGTGAATGGAGAGGCTGTTCAAAACCTTTTAGTCCGCGCACCAAATCATTGATCCCTTGAGCCACAAACTTGCATTTCACTGAAAAATAAAGCACGTTTCCAGCACCACCCTGTGCCCAAATTGATAAATGCCCCCCAGTAACTTCAGGAGAATAGTGATTTCAGCTGTGGAGTATGATACATGATTAAACTCAGGACACAGTACAGCATACATAATCTAATCTATGTACACAGTAACTCCAGCAGAATAGTGATTGCAGTTCTGTAGTATTATAAAGAATGTAACTCAGGATCAATACACAGTATAGATAATGATTCACATTTACTAAGCACAATGCAAACCTGTGTAGTTTGCAGGGTGCCCCAGATTCAGGATTTCTGGTGCACGTTCTTCATGAATGTGACACCCTCTGCACTGCTCAGACAGAGTACACCACTTTTTATGGTGCACCTTTAAAATGGGGTGTGCAACACAATTGTGTGGGACTTTGCATGACAAATGTTTCCCCTGGGCCACAAATGTGCAAAGTCAGAAACCTGGCACAGGGGCTTTTATAAATCTGGGCCAAGGTATTGTATGCTTGCATGAATGTACAGTGCACAGTAACCCGATCAGCAGAATAGTGAGCACAGCTTTGGAGTATAATACATTGGTCCTGTCGCGATCCCTTGAGGTGCATTGTCCGAGGAGGATGAAGTCTGCGCGATTCACTAAGATCGTGCGCACGATATCCTGCATGTGTCGCTTCCCTGCACCGAGAATAAACAGTTCACCTTCTTGTTCCCGGTGTATGTGAGTGCATGTCTTGCAACACAAGTTGAATTTTAAATTCCACGCTTAGTCCGAATCAGTCAGGTTGTCCGACTAATCCCCCCCCCCCCATTTGTGTCGCATGAAAATCGCGCGATTGTGCCAAAATCCGATAGCGTGTGCCAAAAACCCCTATTAAATGTGGCGAAGATAGCCGGGAAACCCAATGGAAATGCGGTCCACGGACCCTTAGTAAATGTGCCCCATTATGTTAGAGCTGCTCTGACTTATAATACAATGCTGACTTGTCTGTTCATGTACCACTGTTTTATTAATATGTAGCATTCGTGGGTGTAATGTACACATAATTCTGCAGTTATTTAAACCTTTTCCATCTGGTTGATTATTAAATATGGGGTTTCAGTCATTTTTATTTAAAGAATTTAAGTTGACCACAAAGTTATGAAAATTTCTTAAGGCTCAGACTAAACTACTTCCCATATCATGACTATAGCTAGCAATAGTCTGGTGTATGGAGAATTTTTGAGGCATGGTCTTAGCAGAAAGGAAGAGTGGATAAGGTGTGACATCATCTATTATCTATATTGGATGTAATGATAGTATTTTCTATGAAAGTATTTTTCCCCAAAAAAAATATGTTTAACATAAAAAATATAGTTTAAAAATTTGGTGAAACATTCGCCTTAACCAATTTTACAGCAAAAACCTTGTGGTTATTGTCAGTCCACAGTTACTAAGATTATCACCCTCGAATTACTATGATAGTACAATACAAGTTATAGTTTGAATGTCAATCATACTAGATGCATTATACAGTTTGCTGTGTTTGATGGAGCTGGCACAATAACTTATTGCTGATACAAAACATTTTAAAAGATTTTATATAAATATTGAGAGTCCTCAGTTTATGACACTTTTGAGACAATTCAGGTCTTTATATCATGCATGGTTTAAGATAACATCTAAAAAGTATACATTTCTATGGATAAATATGCACATAAATTAAAATGTTTGCCCCAGCTTTCTGTCTGACTTGCACATGTAACTATGAATTGTTTGCGGCAGTTTTGTGGAGGGACTGCACTGTATCCACAAAATTTTGCACCTAAAGGGGCGTTCCAGTGCCGTCACATTTAATACTGCAATTTCACAGAAAAGCGTTGCACGCTGTATGTTAAAGGAGTACAAAAAACCGCTGGTGCACACTTCCCAAGCAGTGCAGGGTGCGCCAGATTAGTGGAGACCGTGCCAGTATTCACTAATCTGCCACACTCTACACATTAGGGAGGCAAACTGCCTGTGGTACAGGTTACACTAGTTTTGATAAATGATATAAGACAAGAGATGTGCAAAATAGACACTAAGAATTTTATTGAGTACAACATTAAAACACACTTAAAAAGCCCAATGAAGGGTACACACCACATAACAATCCCCAGTACAAAATTAATAGATAGATCTAAAGGTAAGTAGTTGAATATTAAAGTGCACAGTGTATATGTCACACATGAATCCGGACCATAAATATATAAATAGAATAGAAATTAAATATGCATAGGTAGCTGTCATAGACAATGGTACATATACTGGATCCAGACCTGAATAAGGTGCAATGCATAGACATACAAACGGCTACATTACCAAATGAGCAATTGAATCTGGGGATGGATGAACGCCCCACACGTATCGCCCGGCTTGCGGGCTTCGTCAGCCGCAAGCCGGGCGATACGCGTGGGGCGTTCATCCATCCCCAGATTCAATTGCTCATTTGGTAATGTAGCCGTTTGTATGTCTATGCCGTTTGTATGTCTATGCATTGCACTTTATTCAGGTCTGGATCCAGTATATGTACCATTGTCTATGACAGCTACCTATGCATATTTAATTTCTATTCTATTTATATATTTATGGTCCGGATTCATGTGTGACATATACACTGTGCACTTTAATATTCAACTACTTACCTTTAGATCTATCTATTAATTTTGTACTGGGGATTGTTATGTGGTGTGTACCCTTCATTGGGCTTTTTAAGTGTGTTTTAATGTTGTACTCAATAAAATTCTTAGTGTCTATTTTGCACATCTCTTGTCTTATATCTTATTTCAGTTGTTTTTTAGATGTGTGACACGATATTTATATTCTTGGTATATTTATTCCCCATTCTTCCCAAAATACTATAGTTTTGATAAATGTGGGCAGGTAAAGCTATGGTTGATAAGACAAGTGACTGGGAACAGAACAATCAATGTGAGGAGAAGAATAAACACTAATTGCAGTAAATATTGTAGCACTTGGATAGGGTGATGGATTTACTGTTCCCTGATTGAGATCTGGAGATTGAGATCAGAGGAGCAGATTCCTTAAAGGGAACCTAGGTCCCGGAATTAAGAAGACTCCTTAGGGGGACTTTGCCATCAAAGGCCACCTCTGCGGGTGTGTGGAAACTAACAGCCATTGATGCTCCACTGTGAGATTCTGGGAAATGCAGTATGCAAATACATTTTACAAGTACCTTGCCAGGTGTCTAATGGGTGTTGTTATCTTCCCATTCATCCTCTGCGTTCTTGTGCTTACGCAATGCACCTTTGAGTTTGGCATTGGTCCGGCACATCATCAGTTGGCTTCACTCCACTCCAGCTGGCTGTCTAGCTTATACTTGTTCTTGTGTCGAGGGGAACCATGCAATGAATTGGCACTGTGCATGCGAATCGAAAGGCCATGCATGAGCGATATTAAGCGTAAGAGGATGAAATAATGTCAGAGATGAGGGCAGGGTTAGCAAACTAAATGACCAATAGGGAGTGGAGGGAGCTGCATAGTTTAGCTCCCATGCCTCTTTATGTTAATGATGAGAGCGCATAATTAAAAGTGTTTTTTATAGGAATATTGTTATGTTTTTAAGATAAAAAAAACCACCACGTGTGACAATGAGTTCATCCTTATTGTAAGGTGATGCCCTGTTTCACCAACATAGAGGCCTCCAGTAGGACATCAAGCACACACAGTTAGATAAACCACATGGTGTAGGATCTTTATCCTGTCAGTGGTCATTATGTCAGGACAGGTTTTACCTCTTTTCTGGTTGCAGGGAGATGTTCCTGTTATTGTTGGAAAGGCCAGGGAGCTGATAACGATAATGTTTTTTATTATGAGCCTGTCTATAACACAAGGTCTGGAAATATAGATTTTGTGTGGTCATCTGTTTGTGTAATTTGCATGCAATTCCCCTTATTATTTCAAGGCGTAGGTTGTAAGCAACATCAAGGGGTTCTCTTTTTTCTTGTACTGGAGATGCTGACTTCTTGAAATCTGGGTGGCTCTGACAATTTGATTTCCAATGGTACTTAAATAATAGCCCAGATTTTAAAAAGTTTTTCAGAGGCTGGTTTGTCCCTATCTATAGAGGTAGAGCGAGTGCAGTTATATCTTACTCCTGTAGACTGACTGTAGACAATGCAGTTTTTAATGTGTTTGGAATGGAAACTATCCCATCTGAAATACCCTGGAGGGTCCATTGGTTTATGGTACAATGATTGTATTGAATTTTGAAGACAGCATCCAGAAAAATTATACCAGTAAATAAATAGTTGAGGGTCAGATTAAGTCCAGATAAGTAGTACATCGTCAATGAACCGTTGGTAAGCCAAAGGCTTAGTTGTTCAGGTGGACAGAAAGTACCATATTTTTCCGACTATTAGACGCACCATTCTAAAAGACACACCCCAGATGTGGTCAGCCAAAAAAAGGGAAAATATATTTACACCAATTAAAAATTCCCTGCTGGTCACACACACAGCACACACAGCCTGCTACATCCATACATTCAGTGCTACTGCATTGATTGATCCAATCACATAGAGCTCTGCTACATCCATTCACTCATTCAGGTCTGCTACATACATTCACTCCCATAAACACACTGTTGCACACACTCATCACTGCTAAACACACACATTCAGCACTTATATGCATAATAATAATCTATATTTATATAGCGCAATCGAATCCTGTAGCACTTTACAGATTCTGGGGAACATATAAATATAAAATAAGATATTATAGAGTCATATGAAACAATAGGAATGAGGGCCCTGCTCCCAAGAGCTTACAGTCTATGAGGGTGTGGCACAAGAGGTATAATAGTCCAGCCATTATTTATAAGGGAATGGAATAAAAATGATTTAGGAAATAAAAATGCTGCTGCTTATACCAGCCATAAGTCGCCATCTTATACACAAGGTCCAAAGTCAGTGGGACTGCAGAGAAGCCTGTACCATGGTACCTGGCATTTTCTGGATAACAGACGGGGGGGAGTACCCAGAATTGGTTAATAAAGGGAGAGTTAAAGTTGCATGCAGTTGGCGAGTGTGATAGGCCTGTCTAAATAAATTGCATGTTTGAAGCTTTGGAGGTTGGATATTAGTCTCATAGACCAGGGTAGGGCAATCCAGAGAATCGGTGCAGCTCAGGAGAAGTCCTTGAGACGTGATTTGCAGGTTTGAATTAAGGAAGATAATTATCTAAAATCACTGTTGGATCGAAGAGCACGGGTTGGGTGATAGACTGAGATAAGAGAGGTAGGGAGGTGCAGTATTATGAAGAACTTTGCGGATGACGGTGATTAATTTAAACTGTATATAATGCAGGAGAAGGGAAACCAGTGCTGTGACTGACACAGACTGGAGGCATCCATATTATTAGAGAGTTACAGTAGTCTAGTCGAGAGTGAATCAGAGCGACAATTAGTGTTTTAGAGGTTTGAGTTGTAAGAAATTGTCATGCACAGGGACACATGCAGCACTGCTATAGAATCGTAGATTTTCATATAGGCCGTATGGGCGGATGCCTGGGTCATTTGGATTACCAGGGGCCCCCACACAAACCCGGACCCTATATGAAGATCCTCCATTGTTTGGGCCTGGGTTGCAGAAACATACCTTTGAGGTAAAAAAAAGAAAATGTATACTCACCTACGGCTTCTTCTCCCTGGCTCCGCTGCTCCATCTTCTCCTCTTGCTGCCCGGTAGCTTACACTGTGTCGCTGCGGTGTCATGGCAACGTGGCGTCATAGTGCTGCGTGCTGGAAGAGGAGTAGACAGTGAGTATAAAGGTTTTTTTTTCAATTGGGCTCCAATTTGGACATTACATTAATGAGGGAGGAGGGAAATCCCTGCTATGGACATTACATTAATGGGGAAGAGGGGCATGCTTTCCAAGATGGTTCCAGCTGGTTTATCCAGTAGGTATGTAGTTTCCTGCAGATAGCTGGATTTGTACTTCATCAAAGGCTTTAGAGTACCCTCCACATATCCAGAAATAGGTTCAGTGAGGGTGTCCATACATGAGATAATGGGTCTCCTTGGGTTACAAGGCTTGTGAATTTTAGGGACTATTTATAATATCTTTTTCAGCTTCTTGGTATATTCCTTTGTTGGGTCTGCCTCCAGTTGTGAGCAGTAGCATGCGTCTAT
Source organism: Engystomops pustulosus (assembly GCF_040894005.1). Lineage (NCBI taxonomy): Eukaryota > Metazoa > Chordata > Amphibia > Anura > Leptodactylidae > Engystomops > Engystomops pustulosus. The sequence continues at coordinate 79,501,885 of NC_092417.1, read as the reverse complement.
AAGTTATTTATAATATCTACCTTTTTTGTAGTCAGATGTGTTCATCATAACTATTGCATCTGCCTTACCTGCTGGTTTAATGATGATTTCCTTTTTGAATGCCCATCAACCTTTTTTTATTAGCCAATAAAGGTAACAATAACTGAGGACTATTTTTTATCTATTTAAACACTGGCTAATACAGTACAAGGAATATTTTGGCAGTCTGAAGTATGAGTATATTTACAATGGGAAAGATCCTAAGCCCTTGCTGCCAGAGGCATGATAAAGGAGGGTGTGAATCATCACACACATCAGCGTAGGTGGGTGTGGGGTAAGGAAGGTGCTCATGCTGACAGACTGGAGTGAAAACCTTAACACCCAAAAAATCCAAGTCACACAGGTCTTCTCTAACCTGTTAAAAATTAAAATCCCTAAAGGTGCGTGGGCGGCACCACCTTGGAGAGATTGTCGATGGGAATGACAATATACTCATTTACTAAGGGTCCACAGACTGCATTTTCGTCGGGTCTCCCGACGATTTTCGTGTTGTGCCGCATTTAACAGAGGTTTTTGGCGCATGTGATCGGATTTTGGTGCATCGGCCCCGGCTTTCACACGACACAAATTGGGGGGCGGATTCCGACAATGTGCAGGATTTAACATCGCAAATTGTGTCGCAAGACATGCACTCAGATACACCAGGAAGAAGAAGTTGAACTCCGGCAGACCTCAGCGGGGAAGCGACAGATGCAGGATCTCAGATGCATGATGTTGCTGAATCGCGCCGGACTTCATCTTCGTCGGACTGTCCTTTTATTATCTGTCGGGGAGGTGTATCTGCGTGCCCATTACAGGTTTGAATCTGAAAAGAGAGAAGGTATTTGGCTCTCATTAGAACATTTGATGATGTTGTACTGTTCTGTTCAGCAGGTCTCCCTCTTAATGACATGACCTGAATTTATGCACAACAGGAGCTGCTTTTACCTTCTGAATCACTTATCCCACCCTGATCGTAGCTCAGTATATGGTATCATTCCTTAAAGAGTTAATCATGGACGGACCAAAGATTGAGTTTCTGCAGAACTAGCTGGTCTTTCTTTGTCATACACTTGATGCTTGTCTCTGCTGCGATCTCTCCCCACCCACCATGCACATTCCTGATGATATTGGCCACTATGTGGCTGTAATTTAAGAATGTGCGATCCTTTAATAAATATGCAAGTTTTTATCCAAATATGTGGAGGCTGAGGCCATTGGCTCGAAGATATTGGCTGAATGAGCCGCTGCGGTGGGGGCGGCAAGATGTGAGGGCACAAATTAATTCCTAAACAAATCAAGTTAATCTCTGCACTCGATCACTGAACATTCACGTAACGCAATGAACCCTGGATCTTCGCAGCCGCTGTCTCCTCTAATAAGTCCGTTCAGCCACAGCTGTGGAGGAGAGATGTGTGCCCCTCCCCCAACCTGCAGGAGATATTTGCCCCTAAAGTAAATGTAAAATTTCCAATTTATGTAAAGTGATTCATCATTATATTATCAAATGTTCTGCAGATCCAAATAGACTAAGGGGGGAGCAACTTCCAATCCCAATCTTAGTCTTAAATGCATTGAAGTAACATGTGCCAACTTTATTAGGCAATGGACAAATAATTTTTGCTGTCTTTGCTTGTATTTAAGCTACAACACTTGTTCAGTTTTATGTACCATTTACTAGCTTGAAATAAATTAGTATTTGATAGAAGTGTGGTGCGTACAGCCAGTCCCGCTAAGAATCATCCGCCCCGTGTAAAGTCAGAAACTATTATGTAAATTTCATGTGCTTCATACCTTGAAACTATTATATTCCACAAAAGTGGCTCAACTGACTTCATAAAATCCCCACATTGTGTATCAGTTCCTGGTCATTTTCAAACTCTCTACTTGCAGTTAGTAAATGGATAGAATAAAACAGCTGATAAGTTATTACAATTCTATCCAGTTAAAGGGGTATTCCCACGAAGACAAGTTTCTCAAATATTCTCAGGATAACAAAATAACACATCCTCTAATTCACTATTATTAACAAAACTACAGCATTTCACATATATAATTCCAACCTGTCTCTATCACTCCTGGTGTATACAAGTTCAGTTGCCCCTGGTTTCTGACACTGTATCTTCTGACTTTAGGGTCGACATCTTGGTTTTCTGTCTGAGCTGTGGAGCAGAGCTCTTCTCTGCTCTCTACCTCTAAGCCCCCCCCCCCCCTACATTCCAGGACGAGCTCACACTCACTGGCTTCCTGCTGGCAAACAGCAACACAGTAGTGATGGGAATTACGGCTCTTCTTAGTGAGCTGGCTCATTAGTCTCCACTCACTAAGAAGAGCCAGCTCTTCTGGCTCCTGAACAGCTCCCTATTAAATATATAATAGGGAGCCAAAGGGGGCTTGGTAAGCTGGTTAGGGACGGGGTTAATTGAGCTACTGGCTCACTGAGGGGAGCTGGCTCTAAGAGTGGGCTCTCGTTTGTGACCGACACATCACTACAACACAGCACATCCTGAGCTACAAGCTACAGGCAGATAAATTCTTTATCTGGGGGAAGGGGGAGAGAGTCACATCAGATCTAACAGTGTGTGTAGTTGAGATGTAGCAGAGCTGACTGTGTCATTGTGTGTTATATGCATCTCATGGATATCATCATTTCTCATCTCTGATCTGTCTCATCTCTCTTTCTATGTGTCAGATACTAGTGCAATGTTCAGAAGGTAAATGGAAGTGTATATAAAACCCATACCCTGACAATCTAACCCCACTGTCAGCTCACAGAACTAGATGGATCATAAGGTGTCTGCTTAGAGAGTTCCCGCCCACACCCTGAAATTTTATGCTGACCATAACTTAGTGGTAGGAGCTAAAACAGCAATAAAACTGAGTAAAATTGTAAAGGAAAGGGTTAAAAATGATATTTATTGTGTTAACATCCCTAGGGGATTGAAATTTGAGAATTTTAATTTATGGACAACCCCTTTAAGACCAAGCTCTGCAAGGTTAACACAGTTACATAAAGATCACAGTAAAGCTGACAGTCTATGAATTTCACAAACAGACCAATGTACAGAGGAAGAGCCTCATTGTAGTGTTATGTAGTGATATATGTTATATATCCTCTGCACTGTGCTTGGTCAAGCCAGGAAATGTACGTGATTCGCAGTCATGTACCGCTGGCCTTAAAGAGCATATAAAATATATCACAATGAACAATCTAAATGGAGGATCTAAGACTGTCGGGCACATCCCAAAGTATCCTTACTATTGAAGGCTAAGAAGTTTGACTCTGCATGCGCATACATCTGATATGTTCTCCATTTACTCTCCTCTCATCAAGAGCGGGAGGTGTGGTGAACATGTGATTGGCTGCTGGCTATTTTAAGGGTGTTTCCTCCAGTGATGTAATGTCCTTATATGGAAACACACAGGGCTTACACTCAGCAGAGGTCAAGATGGATGCAACACAGTTGCAACTGTTCTTCATACGCTATTATGGCCTCTGCTGAGCTTATATGCTGCTCTGCTGCAGGAAGCATCCATTTTGCTGCATATGATAAGTATAATCTATGGATACATTCAGAGTAAATGTTGGGAGTAATGTTGTATCCAAGAACTGTCATATGAACATAGCCTATATATGATAGCAGAGGAGTCCCTGCTCTCATGGAGTCTTGTTCTCTGCCCAGCTCCACAAAGTTTGTTCTGAAGTTGTAAATGGGCAAAGAGTCGCCTTTACTGAAATGTCCACAGTAGAGTCCCCATTTACTGAAATGTCCACCGGCAGGGTCCCCCTTACTGAAATGTCCACCAGCAGGGTCCCCCTTTACAGAAATGTCCACAGTAGAGTCCCCCTTTGTTGGAATGTCCACCAGCAGGGTTCCCCTTTACTGATATCTCCACAGCAGAGCCCCCCTTTACTGAAATGTGCACCGGCAGGGTCCCCCTGTCCACCCCAGATGCCCCCTATTAATGAAATGTCCACCCCAGATGCCCCCTATTAATGAAATGTCCACCCCAGATGCTGCATCCATCATTACTGTTATTTCCACAGCTGGGCTCTCTTAAAAAAAAATTCAAAAAAGCTATGCTCACCTTCCGGCTTCTTCTCCCCGGCCCGCAACTCTGTCTTCTCCTCGCTCGCCGGCTCCTTCTTCTCTATCTTCCAACCCAAGCGCATCACTATGACGCGGTGGTGTCGCAGCCGCGTGACATTATAGTGTAAGGGCCCGTGAGGTGTTTAAACTATGACGTCATGCGGCCGGGACACTGCTGTGTCATAGTGATAATGCCCGGGCCAGAAGAGCAGAAGACGGAGCCGCAGGACTGAGGAAAAGAATCCAGAAGGTGAGCATAGTTTTTTTCTTTATAGGGCCAAGGTATGGGCAGACGTGGACCCCGCCCAAGCCAAAGGCCCCAAGCGCCCACCCATACCGCCTATATGAAGATCCGACATTGTGAGCAGGAATTTGTCATTTTTGTAAATTGTTTTTCTGCACACCAGAAGACTGCCATGCAAGGAAAGGTTTACATTTGAGCACTTTAGGAAAGCTTTGTGCCAAGAATGGTGACAACTGTTGAGCTGGTGTGGACAGGTACTGTGATTCTTTTGTGGATGGCTCTATAGCAGTGTTGGCCATCCTATGGCCAGAGGTGGCACTCGGAGAACTCCTTGTGGGCACCCAGACCATCACCCCAGCACAGAGTTTCCAGACAGGACTCAAAACCTCCTCCTGCAGTCCCTGGCCACACAGGATGTGCTCTCATAACTGTATTGGTGTCCTCAGAACAGTGATACAATTAAAAGCTGTTGCAAAACAGGTAGCAACATGTTACTGCTTCAATTGCAATGTTGGCATTTAAATAAGTGGGTTTGGTTGTAGTTTGGGCACTCGGTCTCTAAAAGGTTCACCATCACTGCTCTATAGTCATCAGATTTTAAAAATGTGTTTATTTCACTTTGTTTCTATCCTAGTAGATAAACTTTATTTGCTCATCATGTAGATCTGGACAGCGATCGCGATCTGGGCAGATCTCCAGGATGCCACATTTCATGGCTTAATCGCCAAAATTCTTCGCACTTATTTGTTTACACGTTTGGCCTCGTCCTCGTGTTTTCACAAAATTCCCACAGTCACAGCCGTCACACTGCAGCAAATGGAATATCAGCGACCAATCAGCGCCAGCCTGCAATAAAGCAGGGGAAGCCTGCAGACTGACCGCTGGCTCTAGACCTGGCCCCAGTTCCATGTTCAGCTCTTTCCCAAAGTGTTTCTGTCCCATCCCAGAGCAGATTTTGGCGCGATGACGGAGTAGAAACCCTGATTCATTGCCATGGAAGGGTCTGACCCGGAAACATGATTGGCGCATCCGACTGTGTCCTGAATCTCCTATAGATAACAGACAGATGGGTGAAGTGTTTGTTCATACCCTCAGTGACAGCCATCAGGTCAGCGGTCAGGATGCGACCAGAACATAAAGGCTGCAGTGCGATGACAGCTTCATGTGTCCATACAGTATGTCTGTAAGCAGGGCCCTGCAGGTATTGAATGCGATTATTCTCAGCCTTTTACATGACACCCATAAAGATGAGTGTCTCTTCCTAACCTGCATGCATTAGATGTATAATATTACTTTTGTGATTTTTCATTTTGAAGAGCAAATATGGAGAAAGTGCAATGTTGTAGACATGAAATGATAGACATTAGTGGTGCATGATAGACCTATTGGGGGTCATCTATCATTTGGTTGCCTTACTGCCAGTTTTATGTCTGTTTTGGAGCTCCGCTGCCCTCCGATTTAGTAAACTGGCTTTGGCCCTTTGATAAATCTGTTGGCAGTGTTCTTAGCTTATTTTAGTTTACAACAGTTGCATAAAAAGGGGTGGTTTGAGTAATTTTGCGACACACCGGTAAGTTTCTATACATGAATTCAGTCCTGTTGTGACAGATTAGGCTGAACCAGTTGAATGCATTTGTCTCAAACAGGGTCTATGTCAAAGTGATTTGAAATGGTCAATATTATTTGGAGCAATGTAAAGCCCCAAAACCGCAACTAACAAAAAAGAAAATGATACTTCACCCCATTGACTTACAATGGGATTAATGAGATTTTGTTAAGGTACTGTTCTTCTGGATTCTTCTATAGGGAGGTGGGGGTCTGACAGAATCAATGTCACTCTTTGGACTATTTTCATGGTCAGCTCCAGCACGCGGCATACCTGGGCAAGTGCCGGGGCCAAGAGAGCTACTGGGGGCCCACACACGCTGTGCACATGTTCACTCTTCACTTCCTGGGATGACTGCTGTGTCCTGCCCTGTTCCTCCCCTTCTCAGACAAGGCACAGGACAGGCAGAGGTTACTGAGCTGCCTATATGATGCAGCACATTATAGGTTTAACCCTCCCCCTAAGCCACCCCCCTAATCACACCCTGGCCACGCCCAAAAGTTTTATTACTAATAATTATTGCCATTATAATAATAATAAACTCCATATTAAAAAGAATAATAATCCTCTCCATAATAATATAAAAAAAAATGCCCAGCTTGGGATTTGAACTCACAAACATTTTACACCAAATGTAATAGAGATGGAGGCCTCGATCCACCAGGCTATTGGCTTAGTGGATAGTCATGGGAGGATTTTATGTAACTAAGTCTTATACTGTTACACAGTGACACAGGCTCCATGCACTGGTGTATAGAGATACATCTTCTCAGAGATTATTATGGTAATTATTGAGACGACTATTATTATTATTTTTATTATTATTATCATGGAGACAAACATTATTATTATTTTAATAATCTCAAAAGGATTCCCTGCCCAATGTAGTCATTCAGTATAGCAGGTTCTGGCTTTAAAAGTATTTACTAGGCGGGACAACCCCAGCCAGTGCAGGACCTGGAGGGAATATCTGGGACAATCTCCCAGCAGCCCGTGACCGCGGGGGCAGAGGCAAAAAAAATGGGACTGTCCCGGCCATTCCGGGAAAGTTGGGAGCTATGCATGGAGACTGCTCTGTGTGACACCAGGGCTTGCTGCAAACACCACAGGGTGTGTGATGGTATGTGACATGCATGGATGTGTATTACTGATCCATATATTGAGTGTATTGTATGTGTTTGCCTGCATGTGTGTCTGTTTTCATGTATCTGTCTGTGTGTGAGTGTTTGCCTCCATGCGTGTCTGTCTGCATGTATTTGTAGCTATCAGCATGTGTGTCTACCTGTATATGTGAATGATATTAATCATCTCAAATGTACATGAGAAGAAGAGAGGGTTCTGTGTCTGCAGTGATGTGTATTATGAGGTCACACAGCAGATGAGGTGTGTAGTATGAGGTTCCGCGGCAGCTGAGGTGTGTTTTATGAGGTTCCGCAGCAGCTGAAATGTGTAATATGAGGTTCCGCATCAGCTGATTTGTGTAATGTGAGTTTCTGCAGCAGTTAAGGTGTGAATTATGAGGTTCCGCAGCAGCTGAGGTATGTGTTATGAGGTTCCCCAGTGGCTGAGGTGTGTGTTATGAGGTTCTGCAGCAGCTGAGGTGTGTATTATGAGGTTCTGCAGCAGCAGAGGTGTGTATTATGAGGCTCTGCAGCAGCAGTGATGTGTATTATGAGGTCACACAGCAAATGAGGTGTGAATTATAAGGTTCTGCAGCAGTGATGTATATTATGAGGTTCTGCATGCAGCTGAGGTGTGTATTATAAGTTTCCGCAGCAGCTAAGGTATGTATTATGAGGTTCCGCAGCAACTGAGGTGTGTATTATGAGGTTCTGCAGCAGCTGAGGTGTGTATTATGAGGTTCTGCAGCAGCAGTTATGTGTATTACGAGGTTCTGCAGCAGCTGCGGTGTGTATTATGAGGTTCTGCAGCAGCAGTTATGTGTATTATGAGGTTCTGCAGCAGCAGTTATGTGTATTATGAGGTTCTGCAGCAGCTGCGGTGTGTATTATGAGGTTCTGCAGCAGCAGTTATGTGTATTATGAGGTTCTGCAGCAGCAGTTATGTTTATTATGAGGTTCTGCAGCAGCTGAGGTGTGTATTATGAGGTTCTGCAGCAGTTAAGGTGTGAATTATGAGGTTCCGCAGAAGCTGAGGTATGTGTAATGAGGTTCCCCAGCGGCTGAGGTGTGTGTTATGAGGTTCTGCAGCAGCTGAGGTGTGTATTATGAGGTTCTGCAGCAGCAGAGGTGTGTATTATGAGGTCACACAGCAAATGAGGTGTGAATTATAAGGTTCTGCAGCAGTGATGTATATTATGAGGTTCCGCATGCAGCTGAGGTGTGTATTATAAGGTTCCGCAGCAGCTAAGGTATGTATTATGAGGTTCCGCAGCAACTGAGGTGTGTATTATGAGGTTCTGCAGCAGCTGAGGTGTGTATTATGAGGTTCTGCAGCAGCAGTTATGTGTATTACGAGGTTCTGCAGCAGCTGCGGTGTGTATTATGAGGTTCTGCAGCAGCAGTTATGTGTATTATGAGGTTCTGCAGCAGCAGTTATGTGTATTATGAGGTTCTGCAGCAGCTGCGGTGTGTATTATGAGGTTCTGCAGCAGCAGTTATGTGTATTATGAGGTTCTGCAGCAGCAGTTATGTTTATTATGAGGTTCTGCAGCAGCTGAGGTGTGTATTATGAGGTTCTGCAGCAGTTAAGGTGTGAATTATGAGGTTCCGCAGAAGCTGAGGTATGTGTAATGAGGTTCCCCAGCGGCTGAGGTGTGTGTTATGAGGTTCTGCAGCAGCTGAGGTGTGTATTATGAGGTTCTGCAGCAGCAGAGGTGTGTATTATGAGGTCACACAGCAAATGAGGTGTGAATTATAAGGTTCTGCAGCAGTGATGTATATTATGAGGTTCCGCATGCAGCTGAGGTGTGTATTATAAGGTTCCGCAGCAGCTAAGGTATGTATTATGAGGTTCCGCAGCAACTGAGGTGTGTATTATGAGGTTCTGCAGCAGCTGAGGTGTGTATTATGAGGTTCTGCAGCAGCAGTTTTGTGTATTATGAGGTTCTGCAGCAGCTGAGGTGTGTATTAAAAGGTTCTGCAGCAGCAGTTATGTGTATTATGAGGTTCTGCAGCAGCTGAGGTGTGTATTATGAGGTTCTGCAGCAGCAGTTATGTGTATTACGAGGTTCTGCAGCAGCTGAGGTGTGTATTATGAGGTTCTGCAGCAGCAGTTATGTGTATTATGAGGTTTTGCAGCAGCTGAGGTGTGTATTATGAGGTTCTGCAGCAGCAGTTATGTGTATTATGAGGTTCTGCAGCAGCTGCGGTGTGTATTATGAGGTTCTTCAGCAGCAGTTATGTGTATTATGAGGTTCTGCAGCAGCAGTTATGTGTATTATGAGGTTCTGCAGCAGCTGATGTGTGTATTATGAGGTTCTGCAGAAGCTGAGGTGTGTATTATAAGGCTCCGCAGCAGTTGAGGTGTGTATTATAGGGTTCAGCAGTAGCTGAGGTGTGTATTTGAGGTTCTGCAGCAGCTGAGTTAAAGTTTTAGTTTTATTACTTGGCAGAGGGGAGGGGCACAAATTTTTAGGTTTGCCCTGTTGGTTAAATGACCTCAAAACTGCCCTGACCGTGGCACGGGTGTTTGGGATGATAAACTGGGGAATATTTCAGGGAACAAGAGACTGTTTTAGGTTTTCAATTTTTAATGCTGGCACGTGAGTTAACTTCAAAGGGGTCCATTGAGACTCTGTCACTCAGGGGTCTACTGAAACCTGGAGCCGGCCCTGACCACTTCAATGTATATACTGCACTAATTTATCTACAGTCCGACACCACCTTGATTTTCAGAGCTAACTATCTCTTTGCTTTGATATCACAGCTGAGCACAGCATCACATGGGCATCTAAGAACAATACCATCTCTCTAAGCTGGGAGGGCAGTGTTATTATCTTATCCACTAAGTACTCTAAGAGGTTTGTATTGTCATCTTCTACATTGCAACTGGAGAAACAGAATTGGGTCTTATCATCAGCAGTAACTGTGATAAAAGTCTGTGCCCCCTGTGTAGAGTTCTGACAATTCTGCTAAATTATATTTATCGGGGGTATAGGGGGGACTTGGCCCTTCTTTGTTTTTGTGTACTGAGCTGTGTTTGGGACATGGAGATACCTAACCTGTTTATGATTTATTTGTGTTCTGTATATATCAGTTCTAGGGAAAAGGGGGGTGATTAGGATTTTTTTATGTTTTTTTACATTTGTTACTATTTTTAATATCCCCTAGGGTACTTTAACCCTAGGTTGTCTGATATATCCTACCATATACTGCCATACTACAGTGGGAGGGGGAAAATGCTTCTTCACAATGTAACAGGAAGTGAATCTGCAGCATGCAGGGACACTGATAAAATAATCATAGCCCTCCGGCTCATTAGCATAATTATAAAAGTTGATTTTAGAAGGAAGAAGGCCATGGATAACAAATACACAAAGATAACAAAGATAACAACAGTCACGGTGCCTGGATCCATGAGTATGTACCACTGGTTTATCATGCTTCATTTTGATGGTAGATCTTCTTTAAATGGTTTTGACTTCTAAATTCTGACCAGTAGATTGCCATGCAAAACTGGCTTTCATCCAAATTCTACACATGTGATATTGAATTAAACACAAGTTTTTATACATATCTAAGCTGGGATTTTCACAGTGATTATCACTAGTGACTATGCTGCAGCTCCGGCACATGAGATTTATGGGATCTGCATAGCTCCCTCCCCCCAATTTATACTTTTCCATGATTCTGCTACATGGAGTTATGGAGCTCATACCTGTCTGATGGAAAATCCACTGAGCTTGTGGTTCATGTACTTTCTTTATGTGTCAGTGACTCTAGCAGATCACGTTTCTTGCATTGTGTAGATTCAGTGCTGAAGGATAGTTGTAGAGGTGAACTTTGTATTTACAGGTGCCCGCAGCTCTGTGGCATCCTGCATTTCCATATTTAAGCTGTTTGAGCCCATAGTAAAAGCTACATAATAATTAAAGGGGTATTTCAAACAGGACATTCACATTTTATTTCATTTAATTCATTTGTAATATATATTTAAATCTTCAATTGGATGTTATTGAAATAAATATACTTGTGTAAAGATCATTTCCAAGAAATGTAGACATAGAAACGAGATAGTGGTCCTTGGTTATGACCACCACTGCATTCTTCCAGCCATGGTCATACATGCTCTATTGGGGCCTACAGGCCACCTGGATTCAGTGCTCATTTCTACAGGACGGCTGTGGGACAGGTGGTAACTTCATATGCAAAAATAATTTTTTTCTATGCAATCTTTCCAGTATTGAAACGTGGTTGCATTCAAGCACCAAAAATTCAAAGGGACTGCATGGCTAGATTTATAGTAAATTATTTTCATATAGGAACATTTTTTAACCCCTTCATTCCTGCCATATGGCTATATACATCCTATTTGCACATTCCCCGTTTATAAATGCCATGACAGTGACCAACTTCAAAGGCTACATCTTCTGAACCCTGGCACCTAGAAACAATAGAAACAGATATATCCAGTTTTAAAGCTGTAGTAAAAAAATATTTTTATATACAGATTTCTATTTCCGAGATGTCCGGATGTTGGATTCTCTTGGATGTGGATTCTAACTGCCAGAGTTCAGGAGATATAGGCTTTTAAGAATATAAGAATTAGCTTACAATTTGCTAAATTGCAGAAGTTCATGAACCCTCTGCATTAGTAGCTGAACTTGGAAAAAGGGTGATGGAATGGTGCTGTACATATTTATATCATATGTTGGTGAAAGTTTACTTAGTTTTACTACTTATTAAAATAAAAAACTTTAATCAGAAAAATGACGAAAAAAGCTTATTTTTTAACATCATTTGTTGTCCACTTTAAATTATTTTTATTTACTGCTGTAGATAATACATGTCATATAATTTTCTAATAATAAGGCATCTAGAGTACAGACAGTTTCCGACTTAAGAATACCCGACTTACAGACATCCCCTAGTTACAAACCTCTGTCCACTGTGACCTCCGGTGAAACTGGATGGATGCTGTACTCTGGTCCCTTGCTGCAATGCCAACTGTAAGAGTTATCAAAGGTGTCTGCAATAAAGCTTTATTGCTCAACCTTGGTCCCGTGACAATCCAACATTTTCAAAATCCAATTGTCACAGGGACTAAAAGAAAAATTTGCCTGGAGCAATTACAAAATATACCTGTTCCAACCTAAGAATAAGTCTACAGAACCTTGTACGTAACTCGGGGACTGCCTGTATAGCATTTAGTATAGCCAAGGGCATAATGCCTTGGGGTGGGAGGTCCTCTGAAAGGGGTTGTCTTCAAGAGAAGTTTCACTGTATATGTAAAATAGATATTAAAAATAATGATTGATATATAAATAAATATAAGATATGGATCTTCCTTTAATTATTTATGATAATAAATACTGTACTGTACTTTTGTGGTGATATTTTTGGGGGTTTGAGCTCCAGTCTGATCTAGATACTAAATTCGTTTGGGCATGTAATTGAGTTAAGTGAAATTTAAGGATCAAACTGTGTTGGAATAGTCCATGGACAGTTGCACATTTGAGTTTAACTGGGTCATATGGTTGAACAGGGAGAGATTTCCTAATATGTGAATTTTGTGGCCATTTGTCAAGTTTAGGAGGAAGACAGATTTATAGAAAATATATAGAAAATGATTGCTAAATAGATGTAAGAGGAATAGATTAGTTATAGTGATAGATATTTGCATACATAGATATGATAGTGATACAAACACAGACAGATACATTGATATTCTATCCAGATGTAGCAAGAAGTATCTTTCTTTGTATCTCTTCTTCACTCTGGTGTATAATATATGTCACCCTGGGGGGCACTGACTGCATTTCTCTAACTCCTGGCAGTTGACCCTCATCTATTTTAAAGATGCCCCCCTCCTCCTCCTCCTTGTCTGTCATGGTTCAGGCCGGCAAGTTCTCCTAATTCCTGAGCCAAATGGGGCAATTACAATCTCAGTTACCAAATGGTGACCAGATGCTTCTCCCTCTAACACTGGAGATGTAATGAGGTTCTTGGGTGTAACCTCGAGACGTCTGTATTCACCTGCACTGGATGAATGCATGAACCAGACTTGTCTGGGTCACCATCGCCTGGGGAACAGTGTGTGGGGTGCAATGTCTTACATGAAATATTACCCGATCAGTAGCATGCATGAAATAAAGTAGCTCTTTCTGCGTCACTTAAACCAGTAGATGGAGTAGACCTAGCACGACAGAGAGCCCAGAGGAAAGAACTGAGAATAGACTTCCATTATAACGCAACACAATAATATCATGACTAACATATTGGGAAGACCAGAAGGGGGACCCAGCTGTCCTAGAGCCCTGAAAGGAAAACTACATGTCTCTTATAAAAGGATTAGAGAGGAACTACTCTATCATCATACTCAATTCAGGAATCTGGGAAAGCTGGGCCACAACCTTTTTACGTTTATAATAGCTGTCGTCAAGGTCAGGTGGCGAGTACTTACTGAGAGCATGGGGAAGTGGCTTCTTTAAGTGCTGCCTTCCTGAACATGGACATAAGACTGTAAATGACAATAGGAATACGTTCGGCTTCACACCCTGCAGAGGCATCAATAGACCTGGATGTCTCTACAGAGTAGATGTCTACAACCTGTGGCTCTCCAACTACTGCTCCCAATATGATCAATTGAAGAAAATACCAATTCATTCTATATTGGAGAGAGTGCTACCTAAAAGCAGACAATTAATTTATGATTGCCTTCATTTCCAAATATATTCCCATAACTTCTCATTGAATCCCAGAATCCCTGTGGCCGAGTGCTAGTGGAAGGGTGCAGCTTCCAAATTAGGGAGGGAAGGGCTCTGCTGCTCAATGTGAATCATGTCCTGTGGGAATTTGGCTCTCATACGGAGCCAGAAAAAGTGGGACCACCTGGGAATAATTAGGAGCGCTGCTCTGTATGAATCACGGTACACTGCTGCACTGAATGCCTCATTGAAATACATCAGGCGGATGATTGAACTCTGACCCTTCTCTCTGGCATTGCTTAATGCTCGCTGGACGCTGCTCTGGAGAAAATTCTAACCCACGAGAAGAAACTGGAAAAGAAGCAAAAACCTAAAACTAGAGGAAATGAGCAAAGGAAAAAACGCTGCCCTACGGCATGGAAACTGCCAGAAATACTGGTATATGCTCCTCCATACATTCTCACATCACATCCATTCTGTATTCATTCTGTACAGTAGATGACTGAAATACAGCAAACAATAAGTAATAATAATTATATTGTGGCAAGGGGGAGGTAATAACAAGCATCATAACAGTGTTTACTGAGATTAGGCCCCCAAAGGCACTACATCTCCCACAGAGGATTCCAGCGAGGTCCAATTAGGCCATTCTGACAGCGAACAAGAATCCATCAGAGTAATGGTTCTGCTCTGCATGTAACCAGAGTATGATACATTTCATACAAATAGCTGAGGAATGGATCACGACCTGGAATGTCCCGGTTATGTCTTCATAACTAACACCCCATATATTACTTCATAAATGCTCCACATTGACATAGTAGAAGCCAATCACCATGGAAATAAGGGCAAGCACATACAACATCCCCGATGCACGGGTTACCATGACACATCACCTCTTGTCTCACCCACAGTCATTGTACCTTTGTGTCACAGGTTTGGAATGTGACAAGTTTTACTGTGCAAAAATATCAAAAAGTCAAGGCACTGGATGGAATCTGATGTGAAAATAAGAACCTAGACATTATTACATGTAGATACATTTTGTACATAAATACAGTAAAGTCCAAACTTTACACTAACACTAACCCCCATAGTTTACCTAATACTTACCATCATCATTCACTAATGTAATGCTTCGTGTAGGATATAATAAAAATATTAATAATAATAATATTTGTATAAGGTAATAATATTCCACAGCACTTTGCAGATCATGAGGGACATGTACAAACAAAATAAGACATTACAGGGTAATAACTTGGTTAGATGAAACAATAGGAGTGAGGGCACTGCTCTACAATCTATGAGATGTCTTATATTAACATAATGTACAGTGACACTGCATCTCCTTTAATACACTGCAATTGAACCAAGACACTGAAAGAGTAAGAGCTAGCAGAAAGAGGTAAAGTTTCATTAGCGGTTAATGAAAAACTGATGATTTTGTTGTGTGTCAGTTTTTCACATGCAATTTGGATCAGTTTTTAATACTTTTTTGTATAAAACAATTAACCCTTAAAGGACATCTACCACCAGGATGAATGACTGTATGCAAATGAGCCCGAGGGGATCCAGGTTCCATAGGTGTTAATGGAGCCTGGAGCACCTCAGGCTCATTTGCATAGAGTCTTTCATCCTGATGGTAGATGTCGTTTAATTAAAAAACACATTACACACGAATTGGGGGAATTTATTAATGTTGTGTACAAGTTCTCTTTTGTGACTCCTGATTTCAGTGTGATAATAGGATCGGGAAGTAAGAGTTCTCCTTACGGAGACTGCCAATTAAAGGACACCTGTCATCAGGTCTCTGTCACTTGTCCTGTCACTTTTACCTGTTGGAGCAGCTCACAAGGATCCCATCCCAGCCTTTATCTAGTTATTTCATACATTAATCATTATAAAATCATCTATTCTTTATTATGTAAATGAGGCTGGTCACATGGTCAGAGGCAGTGATGTCACCCCTGTTCCCCCTCCCCTCTCCTCTCCCTGCTCATGTCTGTGTGTAATGTATAGTAAAGCATGGCTAGTGTGTGTGCTGCATCTGCTGACATGCTGCATCCTCCTAATATACAGGTGAGAGACACAGACATCAGCTACACATGAATCTGACATGTTCTGCTGTAACATGGCTGCCTGGAGCTGTTGTATCTCTCCTATAGACACACAGGCTGCAGGGGGCGTGGCCACCAGCACCAGGAAGCACACCATTATACAGCCTCACATCATTATACAGGCTGTCAGTCATGCACTGGGGGTGTGGCTGTACCTCCCACTCATGAATAGAGTGGACAGCTTGAATATGCTAATGCTTCATTGGACATTTCACAGGTCATTTGCATACAGCTTTAGGACCTCATTGCTTAGGTTTACAGTCATGTAGAGGGACAATAAGGGGTTGGGGCAATGCTCTCTAATGGCAGTTTATGAAAAAATATTTAGTTTAGAGGGGTTATTTTGCATGACGGGTTCTCTTTAAGGCCACCTTATAGGTGTGTGAAGACTTATAGCCATTAAGGCTCCAGGGAAAATATGCAAATATGTTTTTAAGGATGGGTTAAGGAAAACCACGCCTCTTTTAGCTATCTTGTAAGGCAGCTCTCTTGACATCAAGCATGACTTTCAGGAAGCCTGAAGCCTGAACAATGAAGGATTTTTATATTAGGATGCACAGCCTTAATTTATTTGGTGCACCAAGGGGAGGGGCATTCATTATTGATTTTCAGACAAAAAACTGTCTTTTCTTTCCCCTTGCTTTGCTGGTTGCACCATATTGATAACTGCCTACCCAAATGTGTGTAAATAGAAGCAAGCCCAATCCAGGAAGGGTTCAGAAAGATTACACACCTGTTTTTGGTATAAATGTTTCCTAAAAATTGCACCCAAAACAGGTCTAATAAAGCTGTTTGTACTCACACTGTAAATCAGTTGAAACTGGTACAAAATGCAAAACCTTGGAATCTTACTAATAAAACCTGCTACTAAAGCATTCTTACCCCCCCCCCCCCCCCTCCCCATTGGCAGGCATTTATCAATTTGTGCGCAGGGTCCGTTTTTTTTTGCTGCACAAATTGTGCTATATTTTACACTGGAATGTCGGATTGTGAGCAAGGGGTTAATGAATTGGTGCAGTATCAAAAAGGTGCAGAACTGTCTCCACATTCATGGCGGTGAAATAGAACTCCGTAGACCAGCTTTTTGCTGTGAGCCAAAAGTTGCGTCAAAACAGGGTTGGGGAACTTGATTGCAGAAAAACTGTCGGATTCCCAAGCTGCGCCAAAATTGTGCGCTCAAAATAAAAAATTATTTGTAAGTGTCAAAAAAGCACCAGTATTTTGGTGCCGACACTTCATAAATAAGGCACAATAGGTGCAGCAAGGGGAAAAAATCAGAAAGTCAATAATTAATGCCCCCGTTGGATCAGTAGCTATTTTTGTGTGTGGGCCTGTTTACACTATGGATAGTATTTGGATGCATTGAGCTGTGCAGGTTTGCTTTTCCATGTACTAATGCCCCCGTTGTGCCATGCATTTTTAATGCGTCCCAAAATATGTGAACGGGACTTTTTTATGCACTTTTTTAGGAAAAGTCGAATATTCTGCACGTTTCTTGTAGCAGTGAGAGCGTACATAAAAAATGTATGTCTGAATAAGGCCATAGAATATAATGGGTCAGATTCATTTCTGTAACAATATAAAATATTTGAGTGTAAAGCTTCTGTGAGCTAACAGGGAAACATGTAAGATTGTATCTGGAGTTCTTATTGTGACTAGAGAACAAGAAATGATTGTAGATGCAGATCTGGGAGTATGGACCATGGTCACAAAATAAGGTCACGGTCCAGCCAGGTTCCCGTCCGTGACCTTATTTTGTGAATTCTACATACCTCAGCAGAAAGGTGGCCTGTGCCTCATCCAACATATACGGCAGAATATGGGAAGGTGAGCTGGTGTTCTACTACATAGTATGGACCATTGTGCCAGAATCAGTACAGTGCACCAGTACCAGGGTTACTGAACACTCCTTAGAGATTTGACCTGTGAAATGTTGTTCTGCAGCGCTTGCACATTGGGATATATACCACCTGGAGTTGCCAGCTCTCCAGAGGAAAATCACACCATGGTCAGTGGTGCCAAATATTTGCTGTCACCAGAAGTTTTCTAATTAAAAAATGAATGTGTTCAGGGAATGGCAGTGAGAAATATATTTATACATCGCCAGGCTGCTCGGGCCACATAGAAATGACCTTCACCAGTCAGACAGTAATTGAAGATAATTGCTCCTCATTCAGCTACACAGAGCAGGTCCCTCTGAAGGAGCGGCCCACATCCAAATCTGCTACTGATGAGTCCACCCTGAGGAGTTAAGCAGAGATATGCTCAGTAACCACAGAATAAAATATGAAGTATTATGATAAAAATAAACTCATAATGAATTACATTATTATATACTATTCCAGCAGTCCTTGTTCTTGCACACATCTTCTTATTTGTCCACACTCTTATTGTTACCCTTTTTTCTATCTCTCTGGCACTTGACTTTTGTTTCAATTTACCTCAGGATATTTGGAGCAAATAGCTTTTTCAAACCAGAATAACATAGAATCATGTACAATTATTTCATTAATACATCATTTTTTTATTGTAATTTACATCAGTAGTTGATTTATTGATGGTGCTTACAATTTTTTTTATAATATCCTGATTTAATTGTTTATTTATTTCTGATTGTGTGTTTTTATTGTGATAAAAGTTTTATTCATTAGATACCATTATTTTAATTTAATTCTAATATATAATATTATTGAACGTACGTCATTTTCATTTAACAATGTTTTATGGTGATCATTTCATTCTACAACATCAGATCAGTGATTATGCTGCTTTTGCTTTACACAAGTACTTTCTAGTACACCAACCGTGGAGGTTTTTGATACATAAACCATAGAAATCACGGCATTCATTAGTTCTTAGTAGTATGAGCACCATCTGCTGTGTGTAAAGGGAATTACAGTCAACATTAATAAAATTGCCTTTAACCTGAGGTCACAGCCACCCAAGTTTAGTAAATATGCATCACCTCCTAGTGATCACATTACAGCAGCTTTATAGTAAAGCCGTATTACTTTTAAGATGATGGCAGTGGTGCCATGTGATCCACGTCAGGATCCTAAAAAGTGGCACTCTGAGGTGTTAGTGATGACAAATTTTCCTCCAGGACTCAATTTTCTGTACAGTTTAACAGTTTAATACTAAGATGAGCAGTTTTGAGAAAAGTGGAATTTACATTTTTGCTGTTTTTCCAAGGGCCACATTTTTACAGATTAAGGGCAAAGATTAAAAATATGATTTCCCTTATATGAGATAATAAATAGGAAAGATATTAAGAATTGGAGTTAATGTTCTACATTTACAGATCTATAATACGAAAGACACTTTGTAAAATGCTAGAGACAATATTATAAAATGCATAACTTATCACTAACAAGAAGGAAAAATACATTTTTACCTTATTATCTTAATGAACATTTTGTTTTTGATGGTAGGAACTTTATTTCAAACTCCATTCAAGATCGTAACGTATTATAATACTGGACATACACATGCAGCTTGAGGTTCAGTTTTTATAATGCAAAACTTCTGAAAAATAAGAATAACATAACGGTATCAAAAAAATTCTAATTAGTAATTTAGAGAAAAAAGAAATAAATACCAGCCAGTAAAAGACACATCAGCATTATCAAAGATTTAAAACCATATTGGGGCTGATGTATAATTGTTTTTTTTTTTTTTTTGTATATGTGTGCCATTGTTTTGGCGCTGTTATGGTACAAATGCTGTTTTGCGACTTTCCATTGCACCAAATGAACATAGGACATTGAAAAGTCATTTTGACATGGACCCTGCCTGCACCAAATTCATTATGTGCATAGACAGGTTTTCACATTGGAACTGAATTCATTAATTGTACGTTTCCGTTTAGGTGCAAGTTTTGGTGCAAATTGGAGCTCATTTTTCATGGCCTTTCGAACGGAAAACAGGCAGTGTTTTTTTTCCCTTTCTGCGCCTCTTTGCGCCTGAATTTATGAAGTGTCTGCGCTACACTTTTCCGACACTCTCAACTCCTGCTTGTGAATCCACCAGTTTTCTGAGGCTTCTATTTTTCCAACACGTTTTGGCATAATTTGTGGCGCAAAAAGAGAGCAGCTAAAAGCTGGTCTAGGGAGTTCCAAACTTTTTAATCCTTGCGCCAATTCATTAATCTCTTGCACCACAAACTTACATCTCACTGAAAAATATAGCACCCTGTGCCAAAAATAAGAAATGCCTCTCATTGACTGCAGTCCCCACCCTGGTCTATACGATGTGACTTTTGATAATATTTTGCAACTTTTTATGCGACTTTCTCATAGTTTAAGAAAACTGACAGTAGATTAATAAAGGGTCTAAGCCACTTTAATGGATCTTATGGCAGATGAAGTCCAAAGACAGACATAGAACTGTCCGAAGGAGCCACCTAATGATAATTTATCCCCAGTGAATGTTTCTAGAAATGGCAATTCATTATTTACAGATACTAATATTAAAAGACATACATTAATATTTTATTTATTAATAAATAAAATAAACCGTCACATTTCCTCTATGTATCCAAAAAATAAAACCCATTTCTATGAACTTCAATTAATATCATTAATAAAGACATTGAATACCTACAATATAGAGATAGCTCTGATGCATCTTACTTAGAAAAAGCTAATTCTTACACATTCATAATTAATACATTTTTTTGTTCCATATCTTAATATAAAAATAACATAATATTGCTAATACAGTTAAAATGTTTAGTTCATTGACTGTTGGTACATGTTTTTATGGTTAACTGCATGTAATATTTCATTTCTTTATAACATTAATATTAGAAAATTAATTATTGTGAACATTATAATTATTTTTGATAAATTATTATTATTGTTGTTGTTATATTATTTTATTTAAAATTTTCTATTTATTCTTTATCTTCCTGGTAGAAATTACAATGAACTTCTACTGAAGCACGCAAATTTTATAAGAGATTTATAGGAAAGTTTACACAATTTGTGATAACAGAAAATTATAAAATTATCCAGATTGTCTGTTTTATATATTTTTTCTAATGTCTTTGTTAACTCAATTGGGATCTTTATTGAAAGAATAAAAACGAAAACAATTTTTAGCTGTATGTGTACCAATAAAATACCAGAATATACGTCATGAATATTTGTATTTGAGAATTTACATTAAACTAAATCATAGCTAGTAATTAAAAGAATAGAAATATAAATGAATAAATATATAAATATTTCATAAAATATACAATAAATCAGGAAGACATATGCACTTACACAATGTGTAAAGTTCTGCCTTCTAATGTGCAGAATCAGAAAGCAGCCGAGCAGCTGACTTACTGTGCAGAACTCCTGGAGGCAGTGAGTCGCTAATAATTCGCCTCTTATATGAGAGCCTGACAGTGAAATGAAATAATGATGAAAACAAACAAAATCTGGAAGTTTCGTGTTTACGTTTCCTGATGAAGCGACAATTGTGTTATGTTTTCAGCTTTATTATTTACATTGTAAACAGTTCAGTTGTGAAAGAAAAATAAGAGAAAAAAAAACCTTTCCACTTTACTAGGAAAATATATGACAACCCCCCTTCCCCCATCTGCCAGTTCAGGGGAATGTAGACAGACACAGGCAGCATTAATATAAGACCTCATTCTCATCCTGCCCCCACCACACAAGTAGTCATCATTCTGAAAATTTATATAACTACGTAAATATTTTGATGATAGTAATAATATTAATAATCTAATAATAGTCACCATCATTATAAGTAGTAGTATCAATGAATCAATCAATTTTACTGCATATATATATATATATATATATATATATATATATATATATACATGCTACAATACTACTACAATTTGTCCTCTTGGATTTTGGGTTTGGAATATTGTCAAGGACAAACGGACAGCAGGTGTAAAGTAATCTACTAGACGAGGTTCATACATTTGTGGTAGTTTTAATGTAGGCTTTAGATACAAACACAGGCAGAGACCTAAAAGGAAGAAAATATGTAAAGGGAAGACCACAGAACTTCAAAGATAATACTAATAAAAGTTTATACACACTTCTACAAATAGATGCAATGATAATTCATACCTTTGCATGTACTTTATCTTCATGCTGTTATTATATAAATCAGAATTAGACAAAGAAGAAATCCAAAATAATGTATAACAATCAGACTACCATTATGATACGCCTTTTCAACATTTTAGTAGGACAAGGAGAAATTTAGAGCCAAAACCGATACAAGACAAAGGGGTCTTTAAAATGTTCTCTAAGCCTTGTGTTGAATCTTTATTTCCTGATATCCAATCTATCCCATTTGATATTTCTCATTACTATTACTACTCATTTTTACCAACTTTTTACTCTGATGCCACTTAGTTGTAAATGGATTCTGCTTCTAGAATTTGTATATTAACCCAAAATGTAAATTGTTCTTTAATAAAAAATCATCCAGCTAGAAGGGTTTTTGTTTATTTTACTCTTCCCAGATGGGACAAATTCTGAGAATTGATAACATTCCACTCAATGCACCCATTCACCACCCTAGTACCTTCCAAGGCCACACAGAGCAAAGTAGAAGAGAGGAGTAAAGGTGCTTCATGGATCATCACATTTACAGGATCTAAATAAGATTACTGGAATCTGACAGTCACTGGTTTCTAGAAATTCCATGTTGAAGTTTTTAAGGAAAAATAATCTAGAATCTTTGTAGCTCAGTTCTGGATGCAGCAAAAATCAGGCTATATTTGAAAAGAGAAAAAAAAATAAAAGCAATATTTTATGATGTCTCCTCCAAATGTAAATAACATATTATTAGTGGTGACCATTTACCACTACCACATAATCATATAACACACGGTCGAGGCTCCACATTATAAGAGAACATTATCATTATATCAACAGAGGATTTTCCACTCATCTGGAAGAAAATTAAACATGAAAGACTTTTACTGAGTTTTATATCTACCATATATTTTGTTACCTAATGCTTATATCATTATATATTTCTTTCACATTGTTAAATATAACGTCTATCATGTTCTCCATATTTGGCTTCATGGCATTGTAACATTTTTAGAATATTCTGTAATCTGCAAAAATCTGATCTTCTTCTTAAATGTTGTTAAATATTCAAATAATATAATATTTTGTGTTATGATTAGAAATTACATTTATGATTTTTCATTAAAAAGTATTTACAAATAAAAATGACAGCAAATGGCACATGCCACAGCACCTACATTTGACTATCACTGTTCCTGATCGGTCCACATATATTTAAGGTTGGTGAAACAGAATATCATAGTGTTTAACCTGTTGAATTCCTGTGCTGCACAGTTGGATTCATAAAGTATGGTGGATGTGATAACCTCATGGAGAGCTTATGTTTATGTATGTCTTGAATAACAGGCTTGGTTTGTTATCATGACACAAGTATCATAGGGAGGGTCTCACCTCGCTTGAATTTGGTGCCACTTACAACACATGTCTGCCCCGGCCTCCCCTAAATCTTTCAGCACAACAGGGCGTTCTCTCTTCAGTCCACTCAGTGGGTAAGTACACATGTAACTGGGTGTCCTTAGCAATGACCCAACGCTGCTCCATTATTTGAATGTTTCACTAAGGCCTCTGTGACCCCAGAAAAATATGAGATGCTAGTAAGTGATAGCAACTAAGAGAAAGTCTCAGAAGATGTCCCAAGATAGGTGAGGGGAAAAGCGAATAACCCATAGACCAAAAACAATATGTGCCCCCAACTTTTACACTGTCCTGTTTTTTTCCCCAATGTTTAGTCTTTGTTCACCCCGATGAAAGATGGAAAGAGTTTTGGCTTGATCACTGAAGAAAACTTTGGCTTTCCACTGGCTCCTCCTGAGGGGGAAATGTTGCCTTTGTGGGTACAAAGATAGATATGGGCTAGAATCAACCACAGAAAAAACCTTTTCAGAATACTTCACTGCTGCTCTTATTATTAAGAATCTATCCCATAACTCTTATTGCTGATTTTGCTTTGGTTTTATTTGGTTTAGGACCAGTTCAAAAATAAGTTTTTAGTATTTTGCATCAGTTATTGTGAGATAAACCAGGAGTGAAGATACAGATGAAGTACTAACCTTTTCAATATATTGTACCTTTTCCCTGAGGAGTCTCTATACCTGTCTTGTCTCCCAATAACCTATACAAAAACGGATGACATAACTGAAGTGTAAACTCTACTTTATTGGAAGTCATTAAAAGTGAATATTTTAGCAAAATATTCAGCCGTTTATTCTCCACATCCAGTCCCAGTAGAGAGTAGTTACTTTCCTGCTCCCCTCTTTATAGACTGAAGGGGTTAATGGAAAATGTTGACATTTGGCGGTGCAGGAATACTGATTTACATGGGGAAAGCTGAGCCTCTGTGACTTCAAGGCCTCATAAACTTGTCTTCCACACAGCGACTTTATATCTGCATTGACACTTTAATGTGGCCAATAAAGTCCCTGAGCTGCGGCCGCCTTGTTATAATGTGGTAATTAGTATCCATTAATATTCTGTACGTGGCGGTGATTTAAGGACTTTATTTAATGAAACTCAAATTTAAGGGAGAAAAAGGGGGTAGGTAAATCTTTGGCCTAAAACATGCGCTATATTTAGGTCCATGTATCTTCATGGATTTTTGAGCATTCATTATCAAGTTATACAAATTTCTGAAGAGTTATTTTCAGAATGGAATTTATACTTTCCACCAATTTGTCCAGATACTGATATCTGCCCCCCCCCCTATTTACCATAATAAAAAAGTTAAACTGTATCTTCCTCAGAGAAGAATGGAGGTGACTCTATATCAGGGGAAGATATTTTTAATGTGTAAAGATCCTTCTGAGGTGCCCAGAGCTCCAAAACCCAAGTTTTTGTTAACCTAATAAAATGCAGGAAAAAAAATTGGAAAGTTAAACTAAGAGAATCACGTGCAAACTCAAATAAATGCAGGCAAGTCGCGTAACCTGACACTGAGCATAAGAAAAAATATACTGGAGAACTCTACAATACTTACTACTTAATACTTATTAAGTTATTGCCTGCTGGACCACTGAGAGGAGGAACATTAGAATTATGGCTTCTCTGTACTAATGAACTGGTATTAATATTAACAAATATTGATTTGTAAAATGCTACAGAATTTGATGGTGCTATATAAATAAAGATTATTATTATCATACACATAGAGTAATTGCAGATAAGGAATACAGCTAACAAAGCATTACAGGCGGTCCCCTACTTAAGCACACCTGACTTACAGACGACCCATAGTTAAAGTCGGACCCCTCTGCCTACTGTGACATCTGGTGAAGCTCTCTGGATGCTTTAGTGTAGTCCCAGACTGCAAAGATCAGCTGTGAAGTGTCTGTAATGAAGCTTTATTAATACTCCTTGGTCCAATTACAGCAAAACATTTTGAAACTCCAATTGTCACTGGGGCAACTGGATCTACCATTATAAAATATACAGTTTCGACTTGCATACAAATTCAACTTAAGAACAAACCTACGGACCCTCTCTTTTATGTAACCCGGGGACTGCCAGTATTACTGACTCTCTTCATAGTGGTATTATTTTTATAATGTATGGCAAAATCATTGGGGCGCCCTATAAAATCTGTACACTCTATAGCTGGGGTTATGTATAGTAGTCGCTTACATGGCTTTGTATGTTTGTATGGCTTTATTACTGGGTTATTTTTATGCTACATAGTGGTTTACACTTTATGATGTTATTATGTTCATGCTTTATGGAAGTATTGCTAGGACACTATATTTTGGTACTGTTTACACACTGGGCACTCAATGGACACTGTACAATGACATTATTCTTATGCTGGATGACACTTTTGCCAAGGTAGCGTATGTTTTATCATGTGGCTATTGTTTGACTGCGTCAATTTTCCCTCCCCTCCATACACAGAGGTCCTAACATACTGGATTTCCAGTTAAGTTCCCCTTCATTCGTGCCAGCAGCTAAATGACCAATGGCCGTTCTATATTTAGAGTGATGGACTCTGATCTTTAGTAAGCATCTCCCCGAGATGAGTTTTTTCCACAAGATAATTAACCTTTTCATTGACATCACTTTGTCCTACAGCCAAATGACTTTCCCCCAGCTCATCAATATGACATTAACCAGAGGCTCGCCATACTTGCCTGCAGTTTAATGCATACTTCACAGGGCGGATGATTTTTAGACGATAGAGCTGCAATCCAGAGACATAACTGGGGACACAATATATTATCTCATATGAGAATTCTTCCTTTTACTCCCCAGTTATTGTATGCTCTAATGAATGGCTCTAAAAAGCCTTAGGTCCATGCAGAGCATAGATTTTGAACCCCAATATATAGGGAGTGCACAAAACAGAGAGAAAGACATTGGGGGTCATTTACTAAGGGCCCGATTCGCGTTTTCCCGACGTGTTACCCGAATATTTCCGATTTGCGCCGATTGTACCTGAATTGCCCCGGGATTTTGGCGCACGCTATCGGATTGTGGCGCATCGGCGCCGGCATGCGCACGACGGAAATCGGGGGGCGTGGCCGAGCGAAAACCCAACGGATTCGGAAAAACCGCTGCATTTTTTTAAAAAATTGTGTTGCGAAAATTTCACTCACCTTCATCCAGGATAGGCCGGTGTATTTCAAGGCATTCCAGCGGACTACAGCGCAGCAGCGCCACCTGGTGGACGGCGGAGGAACTACCATCATGAATCCCGGCCGGACCCGAATCCAGCGCAGAGAACGCGCCGCTGGATCGCGAATGGGCCGGGTAAGTAAATCTGCCTCTATATGTGGAATCTCCTTAAGAAAAAACTCCCCACCAGGTAAAGACTGTTCTGCTGTTGTCAATGTTACAAATTTGTATTTAACAATTTCATAGCTGAACCTGCTGGTCATAGGCTAACAAATACAATTTTCACTGAGGATGTCACACAGTTTTCCCGCAGAATACTTTATGGCATTGGCAACTCTTATATATACGAAACATAGATAGTCTGGAGGAAGTGGATAGCCTGGATTTTAGCAGGACCATGTCAGCTTATTATAGGCCACCCGGGTTATTAAACTGATTTTATAGACCCTCTACCTGTAATGTCTGGCACATTCCTATGTATTAATGACCCAGAGCAGAGACCTGGGGTCCTGCCCTGTCATTCCCAGGATCAGACTGCATCCACAGACCTGGAATGAACTCCCTGGGGTATTGTTCTCCTGACACTTCCTGTATTCACTCCCTACATCTCCCATTCACAGGAATTGGACAGATTGGAGAATTCTTCCCCATCTTCCCAGGACCCTGCCCTTATGGAATGACTGCCATCACATTGAAAGCTGCTTTATTGATATGCAGGTTGCCATTTAGAATCCATCAGCACTGTATAGACAGTCATATCCCTTACAAATCTGCTATGTTGTTAACTGCAACTGAAGCAACGGAGGCTTAGTAACAATGTATCAGCTGAGACAATTATCTGCACGTTTTAGTGACAAGAGCCGAGGATTATGATGTAGGACAATACAACATGGTGCCCTGTGCACAGAATCAAACTGGCCCTTCGGTGGGCCCCCTACAACTGGTGTTACGGCAGGGGCCTCCGTCAGCGCCCATAGAAGGCCCCTGCCAGTGATTGTAGGAAACCGTACGCTCGAGTAATTTCACTGCAACACCTTGCGAGGGAGACGTGTCTGGGAGACTGTCCCTGCATTTGTCGCACTCTGACCCCGGATGCGCGACTAGGTGGTGATGTCATCATCCTGCCGCGCAACCCTTTCCAGTCAGCCCAGCTGCAGTAGCAGCAAGAAGACCGAAGAGAGGACAAGGTAACCAGGTGACTAAATAATGGAAAATACAGAAGGACCAAGGGGGCAGTATAGAAAATACATGGGGACCAGGGGGGCAGTATAGAAAATACATGGGGACCAGGGGGGACTTTATGGAAAATACAGAAGGACTAAGGGGGAGCAGTATAGAAAATATGAGGGGACCAGGGGTGGACATTATGGAAAATACAGAAGGACCAGGGGGCAGTATAGAAAATACATGGGGACCAGGGGGGACTTTATGAAAAATACAGAAGGACCAGGGGGGCAATATAGAAAATACAAGGGGACCAGGGGGGACTTTATGGAAAATACAGAAGGACTAAAGGGGAGCAGTGTAGAAAATATGAGGGGACCAGGGGTGGACATTATGGAAAATACAGAAGGACCAGGGGGCAGTATAGAAAATACATGGGGACCAGGGGGGACTTTGTGAAAAATACAAAAGGACCAGGGGGGCAATATAGAAAATACAAGGGGACCAGGGGGGAGACATTATGGAAAATGCCATTTTTTATAAACTTTTTTGACTGTTTTGACTGGCGCTGGCAGACTCTTTCAGTGACTGTCTGACACTGGCAGTATCTTTCAGTGACTGTCTGTCTCTGCCACTCTCATTCCAGTAAATGTCTCTGTCTCCGACTGTAACTTTGTCTATGGGAAGATTTATCGGAAGTGTCTGATAGCAGAACTGCTTTAGTAGCAAATGGAAACCAATCAGAGCTCAAGTTTCATATTTGACAGCTGTTTATAAAATTAAAGCTGATTTCTGATTGGTTTCCATGGGCAACTGGAACAGTTTTACCTAAGAAATTTCTGATAAATCTCCCCCTATTTCTATACTTCAAAGAAATGTGCAGCACTCCAATTTCGTGAACCGTAGTCAAATCTTTATTCCATAGTGAGTAACATACAGCGACGTTTCGGCTCAAGAGAGCCTTCCTCAAGCTGTCTAAACAGTGCAAATGGTGGATATATATACATACAAAAATCTGGTCACATGATCCATGGTGAACCTCCCACCAAATTAGCATAGTTGTGATAACAATTGTAAAAATACATACAAATTACAAATTTATAACATATATAGTGCTCAACATTAATGTATAGACATGAAAGCAGCATTTTGTGCATTTAGTGTCACATTTGTAAGGGAACATTTCCGCTCCTAGATGTAAAAAGTATAAAAAGTGCTGTTGTGCTTTTGTGCATAAACCCGACCTTTATGTGGGGACCTCAGATGTCTCTCCGTCTCCGCCCTTCCTTCCGATCGATGTAAAGCCGCTGGAACATGAAACATAAACAAATATGCCGCGGTCCCGGTGGAACGCACAGCTGGAACGCACGCTCCTTCCGGATTCGTGCGCATGCGCAATGGCTTCGTGCTATCGTGTGTGTTACCATGGTAACCTGTATACGGATCCTATTTTTGTGGCGCAACACTCGATCCTCATATAGAGCAAATGGGCGTATATCCAATTCTATCACCCTGCATAATGGAGTCAGCTAGATGAAACATAATTGAAAATATCTAATTGAATGGATGTAATGGATCCACGGGTGCTCAGCCATGATCGAGGTCTGTATTACTGTGATAACAGCGTTTGATGGCCAGGGATCAATGAGGAGTGGTTAACCCCAGCCAGGGAAACCACTCATCCAGGACAGCATCGATAAGGGATATACCCCTAAGAATAAACGGGGAAACCCTTTACAACGGAGTCCACCCTAAATGGCCTAATATATAATAATAGACATGAAAGAACCTCAGGCTAAAGTGCCCAACCATACACCCAATACATGAAAATTGTCACGCATAATTATTTACTTGAGGAAAGCTGCGATCGAAAACCATAGTCTGATTAGATGTAGAACCAAAGGATCGGGAGCTTCAGCGGGGAGACATCTGAGGTGAGCTTGTATTTTCTGAAAAAAATAAAAATGAAGAAATCAAATATATTTCTTTTTTGTATTATCACAACAAGTTACTCACAACTTAACCCTCAAGGGCATGAAGAAGAACAATATCTATATGGATATGTTACCCGTCATTACAGGGTCCATAGTTTAAAATCTACATTTAGACCATACGGTCTCAAGGTATTCAAAGTATAAATCCATTGGAGTTCCCGTTTTTTAAGAATTTTTTCTCTATCGCCTCCTCGGCGTAAAGGAGGTATGTGGTCTATAATCCGAAATTTGAGATCTTTTTCCAGGTGTCCGGCTTCTGTAAAGTGTTTAGACACCGGTAAGTCTTTTCGATTGCTACGTATGGTGTACCTATGTTGATTGAGGCGAGTCTTAAACTCCAATGTAGTCTCACCAACATAAAGTAAACCACACGGACAACTCAAAACATAGATAACAAATGCGCTGTCACACGTCAGATAATGTGTAATTTTATATTCATTCCCATTGTGCACAAAATTAGAACCTTTTAACATGTATTTACAATTTATGCATTTACAGCATGGAAAGCAACCCTTCCTTAATTGCCCCAGAATTCCTGTCTGTCTAGTGGTCCTAAATGGTCCAACATCAGCTCTTACTATACGATTCCTGATGTTTTGAGCATTTCTATATGACATTAAGGGTGGATTCTTGAATTCTGGGACATCCGCTCTGGTACCTGTTAATTTGGGCCAGTGCTTCCGAATTATTTTGGCAATATTTTGGCTTTGAGAATTAAAGGTTGTAATGAAAGGTATTCTGTCGTTCCTCTTTGGAATTCTATGTGGGGACAAGAGATCTGACCTGTTCCTTCTTTCTGTTTTTGCTAGGTTCATATCAACGATTTTCTTAGGGTAACCTCGTTGTCTAAATTTGGCAGCCATGGTTGCCAAATTTGTTTGGAGTTTTGTGGGTTCACTTGTAATTCTTTTTACTCTAAGTAATTGGCTATAAGGTAGAGAATTGATGGTTGACCGCGGATGACTACTCTCATAGCGGACTAATGTATTTTTGTCAGTTGGTTTTGAAAAAATGTCAGTTTTAAATGATTTACCATCAATGGATACAGAGACATCCAAAAACTGCAACATTGTTGAAGATGAAACTACTGTAAACTTAATGGTGTCGTCGATTGTATTTAGATAGTCATGGAATAATTCCAATTCATTCTGGGTACCAGTCCATAGGAGGAAGACGTCGTCTATATACCTCCACCACCTCAGACAATGTCTGAACAGAGGGGAAGGGTAGACGACGTCCTCCTCCAAGACCCTCATTACTATGTTCGCATAGGTTGGTGCCATGTTGGCCCCCATAGCGACACCCATACACTGTAGGAAATAGTCATCTCCAAAAAGGAAATAGTTGTTTTTAAGGACAAACTCTAGTAAAGTTAGAATAAAATCTTGTGTTTTGGGCGAAAAAGTTGTACTGGTTAACATTTTTTTGACTGAATCTAAACCTCTCTGATGGTCAATGGAGGTATATAATGAGACAACGTCAAACGATGCCAAAAGAATTTGCTGTCCAGGGGAAATATGTACATCATTAAGTTTTTTGAGAAAATCTGCCGTGTCTGATATGTAGGAGCGTCCTGAGCATGCTAAATCCCTAAGTACCCTGTCAAGGAAAGTAGCCATGTTGGAAAAGATAGAACCCGTGCCGGAGACAATCGGTCTACCAGGGGGGTGCAACAGGTCTTTGTGTATCTTTGGTAAAATATACAATACAGGGGTAATGGGATTATCAATGTACAGATATTTATACATGTCATCATCAATGATACCATTTAATAACGCTTCATTAAGAATGTGTTTGATTTTTTTAGCCAGCGAAAATTTCGGATCACCCGGGATCCTCTGATAAACCATAGTGTCAGAAAGCTGCCTTTTGATTTCACTCAGATATGAGCTGGTATCCATGACGACGACAGCACCGCCCTTGTCAGCCGACTTGACGGTGATGTCGCCGTCATGGGCCAGCTCACCGAGTGCAATAATCTCACCACTCGTCAAATTAGGATGACATAATGGCGAGTCCTTGGTTGTGTCACGCAATTTGGCAATATCATTTTTGATGGCCATAGAAAATGCTTCAATATGTGGTACGTCTGTATCAGGAGTAAAGAAGCTCTTATTCCGCAATTGAAATTGACTTAAACATAATTCAGACGAACCTCTCACTATCCCACCAGGATGAGCATGGAAATGATGTTTTAATTTAATCGTACGTATAAACCTTTGTAGGTCTATCTCTAACTGAAACCAGTCGGGGTGTGAGGAAATACAGTATGATAACCCTTTAGACAGTACAGACACTTGTTCATTAGTCAAACTTTTAGAGGAAATATTTACCACTAGATCGGTTAAGTCCTTTTTCTCAACGCCATCTTGACCGCTGGTTGTTCCACTTTGTTCGCTGTGGATCTTCCGTGCTCTGTGGTGTTTACGGCCCCCTCTTCTTGTCCTGGGCTTTGTCCATTTGGGGTCTGGATTGCCCTCGGAGTTCCTAAAAAAGATCCTTGTTGTTTTCTGGTTTGTCTTCCATTTATTCCATCCATGGACTTGTTGTTTGATGCTTTATTTTTCCGCTTATTGTTAATCTTTTGTTTCAATTGGGCATGATCACCCTGCCAAGTATAGATCTGTCCTTTGCCGTAATCATCGCAATCACGGATCCATTTGCCTCTCTTTGTCAACTCCTGTTCGACTTTTAATGTTTCTGTGTGTTTACGCACCGCTTCAAAAAAACCACTGAGTTCTTCGTTAGACAAAATTGTGCCCAGCTGTGTTTCAGTGCACTGTAGTTTTTCTTTAAGTGCTATGATCTCTTTCTTGAGGAACTCAATGTTTAACAGAATTAGGTCCATAGCATATTTATTCGAAATATGTGTAAATTTGATGCAAAATTCTTTATCCTGTGCAAACAATGTGGGTGTAACTCTTGAGCGCATTCCACGTGGTATCATATGATGTTTGTAATATTCACTGAGTGTGATCAAATGTAACTGTAAACTTGTTAACTTTTTAGAATCATTTTCAAATCGGTGTTTCAACTCACTTGTGCCAGGGGTAGTGAGAAATGTGGAATCTCCAGTAAGATCTTGTAAAATCCTCGTGCTGTCCTCGCTGGTATAAGCAAAGGTTTGGAATTCATCAATATGCGTTGGAACTTCCATCTTGTAGATGATATAAAGAGTTGATGTGCACGCTATAGAAGCCAAAAAATACGTATAGAAAGTCCAAGCGGCACTATCTTGGTTGGAAAAATAGCTGGGTGCAGGCTACCCAGGACTGGGCCTCAAGTCCTCCTGTGTGTACTTCAAAGAAATGTGCAGCACTCCAATTTCGTGAACCGTAGTCAAATCTTTATTCCATAGTGAGTAACATACAGCGACGTTTCGGCTCAAGAGAGCCTTCCTCAAGCTGTCTAAACAGTGCAAATGGTGGATATATATACATACAAAAATCTGGTCACATGATCCATGGTGAACCTCCCACCAAATTAGCATAGTTGTGATAACAATTGTAAAAATACATACAAATTACAAATTTATAACATATATAGTGCTCAACATTAATGTATAGACATTTCTATATCTATATCCATCTTACCGTAAACATAAGTTGTCTTCTACTCATTGTCTATAGCAGCCAATCACTGTTCAGCTTCTAACTGCCACAGCAGCAGCAGCAGACAAAGGCTCCTGTATAGGGTGGTTAATAAGTGGATTTTAGGTGAAATTTTTGGCTCAAAACCTCGTTTATGACGTTCCCTGAGTCATACGGCGGCACAGATTCCTTTAGAGGAGATACATATATACATATACACGCACACACACTCCAGAATAAAAAGGGTTTAATAAAAAACATTATTGTTAGTAGAAATAATTAGAGGGGACATAATATAGGTAAATGAAATCATAAAAGGGGTCATATATAAATTCATTTATGGTGGATCCATATATTATGTAATTTATTGGAGAGCACCATATATAATATATTAAGGGTAGAGTATTATTTATTCAAGAACTATAATGTAATAATATATTGAAGATCGCAATGTAAAATTTGATATATGCATTTAATATGGGGGACATTGTAGTTAATATTGTTATGGGGATGAATATTATTAAGGAGCATAGTGTGGGACATTTGTGTTATCTGTTGACATGCTGTAATTCACTGTGGCATTTTTAGTTGTACAGTGTGGAGATGTGCTACCAGAAGTTGAAGACATCTGTTGGAAAAGCCATAGGTCACAGGAACTTCTGTGCGCAAAGTCCTGTCATTTGAGAGGTAAGAGATCCCACTGGTGCAAATTTGCCAGTTTTTAGGCGCAGGTTATAGTAAATTTTGCTGAGTAGAGCGTGGGGCAAAGTTTGGCAAAAAGGCAGAAAACTTGCAAAAGCCACAGTAAGTGGCAGGAGTTAAGATGTTTTTATTTCTTGAGTGCCAAAAGAAATTGAGCATGAGGCTTGATACTTAAGCGCCTTATTTATAATTTGTCATCACCACAAATTAGCTTTTGTTTTGACACTCACACATTTCTTTTATTGGCGCTCCATTTGGGCGAAACTTGTGAATCTCAGCACTTTTTCTGCTCTTCTCATTTCTCCAACACATTTTTTTGCACAATTTGGCAGGCATTTATCAATTTGGGAGGGTGGTGCAGGAAGTGTACTATAATTTTCAGTGGGACGTAAGTTTGTTGTGGATTGATTAATAAATTGGTGCAAAATCAAAAAGGTTTAAAACTGTCTCCCCAATTTGTGCCAAAAATTGTGCCAAAAAAACGAGTTGTGAAATTAGATGGAAAAGTGTCGGATTGGCAAGTGGAGCAACAATTTTGCGCCGTGAGTGTTGTAAAAACACCAATATTGTGTCTACCAAGTCTACCAAGTATTATTTCTCCTTCTTGAAGGTGGAGTAATTTCTGACACTTTCCGCCGAGCGACAATTTATTAAGCTCATGTGATACAATAAAAAAATCACAGTCTATTACAGCACACAATTTTTGCTTCTAAAATAAAAACCTTCTGACACAAATAATAAGTGATCCCCTATGTGTTGAGTTCACAGGCCCCCTCTATAAAGCCCAGTCTTCATACTAATATATTATATTTCAGTGATACATTGTAACAAATCAGACAGGAGAAAGATGTAAATTGGATTAGGTCTGTACAGTTTGCCATACTTTGTGCAGCACTGTGTAATCTAAAGGCGCTATATAAATAAAGAATTATTATTATTTATTATTGTTCAGTATAGGCATTTCTCCTTTCACTGACAGCAAGCAGGCATTTTGCAAATAATAGGTTACTGAAATACTGAGTCTGTTAGAAAGGTCCTGAACGTTGCGTTGTACAATGATTATATTTGGCAGACGTTTAATAATATGAGGCAGCCGTGTGGAGGAATGTAAAATTCTTATTACTCTGGCTCCTCAGAGACGTCATCTAACATCTTGACCTATTATAAGAAAATCATCTTTATAATTCCCTGTGGAGCTTTTATCTCTGCGCAGGATCGCAGCAGAGTGGTCTCATTTACTGGGTGGTCTAGAGATGACAATCTCCCTGTGCACACAGACGTTCTGGCAGCCTTCAAATAATAAAGGAAACTCTTGTTTTACAGTTTTACATCATCTACTGGAAATGGTCGGGTCTGATAGTGAAGGTTTCCCCACACTGCCCCCACACAATATCCCACCTCCCAGATCCACACAATGGCATCTCCAGGTTGCGGCTGCTCAGATGCATTTGTTTTGCATTAGGGGAACATCCTGTTTGTCTCCCTCATTACTGCTGACAAATTCCCCTGTTCTCGTCTCGCGGCCGCTGGACCCAGTGTGAGAAATGACTGGAAAGAGTCAGTTTAATTGGACTTAGTGTGAACAGTGCTTGTAAACTGTGCTCGCTCCTTTTATGGTGAAATGTGTGAAAATGGACAAAAAAGCTAAAATTGTTCCCATTGGATCAGTTTGTAACAATGTAGGATTAGTACAATATTAATGGCCCACGAAATGGGAACAACTGGGGCATGGCCACCAACTCCAGACTGTAATATTGGACTACAGTATAACAAGGCTGCAGTGCATGTATTCTGTGCTCACTACTTCCCTTGTTATGGCTCATTGCTCCCTGCACACTTCCATTACAATGGAACTGTTTATTCTCTAATAAGCCCCATAAGAGCAATCATCAAGAAAATCTGTTTTAGGCTTGGTCACATGTTAACTCTCATCGACAGTAGCCAAGTGAAGGAGATTTTAATAAATCAAGTCTGAATGCTGTGAATAAAACCCAAAATGTAAACTGATCTGCAGTTCTGGTTTTTAAGATAGATGCAAATTTGTGGTCTAAATTTTTTACCACAGTTGCCACACTCTGTAATGAAATAGTTGAAACCAAATAAATACATGCAAAAATTTACGTAAGAATGTATCTGTAAAAATACCCTATTTCAGGAGGTTTTTCTGTGACTAAATGCAGAAAAAATCAAGATACCCGATAATGATGTCTTTCGCATTAGGTGATGGGAATAGACACCTGAGGACGACGCAATGATGTGATGTAAAATAATACAATGTGCATTTAAAAACTATTGGATGCTTTTGCAGAGATAAAGTAGCCCTGGTTCTGGTTTATTATATAGTAAGTTCCCATTGTGAACTCCATAAATTACCCTCCAATAATACATTTTTGGTTCAACAACTTTGCCTATTGCTATGCTCAGCTATTCTCCTCAGTTTAGCACTGCTCATAGCAGTCTATTAGTTACAGTCTATTATCTCATCACTCTGCACAATTCGGGCTCAGGGCTTGCTCACCAGTTTATGGCATAAAAAGCCTGAAATAAATTCAACTTCTTGTGTACCATCAACCATTGTGACTATTTTCTCCCTCACTCCACCTCCATGCCAAGTGTGCGTGGAGGAGCAACAGGGGGGAAGTGCCAAGCAGTGTAGTGGGCTGGTCCCGGACACCCATTTAAGCAAAGGTTAAAGCGCAGTTCTACTCCAGGCCCCTCCTTCAACAGCTTAGCCACCCGCCAGAGATATATTCCTATATATTTTGTCGTAGAAAATCCTCCTAGACATCTTTAAACAAATTGATAACTGGGTGTAAACTTCTGGGGCTATGCATACAATAAGTAAGTATGACATACCTCCCAACATTTTCATCCACATGCAGGGCTGTCATTAGGGCAGTATTATCACGGTCCATGCACTGTAACTTCAGAACAGACTGCTCAAGTAATAATAAACTCATGATTTAGTTAACCAATTATATCAACATCTTTCAAATACCAATACGGTTGACTATCAGAGCATAGCAGCAGGGTGGCTTTCTCTGCACACATCATACTGCAATGAGGTCATTAAGCTACCTGCACTATTCAGTCATTTCCATGTTAGTCTTTATTTGGAGACACAAAATAGGTTTTAATTAATTTGGGCAAGTGGGCTATAATATATTATAATTTATTATTGGAACACTAAACAGTATAACAATTATAATTTATTGTGGGTGGGGGATCACTCATGTTGGGCCCTATGTTTATATTATAATTTATTATGGGGGTCACATATCATTCATTGGTTATTAATTATGTTGTCCGAATCCTTTTAAAAAGGATTCTGGTGCTTGGTTTTAGATTTTCCTGGTAACTTTGACATGAGTGAGAATAACATAAAGGGACATAGATATTTAACCTATCTAGCTGACCACCTCACCATTAACTCCACTTTCTCTCATTGAAGCCCTATGGAGCCCACTACCTGCTTGCAACAGGTTATCTGATATTCATGACCTCTTAATTTCTCAAAAACTGTCTTTCCTGGGCCTAACAGAAAGATGTCTGACACTGCGTCCCCTGCTGCGCTCTCTTATGGTGATCTCCATTTTACTCACTTACTAACTAACTAACCCTAGCCCTGCAATAAAAATGGTGGAGGAGCATTCTTCTGTCAGATAACTGCTCCTTCAGCTCAAACCCACCTTTACGCTTCCTCACCTTTCCATCTTTTGAAGTTTCCTCCATTTATGTGCCCTCTAACCTCCAAGTGGGTGACAGCTACCGGCCGCAGCCTCTGCTACTGCTTTTTTTTGACAATTTTAACATGTGACCATATCACTTCCTCTACTCTGACTTCCCCTCCATCATCATGGGTGACTTTAACATCCCCAATGACATAGCCAGAGCAGCACAGTGGCTTTAATAATAATAATAATAATAATAATAATCTTTATTTATATAGCGGCATCAAATTCCGTAGCGCTTTACAAATCATAGGGGATATATACAACTATATTACATTACAAAGAACAAACAGTCATATGGAACAATAGGAGTGAGGGCCCTGCTCACAAGAGCTTACAGACTATGAGGATGAGGGGGTGACACAAGAGGTTGTATAATGGTCCAGCCATTCTTTATAAGGGAACAATATAAAATAATTTAATAAATAATTTACTAAACAACGATGTTGCTGCTTGAACCAGCCATCAGCCGCCATCTTATTTACAGGGTCCTAGGTGAAAAAGACTGCAGAGAAGCCTGGAGCTTGGTATATATCAGCTGTTTGCCAGATAACAGATGGGAGATAGGACATAGGATGGATTAGTAACGGGAGAGTTGACATTTTAAGCAGTTAGCGAGTGTGATAGGCTTGCCTAAAGAGATGGGTTTTAAGAGCACGTTTGAAGCTTTGGAGGGTGGGTATTAGTCTCAGAGTCTGGGGAAGGGCATTCCAGAGAATTGGTGCAACTCGGGAGAAGTCCTGGATACGTGCATGGGAGGTTCGAATTAAGGTAGAGATTAATCTGATGTCACTGGCAGATCGAAGAGCACGGGAAGAGCGATAGACTGAGATGAGCGATAGGCTTTCCTCGAGGTCCTCCAGTTTCCTCCCACACTCCAAAACATACTGATAAGTTGATTAGATTGTGAGCCCAATTGAGGACAGGGACTGATTTGGCAAGCTTTGAAAAGCACTGTGTAATCTGTGTGCACTATATAAATAAAGCAATTATTATTATTAGCTCATTCTGCTACCTCTAAATTCCTTTCATTTCCTCCTTTGGCCTCTTACAAAGAGGACCATTGCTTCTGTTCCCTACCCAACCAGTCTAGCACTACTCTTCTCCTATCTGACCAAATAGGAATCTCAAACATCTAGACGTCCACAAACTCAGTGAAATCTCTCATCTCAGCTGAGGATTTCGCCTGAAATGTCAAAAACAAAATAGACCACATCAGGGCATGTTTCAACCACCAATCCCTGACACCCACCCAGGATATCCAATGCCCCTCCCGTCTTACTAACCTTACTTGTCCTTACTAATGAGAAAGGTTCATCCAGACTTTCAAACTCACACTTCACTACTAATGCTTCAAGCATCAAATTCAGGTCCTTAACACAACTTGCCACCTTCACCTCAAGAACATCTCTCGCATCTGACCCTTCCTCATCAAAGAGTCTTCCAAATCACTAGCCCATGCCCTCATCATCACCTGCTGCAATATTCTTTTCTGTGATCTCACTGCTAACTCTCTAATGGCTCTCCACTTTGTCTTTAACTCTGCTGCCCATTTAATCCATCTCTCTTCTCCTCTGCCTTTCCTCTCTGACAGTCTCTCCACTGGTTACCCATTTCACAGCAAATTCAGTTTAAAATACTAACCATGACTTACAAAGCCGTCCACAACCTGTCCCCTCCATATATCTAATCACCAATACTGTCCTACAAATAGCATCCTGTCTCTCACAAGATCTTCTGCTTCACTCTGTTACCATCCACCCCTCTCACAACCATCTCCAGGACTTCTCTAATGTATCCCCCATACTCTAGAACTGTCTACCAAAATGTGTTAGACTGTCCTCCACCTTCCTGATTGAATAGAACCATGGAACCATTAATTGTGCTCTATAAAAAATACAAATACTAGTATGGAAACTTAATGGACACATTATTGTCTACATGGGGCCTGTTACAATCTATTGGCCATAAAAGTTCATAAATATATATATATATATATATATATATATATATATATATATATATATTTATGTTATATGGTGAAGGATGAAACTAATATTTGCTGGGATAGGAGGGGGGATGCAAAATTTACCTGTATGTGGCTTTGAAATTCTTGATGTCTTCCCTGCACATGCCATTTTTAAGCACCTTCACCTGGGGACAACCACAAAACAGGCTTTTTCTTCCATATTTATGCTAATTTATGCCCAATCAGTAATTAGATTTACATGTTAGTAGTGGTGATCCTCAAGGATTGGGAGATTATTGTTTGGGGAATTCCTACAGCGACATCAGATTTTGTCCCTTCCTGACTGGTGTATTGTGTGTTGTGGCTCTGGGCTTGGTTCCCCATCATGTTTCTCTTTTTCGCTCAGCAGATAAATAATGTAATGTTGAGCAGTACAATTTAAAAGGTGGAAGAATATATTGCATTAATACCATGCATATTGGAAATACGTTTTACAAGGCAGTGAGACTAAGCTTTACTGTCTCTTGAGTACATCTGTGCAGAGTTTCTGGGCTCTTTCACCAGTAATCATAATTTGACTTACCCTAGTCTGTATGATGCTAAAGAGACACAGTAAGTTTTGAAGTTCAAATAATGATTAACCCCATTGTAAGATGCAGACATCTGACACCAGTGATTTGTTCATTTTGGATGGTGTTCGCTTCTAATCTCTTATAGTAATCCTCATACGGTGAGACATGGAGGAATCACTAACTCCCAGAGTAAGCAAACAAATAAAAAGAAAGCCATTACCTATACCATCATTATTAATACTGTAACCTCCATCATCTTTGATATTATTATCACCACCAATACTATCACCAACAACATGGCTGCTATGATTATAACCACCATTTGGATCATCAAAGTGTCAAAAGCAAAAATTATCTCATCACACATTATCAGTGTCATTGTCATGATCTTTACCATCATCAATACTATAAATACTATTATCATTCCTATGATAAGGCCAAAATCCCTTTTATCATCATCACCATCATTAATACTATCACCCCCATCATCCTTATAAATAATGTCAGCACAATCATTACTGTTTTTTATTATCATAATTGGCATCATTAATTCTATCACCACCATCATCTTTATAATATTTTTTGGTACAGTTATAATTTTTATTTCCATCGTAGTCATTTTGATTGTACATATTATCATCACCACCACCATCCCCATAGGCAGTATTAGTTTGATGAGTAATATGATGATAACGGATGACTGTTAAAGTTTCCATCCTGCTTTGTGGAACATTAAAAGTGACCACTGAAGGGTGTTTTTCCTTAGTAGTGTTTTATTAAATGCTTTTATAGCTTTGGCTTTATTGTTGCATCAAGAAAATGAAACTGTAGACTGTAGACTTTTCAGCAGCTTATCTGAGTAGGCAGAGCTGCAGGGTAAACAAGAATGATCAGCAGAGTAGGCCTCCGATGAGACTTTACTGGGTAGTGTCACCACTTCTATGGCTCCACCTCTCTCCTGGGTTCCCAAGGACGAAACCCTGTAAGAGCTCCAGATGCACATGACCATCAAAAGAACCGAGCGTTACAGAAGTTTTTGCACAAAACGCCCTATCCAAAAGATGAGCAAAGCTGCCTGCAATCTCCATCCCTTCTGTAGAGATGAACGGGGCAATCCGTGCATGTGCGACCGGCTGCTCCACTCATCTCAAGAGTGACAAGGGTTCCGTTGAAGTTATATCAAACCCCATCGGACCCCCGTTCTTGTGATCGGTGGAATCTCATCACTGAGACCCCCACTGATCAGTAAGTTAGGCCTATCTTAACTGGCACCTACCAAAACCATTTTTACACCAACCTCGAGGGCCTTCTACCTGCCATGACCACCGTGACAACAATTAGCAAATATACAAAACAGACACATTCTCGTGTGTATTTTGATATTTATATAAATGTATTTTAGAAATTCTTTTTTACATGTGCAGGAAACTTAACAATACATGTAGCAATTAATCCTCAAAAGTGTGCAGGTGGGTCTCTGTGGCAACTCATTATAGCACGTCTTTTCCTGTTCCTGGTCTTTAAATAATACTACAACACATACTCTCTCTCCCACCCCACCTCTTCCTAACCTTCTCTGCTACTTTTCACTAGCCCAATACCCTCCATCCATGCCCATTCAGGCAGCTAAACGGGAAATATTGACCAGACGTTGACTCCAGGAGCAGAGATAGGTAGTGACTTGCCTGTGTCCAATGTGTATATACATTATACACTTGGCATTTCTGTATCTCTAGTAGTCACCAATATTAGGCACATTAGTTGTTGCTGACTACTTAGAACAATTACCATCATTTATCATCTGTTCTTTTGTTGATACTAAGCTTTCCATGTAAAAGATACAGCTAAAAACCTTCAGAAAATAATATCTGACACCTTGGGAAAAGACTCTCCAGAACTTATAATCCAGGAGATTTTAAGGGAAATACTGTGAAATCCATGAAGATCTTTTCCCTTTCTCCTTTTGTCCCCACATTTACAGGACTCATCTGTGTTAAATAAAAATCTGTTTCCATTTGCAGTATAAACAAACACTGACCACCATGACATGGGCTGGGAAAACACGGTTGTAATGTGATTAGCGAGGCGTCGCGCTGTGCCTCTCGCCCGCAGCTTTGCCCACAGAGACGCAGGTGTACAAGGCATCTAAGAAGGATCCATTGTCTGCTCAGAACCATGTCAGAGGCTTCCTGTTCACTCTTCCTGGCTGTGTTCGCGCTGGGACCTCCAGCTCCAATGCAAAATGCATCTGCTGCTGGAAACGTGAATTCTCTCGTGTTCAGAAATCCTTCAGGTCACTCTAGAAAAACAGAGTAATAACCGGAGTCAGGACCTCCCTGAAAAACAAGATGCGGCTTTACATATCATCATGATTGAGTAGTGTCTGACACATCACACTGGTCAAGACATCACCCTAACTCATCACCACTTAACACGGACACATCACATTCACCTAGCATTGCCAAAACCTCCACTAGACAACCAAACACCCAAGCTCTCTGCTTTTCAATCCAACAGAGGTAGGAAGGTCTCTTTATCCAGTGACCAACATAGGTGTAGCAGCAGCCTTTTTCCACTAATCTAAACCACATGCCAGTGCACCATTCTCTCACCCCTTCTACTTGGTATCACAGCCTTTCAGCACGTCTGCTCCATTTGCCCTGTAGACAGTAGAGGCCCCTGTGTAAAAATATGCATATAGGATCCTGGCTCTCTAATAGCTCATTGAAGAATACTCCTCATATTAGTGCAACACCCTCGCCGATGCAAGGCAGAGGAGTGGTTGCGAATACGTTCCACCATGTAGCTTGCAGCCTGTGTAGGGTCTGATCAACCCCACAGCATGTCACTACATAACAACTACATAACACAGATTAGCACCGCAGCGGTAGAGCCGGCCTGGTAAGGCAGGAGTTAATTGTTTTCTGTGATGTAATTCCAGCAATCAACCAAAAAAACCAAAAAGCTCTGTAGCATGTGACTCCTAGTGTGTACACCGGTCTACAAATGAGAAAAAAACACGACAAACGTTCTTAGCCACAAATAAAAAGGGTACATTTGCTTGCCTATCTTGTCAAAATTGTACAGGTATTATTAAAGGAGACACTTTTAACCACCCTAGGAAAGGGACACCAATACAGATTAAAGGATTTTTTACCTGTAATACTCAGTCAGTCGTGTATATGTTAAAATGCCCGTGCGGCTTGGCATATGTAGGGCAAACAACAAGATCCATCAAAACTAGACTTAATGAACATAGATCTGTTATTAGACAGTTCCTTAGTAAAACGGAGGAGGAGCTTAAAAGCGTCAGTGAAAGGGTTAAACATGAGACTGGTGTTGCCAAACACTTTCGTGAGTATAGACATAATGTCAGTGATCTTAGATGGCTAGTGCTAGAGAGTGTGGAAATAAAAG
The DNA here is from genome assembly GCF_040894005.1 of Engystomops pustulosus. Taxonomy (NCBI): domain Eukaryota; kingdom Metazoa; phylum Chordata; class Amphibia; order Anura; family Leptodactylidae; genus Engystomops; species Engystomops pustulosus. The sequence continues at coordinate 79,458,166 of NC_092417.1, read as the reverse complement.
AAGAGACCGTTCTTAAGAAAAAGTTACTTCAGCGTGAAGTTTACTGGATTACAGCGTTGGACACCGTCCAGCCCCGTGGTCTGAACGAACAATGTCATTTTAATGTATTTTTGTAAGTATGTATGTCTGTTGTATTTCGTTTCTAGGTTAGTGGTATCTAATGTAGATTTTGCTATATAATAAGTTATGTATAACTATGAGTATTAAGAAAGCATTTAAATCTCCACCTACCTAGTATCACGCATGTCTGAGGAAGGAGGACACACCTCCGAAACGTCACACTAGACCATACGGGCGTCGGTTGCTCAGTGAAAAGCCATGATCTCCTAGCGTGCTACAATTTTATGGACAATTGACACTGTTTGCCGAAGATATGGTGATGTACTGGTGTTTTATGTCTTTTCACATTTGGATATAAAGAAAAATTGATTTATATTGCTGACTCCGGTCATATGTCTCTAAATGTAATTCCAGCAACCAATCACATGTGTTATACTTTGTTTCTGTGAGTTGAGATGTATTTGGAGGAGTAGCCACCACCTGACCAGTGGGAGTAACAAAACCCCTGGTCAGGAGAGCAGTCTAATCTAGTTAGACAGGAAGACAGACTCAGAAGAGTCAGTGCAGCCAGCACACCAGACCAGAGCAGGAGAGCCCAGCTCCCTGCCTGAGTGTAGTGAGTTAGTCAGTGAGGAAAGGGGTATCATCCTACCTTCAAAGGTGATACCTGAAGCAACCCAGGACAAGCTGAAGCATCCTTTCAGGACACAGCTATCTTCCAGCCTGCCCATTGCATCCAGGCTGATGATCTCCATCCTGTGGCTCCCTCCAACTGCATCTCCAGCATTCTCCATTTTGTTAAGGTACGTTGCTACTGTTCCTGTTGGTTCCAATAAAGAACTGTAAGTTGTTTTTGTTCAACGTCTGCCTCCGTCTGGTCCCTGCCACTACGGCTGTCACCATCACAGGCACCCTGTCCACTACACAGAGATTCATACTCTAGACACCAAAGGGTTGCCCCCGGGAGAACCACTATAGCAGCCTCTCCCTCATCATTTCTTGCCAACACCACCCTGCTGGAGACCTGCCAGGCTGTAGGACAGCCCTCCGGTTCCCCATACCAAGCACCGTGACACTAGCGTGCCTAGACCTCAACTGCCAGCCACTCAGGTACTGCGGGCCCCGGCTGTCTCCAGGCCCCAAGAGAAGGCTAGGCCCCGGTGGGGGATGTTGCATTAGTATTAGTTAATTCTGCAATTTGTAAACTCATTTCCTTACACACATTTTAATAAAATAGGTGGAAGTTGTGTCTAGTGATTACCGAATCCCCTTATCATTTGCAGTTGCACAGGTTGCACATATGATACTTCCACCCCTGGCTATAATGGCATAATCTGACCTCTACTTATTGGAAACATATTTATTTATCAGTTCCTTGTGTTAATAGGGAGCATGAAGCCTTGACCTTGGACTTGCAACCTTCAGTTCACAGTTCTTCAAAGACCTTGGCTCAACTCCTATAGGGGGGGAAACTGGTCTTGTACTTTACATCACCCAGCAGCTAATGTGTGTGGTTATGGGGTCCCATCCTGCAGATATACTGTACCATCAATGATAATTCCTGGACATCCCTTTTAAAGGGAACCTGTCACAGCATGTTCACAAATGCAGCTAGTGACAGGTTCCTATGGAGCCCTAATAGCTAAATGACATCCTTCTTTCAGCTAACAAATCAACTTTATCTATTATCTTTCCTGGCATCAGAGGGGAGGTCTCCTACTTGACCGGCCCCTCCCATCTACTCCTTACCATGTCCCATTCCTCTTCTCAGTAGTCAGTACTTAATGTCATAATGACCTGAGTGATGTAATCTAAAGTCCTTTACCCAGGTACATTTGCAACATCTACCCTGTGTATTTATCAGATCACATGAAATAATACTTGCAGGGATTTCTGCTATTCCCCATGCCTAAATGGAGGCAAACTGTGATTTCATGTGATCTGATACATACATGAGGTAGACATTGCAAATGCTTTGGATGATTTCACTTGACATGAATTGCCTGATGATGTAGTAGAGCTCTCTTTCAATGACCTTAATGTCCTAACAGTGAAAACTGTCAATCAGGAAAAAGGAGGCATGCAAGTAAAATTTACCATGCAGTAGTTGCATATAAGTTTGCAAACTGATTTTCTAACATTGCAGCCATTGAAAGAAACCATTCAGGGATAAGGGCAATGTGTTTTAATAGTTTTAAATCAGTATTTATTTCTGGTGGGTTAATTTAAATGGCAGGTTCTCTTTAAGTTTGATTCTGAATGTGAAGAGCCCTCATGGATTCCACACAGATTGTACACTGCTGCTTAAATACCAATGTGAGGTATCAAAACACTTTTGACAACTATAGAAAAGCACATCCACGGTTTATGGGTTTTAGAGGAGTTTTTTAAGAGAATAAAACTTTAAAAAAAGAATGTGAGAATATACCCTAATGGGAAGTTGATTACTCTTCACTCCAAAAGAAGATGCAGCTAAGGAGGAAAGTAGCCACACAGGATGACCAGGAGGTGATGAATTTCTAAGACCAGTAACATTAAATCAGAAATATTCACAGGATTTCCGGGAACGTTGATGAGGACGTGTGTTGGAGGATTGGAGAACATCCAAATGTATTCACTAAACACTTAAGCCCTGAGACTTTTGGCACCTCAGAGTAACAACAAATTACATCTCTTTAGCTGTGCAGTGGAGGAGAAGCATTTGATGGATGTTATAATGTTGCTGGAAACATCTCCCCTTCCCCCCACCATTACTAGAGGGGATCCCACAGAATGTGTCAGACATATCTGGGAGGGTGAGACATGATTCCAATAATAAACCTGTGTGAGGATTTTAAGCTGATATTTTGACACGTTGTGACAGCTACACAGAGTCCTTGATGCAGACGTTGTTCAGGGCAAGCAGAGACATGCATCATGATCAATGATGATGAAAAGTGAAGGTTCCAGGCTGAGCAGTGAAAGCTCTATCCCAGTGACAGACAGAACACCACAGAATCTGCAAAGAATATTGTATATATCACTGCTCTAAATCATCAACCCGCAGCTCTTCAGCTTGTTAAGAACTTCAATTTCCAGTATGCCCTAATAAAAATTTGGAGAGCAACATGGTGGAGACTAGAGATGAGCGAGTATACTCGTCCGAGTATACTGCTCGGTCGAGTATTAGCATACTCGGACCGGCTCGTTACTCGGACGAGTATCTCGCCGGCTCGAGATCGAGCAGTAAATTAATAAAATAAATTGAATAAAAGTATTTTTATTGTAAAAAAAAAATATTACACATGTTTGCAGATGTTTTACTTGTAAGAACACATTGAAATAACACTATTCTTCACTTTCCAGGTGTTCGCGTGTGTCTCCCGCTAGGTTCGGAGATGTTCGGAACATCTGGAATGTGAAGAATATTGTTCTTTCAATGTGTTCTGCACTTAAATGGTCCTGTATTCACTGTTTTTAATGTTTTAATTCTATTCTTCACTTTGCAGCTGTGCGCGCGTATCTCCGAACCTATCGGGAGACACGCGCGCACACCTGCAATGTGAAGAATAGAATTAAAACATTAAAAACAGTGAACACAGGAGCATTTAAGTGCAGAACACATTGAAAGAACACTATTCTTCACATTCCAGATGTTCGTGCACATCTCCTAACTTAGCGGGAGACACGCGCGAACACCTGCAAAGTGAAGAATAGTGTTATTTCAATGTGTTCTTACAAGTAAAACATCTGCAAACATCTGGAATTTTTTTTTTTGCACTGTTCTTTTACTGTTCAGTTTTATTAAAAAAATGCTCGGGTCTCCCATTGACTTCAATGGGGCTCGTTATTCGAGACGAGCACTCGAGCATCTGGAAAAGTTCGTCTCGAATAACGAGCACCCGAGCATTTTAGTGCTCGCTCATCTCTAGTGGAGACCACTCTTACTGTGGTTTAACTGATATAACTCTTTAAAGCTAAAGATAAGCTTTTCAAATACATTTGTTTCCCCCTTATATAGAACCCATGTTCTCGTGGTTACAGGCAACAAACAAACCTCGTGCTTCTGGTCTACTGTCATATTTCCTTCTTTATCCTTCTATCTTCTTGCAAACTTCAGTATGTTTGTTAAAGCATAGTTGAAAAGAACAGGTGAAAATATTAAACCTTGAAATATCTTTTATTATAGAAAAACTATTGTTTAAATGCTTTTTTTTCAAACACATAGAACTTGTGGAAGTCCATCCATTATATATTATCTCTGTGGTTTGGACTATAATAACTAATGACAGATAAACACACATTTGCAATATGAAACATAATTGAGGCAAACTCCTCCCCAAATGCATTGACACTTACATGGGCTTTTAGAGGGGCTGTGACATCACAGGGACTGGCTAGCCATGCATGATGTGATGGCACCTGCCAGCAGCGGAGGGGCATTAAAAGTGGGGGCTAAAGGAAGGGGATATTTTAAGAAAAGGGCTTCAGGAAGGGTGCATTATATTAGGTGGGGAGACATTATACAGTGTGGAGGACACTAAGGGGGTATTATACTTTGAGGTCATACTAGGGGTAGGGTTAGGGGCCGAACAAAGGGCAGGGCTGACAACAGCCAAATTTTGCACTGCACACTACATGTTCTATAGCTTATGTCCCTATTTTGTATGAAATTTGGGAGGTATGGTTTCCAGCATGTCGCCATAGAGAGTAATGTTTGAATTTACCAGCATCAAATAGAAATCTTGAAAATCAAGAGGAACAGGTACAGAACATTTCATTAATTGAGATGAAATCTTATTTATAGAAATATGTATAATCTATCAATTTGATAACTTTTGGATATACAGCAGGGGCGTAACTTGAGGGGGTGCAGAGGTTGCGGTCATACCAGGGCCCAAGAGGTTTAGGGGGGCCCTTATCGTGTCACTTTCCCATATGAGAAGACTATTACTATAAAACATACATTATATTTGGGAGCATGGCACAGACTTTGCACTGACGCCCATCAGCTTCTAGTTATGCCACTGATATACAGAATCTGCCGCCAATTACACAATGAAAGTCTGCATTTTTGCATGTGAGGGGGTCACAAAGTAGTGGGCATGTGCAACACTATTTACAGCATGATGCCCTCCCTTTCACTGCTACTGATATGGCTGCTGAGTTACAGATATTCTGTTTGGTAATCTGAGTGTTGGCTTCTTCAGCTGATTTGATTCAATGTCACATCATTAATAACACAGGAAGACATTACAGACGGTGGCGCTGCCAACTATTCACCAACTTCCAGATCTTCAAATCAGCAAAAATTTTGCTTCAGTCACTAAACCAGAAACCCAGGTCTGTGAAGTCAGCAAAAATGAGTCAGAAAACACTCAGATATTTAGAAAAAGCCCAGTGTCTATGAAAAGATGATGGCGGGAGAGAAATCCTCTGCATCATACATAGTTTATTCCTGCATAGACCCATAACCAGAACTAAGCTTACAACATAGATATGTTATCATATACTTATATAGATACTAGAACAAGGCTTATGGTATAATTATGGTATACACAAAATAATATTAATATAATATTAAACAAGATAATACATGCAATTAGGTCCAGAACTTAGGTTCAGTGGTAATGAACATTAAATTCTGGAAGAACATTATTTGGAGAGATTAAACCATGAAGAACCTCTACAAGAATGATAGGAAGAAAGTCTGGCAAAAGCATTGAACAGCTTATGATGAATAGTCACTAGTGTTTATTGATGATGTGACACAGGACAGAAGCAGCAGGATGAATAGATATTCAGAAACATACAGTGTGATCAAATACACCAAACTGATTGGTTGGCATTGGTTGTACAGATGGACAATGACCCAAAACATAAAGCCAAAGACAACTAGGAGTTTATTAAAGCAAACAAGTGGAATACTTTTGAATGGTCAAGTCAGTCACATCATCTCACCCCAATTGAGCAATTCACTTGTTAGAGACTAAACTTCACAGAAAGGCCACAATATGGGTATTCCAGGAATATGAACATCCAACACAAAAACTCATAATGCTATAAATAAATGAATAGACCGAGCTGAGCTCTCTCCATACACAGTGGGTGACGGCTGCATAACACAGCTGACGCCCGCCTGTTACTGCCGCGGTCGGTGCTGGCAACGATTGCGGCAGTTAACCTGCTATGTGCCGCTGTCAAACCCGACCGCGGCACCTAACTTACCTTTACATGGGCACCGCCATCTTTGTGATGTCATCGGAGGGCGGCGATCAGTTGGCATGGCAGCCTACAGTCTCATTGAGACTGTGCAATGATTTCTAATAGCCAACAGATGCCAGGCTATTAGAAATCATTGTAATATTGGTATATACTGCAATACAGTATAGTATTAGTAATTGGAACCTGCAGGATTATTTTACCCTGGAGTATCTGAAATAATGGTAAAAAATTTTTAAATTTTTTTTTAAAAATCTGAAAAAAGTTTAAATCAACCGATTTACCTAGATCACATATAAAAGCAAATAAACAGTAAGCATCAGAAAAATGTTTGGTATCACCAAATCCCGAAATGTCCAATCTATCAAAATATAATAATGATTTTCCCCGGCATTTAACCCCGTAACGGAAAATGGCGCCAAAAGTCGAAAAAGATACTTTTTTGCCATTTTGAAAAATATTAAAAATTCTTTAATAAGTGATCAAATGATTAGAGATGAGCGAATGGGTGCTCGTTATTCGAGACAAACTTTTCCCGATGCTCGAGTGCTCGTCTCAAATAACGAGCCCCATTGAAGTCAATGGGAGACTCGAGCATTTTTCAAGGGGACCAAGCGTCTGCACAGGAAAGCTTGGCCAAACACCTGGAAACCTCAGAAAATGATGGAAACACCACGGAAATGGACAGGAAACAGCAGGGGCAGCATGCATGGATGCCTCTGAGGCTGCTTAATCGCACCATTATGCCAAAATTATAGGCAACAGCATGGCGATGACAGAATGACCGAATGAGGCTAGATAGCATCTAAAACATCCAATAATTGACCCTGACACTATAGAAGACGGCATGCAGAGGTAGCGGCAGCAGCGGCAGGCTAGAGAGTGGTATGGACTCAGGCTTCAAACCAATTTAAAAAATTCCTTTTGGCGAGAATAACGTGTAGCACTGTATGTATCAGTATTTTGCCTGGTTAAGGCGGCAGAGAGGAACCAAAGGAGGTGAGCAAGAAGCGTTGAAATGATTTCCTACGGTATATTTAATCGATAACACAGCATGGTGGCGACATAGTGACCAAGTTCCATAACGTATCTGGTGAAACACCCGAAAAATGAGCCTGACAGCTCGTTTGATAAGGGGACGACATGTGGAGGCAGCCATGGAGACAACTTCCATGATTAAGAGCGACAGTATGGGGCATCCATATTGCACTGCTATGATTGCAACTTCAGGTCTCCAGCATGGCGGCGACAGATGGGCCGAGTTCCACTATGTATCTGGTGAAACACCTGAAAATTCTGCCTGACACAGCTCGTTTGATAAGGGGATGATGTGCTGTATATCCTCTCGCGCTCCAGCATCTGGGGTATAGACAGTTGAAAGTTGTGCATGGAGACATTGGTGGACGCTGTGGAGGATCGTGCAGCATGCATGGATGCCTCTGAGGCTGCCTAATCTTGGGATGGAGCTGGCTGTTGCTAAGGGGACGATATATGGAGGCAGAAAGGAAGTAGAAGATTAAAGGTGCTGCAGTTAAAAATATGTTAGTTGAATCTTGGAATGGAGCTGGCGGTCCTCTGCCAGGCGAGCTTTCGCCTGTCCAAGCCCCTGTCTCTCGGCTCCTCCCCACCCAAAATGGGCCTGGGGGCCAGAAGCGTTTACTTTAAAAAAGTATAATTTTAAAAGCAGGCGGGGGCTACAAACAGCACTTCTAAGAACCTTCTGTATAAGATCAAGTGTAGTACTGTTCTTATAAGTAATTGGCTTGGTTATGGCGGGTGAGGGGAATGTAAACAAATGCGCAAGAAGCGCTGAAATAATATCCGTAAATGATAAAAGTTTGGCAGTATACTTTGTGGATAACACAGCAGGGTGGCGACAAAGTTAACAAATTTTATGTGGAAGCCATGAAAACAACCCAAAATTCTGACTGACACAGCTTGTTTGCTAAGGGGACGATGTATGGAGGCAGCTATATGGACGACTTTGGGAGGCAGCTATGGAGATGATGTGTGGAGGTAGCAATGGAGACAACGTGTGGAGGCAGCTATAAAGACGACGTGTGGAGGCTGCTATGGAGACAATGAAATTTGGATGGTGTCTGTATGTGGCAGTCCAAAAAAGTTTTCAAACCAGAGGAGTAGGTAGGTGGTCCTCCAGAAAAATTAAATAGATTGAGTGCCTGTATGTGGCAGTCCAAAAAAGTTTTCAAACCAGAGAACCGGGTGGGTGGCCCTCCAGAAAAATTAAATACATAGAGTAACTGTATATGGCACTCCCAAAAATTGTTTAAAACAGCGGACCAGGTAAGTGGCCCTCCAGAAAAATTAAATACATTGAGTACTATAGCTAGAGCCAGTTGGCCCTGGCAAAAAATAGCCAGTTTCCTCTGCTTTAGTGTACAAAGAGGAGGAGAAGGAGGAAAATGAGGAGGAGGAGTGCATACATTATTCAGGTTGAGCTTCTTTCACCTGGTGGAGAATGGAAATCCTGAGAAATCCAGGCTTTTCATCTTGAAAAGCGTCAGCCTGTCAGCGCTGTTAGTCAACAGGCAGGTACGCTTATCGGTGATGATGCCACCAGCTGCACTGAAAACCCGCTCAAACAACACGCTAGCGGCAGGGCAGGCAAGAACCTCCAAGGCGTACAGCGCCAGTTCGTTCCACATGTCCAGCTTTGAAACCCAGTAGTTGTAGGGAGCTGTGCGATCATTTAGGACGATGGTATGGTCAGCTACGTACTCCCTCACCATCTTTCTGTAAAGCTCAGCTTTACTCTGCCGAGACTGGGGAGAGGTGACAGTGTCTTGCTGGGGTGACATAAAACTGGCAAAGGCCTTGTAAAGCGTACCCCTGCCAGTGCTGGACAAGCTGCCTGCTCACCTACTCTCCCTTGCTACTTGTCCCACAGAAGTACGCCCTCTGCCGCTAGCGCTGTCAGAAGGGAAATACTGTTTCAGCTTGTGCACCAGGGCCTGCTGGTATTCATGCATTCTCACACTCCTTTCCTCTCCAGGGATGAGAGTGGAAAGATTTTGCTTGTACCGTGGGTCCAGGAGAGTGAATACCCAGTAATCGGTGCTGGAATAAATTCTTTGAACGCGAGGGTCACGGGATAGGCAGCCTAGCATGAAATCTGCCATATGCGCCAGAGTCCAAAATGGCAAGAATTCACTCCCCTCACTGGCCTGACTGTCCATTTCCTCCTCCTCCAACTCCTCTAACTCCTCTTCTTCTGCCAATACATGCTGAACAGTGAAGGACTGAGCAATGCTCCCCTCTTCTGTCTCGCCAACATTCTTCTCCTCTTCCTCCTCCACCTCCTCCGATATGCGCTGGGAAACAGACCTGAGGGTGTTTTGGCTATCAACAAGGGAATCTTCTTTCCCCGTCTCTTGTGACGAGCGCAAAGCTTCCGACTACATGCTGACCAGAGTTTTTCAACAGACCAAGCAGCGGGATGGTGAGGCTGATGATGGTGGCATCGCCACTGACCATCTGTGCTGACTCCTCAAAGTTACTCATCACCTGACAGATTTCAGACATCCACGTCCACTCCTCATTGTAGACTTGAGGAAGCTGACTGACCTGACTACCAGTTCTGGTGGAAGTTGACATCTGGCAGTCTACAATCGCTCTGCGCTGCTGGTAAACTCTGGATAACATGGTTAATGTTGAATTCCACCTCGTCGGCACGTCGCACAACAGTCGGTGAGTGGCCAGTTGGAGGCGGCGCTGCGCTGCCCTGAGAGTGGCAGCATCTGTGCTGTGCCTGAAATGCGCACAGATGCGGCGCACCTTCGTGAGCAAATCAGACAGATTGGGGTATGTCTTGAGGAACCGCTGAACTATGAGATTTAACACATGGGCCAGGCATGGCACATGTGTCAGTCTGCTGAGTTGCAGAGCCGCCACCAGGTTACGGCCGTTGTCACACACAACCATGCCTGGCTTCACGTTCAGCAGTGCCAGCCACAGATCAGTCTGCGCCGTGATGCCCTGTAATAGATCTTGGGCGGTGTGCCTTTTATCGCCTAGGCTCAGCAGTTTGAGCACCGCCTGCTGTCGCTTAGCGACGGCGCTGCTGCTGTGCCTAGAGCTGCCGACTGATAGCGCCATGCCCACGAATGGTAATTCGGAGGAGGGGTGGGAGGAGGCATAGTAGGCCTGAGAGAACTGGACCGAGGTAGGCCCCGCAATCCTCGGTGTCAGCAGTATATGAGCAGCCCCAGGGTCAGACTCGGTCCCAGCCTCCACCAAGTTAACCCAGCGATATATAGTGGCCCTGCCCGGCAGCACTCGTCCACGCGTCCGTGGTCAGGTGGACCTTGTTAAAAACGGCGTTAGTCAGGGCACAGATGATGTTGTCTGACACGAGCTGCTGCCGGGCTGGGACGGCACATCTGGAAAAATAGTGGCGGCTGGGGACCGAATACCGAGGGATGGCCGCCGCCATGAGGTTGCGAAAGGCCTCGGTCTCTACCAGCCTATAGGGCATCATCTCCAGGCTGAGTAATTTGGAGATGTGGACGTTGAGGGCTTGGGCGTGTTGCACTGTGTTTCCTCTTGCGCTCCAGCGTCTGGGGTATAGAGAGCTGGACGCTGCGCATGGAGACATAGGTGGATGCTGTGGAGGATTGTGGAGGCGAAGGTGTGGTTTTCGCACGGGAGGTGTTTGGGCCGGGGTCCTTGGCAGGGGGCTGACTAGCAGAGGCAGTAGATGACACAGGGGAAGGAGCAGTGGTGTGCCCGGCCGGAGGTGAACGGCCTTGGTTCCATTGAGTGGGGTGTTTAGCATTCATATGCCTGCGCATACTGGTGGTGGTTAAGCTGGTAGTGGTGGAACCCCTGCTGATCCTGGTGTGGCACAGGTTGCACACCACAGTCCGTCGGTCATCCGGTGTTTCTTTAAAGAACCTCCAGACTTACGAAAATCTAGCCCTCGCCACGGGAGCTTCACTACGTGAAACATTTGGCACGGATGCACCAGCTCTGGCCCTGCCTCTCCATCTGGCCCCACCACTGCCTCTTCCAACCTGTTCTGGTTGAGGACTCGCCTCCGTCTCAGAAGCACTGTGTTCACCCGGCCTATCAACCCAGCTTGGGTCTGTCACCTCATCATCCTCCGATCCCTCAGTCTGCTCCCCCCTTGGATTTCCTGCCCTGACAACAACTTCCCCACTGTCTGACAACTGTGTCTCCTCATCGTCCGACACCTCTTTACACACTTCTTTCACTACGTCAACAATGTCATTATCACCCACAGACTGCGACCGGTGGAAAACCTGGGCATCGGGAAAGAGCTCAGCAGCAACCGGACAAGTGGTTTGTGACTCTGGGAAGGGTCCAGAAAACAGTTCCTCAGAGTACGCCGGTTCAAATGCCAAATTTTCCTGGGAGGGGGCAGACTGGGGGGAAGGAGGCTGAGGTGGAGGAGCTGGAGGAGTGCTGATTTCGGTGACATGGGTGGACTGCGTGGAAGACTGACTGGTGGACAAATGGCTAGAAGCGTTGTCCGCAATCCACGACATCACCTGTTTGCACTGTTCTGGCCTCGACAGTGCTCTACCACGAGTCCCAGTAACTTGAGACATGAACCTAGGGAGTGTAGCTCTGCGCGTTCCCCTGCTCCCTCATCAGCAGGTGGTGTCTCACCCTGCCCAGGACCACGGCCTCTGACCCCTGCAGTAGTTGGACGCCCACGCCCTCGTCCTCTACACAACTGGATTTTGTGCTTTGCCTGTGAAGACTTTTAGTTTTGAAAAAAAAATAAAAGTAAAAAAAAACTGCCTAATTCAATCAAACCCCTAATAAATTGTCCCACTTAGGTGTTTGAGATGGATATGTGTGTCATTAAGAGGTAAATAGAATGTTCGCAAGTCTCCCTGCAAATTCCTCACAATATGGTACTAGCTGAACTACTAGTGCCAGCAAGGCCAGCCACAAGCAAATAAAAAAAAAAAATATATAATGCTATTGTAGCCCTAAGAAGGCCTGTTGGATTCTTGTATGGCAAGTTTCTAACCTACACTGACAGCACACAACTGGATTTTGTGCTTTGCCTGTGATGACTTTTAGTTTTGAAAAAAAAAATGAAAGTAAAAAAAAAATAAAAAATCGGCAGACTGTGCCTTATTCAATCAAACCCCTAATAAATTGTCCCACTTAGGTGTTTCAGATGGATATGTGTGTCACTAAGAGCTAAATAGAACATTCCCAAGTCTCCCTGCAAATTCCTCACAATATGGTACTAGCTGCACTATTAGTGCCAGCAAGCCCAGCCACAAGCAAATAAAAAAAATATATATATTTAACGCTATTCTAGCCCTAACAAGGGCTGTTGGGTTCTTGTAGACTCACTCCTGCCAAACAGTAAGCTAATATAACACCCTAACGCTATCCCTGCAGCAGCAGCAGCTCTCTCCCTAACGGCATCCAGACAGAGAATGATGCGAGCAGCGCGGGCAGGGCCTAGTCTATTCCAGGGTCACCTGATCAGGCCAGCCAACCACTGCTATCGACGTGTAAGGGTACCACATCATGCTGGGTGGAGTGCAGAGTCTCCTGGCTTGTGATTGGCCTTGTTTCTGGCCGCCAAAAATCAAAACGGCGAGAGATGCCATTTTCTCGAGCTGGCGAAGTATTCGTCTGAGCAACGAGCAGTTACGAGTACGCTAATGCTCGAACGAGCATCAAGCTCGGACGAGTGTGTTCGCTCATCTCTACAAATGATCGTACAGTCCTCAAAATTATAGCATTAAAAACGTCATCTTAAAAATGAGCCCTCCTACAGCTCCGTGCACTGAAGTATGAAAAAGCTATTAGTGCTAGAACATGGTAAAATGAAGAATTTTTTTTTTTTGTACAGAAGGATTTAATTTTTTTAAATGTATGAAAACATTATAAAACCTGTATAAATTTGTTATCCCCGTGATCGTGCCAAACCAAAGAATAAAGTAGACCTGTCATTTGGGGTGTTCAGTGAAATCTGTAAAATCCAAGCCCACAAGAATATGGCGCAAATTAGTTTTTTCATAATTTTCACTCCATTCTGAATTTTTTCCTCTTTACCAGTACATGGCGCAGAATATTAAATACCATCACTATGAAGTACAATGTGTTACGCAGAAAACAAGCCCAAACACAGCTCTGTACATGGAAAAATTTTAAAGTTACAGATTTTTGAAGGTGGGGAGTAAAAAATGAAAATGCAAAAACTAAAAAGGGCCACGTCCTTAAGGTGTTAAAAAGGACTTTGACTCAATGTGGGAAACCAAACCCAGTCAGACCAAAATGTGGACAAACAAATACAGCTGACCAAAGCCAAAATCATGGCGATGATAAGGAAAGGCCCAGGAAGAATATATCAGTGATTGGAGTGTCACCATACAGTCATTCCAGAAGCTAAACATCTATCACAGTGATGGCAAACCTTTTAGATGCTGAGTGCCCAAACTACAACTAAAACCCACATATTTTTCGCGAAGTGCCGATGCAACATTTAAGCAGTAACTTATTACTCCCTGCTCTGTCACATGTTTAAATTGTATAGGCACCTGAGGACAACAATACAGTAGAAAGAAGGAGAAGAAGTTTTGATTATCATTGTAGCTTCCTCCTAGGGTCCTGGGCTGCCTTGGACTGCAAGAGACCTTGAGTCCTGTCTGGCCTGGGGTGATGGCGCAGGTGCCAATAGAGAGGGCTCTGAGTGCCACCTCTGGCACCCGTGCCATAGGTTCGCCACCACTGATCTATCAGAATCTTCAAAGAGACTACAGACTGGCCCCATACCTAGAGAACCTACCGGATCCCATAGACCGTCAGATCCTGAGCAACTAAAGGACTTTTCTACAGGTCACTCTTCCATAATTTACTTATCATTTGCCAAGTGGATCCCCAAGTTTCGGAGAGAGATCTAGCCCTTACAATTAAGAGATGTTCTGGTTTTCACCAAGTAGTCATGAGAATAAATGTAACAAAGAAACAGCAGCAGTCACCTTTATTAACATGACATAAGATGACCCCAGAACTCATGACATTAGGGGCTCCCTTAATACTTGGGGGTACATGCCCCTCTAAGTGGTGCAGCACTCCTCTATTCATTAAAAGTATACCTGGATCTACTGTGATTTCCAGCATTGTGGAAATTTTAGTGATGCATCACTTTAAATCCCACTGCCAGTCTCTAATCCTCAAGGGTGGTTCATCTCCTCATTCCAGTGAAGCTCATCTCTTCTGCAAACAGGAATTACAGCAAGATATTCCTGTATGAGTCTGACCTGAGCTCAAAACAAAGCATTGACCCTTCAAAGATGCTTCTCACATGTCTAGCAGCTGCAGCAGTGACCTGATCTCAGCACCTGAGACATGACACCTTCTCACTAACACATGAGCTGGAAGTCCACCTTCATTATTCTGGCACTCACGATTTTTCTATTTACTGACATTGATATAAGCACAAATTTTTGGAAGGTAACACTACGATCTTATGGTATAGAACTGCTGCTCCTGTAGTCGCAGGTATTGCAAAAATTGTGGATAAATAGGAAATATACTAACCTCTCATCAAGTGATCAACCATAAAATATTGGGACTTTCAAATGAAGAGGAAAGAACAAAATGATGGCAAAAGAAAGAGCATCAGATCCAAATGATAAGAGTAAAAGTATAGAACATACACTCACCGGCCACTTTATTAGCTACACCATGCTAGTAACGGGTTGGACCCCCTTTTGCCTTCAGAACTGCCTCAATTCTTCGTGGCATAGATTCAACAAGTAGCTGGAAGCATTCCTCAGAGATTTTGGTCCATATTGACATGATGGCACCACACAGTTGCCGCAGATTTGTCGGCTGCACATCCATGATGCAAATCTCCCGTTCCACCACATCCCAAAGATGCTCTACTGGATTGAGATCTGGTGACAGTGAACTCATTGTCATGTTCAAGAAACCAGTCTGAGATGATTCCAGCTTTATGACATGGCGCATTATCCTGCTGAAAGTAGCCATCAGATGTTGGGTACATTGTGGTCATAAAGGGATGGACATGGTCAGCAACAATACTCAGGTAGGCTGTGGCGTTGCAACAATGCTCAATTGGTACCAAGGGGCCCAAAGAGTGCCAAGAAAATATTCCCCACACCATGACACCACCACCATCAGCCTGAACCGTTGATACAAGGCAGGATGGATCCATGCTTTCATGTTGTTGACGCCAAATTCTAACCCTACCATCCGAATGTCGCAGCAGAAATCGAGACTCATCAGACCGGGCAACGTTTTTTCAATCTTCTACTGTCCAATTTCGATGAGCTTGTGCAAATTGTAGCCTCAGTTTCCTGTTCTTAGCTGAAAGGAGTGGCACCCGGTGTGGTCTTCTGCTCCTGTAGCCCATCTGCCTCAAAGTTCGATGTACTGTGCATTCAGAGATGCTCTTCTGCCTACCTTGGTTGTAACGGGTGGCGATTTGAGTCACTGTTGCCTTTCTATCAGCTCGAACCAGTCTGCCCATTCTCCTCTGACCTCTGGCATCAACAAGGCATTTCTGCCCACAGAACTGCCGCTCACTGGATGTTTTTTCTTTTTCGGACCATTCTCTGTAAACCCTAGAGATGGTTGTGCATGAAAATCCCAGTAGATCAGCAGTTTCTGAAATACTCAGACCAGCCCTTCTGGCACCAACAACCATGCCAGGTTCAAAGGCACTCAAATCACCTTTCTTCCCCATACTGATGCTGGTTTGAACTGCAGGAGATTGTCTTGACCATGTCTACATGCCTAAATGCAGTTGCCGCCATATGATTGGCTGATTAGAAATTAAGTGTTAACGAGCAGTTGGATAGGAGTACCTAATAAAGTGGCCGTGAGTGTATAATACCCATACTAAATGACCTACAAATTCCCTATCAGTATTTCTTAGGAGTATGGAAAAATAGAGTATCCAGCAGTTAACTAAAAGCCAGGAGAAGATATAAATTCATTTAGATCTTGCCCCTGATTGACCTCTAATCCCGAACCTCAGCATCACACAGTAACACTAGTAACCACTGAGCCATCGTGGTAGCTGGCCCAGACCAGCTACACAGAGGGGGACATTTTGAATAGTTTTTACCTTTTTTGTGGTGCTCCCACCACCTGTTCTCCTTTTCGACCAAGTTATTAGTGTTTGGTACAAGAAAAATGCAATTTTTGGCCTCCACTGAGTCCGAAAAGTGGCATGGTTTTCATGGTGTAGAAACTCTGACACAATTAAAATTTGTCTTTTACATTTTTTTGGCGCTGGATAGTGGTGGAGAGTAGACCAAATGAAAATTGGTTGAGAAGAATAGAAACCTTAACCCTAAGTATTTCGAGTCATAGTGTCACAGTGTAACAGTGGCAGTTGCCAGCTCTTAGTTACCAAAAATCATTTAATCGATATCTACTAACCTGTAGCCTAGTCGATAGAGACTCTGTCTCATTCAGGCATATGGACTGTGCAGGTTCTTGGTTCAAATCCCAAATTAGATAAAAATAAATTTTAATATTATTATTGAGAAGATGATTTTTGTTATTATAATATTTTTAAAATTTGGGGTGTGGCCAAGGAGTGATTGGGGCTATTTTTATTATTATGGAGACGATTATTAATAATAGTAAAAATAATAATCATCTCCATAATAATAATAATAAAAATAATAATAATTGTCTCAATAATTACAATAATAATCTCTGAGAAGATCCCTCTCTATATATCAGTGCATCGAGTCTGTGTCACAGTGTAACAGTAGCAGTTACAAAGTCTTAGTTACCAAAAATCATTGGAAAGCTATCTGCTAAATCTGTAGCCTAGTGGATAGAGGTGCTGTGTCTTTATGGCACATGGACAGTGCAAGTTCAGGTTCTTATCCAACCTGCCTAAAAAAATGTAAATAATATTATTGAGAAGATGATTTTTATTATTATAATATGGTAAATATTTGGGGTGTTGCCAGGGAGTGATTGGGAGAGTGCCGCCATTTTGTCCCTCTTTCCCTTCCATTTATCCAGCGACTATCTGTTTCAGCTCTGCCATAACCCTTCCTTAGTAAGCCAAACTCAAAAAAAAATCATGTCCATGGACAACTTGCTGTGTCATTCCTGACTTATAACTACCAGCTTACATCAGTTGCACCCTATCTTATTTTCTTGACTAGGTGTCAATCTCTAAACAGCATCCCACCTTTCACAAAATAAAGCTTCCAACTAAAGACTATGACTACAGTTACAACATACGGCAATCCAAATCTGTCATGATTATGGCTTCCTCACAGATCCAGGAAATAATTGTGAACCTCCCAAAATCATCCAGATTATATAAATATCAGATAATCATTAGGCCACGATTTGAGTCATCTAATGATGGCGGCTGAACGAGAAGCAAAAATTAATTGCCAGGATTTATTAGAAGATCAACAAAATGTATGAAGTTCTAGAGACATTTATAGCTGCGTGCGCGGGGTTGTAATTAAACCTGAAGCCATTAGTGTCCTAATCCCATGTAAATCCAGAACATAAACAATGGCGCGTATTAATGTCCCTGCTATTTCATGTAGGAGCAGGGAGTCGACACATGGAAATAGGTTAGGAAAATATGAATTAATTACATTTCCAGCTCACAATATTTACTTACATTGTATTCTCAAGCAAAATACGGAACCCACAAAGGGGCTGTAGAGCAAAATTCTAGAAATTAATATTTAGACATTAATATATTTGTATTCCTGAAATGTACATAAAAATTATTTATTTCCATTTTTGTAGATTTTTAGTTCCTATTTGAAACAAATTTCATGAAAAAGTTTGGTTTATTATAAAAATATTAACTAAAATTGAGGATCTTTTCTATTAATATTTCCACTTAAAAACTGCATCTCATGATTGAAAATCTACAAATAAGTTTTCCAGGATGGTCCAGGCAGTCCCCGGGTTACGTACAAGATAGGTTCCATGGGTGTATTCTTAAGTCGAAAGTGTATATTTTACAATTGTAGTTCCAGACCAATTTTTTTTTGCCCTAGTGACAATTGGAGTTTCAAAATTTTTTGCTGTAATGGGACCAAGGATTATCAATAAAACTTCATTACAGACACCTTAAAGCTGCTCATTGCAGTCTGGGACTAAAGTAATAGCATTTAGAGACCTTCACCAAAGGTCACAGTGGGCAGAGGGGTCCATATTTAACTAGGGGTTGTCTGTAAGTCCTTAAGTAGGGGACCGCCTGTATAAGGAAAACATTGGGGAACATTTACTCCTGTCTCGATCCCCGATCCGGACTGTGCGACAAGGATGAAGTCCTGTGCGATTCAACAAGATTGTGCGCCCGATATCCTGCATGTATCGCTTCCCCGCTGAGGTCCGCCAGGGGTTCACCATCTTCTTCCCGATGCATGTGAGTGCATGTCTTGCGACACAATTTGAATTTCAAATCTCACGCTTAGTCCGAAGCAGTCGCATTGTCCGCTGGACACGCACCCCGATTTGTGTCGCATGAAAGATGACACGATTGCGCCAAAATCCGATCACGAGCACCAAAAACCCATTAAATGCAGCACAAATCAGAAATAGTTGCTAAACCCGACAGAAATGCGGTCCGCGAATACTTAGAAAATGTGCCCCGTTTTCTCTTTTAGCTACCTTGTCCAGATGGAACAGATTCCCAACTGTAGACAACACTGCATCAATGTGGTTGCAACTCCTCAGTGCAGTGTAGGGAACTGGTTTAGTTGAGAGAGGCTTTTAACTAGGGTCGGGGAGTAAGAGCTCTCATCACAGAGACTTTGCAAGGAAAAACCCACCTTTCAGGCATGTGAACTGACAATATAGTATTTGTTGTAATTAATTTGACTGTTTTAATCTATATTATATTTTTTTCATTACTTTTAATTTTACCCTATTTTATTACTATAAAAGTCATTTTTATTTTTGTTTTTTTTATGATGTGTATTTTAATTGCACAAATTCTTACCATAATTAATGTTATTGTAATTAAGGGAAAAATCCTAAACCTGCTGAAGGAGTGTGGACTAAGCCTTTGAAAATTTTAGGGGTAACTTTTCATAAGTAACTTATTATATGTTTTTTTATTGCTGTTTTGAAGTAAAACACGTTTGTTATTTCTGTTCTTGTCATTCAAGTGACATCAAAACCATGAAGAATTTCTTTTTTCTTGTGTGTCTTTAAAAGTGTTAGTCTTTTTGAACATTAATGGGTGGCTGATTTTTTTTCACATGGTCGATGTTCTGTCAAACTACACAAAGAGGTTATGTGACAGCGCTCATAGAAGTTAAGCCAAATATCCTTCTGAAATGCGCTCTCCGGGGACGGCCCCTCACAGTGAAAAACGGCTGTAAGTTCATATAAATATTGGGGCAGGGAGCCAGAACAAACATGGCTCTGCAGCTTTGCTTATTACACAGAATTCCTCCTTTCTCCGCTCCCTCCAGCCATTTCGTTCTTAGAAGCCAAATTCCTTCTTTTTTTGGCAAATTAGAATAAACATTTGTAAAATATTTTGTTGTGTGTTTTTTTTAAATAAAGTTATTTATATACAAAGCAAATTAGCAAAAGCAAAGCCTCCGATTTCCATCAGTCTTGAAATGCAGAGAAACTGCTGATAAGCAGTTAGACTGAAGCACCATAGCAGAATGGAAAAACAATGCTTAATTGAATAGAAATGAAGGTGACATGGCAAAAATTTCAGAAAAAAATGTACAATGTTGTTCAGTCAGACTGCGCGCCAGATTTAACATGAAAAGTGGAGCAGAACTGTGTTTCACGCCCTATGTTAAAGATGCACCCAAAAAAAAAATTGGGTAAACTCTATCGGGGCAGTGCAGGGGGCGCCGGATTCATGCAGAACGTGTGCCAGAAATCCTGAATTACAATTAGGATTATTTGTAAAATGAAAAGTTATACAATTTTCCGATATATTTTCTTCATCAATTCCTCACAGCTTTCTAAATCTCTGCTTGCTGTCATTCAACAGAAAGCTTCACAATTTGACATGCTTTGTGCAGCGCTACGTAATCTGTAGGCGCTATATAAAAAAAAATTATTTATTTTATTTTATAGTTCTATGTAAACAAAATATGGTCCATGGCCATGTGATGCAATGGTGCGCTCAGAGATCTAAAAAAGTCAGCGAGGAACTGATACACAAAATGTATATTGGAAAATTGTATAACTTTTCATTACACACACAGGGGGTCATTTACTAAGGGCCCGATTCACGTTTTTCTGACGTGTTACCCGAATATTTACGATTTGCGCCGATTTTCCCTGAATTGCCCCGGGATTTTGGCGCACGCGATCGGATTGTGGTGCATCGGCGCTGGCATGCACGCGACGGAAATTGGGGGGCGTGGCTGAACGAAAACCCGATGGATTCAGAAAAACTGCCACATTTTTAAAAAAAAATTGTCGCGGGACTTGCGTTTACCTTCACCAGATATAGGATGGTGCATTCCGGCGGGCCTCGGGGAACTTTAGCGCAGCAGTGACACCTGGTGGACGGAGGAGGAACTACCTTAGTGAATGGCCGAAGACCCGAATCCACCGTAGAGAACAGGATCACGAATGGGCCGGGTAAGTAAATCTGCCCCACAATATCAATTATTTGCTCAATGTGGACAACCCCTTTAACCACAGCAAAAAGATTCTCAAGAAAAATCAAAAACATACTTATAGATAGACTGGCTCCCCTCCATGGGTCTTTTATGAATCATGGGACACATATGCAATTAAAAACCACATACACATAAAATATTAATAGATATATAAAAAAATGCACTTTAATAAATAAATTCGTAAAAAATCCCCCGTCCACACTTTTCAAAACATCTCTGTAGTCGCCCCATCCACCAAAACTATACATCAAAATAACCGTCACACAATAGGGAATTAATTTATAATGGTTGTTTCAAGATCATTTGAAAATGTATACATTTAAATACATACATTAAAAAAAAACTTTTTTCCCCCACTTTTTGTAACTTTAACCTCAAATAAAACAAAACATGACAAAAAAAATCTTTTGACAACTGCTATTTTTTAACTAGCCCTATCTTTCATGAAATAACGCTGCAAACGTTTTTATGGTAGCACGAAAAAAAATAAGTTATGGCCCTTAAAACACTACGTCAATACAAATGCCTTCTCAGGCCTCGTCATTAAGGGGTTAAAAGTATGTCTCACAGTTTTAGTTTATTCCTCAGGTTCTGTTTCACTTTTAAAAGGGAAAAAATCGCACAGCAGCCGCTTTTATTTTCCTCTTTAAATAGCAAATACATAATGGAAAATAACCAAAAGATACATTGAAGTCTATAGGGAATGGAAGACCTTCCATTTGTAGTTTCCATTATGCTCTCCTAAAATGTAGCAGAAATGCTAACTGTTATTTTATAAGCAGCCTCTCAGAATATAACATGGGATACCATTGGCACAATTTAACAAGCAGATAACAAGTATTATAATTCTGATACATGTAAAAATTTAAAAGTTATGGCTTTTGGAATTGTGCCCTGGTTTTTACAAAAAAGGGCTTTTACAATTATGAGGGACTCAAGTCTAAATAGGTGTTAATGGAGCCTGGAGCCCATTAGGATAATTTGCATAATTTTTTAATTCTTTTTTTTTTAAACAAGGGCATAAGAAGCTAAATGAAGAGCGGATGCTGCCAGGTGGAGCCCACACCAGTATGTCAGTGTGCTAGGTTTGCAATCCTTCTTTTTGGTGGTAGATGTGCTTTAACCCTACTAACTGCAAGCAAGGTCAAGGAAACATCACTTTAACTGTCTGCTACAAGTTCAATTCACATCTACACATTAGAATTGTTTTCCAGTTAAGGGGAAAACTGTGGAGGAGAATGTCAGAAGGAGCAGATTGTAAAGAAGCCATGGTAGGTAACAAAATAGGGCCAGAGAGGTGACCTATGATATTCCACACTGTCTTCTGACTTCTGGACAGTACTCTTTGCTGGAGCTCACTAGCCCCAAATCAAATAGAGAAGGGGCAGGGGACTGTAGGGGGATTTTATTTAATTTTAAAGGATAAAGTAGGAGGCGATTGGACCCTCTTTTTTTGAGCAGTAACTAAAGGAGGTGGGGGGGCGGCTGGCAGAGCCCGCCCCGTGGTTTTAAAAGCATTGGGGGCACGTTGGGGGGTCCTCTTTCCTTCTGCCTGGACCAAGCGTCGAGAAGTCAATCAGGTTATATTTCTTTTCAGGTTTTTTCGGCATTCCGGTTCCTGGCTGTTTTCTCTGTCTTTTCAGATGTCACAGCTTTGGCGGAGTTTCACATGCCCGTAGGCAAAAGGAAGGCCCCCACATGATGTCTGCCATCCAGCAGCCGACATTTCGGGCGAAGGTTTTTTCTACGAAGAATTGTTTTTTCTTGTTTTCAACTGTTTTGCACTAATAAATGCTGTGGCCTACCCACATAGCCACAACAATTTAATGGTCCCTGTCGTTCAATATCAATTTATTTTGGGGCATGGCAAATCCCCGGGTCAAGAGCCTCGGTTTTTATGGTGCTGGTCTACAGGTCCCTACAGTCCATTGTGACAGATGCAGCTGCTGGTCCAATGCTTCTACTTGTTCCACAAACTTCCTGTAGAGCCACTGAAGTGTCATGGAAGTCCTGGTGCATGCAAAGGGAAAAATTGATGTCCTTCAGTGGTGGTGATCTCATCATGCCACGAGGAAGCTTAGTCAGGCAGTTGACAGAGCAGAAGGGAGAGAATACAAATTGTCCCTAAAAAACTGTTACAATTAACCCCAACGACTATGTTAGTTGTAAAATCCAATGAGGATCCTTCCTAATGCTTTAGGTACCCATACATTCTGTATCATTCTGTGCGTCACTCTTTTCCTTCCAAGGAGGATCCTGTGGGACTTAAAGAACCAGAGACTAAACACAAACATTACATGGGCGAACTTAGTAACATGAAGGAGCTGGATCTGTCCATCAAGATCACCCTTTCTCAACCATGGCCTCAGCTCTGCTGTGTGTAAACTGTCAATGGTGTGTATGTGGTACATCGTATGGCCATGTTACATATTGTGTAATGCAGGTTGTGTGTGCAGTATACAGTATGTTATACATTTTATAGGGTATTTTGTGTAGTGTATAGTGTTGGTCATATTTATTGCACCATGTCCATTGTGTTCTGTATAGTGTTTATATGTCTGGTTGTAAAGCTTATACTTTGCATTGTATGTGCTTTGGTATATATTGTACATTGTATCAATTGTATAAATAGTTTTTATATGTTATATAATGTATATTGGGTTATTTGAGATCACATATTATCTAATGATAAAGAAGGCTCACCTCTGTACATGTGATAAAACAAGTCGACATCTCCACATTTCCCTTATTACAACACAAATATATCTTTTATAATATATGAATTCCTAAAGAAGGATATTTTTCCTTTTACATCTTGCATTTAGTTGCGCACCCTATATCCAGCATTTTTTTCCATAAAGCTTTTAAGGGAACACAAATTTTCCTTGATAACAATCTGTTCTTATAAAAGATTTTTCTAATTTCTCAGATTACATGATACCATACCTGCTCAGCATCTGCGTGACATTCCCCAAAATCTGACTTAACTTAACTTAGACAACATCTAAAACTTGTCCAGTTATCCAGTGACACATGACTTAAGACACATTGGGTGTGCAGGCGTTATTTTAATGGTTCTGTATTCGCCATGTGAATGGGTTTTTGAAGGTTTGCAGGTTTATAAACAGCTTGTTCATGTCTACAGAAGATGGATGATGCTTGGTAAAGGATAAAATGCCCCTGGAGCTGGCAGAACATTCTGGAGAGCCAGTGACAGCAATAAAAGATATGTAATAATGTATTTCTGATTTTGTGTTTTCTAAATAATACAACCTAGACTGAAATCAGGGAAATGCGGGAGACACAACACATGGGCTTTATGGGGAGTAAACCTTCCCAGCTCTGGCACATAGGAGGCCATGAATGGCAGAGTTGGAGGTTAGGAAGTGAGGTGGCATTACAGGTTGGCAGAGAACCAAGAAATGTACAATACCTGGCCATTTGTGGAGCTGATTACAGTTACTTCTGATTACTTAGTTTCTGGGTTTAGGCAATGTAGACTTTCCACCTTGCATAATTCTGGATAAATAAGCAGCCAAGTAACTGGATAGTTGGAGATCCCAGTATTGCTCACAAGGTGTAGTCAGAACATTTAAGTTGGTGCTAATCTTGCTTTTTAAAGGTGGCAGGCTAGCTCTCAGTTCATGATGGACAGCATGGTGGTTGAGTGGGTAGCACATCTGCCTTGCAGCGCTGGGGTCCCAGGTTCAAATCCCACCCAGGTCAACATCTGCAAAGAGTTTGTATGTTCTCTCCGTGTTTGCAAGGGTTCTCCGGTTCAAAACACACACTTCAAAACATACTGTTACAGCTGCGTAATCTGTATGCGCTATATAAATAAAGAATTACTATTATTATGATGGCCCATGGATCTCTATAGTCTGATGGCTTCTGTGGGGCTCACTATATTGAAAAAGCGGGAGTGCAGGAGGTATACCTACAGGGCTGGTGTGTAATCTCCTAGTCCATAAATTTTAAAATGTAAGGCCCTTGATGAAGCCATTCAACAGACAAGCCATGGCTCAGTTTACATCTGGTTTGATATAACTGTCCATAAAATTGAGGCACATACACTTTGACAGTGTGCTTACTATCTTCTATTGACCCTATAGGGTTTCTCATTAGTTCTAGGCACTGTTCTCTCACTGGCCCGAATATCTGTAGCACTTCTGATGTCATTAAATTGAACCTGTCAAGCTGATTTGGGAAATTAAACCAACTACAGGTCCTTATAGACATGTGGATTTGTGTGCAAAACCCTGTGTTAACTAGTCCACAATCACATTAGAACAGTGTAAACTGATAGAACACAGTAATTATGCATAAAAATCATATCACAACCGAGCGTTAATCCTTTAGCGGGACCCAAAGGTGAACTTTAGGACACTACAATAGTATACGATAGTAAAACACTGAACTCCATTCTCTCATGATAGGATCATCAGCTGTGTTTATTGTCAGACACCCGAACATCTTTGATCTCTGACCTTAGCTGTGACATCTCATTGAAGAGTATGGAAGAGTGTATTGAATCCTTTCATTCTAGGATTAAAAAACTGTCATCAAGTTTCTTACCTGGGTATTACAAAGGGTTAAAGGTGTACACTTGCAGTGTAGTGTCACCTGGGCAATCTATACTCCCCATAACAAACTGACCACACTGTCTTCCACATCTAAAACATACACTGAATGGCTGACTTAATGTATTTAAATATATATATCAAATTATTATATACTGCCCACAATAAATAAAGCTAATTGTCAATTTGATTACAAAACTGACGTAATTTGTATATAGCCCCAGTAGTAATTTTATATACAGCATCAGCCTAATATATAGAACCCCAAAAATGATATAGACTTTAGGAAAAGATGGAGGTCAATAACTAGTCATAGCCAGCAGGGGGTATCATCTCCAAGAAATAACAGCCTACAGATCATGAAGATCGCTGACTGGGTACAGCCTACAGGGGGACACCAGCTCTAGTATACAGAAGCCAAGTAGATCAGCAGCTCAGAGTAACAATGTCCCAAACATTGGAAGATCACCAAGACTTCAGTGTCAAAAAAACTGGAAGTCCTAAACCGGATGAATGCAGTATGGATTAAGTATTTCCCCTCAGTGGAAGAGGCACCAACACACTCATTTTTCGGATAAATCTACTGAAACACAAAATAATCTATGTCACACCACAATCTATACTCCCACAATAGCTTCAAGCTGCCATGGAACCTAGAACAGTTTTTGGAGACTTATGATAGCCCAAGACACAAATCCATCATGACAACATCTGGTTCTCATGTAGTATCATAGTATATAAGGCTGGAAAAAGAACATCAAGTCCAACCTTTAAGAATTAAATAAATGTTTTATTCCCATAACCCGTGATATTTTTTCTCTCCAGAAAGTCATCCAGGCCTCTCTTGAACATGTACATAGAGTCCACCATAACAACCTCCTGCGGCAGAGAGTTCCACAGTCTCACTGCTCTTACAGTAAAGAACCTTTGTCTATGTGGATGGTAGAATCGCCTCTTCTCTAGGCGCAGAGGATGCCCCCTTGTCCTGGTCACAGGCCGAGGTATAAAAATCTTTGGAGAGATCCTTGTACTGTCCGTTCAGTTATTTGTACATTGTAATGAGGTCTCCCCTCAGTTGTCTTTTTTCTAGACTGAATAAACTGAATAATCCCAAATTTTGGGTATACTTTTTAAGGATCACCGGAGCTGAGTGTCAGGATCCTCAATATTAAGAAGATCTGATGTGGGACTTCTACCCCTCTTCCTTACACAGCCTGAATCCCCATGCACTCCTCAGTTCCTTTTCAAACAGCCCACACTTCCAAGTCACCCCTTTTTATACCCCATGTCAACCTCTTTTTCACAAAATGCAACCCCCAAGTCCTTCTCCTTCTAACACATCCTAAACCCTATGTCTCCGTTTTTCTCATAGCAAGTCCCTCTATGGTCCCTTCTTCTCATAGCCATGCCCACTCTTTTGCACAACATGCACTTGTGAGACTAAGACACTACCGTTTCCCTCAAGCTTTGAGCACCAGTTTCATGGCATTTTTTGCTGTGGATCCTAATAAAAAATGCAATGAAATCTATGAAACTGTGCATATCCTGCAGGTGAAGGATGTCTATAAGAAAAAGGAGGCATGAGCATGTGGGCTGGAGAAAAAGGGGGACTTACAGTTTAAGAATAGAGAAAGAGGGGGACATGAAAGTACAGGTTGTGTAAAAGAGTGGGCATGGCTATGAGAAGAAAGGACCATAGAGGGGCTGGCTAAGAAAGAGGGAGACATGGGGTTTAGGCTGTGTGAGGAGGAGGAGGAAACAGGGTGCATGGGTGTATAAAGGGGCGACTTGTAAGTGTTCATATTGCAGGTCGGTGCTTGTACCGATCGCGGGTGTTAACCCTGAAATCACCATCATCAGGAGCGGGGGATTCAATAAAAAGTTTGTAGAGTCTTTAAAATGATAGCAATGAAAATGTCGACAAAAGTCGCAAGAAAATGACACCACCGACATGTATAAAAAAGTTATTATGGCCAGAAAATAATTTTTTTTTGTACAGGAGATTTTATTTAATGTAAAAGTATTAAAACATTATAAAACCTGTACAAATTTGGTATCCCTACCGCCATACAGTGTGGAACACTACCCCCATACAGTGAGGAACACTACCTCCATACATTGAGGAACACTACCCCCATACAGTGAGGAACACTACCCCCATACAGTGAGGGACACTACCTCCATACATTGAGGAACACTACCCCCATACAGTGAGGAACACTACCTCCATACATTGAGGAACACTACCCCCATACAGTGAGGAACACTACCCCCATACAGTGAGGAACACTACCCCCATACAGTGAGGGACACTACCTCCATACATTGAGGAACACTACCCCAATACAGTGAGGGACACTACCTCCATACATTGAGGAACACTACCCCCATACAGTGAGGAACACTACCTCCATACATTGAGGAACACTACCCCCATACAGTGAGGAACACTACCCCCATACAGTGAGGAAAACTACCACCATACCGTGAGTACAGTGAGGAACACTACCCCCATACAGTGAGGAACACTACCGCCATACAGTGAGGGACACTACCGCCATACAGTGAGGAACACTACCCCCATACAGTGGGGAACACTACCGCCATACAGTGTGGAACACTACCCCCATACAGTGAGGGACACAGTACCACTTTTCTTGTCCTTTATATTGGGTGTAATTCTCAGTATCTCCTCTTATTCTGTATATATGGACACTGCACAGTACCACTTCTCTTGTCCTGTATACTGGGTGTAATTCTCAGTATCTGCCCTTATTCTGTATATATGGACACTGCACAGTACCACTTCTCATGTCCTGTATACTGGATGTAATTCTCAGTATCTGCTCTTATTCTGTATATATGGACACTGCACAGTACCACTTCTCCTGTCCTGTATACTGGGTGTAATACTCAGTATCTGCTCTTATCCTGTATATATGGACACTGCACAGTACCACTTCTCTTGTCCTGTATACTGGGTGAAATACTCAGTATCTGCTCTTATCCTGTATATATGGACACTGCACAGTACCACTTCTCTGGTCCTGTATACTGGGTGTAATACTCAGTATCTGCTCTTATCCTGTATATATGGACACTGCACAGTACCACTTCTCTTGTCCTGTATACTGGGTGTAATTCTCAGTATCTGCCCTTATTCTGTATACATGGACACTGCACAGTACCACTTCTCTTGTCCTGTATACTGGGTGTAATTCTCAGTATCTGCTCTTATTCTGTATATATGGACACTGCACAGTACCACTTCTCTTGTCCTGTATACTGGGTGTAATTCTCAGTATCTGCTCTTATTCTGTATATATGGACACTGCACAGTACCACTTCTCCTGTCCTGTATACTGGGTGTAATTCTCAGTATCTGCTCTTATCCTGTATATATGGACACTGCACAGTACCACTTCTCTTGTCCTGTATACTGGGTTTAATTCTCAGTATCTCTTATTCTGTATATATGGACACTGCACAGTACCACTTCTCTTGTCCTGTATACTGGGTGTAATTCTCAGTATCTCCTCTTATTCTGTATATATGGACACTGCACAGTACCACTTCTCTTGTCCTGTATACTGGGTGTAATTCTCAGTATCTCTTATTCTGTATATATGGACACTGCACAGTACCACTTCTCCTGTCCTGTATACTGGGTGTAATTCTCAGTATCTCTTATTCTGTATATATGGACACTGCACAGTAACACTTCTCTTGTCCTGTATACTGGGTGTAATTCTCAGTATCTCTTATTCTGTATATATGGACACTGCACAGTAACACTTCTCTTGTCCTGTATACTGGGTGTAATTCTCAGGATCTCTTATTCTGTATATATGGACACTGCACAGTACCACTTCTCCTGTCCTGTATACTAGGTGTAATTCTCAGTATCTGCTCTTATTCTGTATATGGACACTGCGCAGTACCACTTCTCCTGTCCTGTATACTGGGTGTAATTCTCAGTATCTGCTCTTATTATGTATATATGGACACTGCACAGTACCACTTCTCCTGTCCTGTATACTGGGTGTAATTCTCAGTATCTGCTCTTATCCTGTATATATGGACACTGCACAGTACCACTTCTCTTGTCCTGTATACTGGGTTTAATTCTCAGTATCTGCTCTTATCCTGTATATATGGACACTGCACAGTACCACTTCTCTTGTCCTGTATACTGGGTTTAATTCTCAGTATCTCTTATTCTGTATATATGGACACTGCACAGTACCACTTCTCTTGTCCTGTATACTGGGTTTAATTCTCAGTATCTCTTATTCTGTATATATGGACACTGCACAGTAACACTTCTCTTGTCCTGTATACTGGGTGTAATTCTCAGTATCTGCTCTTATTCTGTATATATGGACACTGCACAGTAACACTTCCCTTGTCCTGTATACTGGGTGTAATTCTCAGTATCTCCTCTTATTCTGTATATATGGACACTGCACAGTAACACTTCTCTTGTCCTGTATACTGGGTGTAATTCTCAGTATCTCCTCTTATTCTGTATGTATGGACACTGCACAGTACCACTTCTCCTGTCCTGTATACTAGGTGTAATTCTCAGTATCTGCTCTTATTCTGTATATGGACACTGCGCAGTACCACTTCTCCTGTCCTGTATACTGGGTGTAATTCTCAGTATCTGCTCTTATTATGTATATATGGACACTGCACAGTACCACTTCTCCTGTCCTGTATACTGGGTGTAATTCTCAGTATCTGCTCTTATCCTGTATATATGGACACTGCACAGTACCACTTCTCTTGTCCTGTATACTGGGTTTAATTCTCAGTATCTGCTCTTATCCTGTATATATGGACACTGCACAGTACCACTTCTCTTGTCCTGTATACTGGGTTTAATTCTCAGTATCTCTTATTCTGTATATATGGACACTGCACAGTACCACTTCTCTTGTCCTGTATACTGGGTTTAATTCTCAGTATCTCTTATTCTGTATATATGGACACTGCACAGTAACACTTCTCTTGTCCTGTATACTGGGTGTAATTCTCAGTATCTGCTCTTATTCTGTATATATGGACACTGCACAGTAACACTTCCCTTGTCCTGTATACTGGGTGTAATTCTCAGTATCTCCTCTTATTCTGTATATATGGACACTGCACAGTAACACTTCTCTTGTCCTGTATACTGGGTGTAATTCTCAGTATCTCCTCTTATTCTGTATGTATGGACACTGCACAGTACCACTTCTCTTGTCCTGTATACTGGGTGTAATTCTCAGTATCTCCTCTTATTCTGTATACATGGACACTGCACAGTATCACTTCTCCTGTCCTGTATATTGGGTGTAATTCTCAGTATCTGCTCTTATTCTGTATATATGGACACTGCACAGTAGCACTTCTCCTGTCCTGTATACTGGGTGTAATTCTCAGTATCTGCTCTTATTCTGTATATATGGACACTGCACAGTACCACTTCTCTTGTCCGGTATACTGGGTGTAATTCTCAGTATCTCTTATTCTGTATATATGGACACTGCACAGTACCACTTCTCTTGTCCTGTATACTGGGTGTAATTCTCAGTATCTCTTATTCTGTATATATGGACACTGCACAGTACCACTTCTCCTGTCCTGTATACTGGGTGTAATTCTCAGTATCTGCTCTTATTCTGTATATATGGACACTGCACAGTACCACTTCTCTTGTCCTGTATACTGGATCTAATTCTCAGTATCTGCTCTTATTCTGTATATATGGACACTGCACAGTACCACTTCTCCTGTCCTGTATACTGGGTGTAATTCTCAGTATCTGCTCTTATTCTGTAGATATGGACACTGCACAGTACCACTTCTCTTGTCCTGTATACTGGATCTAATTCTCAGTATCTGCTCTTATTCTGTATATATGGACACTGCACAGTACCACCTCTCTTGTCCTGTATACTGGGTGTAATTCTCAGTATCTGCTCTTATTCTGTATATATGGACACTGCACAGTACCACTTCTCCTGTCCTGTATACTGGGTGTAATTCTCAGTATCTGCTCTTATTCTGTATATATGGACACTGCACAGTACCACTTCTCCGGTCCTGTATACTGGGTGTAATTCTCAGTATCTGTCCTTATTCTGTATATATGGACACTGCACAGTACCACTTCTCTTGTCCTGTATACTGGGTGTAATACTCAGTATCTGCTCTTATTCTGTATATATGGACACTGCACAGTACTACTTCTCCTGTCCTGTATATTGGGTGTAATTCTCAGTATCTGCTCTTATTCTGTATATATGGACACTGCACAGTACCACTTCTCTTGTCCTGTATACTGGATGTAATTCTCAGTATCTGCTCTTATTCTGTATATATGGACACTGCACAGTACCACTTCTCTTGTCCTGTATACTGGATGTAATTCTCAGTATCTGCTCTTATTCTATATATATGGACACTGCACAGTACCACTTCTCCTGTCCTGTATACAGGGTGTAATTCTCAGTATCTGCTCTTATTCTGTATGTATGGACACTGCACAGTACCACTTTACTTTTCAGTTAGGAGAAGGTCCTTATTTTAGAACAAGACAGATAAAAAGTGACATTTATCTTGCTGGATCTGTTCCTTGAATTATTTGTTTTGTTAAGTAATGTCAGTATTAGTAGGTGGGACTGTGACAACCTCCCTGTCATAATATAGAGCCTGGCAGAGAGTGCAGCCAGCACTACATAGCGATGTGGAATAAATAGCGCCTGTTCTCATTCTGCACGGTGAATGAAATGGTTCCAGTTCAGCCCATAAAAGTTATCGCTTTAATTCGAAATCTTGTTCAAGCTGAGAAGAATAAACTCCAGGCGCGGCTCTATAAAATGAGCTCAGCTTAAAGGGAAACTGTGTGTGAACAGTTTGCGGGAAGGGGGGCTGATAAGAACAGATGCTGGGAGTCATTGTACAAGGCCAGGGCCAGGATTCTGGTTTCACTTACTATACAAATAATGCGGCGACTGTAAATATCCTCCATGAGTGTTTACGATAAATCGGCGTGACGGCTTTATGACCTTCACAAGCAATAAATGCCCCAATTGGCCTCATTACCATTAACCCTTTGTGGGCTGGGAGGAATGCCTCGCCGTCTGCAGGAAACCAACTGGTGGGACAATCAGCAAAGAGATACCAGGTTCACACAATGAATATGATTTTATCCCTGGCTGCATCTTGTCATAACACAGCACAGCCAATCCTCGCACCACAGCGACATTGTTCACTTTTAATGGAATCAGCTCTTTCCTTCCCTGAAGGTTTTAATGCCGTCTCCACGTTGACATCTCACACCGCAGACAATGAGCATTGTTATCACAACCGAAAGTCATAGGGTGGAATGGGAAATTATCTGCAGAAATTCTCTACTTGAGAGGCAGCCTGTAATTTTCTGCCACATTCGGCACAGAAAGAAAAGCCTATTCATAATAATAATAAAGAATTTTAGAACTACACATATTAGAATATAAGAAAAGCCCTGTAGTCTGGATTATCAAGTATTCTCAATTATCAAACCACAGAGGAAAGTCTATGAAAGTCATTTGTAAGGATAAAAAGCCAGTGGGAACACAAAATACTTTATGAGGATATCCTTTATCTATCAGGGAATATGCACTTTGTAGCGTAGAGTCTTTGAACAAAGGTGAAGAGCTGATAACAAGTTCATGGATTATCATCCATAGATCATCGTGGTAAAACTGGCTAGCACCCGGCAAACAAGCAGCTGATCAACAGGAAACTCAAGAGTCAAAACACTCCTACATTAAAGGGAATGATTGCAATATCACATTATTCAACTCCAATTTACTGTATTGTCATTTTATTTAGTTTTTTTGTTTTTACTGGAAGCTAGGCTGGATGATTATAATTTCTGGATTATTCTGCTAGACCAGTAAAGCATCACCGGCTATGGCCCATAATACTTTTTTGATGTATTTATATTGATACATAACTTATATTGATTATACATTAGTGTTTAGTTATTTATTGAGGAGATTCTATTCACTCTTGTATTACTACTCCTGCAGACAACAGTCAGGGGAATAAGGGTCTATTAGTATTACTATTTACTTATTACTATTTTGTTTTAAATGTTATTTTTTTTAGGAAGATTAGTGGGGACCTCCATTTGAGCACCAGCGAAGTTCTTTCAGCTCAGTTGTTTGGACGTGTAGCAAACACATATTACTTTTACTTTTTCACTCCTCTCCTGGTTTGGACACCAAAAACTGCACTTCAAAAGGGACCACATTAAGATACCAAACCCATATCATTTTACCTATCCCTACATCATGTCCACTAAAAATTCAGTTGTGCCATATTCTTACAGGCTTTGTTTTTATGGCTTTCACTGTGTAGTCTCACAACCTCTTTATTCTTAAGGCCACTAAGATCATGGAGATACAGAATTTATATAATTTTGTTATGTCTTAAATTGAAATGGTTTGCAAAACAGTATCCGCAGTGCCATATTCTGGCACCTATAACTTTTTATACTTCAGCTTTGCAATCTGTAATTTTTTTAAAGGATGAGATCACATTTTCATTTATCACATTTCGGGAATGGTATGATCTTCTGAACACTTTTTATAGAATGTTTTATGGATGGGAAAATGGACGATTTAGAGATTCGGCTCATTTCTTTCTCTTACCATATGGGATAGTTATTGTAATATTTGGATAGATGGGGTATTTTGGGACTCAGGGATTTCTTACATGTTTATGATTCTATTTGTTTATTTATATATACATTTTAGAGGCTTTTTATTTTCATATTTTTTTTATTAAAAGAATTCTCATCACTTTTTTAAGGCCCCCTAAGGTTTTTAAATCCTTGACAGGTCTCATTGTTTTTGCAATACACTACATACAACTGGTAGATGGTAATAGAATGTGCAGAGTAACAGGAAACTGTTTGGTGCCCACCAATGACATCATCGCCAATATACATCAGGGCTGTATAGGTGGTTCGATTCAACCGTTGCACCTAACAAGTTAAAGGCTACATTCACACGGCAGTATGGGGGACATACATACGGCCGACGTATATACGGCACCATGGGCTTACGGCACCGTATGGGAGCGGTACGGTGCAGCACAAGTGCTGCACCGTACCATTCCGTAGCCGGGAGAAAGATAGGACATGTCCAGGGGCGGACTGGCCATAGTACCCACCAGGAATTTTCCCGGTGGGCCGGTCGGTCCTGGGCCGGTGCAGAGCTCGTCCGGGGCCGGTCCGCACTCCCTCCCTTCAACTTTTCATCTAATCTATAGTACCTGCATCGTACGATGCAGGTACTATAGATTAGTACACAGATGCAGCGCAGCACTGCTGCTTCTGCGTCTGTGTATACACTCAGTGGAGGAGCGCTGACACCTACCAGATGTCAGCCTGCCTCCATGTAGCTCCGCGGCTTGATGTGAGAGGCGCGGAGCAGTGACGTCACTATCCCGCGCCTCTACACCAAGCTGCTGAAGACCGGGGACGAGACGAACCTGCGCCATAGAGGTGAGTATTATGGGTTTTTTTTGTTTAAATGATAGAATTGGGACATTAAATCTTTATCTGGGGCGGGGAGGGGGACATTATTCTTTATCTGGGGCTGGCGGGGGCATAAATTATATGTCTGGGGCGGGGGGGGGGCATTATTATTTATCTGGGGTGGGGGGGCATTATTATTTATCTGGGGCTGGCAGGGGGCATAAATTATATGTCTGGGGTGGGAGGGGCATTATTCTATATCTGGGGCATGCAAGGGGCATTGATTATATGTCTGGGGGGGCATTATTATATATCTGGGGCATGCAAGGGGCATTGATTATATGTCTGGGGGGGGCATTATTCTATATCTGGGGCATGCAAGGGGCATTGATTATATGTCTGGGGCGCGCGAGGGGGGCCTTATTCTATTTCTGGGGCTGGCAGGGGGCATTGATTATATGTCGGGGGGGGGGCATTATTCTATATCTGGGGCTAGCAAGGGGCATTGATTATATGTCTGGGGGGGCATTATTCTATATCTGGGGCTAGCAAGGGGCATTGATTATATGTCTGGCGCGGGGGGGCATTATTCTATATTTGGGGCTGTCAGGGGGCATTAATTATATCTCTGGGGCGTGCGGGGGAGCATTATTCAATATCTTGGGCTGTCAGGAGGCATTAATTCTATGTCTGGAGCGAGCTGGGTCCATTAATTCTTGTTCTGGGGCTGACTGGGGCCATTAATTCTTTTTTTGGGGCTGACTGGGGCCATCAATTCTTTTTCTGGGGCTGACTGGGGCCATTAATTCTTTTTCTGGGGCCGACTGGGGCCATTAATTCTATTTCTGGGGTAGGCTGGGGCCATTAATTCTATGTCTGGGGCAGGCTGGGGCCATTAATTCTATGGGGGGGGGGTTAAGGGGGTTAAAGGAGAGAAAGAAGAAATAAGATATCCTATACTATTACAGTATGTTACATTATGGGGCACTATTTGTGTGGTGCTAATATTTCAGGGGGCTCTATTACAGTATTTGGGGCACAGTATTAGTGGTAGCAGAAGAAGGGACAATGGGAAAGTGCAGAACATAAGACGTCTGTGTGGTAAACTCTGCAGGAAAGCTGTGTACCTGGAGGAAGAGACAAGGTGATGGTGGAACTATTGGAAAAGATGAGGAACGAGAACAATCCGGGGATACGTCACCTGATGTCACTGGATGCAATAGGTGAGGATCTCATGTGTTTTTTGTAGCTGTATATGATACATACTGATTTTTTTCATGTTCGCTTCTGTTTATATATGTAGTATTATAGTCGTTATATTCTTGTACATAGGGGGCAGTATTATAGTAGGTATATTCTTGTACATAGGGGGTAGTATTATAGTAGTTATATTCTTGTACATAGGGGGGGGCAGTATTATAGTAGTTATATTCTTGTACATAGGGGGCGGTATTATAGTAGTTATATTCTTGTACGTAGGGGCAGTATAATAGTAGTTATATTCTTGTACATAGGGGGCAGTATTATAGTAGTTATATTCTTGTACACAGGGGGCAGTATTATAGTAGTTATATTCTTGTACATAGGGGGCAGTATTATAGTAGTTATATTCTTGTACATAGGGGGTAGTATTATAGTAGTTATATTCTTGTACATTGGGGGCAGTATTATAGTAGGTATATTCTTGTACATAGGGAGCAGTATTATAGTAGTTATATTCTTGTACATAGGGGGCAGTATTATAGTAGTTATATTCTTGTACATAGGGGGCAGTATTATAGTAGTTATATTCTTGTACATAGGGGGTAGTATTATAGTAGTTATATTCTTGTACATAGGGGGCAGTATTATAGTAGTTATATTCTTGTACACAGGTGGCAGTATTATAGTAGTTCTATTCTTGTACATAGGGGGCAGTATTATAGTAGTTATATTCCTGTACATAGGGGGAAGTATTATAGTAGTTATATTCCTGTACATAGGGGGCAGTATCATAGTAGTTATATTCCTGTACATAGGGGGCAGTATCATAGTAGTTATATTCTTGTACATAGGGGGCAGTATTATAGTAGTTATATTCTTGTACATAGGGGGAAGTATTATAGTAGTTATATTCCTGTACATAGGGGGCAGTATCATAGTAGTTATATTCTTGTACATAGGGGCAGTATTATAGTAGTTATATTCTTGTACATAGGGGGCAGTATTATAGTAGTTATATTCTTGTACATAGGGGGCAGTATTATAGTAGTTGGCTTGTATATGGGAGAAGGTATGGTAGTAGTTTTATTTTGTATATGGAAGGCAGGATTTAATGTGTTATTCGAAATGTGTTATTGTAGCAATATTCTTGTACATAGGAGGCAGTATCAATATATTCTTTCTCTGAATTGTACATGTATGGCACAGGGGAAAGGTATTTAAGGCTTATCGGGTCGTGTGTTTGCATCATTTACTGAACGACAGGTCACATTCTTTGCACATTAAAGTCACTTAATGCAAAACAAGAACATCTTTTCCAGTAATGCCATCTACCAACAATTTGTCTGTTATAACCCCATCCACATTATCTGACCCACACCCACTTGTTTTGACTCTGCCCATAAAATGGGGCCACTTTCATAGTTTTTCCAGGGCCATTTTAAATTCCCAGTCCGCCCCTGGACATGTCCAATCCTCCCTGTAATACGGTGCTGTCCGTCATATATCACTGTGGATAGGGGAGGGCACCGTCATGTGCCCACCGTGCTACGGTACGCAGGCACAATGTCATGTGAATGTAGCTAAAGACTGCATACTGCAGCAGACACCAGTTCTGTATGGAGAGGTCTTAGGCGGTGAACCCATACATCTGCAATGACCAATCAACATATTTTTTCTGAAGGGTTTAAAGAGGTTGTCTAGGAGTGGAGGGCTATGTGCTCAATAGCAGCTTGGGGTCCTCTAATTAGGTCCCTCCATAAATACTATAATATAAATTTATCCAGAAACAGAATGACTGAAGGAGGCAGGCATCTTCAGGATGCTGAGGAGGACATATTGCTGCACTACTTTATGATCAGCTGTATCAAATACATTTGACATTTTATATACAATATTACGTGAGAGGCCTGTTCTAGCCTATTCTTAATGATGGAGTCACAGCGAGGATATAATGAAAGATGACAGCCACTGGAACAATCACACAGGTACATACACAAATAAGTTACATAAAGAAATCTGTGTAATGAGTGTGCACACAGGGTCCAGCACTTGGGACTTGTCAGTGTAGACCCCTCCCACCCCCCCCCTCTCTCACACAAATAACTGATGTTATTTTGATTCATTTCCTGTCTGGAAAAATATGGTCGTTTCAGGACTACAGCCAGGACAACACCATCAGCGAATGGAGGCAAAACCCAGCCAGCTGTGGAGGCAGTGAGATGCCACATACATGTTTACTTGCGGAAATTAGCAGTTTCCTTGTGGGTGGAGGTCAATGTCCCCCCTAAATCTAAAACCCTAATATAAATTCTAAGGAGACACACTATACCAGAGAAGATGCTATGATCAGTAATGTTGGAGTAAGAATCCAGACGTATACTGCTGGAATAAGGAATGTCACACTGTGTGGGTGGACATAAAATATCCACAACTCAGAACAACATGAGCAACATGGTGATATTTCTATACTGTATACTATACTGTACCATACTGTAAAAAAAATTCTTATTGCTTAATGTTATGTATCTTTCTCTATGTATGTTCTCTAAGATTCCAAACCTTTATATATTTGGTTTTAATAATACAAACAATCCTGAAGTCATGGCCCTAGAAAAGGCAAAAAAGAAAAATGTCAAAAATATTAAAAATGCTGAAAATATATAAGCATGCATTTTTTAGATTTCTTGAAAATATCCAATCTATTCCAAAATTTTAATACATTTAAAGATTTTTATTCCATATTCTTGCTCTTTCTTTCATTCTTCTTGCTCTTCCTTCCTCCTCCTCTTCTTTCCTGTAGTTGTAAGTTGACCCTGTGCTACAAGTAAATCTCTGTCAGATCACATCTGCAAGAGGGAGGGGGAGGAGGAGGATTTAGCAGAGCAGAGAGCAGAAAATGATGATGACACATAGACTCAGATGCCTGTGTGACTCAATGCAGTTTGCTATAAGGAAGTCAGTGACAGAGATTTTTATATAGGGCTTAAACCGCCTTTATCATTTGTAAGGTGACTTTCTAATTAACCCTTTCATGGCTTCCGGACAAGAACACAAAGTAAGACACACCAGTCTCTTAGAAGATGCAGAAACTCCCCAGTTTATTCACACGCAAGTACATATATCAAACACAGAAAAATCAGCATAGGGGGCATGACAAGGAGATAAGGTGCTTAGATGCTATTGGCCATAATGAATTTACGAGGACATTCTTCGAAAAGGTTAATAAATTGTGCACTGTTTTCTCCGAGGCAGAATGTTTATACTAATTGTATAATACTTGTGTTAGCTCTGTATAAGTCACAACATGGCCTTCAAGTAGAGAGGAGCGAGAACACAGTGATTTCTAAACACTAGTCATTTCGATGGCTGTACACAGGTCAATAACACCCTCGGCTAAAACTAAAATGTCCTCTTGGAATATATCACTAACAGCCATGTATACTTCATGTCAATTTTTTTAATTTGTCTAAGGAAAAAATTACACTTCAACTTATATTGAGAGGTTATTCCATAATATTTGACAATTTTACTATTAATTGTTTGACAAAATGGATGCAATGAGATGATGCAGTTTTTCTGGTGCCTAGGGTTGTGCCAATAAATCAAAAATATAACTAAAGGGGAGGTAATGAATCTTTACAAGCATCGCATTTCTGCCAGTCCCCAATAAATGAGAAATGAACTTTATATGAGCAAATACCTGAAATCCTGAACAGCTTGGATTTAATTAAGGAGAGATTTAATGTCCCAGCAGGACCAAATGTGTAATGATATTATGTTAATAGATGTGTGGATAAACCATACTGGGGAACTTGCCAACAAAACCAATCATACTAGCACCAGTTATGACCAAAAGTAGAACTCTAAGTTCCTAGTGCTGAATCTATAATAATCCGTAGTGGTAACCTGCCACTGCACCTCTCCTGGCATCATATATATTAAAAGGACTCTCAGTTTTCAAGGCTAAATTCTGACTGAAACCTCTTCACCCTTATACATAGAGACACAAGATGTTGATAAAGATGGGATTTTTGACTGGGGAAGAAAGCTAGCTGAAGACAACCAGGTATTAAATTGTAGTACAGTATCCAGTGGGTATTCAGACCCCTTTCAATTTTTAACTCTTTGTTTCATTGCAGCCAATTTGTAAGATCAAAAAAGTTCTTTTTTTTATACATTAATGTACACTCTGCACTCAATCTTGACAGGCAAAAACAGAGGTGTAGATTTTTTTGCTAATTTATTAAACAAGAAAAACTGAAATATCACATGGTCAGGCTGCTTTCACACGAACGTGTGCCCACCTGGCTGGTCACCCCTCCTCTCTCCATAGAATAGAAGCCGCACAGGATTTCTTATGGCCAAAGAGAATGCAAGCTATATATTTTTTGAGTACAGAGCCCAGGCACCATAGACGACTATGGGGGATATATATCCGGCCACAAATTTGCAGCTGTATATATGTCCCCCATACCTTCGTATGAATTCAGCCTCATAAGTATTCCTCGACCTGGCCATCCAGCCAAACTAAGCAATAGTGGGAGAAAAGCTGTGGTGAGAGAGGTAAAGAAGAACCACAAGATCACTGTGGCTGAGCCCCAGAGATGCAGTAGGGAGATGGGAGAAAGTTCTACAAAGTCTAGCCCTCAGCAATCTGGGCTTTATAGTCGAGTGTACCGACTGAAGCCTCTCCTCAGTGCAAGACATATGAAAG
Organism: Engystomops pustulosus; assembly: GCF_040894005.1. Classification (NCBI taxonomy): domain Eukaryota; kingdom Metazoa; phylum Chordata; class Amphibia; order Anura; family Leptodactylidae; genus Engystomops; species Engystomops pustulosus. The sequence continues at coordinate 79,417,246 of NC_092417.1, read as the reverse complement.
CTGCATAGAGTTTTTTGAAAAAAAAACACATAACGGATTGATGAGATGAAGATTGAACCTAATTCCAAGCGGTATTTGTGGAGAAACCGAGGCACTGCTCATCACCTGTCAAATACAATCCCAACAGTGAAACATGGTGGTAGCATCATGCTATGGGAGCAGGGACAGGATGACTGATTGGAAGTGAAGGAAAGAAGAATGCGGCCAAGTACAAAGATATCCTGGATACAAACCTATTCCAGAGCTCTGGTCCTCAGGCTGTTCTGAAGGTTCACCTTCCAGCAAGACAATGACCCTAAGCACACAGCTAAAATAACAAAGCAGTGGCTTCAGAACAACTCTGTGACCAGTCTTAACTGTCCCAGTTTGAGCCCTGACCTAAACCCAATTGAGCATCTCTGGGGAGACATGAAAATGGCTTCCACCAACATCCACCATCCAACCTAAGGGAACTGGAGAGGATCTGCAAGGAAGAATGGCAGAGGATCTACAAATACAGGTGTGGAAAACTTGTTGCATCATTCCCAAGAAGACTCATGGCTGTTCTAGCTCAAAAGGGGGTTCAACTCAATACTGAGCAAAGGGTCTGAATACTCAAGACCATGTGATATTTCAGTTTTTCGTGAATTAACAAAAATATCTACATTTTAATATTTTTTTCTCTCAAGATGGGGTGCACAGTGTACATTAATGAGTAAATAAAAATAACTTTTTTGATATTACCAATAAAAAATGTAAAGGGGTCTGAATACTTTCCATACCCACTGTATATTAAGAAAATAATGCTACCATAAATTGCCCAAATCATACTGTAACTAAATGCCGAAGCAAAACTGGAATTTGTTGTGATAACAGAGCTCATAACCTGTGTTTCCATGGTAGACGGTTACTGAATCAAACTAAAGAGAGTGGTGCCAGTCCTTCAATTGGCAAACCCCAAAGGTACTTCTCCAGTTTCCACTTCTCACCACAAAGAACATTGATTTAATAAAGTAACAAACTTTCCCCCTCCTCACCCAGTTTATCCAGCATCCCCCTGGTGGTTAACAACATCATGGCCGGTAACAAGGTTTTCATTAGTCAGGGTCAATTAATGGTGACTGAATATCGTTCAATGTGAAGCCTTAGATATTCCGGCCAAGGAAACGTCCAAGCAAATTTAGTGCTTGTGAGAAGTGTCAGACTGGCAACTTTCTGAATGTCCTATTGATTCTTAGCAGTTCAAAATAACGCGTAGTAAAACAGAAACCTTGACAATGCCTCTAAGTTCTGTCAGGAAGACTTGACATAGAAAATAAGTAACAAAAAGTGGAATTTGCTGATGAATGAGAACTCAGAGTTTGAAGACTTCTGCATTTTTTTTATTGCCGCAATGAATCTTATATAACAAATTTGCAAATATAAATATCTAAATGTTTTACAGACCTATGTGACCCTGTGGTTATGGAAGACTAACCAAACTTAGATATACAAATGTATGTTTCGCATGAACAAATATAGAAAATAGTCTACAACCCAGCACGCTTAGGTTTATTACAGAGACAAGAAGATTTTCAGGAGTATTGACAGATTTCAGCTGACATAAAAATTCCTAGATTTCCTGACTTAGGGTCATGAACCCTCTGTCCCCTTGGGAAAATCTGACCTGAAAACAAATTCCTAATGTTTTTCTCTTGTGACTAGTGATGAGCGGATCCAAACCACAATTTTCAGGTTCGTACTGAACATTGCAGGTCAGTCAGAAGTCCTGGTTTGGTCCATTACACCAGTACACAATTGAGGGTGTAAGGCTATATTCACACTGCCGTTGCCCGCCCGTACCGTAGCGGGCAACGGCAGTGTACGGGGAGAGGAGGAGGAAGTGAACGCAGCTCACCCCCGCCCCTCTCCATAGCAACCTATGGTGCACGGCGTCGTATTACGGGAAAAGATAGGACAGGTCCTATCTTTTTCCCGGGTACGGAACGGTACGGTGCCGCACACGTGCGGCACCGTATCGCTCCCGTAGGGTGCCGTGCGCCCATAGAAGTGTATGGGGGACGTATATCGGCCGTATATACGTCGGCCGTATATACGTCCCCCATACGTTAGTGTGAATGTAGCCTTAACCTGTACATGCTGCAGACAAAGCCACATGTGCACCGCTATTTTCCTGAGGATTGTCGCTGCCAAATTGGTGCCATGCATTCCACTGCATTTAAAATATAACACCTGGAATTGGTGTTGCAGGTTGGTGAGCAGACCCATTCAAAGGATCTGCACCCGCAATTGGTGCACCCGCAATTGGTGGGTGTTCAGATTCAGTTGCGTGTCCACAGACTAGAATACTGGTAGGTTCACTCATCACTACATTTGACCATTTCCCTTTTGCAGTAACTTATAATGATGTCACATTATTTCACATGGAGTAGGCAATCTTCTCAATACCACAGCCAGAGGCAAGAAACAGGCACAGATTCTTCAACATAAACAGGGCAAGGTCCTGTGTCATTACGACTTCATATTCAGAATTACAATAAACATAAAATTCTACAAATGAAGTAGCCAGCTGAAAAGTGGGGTGTTTAATTTCTCAATCCAGAAGCAGATTTGGGATGCTCAGTTTATAGAATGGTAGTGCTGTCTGAGAAGGGTCTAGGTCGCATTTTCTTCAGGTTCACCTGCTTTTTACCATATATACTCTAGTACAAGCCGAGTTTTTCAGCACAAAAAACCCCTAACCCGGCTTATACACCAACCTCCGACGCCCCGGCAGGTCCCCTTCAATCCATCTCAGCTCTAGCATCGGCTTCGTGTCCCCGTGGTCTGCCACAAGGATAGTGATGCCAGCCGCACGCTGACATTCTAATGTGTGCGTCTGCATCGGAACACACTATGATGTTAGCGAGCAGGGACACAGAGCCGATGCCGGAGCCTTGATGGATAGAAGAGGACCTGCATTATACTGGGGGTGGGGCGGCTGCAGGCTATATACTACAGGGAGCTGGCAGCCTATATACTACAGGGGGCTGGCAGGCTATATACTAGAGGGCTGGCAGACTATATACTACAGGGGGCTGGCAGGCTATATTCTAGGGTGCTGGCAGGCTATATACTACAGGGGGCTGGCTACCTATATACTAAAAGGGGCTGGCAGGCTATATACTACAGGTGGCTGGCAGGCTACATACTACAGGGGGCTGGCAGGCTACATACTACAGGTGGCTGGCAGGCTATACACTACAAGGGGTTGGCAGGAAATATACCACAGGGGGCTGGCAGGCTATATACTATAGGAACTGGTATGCTATATACTACAGGGGCTTGCAGGCTATATACTACAGGGGGCTGGCAGGCTATATACTACAGAGGGTTGCCCGGCTATATACCACAGGGGCCTGGCAGGCTATATACTACATGGGGCTGGCAAACTATATACTACAGGGGGCTGACTGGCTATATACTAGGTGGCTAGCAGTCTATATACTACAAGGGTCTGGCAGGCTACACACTACAGGAGGCTGGCAAGCTATATACTACAGGGCACTGGCTAGCTATATACTACAGGGGGCTGGCAGGCTATACACTACAGGGAACTGGCAGGCATCCTCACGAGTCATGTGAGGAGATAGCAGGGGTGACAGGGAGACAGGGGGAACCTGGGACAATCTCCCAGCTGCCTGTGACGATGGAACAGAGCTCAAAATATGGGACTGTCCCACTGAATCCGGGATGGTTGGGAGGTATGACTATAGTAACTGCACTCTGAATCCATACCACTTGCCTTGACACCTCTGCCTGGCTTTTCACAGTTTGTGGCTCCGTTCTTCTGCCCTATCTAGTGATTTATCTAGCATTAGAATATGGATTGTGGGCATGTAACCACATAGATACCATTGTCAAGCTTAACAATGCCACAATTAAAGGCTCACTCTTAGGCCTCATGCCCACAAATGTAAGCTGTTTGTGGACCACAAACAAAAGGCCAGTTGTCTCTTGTTTGCAGCTAGTCTGTCATGGGTGTTTTGGGAGAGTAGCTAGTTTGTCAATAAAAAAAGACTTTCAAGGTCACAAAGATGGGTAGGCATGGGACCTGCTCCATAAATTGTCTCATCTCAAGGAATCTACGGATGTGGGCATGAACCATTTGAATTACATGGCGACTAGTGATAAGTGGACCCAAAACAACACAATTCCACAGGTCGCGAGTTTGAGTCCCAAGGGATAAAACATGTGCCCAGAGGATAAAACATGTGCCCAGAAGATAAAACATGTGTCATTTACACACTGTATCCTCAGTCCCTAAAGCAAGGGAAAAGTCTGAACACCTGCAAACAAAACAAGAGCAAGTTACCCAGGTACCCAAACTTGACCCGAACACGAACCCCAACTGAAATCACATGAACCCCATTGAAATCAATAGGAACCCAAACATGCAATATATATGTGTGTGTGTTATCATGCCCATTTTGCATGTTTGGGTTCCTATTGATTTCAATGGGGTTCATGTGATTTCAGTGGGGTTCGTGTTCGGGTCAAGTTTGGGTACCTGGGTAACTTTGAACAAAAACTCGTTAAATGCGAACTTCAACCGGTTAGCTCAACAATAATGGGGGACATGTTCCCCCTTACAGTTCCCTAGCTCTCCACCCTTCCATTTGACATGCATTCCGTTGCAAAGTGACTATTAGTTTTAATGTATTGTATATTAGCAGTATTAACATTGAATTATAAAAGTGAATGGGGCTCATTTACTAAGGGGTCCGTGGCCTCACTTTCATCAGGTTTCCCGACTTTTTCAGTTTTGCGCCGGATTCTGCCAGGATTTTAGCGCATGCGATCGGATTTCAACGCAATCGCGCCGGCTTTCACGCAACAGAAATTGGGGCGTGGCCAACGGAAAACCCAATGGATTCGGAAAAAATGCGGAATTTAAAAAAATTAAGTGTGTCACAAGATCAAGCACTCACATGCACCGAGAAGAACCAGGTGAACTCCAGTGGACCTCGGCGCAGCAGCGACACCTGGTGGACATCGGGCGCACAACCTTAGTGAGTCGCCGGAAGACCCAAATCCTCGTCGGAGAATGCGCCGCTGGATAGCAACAGGACCGGGTAAGTAAATCTGCCCCAATATGTTCTTTTTATGTTCACGTCTTCTCTTGGACATAGAAAAAATAATTACAAAATAATCCTTTTATTATTGAAAAAAAAAGTCAGTGCATGGTGAAATGATTTCTGTTAGAATATGATCTGCAAACTGTTGCTCATAGACTGATAGTGAATGTGAATCGAAATTTGCTGTATTTTAACTTGTTGGATGTAATTCACCTTATCTAATATAAGAACGACCCATTACCATGGACTAGCCTCACTACTCTGTCTTTATTGCTCAATAATCTTTCTTTGACATCTGCCAATTCCATTTTTTGGTTCAGATTACCAAGATATTAGCTGCTTTAGTTTAATAACAATCATTGTTGGCCGGGTCTGAACTGCTTTCTGGTGGTCTCATAACTTTCCAGCAGCAAACTTTGAAATCATACACCAAAAGCTAAAAGAAGAAGGATTTGTCTATTTCTATTCCCTGTCATCTCATTTCCCATTGTGAACTTCTGTTCTAGGCCATGTTCTAGCAGCAAGGGGCAAATTCCACCCTGCAGGGTAGAAAAACTTTCTCTAAAATGAATGATTGCCCTGACAAAATGCCATATAGATGCAAAAACATTTTCACCTTGTCTAAGGTTCTCTCCATCTTTAAAGATCTGAAAAACATGCTGTGATCACATGTGCATTAAAAGCTAGAAGAGTATTGAAGACAGTCCTATTGAAGGAGAAACACTGCCTGCTGTATACAAAGGAATCGTTAGTATCTCTAACAATAATGAAACGATGTGTGAGGGCCATGGTCATGGTGTCTGCCACCTTCTTTTGCTCAAGTGCTTGGAGAAAAGAAACACTTACCAAATGGTTTGTGGGAGTTGAAACAATTCATGTAGCTATTGGTCAGTATTAGAGATGAGCGAACATGCTCGGTCGAGCATTAGCGTACTCGAAACTGCTCGTTGCTCGGACGAATACTTCGCCCGCTCGAGAAAATGGCAGCTCCCGCCGTTTTGCTTTTTGGCGGCCAGAAACAGAGCCAATCACAAGCCAGGAGACTCTGCACTCCACCCAGCATGACGTGGTACCCTTACACGTCGATAGCAGTGGTTGGCTGGCCAGATCAGGTGACCCTGGGATAGACTAGCCGCTGCCCGCGCTGCTCGGATCATTCTGTGTCTGGATGCCGCTAGGGAGAGAGCTGCTGCTGGTCAGGGAAAGCGTTAGGGTGTTCTATTAGCTTACTGTTAGGCAGGAGTGATTCTCAAAGAACCCAACAGCCCTTCTTAGGGCTACAATAACGTTCTACTTTTTTTTTTTTTTATTTGCATCTAGTACCATTTTGTGAGGAATTAGCAGGGGGACTTGCTACCGTTGTGTTTAGCTCTTAGTGGCACACATATCCACCTCAAACACCAAAGTGGGAAAATTTAGTAGGGGTTGGATTTCAATTAGGCACAGTCTGCCATTTGTCCTTTTTTATTTTACGTTTATTTTGTTTAATAACTCAGTGTCATCTCATCTGGCATATTAGTGTGCTTTCATACTTGGCTAGAAAATAGCCATAGGAGAATCCAAACGGCTTACTTGCGCCTACAGTAGCGTTATATATTTGATTTCTGGTTGATCTGCTGGTGGCTGTACTTGCTGCAGTGCATCTACTAGCCAATTGTGAGCAATTTGTAGTGAGACTTGCGACCGCTGTGTTTTGCGCTTAGTGACGCACATATCCATTGCAAAGACCGAAGTGGGAAAATTTAGTAGGGGTTGGATTTCAATTAGGCACAGTCTGCCATTTGTCCTTTTTTATTTTACGTTTATTTTGTTTAATAACTCAGTGTCATCTCATCTGGCATATTAGTGTGCTTTCATACTTGGCTAGAAAATAGCCATAGGAGAATCCAAACGGCTTACTTGCGCCTACAGTAGCGTTATATATTTGATTTCTGGTTGATCTGCTGGTGGCTGTACTTGCTGCAGTGCATCTACTAGCCAATTGTGAGCAATTTGTAGTGAGACTTGCGACCGCTGTGTTTTGCGCTTAGTGACGCACATATCCATTGCAAAGACCGAAGTGGGAAAATTTAGTAGGGGTTGGATTTCAATTAGGCACAGTCTGCCATTTGTCCTTTTTTATTTTACGTTTATTTTGTTTAATAACTCAGTGTCATCTCATCTGGCATATTAGTGTGCTTTCATACTTGGCTAGAAAATAGCCATAGGAGAATCCAAACGGCTTACTTGCGCCTACAGTAGCGTTATATATTTGATTTCTGGTTGATCTGCTGGTGGCTGTACTTGCTGCAGTGCATCTACTAGCCAATTGTGAGCAATTTGTAGTGAGACTTGCGACCGCTGTGTTTTGCGCTTAGTGACGCACATATCCATTGCAAAGACCGAAGTGGGAAAATTTAGTAGGGGTTGGATTTCAATTAGGCACAGTCTGCCATTTGTCCTTTTTTATTTTACGTTTATTTTGTTTAATAACTCATTGTCATCTCATCTGGCATATTAGTGTGCTTTCATACTTGGCTAGAAAATAGCCATACGAGAATCCAAACGGCTTACTTGCGCCTACAGTAGCGTTATATATTTGATTTCTGGTTGATCTGCTGGTGGCTGTACTTGCTGCAGTGCATCTACTAGCCAATTGTGAGCAATTTGTAGTGAGACTTGCGACCGCTGTGTTTTGCGCTTAGTGACGCACATATCCATTGCAAAGACCGAAGTGGGAAAATTTAGTAGGGGTTGGATTTCAATTAGGCACAGTCTGCCATTTGTCCTTTTTTATTTTACGTTTATTTTGTTTAATAACTCAGTGTCATCTCATCTGGCATATTAGTGTGCTTTCATACTTGGCTAGAAAATAGCCATAGGAGAATCCAAACGGCTTACTTGCGCCTACAGTAGCGTTATATATTTGATTTCTGGTTGATCTGCTGGTGGCTGTACTTGCTGCAGTGCATCTACTAGCCAATTGTGAGCAATTTGTAGTGAGACTTGCGACCGCTGTGTTTTGCGCTTAGTGACGCACATATCCATTGCAAAGACCGAAGTGGGAAAATTTAGTAGGGGTTGGATTTCAATTCGGCACAGTCTGCCATTTTTCCTTTTTTATTTTACGTTTATTTTGTTTAATAACTCAGTGTCATCTCATCTGGCATAGTAGTGTGCTTTCATACTTGGCTAGAAAATAGCCATAGCTATAGGATAGCATTGTTTGTTTTTAAAAACTCAAAAACACAAAAAAAAACAAAAAACACAAAAAAAAGTTAAAAAAAAATTAAAGTTATAACTCTCATTTTAAAAATGTTTAACCCGAGGGCTAGGGGTAGAGGACGAGGGCGGGGACGTGGGCGTCCAACTACTGCAGGGGTCAGAGGCCGTGGTCCTGGGCGGGGTGAGACACCACCTGCTTATGAGGGAGCAGGGGAACGCCACAGAGCTACACTCCCTAGGTTCATGTCTGAAGTTACTGGGACTCGTGGTAGAGCAATGTTGAGGCCAGAACAGTGCGAACAGGTGATGTCGTGGATTGCTGACAATGCTTCGAGCAATTTGTCCACCAGTCAGTCTTCCACGCAGTCCACCCATGTCACCGAAATCGCCACTCCTCCAGCTCCTGCACCTCAGCCTCCTCCCCCCCAGTCTGCCCCCTCTCAGGAAAATTTGGCATTTGAACCGGCATACTCTGAGGAACTGTTTTCTGGACCCTTCCCACAGTCACAAACCACTTGTCCGGTTGCTGCTGAGCAATTTTCCGATGCCCAGGTTTTCCACCAGTCACAGTCTGTGGGTGATGATGACCTTCTTGACGTAGTGGAAGTGTGTAAAGAGGTGTCCGACGATGAGGAGACACGGTTGTCAGACAGTGGGGAAGTTGTTGTCAGGGCAGGAAGTCCGAGGGGGGAGCAGACTGAGGGATCGGAGGATGATGAGGTGACAGACCCAAGCTGGGTTGAGAGGCCGGGTGAACACAGTGCTTCTGAGACGGAGGAGAGTCCTCGACCAGAACAGGTTGGAAGAGGCAGTGGTGGGGCCAGACGGAGAGGCAGGGCCAGAGCTGGTGCATCAGCGCCAAATGTGTCAACTAGTGAAGCTCCCGTGGCGAGGGCTCTTGCGGCGAGGGCTAGATCTTCAGAAGTCTGGAGGTTCTTTAAGGAAACACCGGATGACCGACGGACTGTGGTGTGCAACATTTGCCAAACCAGGCTCAGCAGGGGTTCCACCACTACTAGCTTAACTACCACCAGTATGCGCAGGCATATGAATGCTAAACACCCCACTCAGTGGCAACAAGCCCGTTCACCTCCGGCCGTGCACACCACTGCTCCTTCCCCTGTGTCAGCTGATAGTCAGCCCCCTGCCCAGGACCCTGCCACAAAAACCCCATCGTCGCCTCCACGATCCTCCACAGCATCCACCAGCGTTCAGCTCTCCATACCCCAGACGCTGGAGCGGAAACGCAAATATAGTGCAACCCACCCGCACGCCCAAGCCCTTAATGTGCACATCTCCAGATTGCTTAGCCTGGAGATGCTGCCCTATAGGCTAGTAGAGACCGAGGCCTTTCGCAACTTCATGGCGGCGGCCGCCCCTCGGTATTCGGTCCCCAGCCGCCACTACTTTTCCCGATGTGCCGTCCCAGCCCTGCACCAGCACGTGTCAGACAACATCATCCGTGCCCTGACCAACGGCGTTTCTGACAAGGTCCACCTGACCACGGACACGTGGACGAGTGCTGCCGGGCAGGGCCACTATATATCGCTGACGGCACATTGGGTTAACTTGGTGGAGGCTGGGACCGAGTCTGACCCTGCGGCTGGTCATATACTGCCGACGCCGAGGATTGCGGGGCCTACCTCGGTCCAGGTGTTTCAGGCCTACTATGCCTCCTCCTCCTCCCACCCCTTCTCCACCTCCTCCTCCGAACTACCATCCGTGGGCACGGCGCCATCAGTCGGTAGCTCTAGGCACAGCAGCAGTGCCGTCGCTAAGCGACAGCAGGCGGTGCTCAAACTGCTGAGCCTAGGCGATAAAAGGCACACCGCCCAAGAGCTATTACAGGGCATCACGGCGCAGACTGATCTGTGGCTGGCACCGCTGAACCTGAAGCCAGGCATGGTTGTGTGTGACAACGGCCGTAACCTGGTGGCGGCTCTGCAACTCGGCAGACTGACACATGTGCCATGCCTGGCCCATGTGTTAAATCTGATAGTTCAGCGTTTCCTCAAGACATACCCCAATCTGTCTGATTTGCTCACGAAGGTGCGCCGCATCTGTGCGCATTTCAGGAAGTCCAGCACAGATGCTGCCACTCTCAGGGCAGCGCAGCGCCGCCTCCAACTGCCCGCTCACCGACTGTTGTGCGACGTGCCCACGAGGTGGAATTCAACACTGACCATGTTATCCAGAGTTTACCAGCAGCGCCGAGCGATTGTAGACTGCCAGATGTCAACTTCCACCAGAACTGGTAGTCAGGTCAGTCAGCTTCCTCAAGTCTACAATGAGGAGTGGACGTGGATGTCTGATATCTGTCAGGTGCTGAGTAACTTTGAGGAGTCAACACAGATGGTCAGTGGCGATGCTGCCATCATCAGCCTCACCATCCCGCTGCTTGGCCTGTTGAAAAACTCTCTGATCAGCATGAAGTCGGAAGCTTTGCGCTCTTCACAAGAGACGGGGGAAGAAGATTCCCTTGTTGATAGCCAAAGCACCCTCAGGTCTGTTTCTCAGCGCATATCGGAGGAGGTGGAGGTGGAGGAGGATGAGGAGGAAGAGGAGGAGAATGTTGGCGAGACACAAGATGGGACCATTGTTGAGTCCTTCACTGTTCAGCGTGTATGGGCAGAAGAAGAGGAGTTGGAGGAGTTGGAGGAGGAGGAAATGGACAGTCAGGCCAGTGAGGGGAGTGAATTCTTACGCGTTGGTACTCTGGCGCATATGGCAGATTTCATGCTAGGCTGCCTATCCCGTGACCCTCGCGTTCAAAGAATTTATTCCAGCACCGATTACTGGGTGTTCACTCTCCTGGACCCACGGTACAAGCAAAATCTTTCCACTCTCATCCCTGCAGAGGAAAGGAGTGTGAGAATGCATGAATACCAGCAGGCCCTGGTGCACAAGCTGAAACAGTATTTCCCTTCTGACAGCGCTAGCGGCAGAGTGCGTAGTTCTGCGGGACAAGTAGCGAGGGAGAGTAGGCGAGCAGGCAGCTTGTCCAGCACTGGCAAGGGTACGCTTTACAAGGCTTTTGCCAGCTTTATGTCACCCCAGCAAGACACTGTCACCTGTCCCCAGTCTCGGCAGAGTAGGGCTGATCTTTACAGAAAGATGGTGAGGGAGTACGTAGCTGACCATACCATCGTCCTAAATGATCACACAGCTCCCTACAACTACTGGGTTTCAAAGCTGGACATGTGGCACGAACTGGCGCTGTACGCCTTGGAGGTTCTTGCCTGCCCTGCCGCTAGCGTCTTGTCCGAGCGGGTTTTCAGTGCAGCTGGTGGCATCATCACCGATAAGCGTACACGCCTGTCGACTGACAGCGCTGACAGGCTGACGCTTATTAAGATGAATAAAGCCTGGATTTCTCATAATTTCCAATCTCCACCAGGTGAAGGAAGCTCAACCTGAATAATTGATCCACTCCTCCTCCTCCTCATTTTCCTCCTTCTCCTCCTCTTTGTACAGTAAAGCAGAGGAAACTGGCTATTTTTTGACAGGGCCCACTGGCTCTAGCTATAGTACTTTATGCATTAAATTTTTCTGGAGGGCCACCTACCCGGTCCTCTGTTTTAAACAATTTTTGGGAGTGCCACATACAGGCACTCAATCTATTCAATTTTTCTGGAGGGCCACCTACCCGGTCCTCTGTTTTAAACAATTTTTGGGAGTGCCACATACAGGCACTCAATCTATTCAATTTTTCTGGAGGGCCACCTACCTGCTCCTCTGGTTTGAAATTTTTTTTGGACTGCCACATACAGGCAATCAATCTATTCCATTTTACTGGAGGGCCACCTACCTGCTCCTCTGGTTTGAAAAATTTTTGGGACTGCCACATACAGGCACTATCCAAATTAAATTGTCTCCATAGCAGCCTCCACACGTTGTCTCCATTGCTACCTCCAAAAGTCGTCCATATAGCTGCCTCCATACATCGTCCCTTTATCAAACGAGGTGTGTCAGGCAGAAATTTGGGTTGTTTTCATGGATTCCACATCAAACTTGTTAACTTTGTCGCCACCCTGCTGTGTTATCCACAAAATATACTGGCAAACTTTTATCATTTACCAATATTATTTCAGCGCTTCTTGCGCATCTGTTTACATACCCCTCACCCGGCATATCCTAAACTTATAAGAACGCTACTACACTTGATCTTATACAAAAGTGCTGTTTGGGGAGTAGCCTAGAGACAGGGGCTTGGATTGGCGAAAGCTCGCCTGGCAGCGGAGCGCCAGCTCCATGCGCATCATGCGCTTCTTGCGCATCTGTTTACATTCCCCTCACCCGGCATATCCTAAACTTATAAGAACGCTACTACACTTGATCTTATACAAAAGTGCTGTTTGGGGAGTAGCCTAGAGACAGGGGCTTGGATTGGCGAAAGCTCGCCTGGCAGCGGAGCGCCAGCTCCATGCGCATCATGCGCTTCTTGCGCATCTGTTTACATTCCCCTCACCCGCCATATCCCAAACTTATAAGAACGCTACTACACTTAACTTGGTGCAGGCTGGGACCGAGTCTGACCCTGGGGCTGGTCATATACTGCCGACGCAGAGAATTGCAGGGCCTACCTCGGTCCAGGTCTCAAAGGCCTACTATACCTCCTCCCAACCCTCCTCCACCTCCGAATTACCATCCGTGGGCATGGCGCCATCAGTCGGTAGCTCTAGGCACAGCAGCAGTGCCGTCGCTAAGCGACAGCAGGCGGTGCTCAAACTGCTGAGCCTAGGCGATAAAAGGCACACCGCCCAAGAGCTATTACAGGGCATTCCACATCAAACTTGTTAACTTTGTCGCCACCCTGCTGTGTAATCCACAAAATATACTTGCAAACTTTTATCATTTACCGATATTATTTCAGCGCTTCTTGCGCATCTGTTTACATTCCCCTCACCCGGCATATCCTAAACTTATAAGAACGCTACTACACTTGATCTTATACAAAAGGTTCTTAGAAGTGCTGTTTGGGGAGTAGCCTAGAGACAGGGGCTTGGATTGGCGAAAGCTCGCCTGGCAGCGGAGCGCCAGCTCCATGCCAAGATCCAACTAACATAGTTTTAACTGCAGCACCTTTAATCTACTACTAGTTCACTGCCTCCATACATGGTCCCCTTATCAAACGAGCTGTGTCAGGCAGAATTTTGGGTTGTTTTCATGGCTTCCATGTTAACTTTGTCGCCACCCTGCTGTGTAATCCACAAAATATACTGGCAAACTTTTATCATGTACCGATATTATTTGAGCGCTTCTTGCTCACCTCCTTTGGTTCCTCTCTGCCACCCATTGGTTTGAAGCCTGAGTCCATTTAGGGTATGTCGCCATGACACTCTCTAGCCTGCTGCCGCTGCCTCTGCATGCCGTCCCCTATAGTGTCAGGGTCAATTATTGGATGTTTTAGATGCTATCTAGCTTCATTCTGTCACTCTTTCATGGCCATGCTGTTGCCCATAATTTTGGCATAATGGTGCGTTTAAGCAGCCTCAGAGGCATCCATGCATGCTGCCCCTGCTGTTTCCTGTCCATTTCCGTGGTGTTTCCATCCTTTTCTGAGGTTCCCAGGTGTTTGGCCAAGCTTCCCTGTGCAGAGCCTTGGTCCCCTTGAAAAATGCTCGAGTCTCCCATTGACTTCAATGGGGTTCGTTATTCGAGACGAGCACTCGAGCATCGGGAAAAGTTCGTCTCGAATAACGAGTACCCGAGCATTTTAGTGTTCGCTCATCTCTAGTCAGTATGTTTGAGGATAGGATCTTGTCTGAAATCTTGAAAAAAGGTTGCCAAGTGGTCGCTAGGAAAACAAAAACTATAGGCAACCATGTTTCCTCTAGCTTGTTTAGATCTAAGGAGCGAAGTAATCGTACCTGGTTGGCACAGAAGGGTTTCTACAAGTGTGGAACTTACCCATGTAAGACGTGTAATTTTGTGTCACCCACTAAGTATTTTTTCAATTCGGACGGAGATCACAGGTTCATCATTAATAGCTATGTAAGCTGTAATAGCGACCATGTAATATATCTGGTGGGTTGCACCTTATGCCGTAAGATATATGTGGGGTGTACGACTCGTAAATTTAAACAAAGATTCCTAGAACACCTCAGGGATATTAACAACTGGTACAAACTAAACACGCTGGAACAAAGTGAAAAAAAGAAGAGTTTATCGGGAGTAGCACGACATTTTATTGATGTACATAAAGGCAAGGTAGCATCTCTATATGGGGCTGTAATTGAACAGATAAAACCCTTGGTGAGGGGAGGAGATAGAGCTAAAGTCCTACGGGATAGAGAGGCCTATTGGATTTTTTGCCTTGATACAAGGTTCCCTAAAGGTCTAAATCATAAGCACGAAATTATGTTTCATTATTAGATTGTCTCGCTGATATTTTGTCATGTTTAAAGTCATAATATGAGTATTACTGGAGCATATACCAAACTCTGGACCGGAATATCTGTTATATCAGGATATTCCAACCATCACTACTGGATATATATGTATCAAAAATATCCACTTGTGTACATGTAGATGAAATATATATATGTTTTTTCTTGAATTTCTGTTTTTAACAAATCCATTATATCTTTTAATTACGGTAATATGTTGTACCTTTAATACACTGGTATTTAGTGCCGGAGTCCGGTCCGTTCTTCTGCAACAACCTAGTCATGTGACGGAGGTGGGGCGGAGGAGCGGCTCTTATTCCGACACATACAATGGAAAGTTAGCCATGACTAAGGGTGCACTGTGCACCAGAAACATGTAGGCTTTTATGACCTCATATGCACTTGCGGGGATTATGCTTGCCATATTTTATTGGATTTGCCGAAAATAAAGAGTTCTTCAGTGGAAGACGAATATTTTTAACCAAGCACTGTTGCGGAGTCTCGTGTTTTCCTTGGAAGTATGTGATGTCTATGTGTTCATTGGCTGGTATGCAGTCCCATTTATTAATCTGTTTAGAATGAAATTTTCCCATAAATGTCTTAAATGCCTCAAACCCCATTAAGCAAAGGTTTAAGGCCCAGTTCACTCCCACGTTTGGACCTCTGTTATTAACTTCTGTCCCAAAATAATAATAAGGGAAGTGTATGTATTGATGTCAATATATTTTTAATGACTTCCATAATGGTGCATGTGCATCACTACCATTATGTTTTCATTCAAGAGGAAAATTGGACAGAAACAGAAGAACAATTTTTTTTCCCGTCTGAAATAGCGTAAGCCTAAGGGAAGTTGTGTAAACGGGTACTAATGGAAGGCATTAAAATCCATTGACATACTACACCCTGGCTTCACTGCGCGTGCGCCGTGGGCACAGTGCTTGTGCAATGAGGTTGGGGTATACTGCTGTGGGTTCATTGAATTACTGCACTGGTATGGGCAGTACCAGAGCTGTGTCCAATGCGATAAGGACCTTTGGGTGATTTAGTGTCCTAAATCGAACTGACAAATATGAGGAACTGATACAGAAATTATATTGGAAAATTGTATAACTTTTCTTACACAAAAATGTGGACAACTCCATTAATCAGGGGCAGAATAACATTTATGAGACTTTATGAGACTTAGAGTGACAGTTAAAAAAATGTCATAACAGAAATGGCATATATAATTATTCAAAACTACCGTATATAAAATTAAGAAAATTAAGTTATACTTGCAAATAGTCTCATTGATGAATTCCATATTTTTATCTAAACAGCTCATATTTAGATCCATGTATTTTTAAATAGACAAGCTCTAAAAGGGTGGGCTAGGCGTCCCTTCCATTCTTCTTGTGACTAACTTTTAAAATGAATATCTAAGGCACCTAGATATTTCCCTGTGCAGCCTTTTAACCATCAGTGGGAAAGTCATGCAAAGTCATTGGGAGCGATTACCCCCTCAGCAGTGGAAAACATTTTTACAATTTGTTTTTATTTTAACAGATCTGCTCAACACGTGATGTCTCAAAAAAAGGGACGTATCTGTGAAAATGTCATACAAAATGTCAGTCAACTGTTGCATCCTGAACTGGAGCAAAGTCTGCATGTATTCATTGGCCAGTGGTTCATGGCCAACATGTCACACAATTGATAAGGGGATCTGTGGTGTATGGGGCATCAGCATATAAACACACCCCACCAGGCAACAGAGGTAAGAATTGTAGATTACCCAAGAAAGCATTAGATTGCATCATATGTAAAGTATAAATCTTCTAATTTTTATTTTCATTAAATCTGACAGGAAAAAGTAAAATGATGTGGACAAGAACAATGTGGCAAAGTACAGGAGATTCTTACAGTAATAGGGTGAAGTGTAATGTTAAGATGTGATGGTGTATCAAAAGATACAAAGATTATACTGGCCATGTTACAGCGAAAATAACCTGCGAGGTGGCAGAATGTGATAGAATGTTAGGCTCGTTACACATAAACGCAGGTTCACGCGGCTCATACAGCCACTTGCAGTTCAGGGGAGGCAAGAGCGCTCCTCACCCCTCCCTTCTCCATTGAAAGAAACTTAAAAATGTCAAAATACAGGACACATCCCATAATTTACGGCGCAGTAGCCGAGAACGGTCATGGTGCAGTGAGACAGAGTGTGCTCACCTCGACCAGGTGCCATAGACATCTATGGAGACCGTGAAGTGGCCGCAAATTATTTGGATTATAGCAGTGCTGACTTCAGTCCATTCTGAGCAGTCCATTCTTCATTCTAATTTAACTGAAGAAACTGGCGCTAAAGCTAAATATCTCTGGAGCGTAACACGAATGGGCTGTAAAGACGACCTGAAGCTGCAACTGGGAGCAGTAATACAGTAAGAGAAGTTTATGCACAAGTGGAGCACTGATGAATACACAAAAAGCTTCAGAATGATACAACCATATAAATGGGGGAATGTAATAATGTAATTTATACAGCCTAAGCATATTTTTCCAACATCACTGTACAGTCAGGGGAGCAAACTAATTGACAAATAATGATGAATGCACATGGACTAGCACAGCTTTCTGAGGCCCCTGAATGGGGGCAGAGGAGCCTAGTTTTGCAGAAGAAAAGTATTTTATGTTAATGACACCCCAGGAGTTCATGGCACTCTCTGAATTAAGCTGAAAAAAATCCATTACATAAGATGTGAGGCTCCCACATTCACAGCCGCAGCAAATCAAGTGCCGCAAAATGTCATCCTGTAACCGGCCTCCTCTGACACATAGGAAACTGGGTCACCATTCCAAGACGTAGGTCTCAGGATAAGGAAACCATTACACAGGATGAGATGCGGTTGAACACGACCCATTAGGCAGCAGCCAGTGCAGGCCCAGGAGGAAGCTACGTCCAGACAGAAGAATCAGTGCGATAAGTGGAAGAGGAAGTAGAAGCTCAACCAGGGTGAGAAATCTGATTGTGACTTCCTGCCAGGGGGACATAGATCTCACAGGGGCCACAAACTCTATGGGACCCCCCTGCCCCCTCATCTATGAATTATCCCATGTGAAGGTGTCACTAATACCCTGTGGGCCAAGCAGACTCATCTTTCAGACGGGAACAAAGAGAAATCCTGCAGGAAATGGGAAATTCTTGTCTCTTTACTGAAGATAAGAAAACAGTTCTCCATAATGAGGGACTGTGTCTGTCACAGAGCATAGTGTCTATATTACAGAGATTTCACATTTAAAATGTAGAAAATTATCTAATATGAGATAATCACACATTACACCCAGAGTCAAAAAGGGACAATAACTTTTATTGTGTATTAGCCGCCATCATGGCTGTCAACTCCTCCATAACTGATTGTCCTTTTTTCTACTTAAATTATTAAAAACAAAGTTACAGTTTGCTTTTATTGCAACAACCAATACGGAGGTTGACCAGTGCCAAATGCTCCATGGACATACAGGTTGCGGTAACTGGCGCCCCCTCATTATGAAATGGGGAGGTTGAGATTCCTTGTTTTATCTACGTATTCATTATGCGGTCCCTTTAACACACTTGGCTTCAGACCCTGAGGAAATGATATAATCATCTGATGCAAGGTCTTGTCGCTATGTCGGCATGTAGAGTATATTGACAGGATTAATAATGTGCTTACTGGGATGGAAAATAATGGGGATTTCCAACAAAGATAAGAAAAAAAACATCAAAGAAAAAGACAAGTCTCCATCATTTGCAGGATGAAGGATGACACAATGTTGTGGAGAAGATATTGGGGGGGCCACGTTCTGAGCAAATGTGTCATGAAATAAAATGTTCATATTGGAGCGGATTCCCAGGGAACATATAGAGTGAGTATTGTCTGATGCTCCACACCCTGTCCATCTGCTGCCTGACCCACAGCAGGCTCACACCAGAGGCTGGACCCTATGGAGGCTATGCTCTTCTTTGGGTCAGTCGGAGGTTGGGAGAATCTTTGAGGCCACTTCTTCATATGGTTCTAATTAGGATCCTCCTTTACCGGGCATATGAAAGCTTCCAGGGTAATATTTATTATTACGGCTGTAGATCTTCCCGTATAAACAGTAACAGGCAAAAGACGGATAAAGAGAGAAGGGGCCAGAGGCAGAAAAGATTCTTCTCATTATTCATAGCCGCAGATCTGAGTTCAGACGGATGCGGGGACCACTACACAGTGTCAGGGGGCAGAAGTTTTAATCTCCAGACCTCTGTCTAGTCAGGGTATAATTGTATCTACCTCTCAGTTAAGGGCAGGAGCATCTATTAGTGGCAAGACTACAGGAGTCACAGAGGAAATGGACCTATATGTTGTTCCTATCCCACAAACTACACACATTACACAGGACGGGAGTCCTTGCATTATACAGAAATATGATGTGAGGACTCTCTGCCTGCCGGTTAAACAGCAGCTGCGGCAATTTAACAGTTTAACAAGTACTAATTCTACAGTTCAGCCGGCAGACAGGGAGTCCTTGCCTCATATCTGTGTCTAATGCAAGGACTCCCGTCCTGTTCAATGTGTGCAGTCATTGGGATCAGAACCAACATATGGGTTAGTTTTCATGGACTGCGCACAGTCCAGTTAGTGTGCAGCTGGGAGTGCTGATATGGCCCACTAATTGTACAATATATAAAGAAGAAAGGCCAGCAGCGCTCTAAAAGTAGTTCAGTCCATTAGTGGTTAGCTTTATTCATCAGTGTGTGTATGATGTAGCAGTTTCACCCACAGGTCTTTCTAAAGCATAGCAAATACATGGTGACATCACACATATATACCCTCCATATTAGTGACATTAAACCCTGGTCACCTTATTTGCATACATATTAGCATACATATATTAGATCATGTGTACAAATTAATCCTAAAAAACAATTCATATTATGTATCCCTTACATAATCCCACCTCCAAAAGATATAGGTTTTGACATAAGATTGATTTACAGGCAGCCCGCGGGTTGCGTACAACATAGGTTCTGTAGGTTTGTTCTTAAGTTGAATTTGTATGTAAGTCGGAACTCTATATTTTATAATTGTTACCCCAGCCCAAATGTTTTTGGTCTCTGTGACAACTGGATTTTAAAAATGTTGGATTGTCATAAAAACCAGGATTAACAATAAATCTTAATTGCAGACGCCTGTTATAACTGTTACAGCTGTTTACTGTAGCCTAGGACTAAAGCACAATAAATTGCAAACATCCAGAGGTCCGTTTGTAACAAGGGGTTGTCTGTAAGTCAAGTGTTCTTAAGTAGGGGACCGCCTGTATTCTTCTAAAATACAGGATTTGGAGGTATGGAACCTTTGTACCGCATAACTATCACACTAACACAAGGAAACAGCTTATTAGCCAGCCAACAAGGTTTACTTCGCATGTCCGGAAACATCATGCATTAGTGATCGGAATTCCGGCTTTTCTTAGTGAGCTGTATCATTAGGCTCCACTCACTAAGAAGAGACGGCTCTTCTGGCTCCTGAACGGCTCCCTATTAAATATCTAATAGCGAGCCGCAGGCCAATCAGTCCTCCCTCACCACTCCACTTTTAACCTGATAAAAAGGGGGCGTGGTGAGCCATTTAGGGGCTGGGTTTAGTGGACTCACTATTGGTTGTATGAGTCACTGTGTGCTTACATTATACTTCTTCTCCTGTAGTGATCCTGAGTTTTATCTTGTACTGTACTTCAGAGCTGCACTCATTATTCTGTTGGTGGAGTCACTTTGTGAATACATTTTATAAAGTTTAGTGGTCCAGAATTACATACTACATTATGCTTCATAACTGCACTAATTATTCTGCTGGAGTCACTGTGTACATAGATTACATAAAATCACCTGTACTTTGCACTCTCAGTAGTAGTTTATAACATGTGCTGTTTGAGTGGAAGTCAGGGACCTAAATCTTCTGGGAGGGTCATGGCCACCAAAACTGCCCACCAAGGTTGATACAGTAGAAATAGTAAGGAGAAGGACTTCCAACCGTGAAATACAGGTATCAAATAAATAGGATTTACGCTGCAAACTTGAAAAGAGATTTCACCGGTGCTCTGGAGAGGGACCCAATCCCTTGAATCGTAGATAAATTGCAACTCAAGTTACACTGTTATAGTGAAATAGGCAAGTGGAACGTTCTGCCATTCTTCATCTATAGTGCTGCTCATTGCTATAAGCAATCATTTCTGGCTCTTCTATTGCAAACGGAGTCTGATGAAGGTCGATTTGACGACAAGAATATAATTTTTCTGGATGTTGAATTTTCAATAAATTGCGTATTTCACTTTAACTGTGTGACTGGGGTTGTAATTTATCTGAAATACATGCATGTCAGCTCTTAATTAACATCTATACAAAAGAACTTCCAGAAGTTTTAAGGGTTTAAGGGTGCTTAAACTGCAGAACTTAAAGTCGACCTAAGAGACCCCCTTTCTGATGGAACTATGGAGGCTGTAAATGGCAAACCATTAAAAAAATAGACTTGTGGGAAGACCCAAGCTATAATTATATGGCCTGAAGTCTAGGTCCACCTTACTCCACCTTTGTACATTCCGTTTTGTGCTCCAGAGCTACACTCACTGTTCTACAAATTTTTGTTCGGTTCCGGAATGTAGCTACTTTTTGCACAAAAAAACTCCACTCCCATGCGGGTGTAGCAAAAACATCAGAATGGGTTGCTCAAAAATTTCCCCCTAAAAGGAAGACAGGTGCAAATTTCCAGACTAAAGATAAATGTCCCCTTATAACTCTACACTTCATGACAACACATCCAGATGAAGGCTCTCTAGGATGACACTACACTGGAAATTTGAAAAAGAATTAAAAGGTTTATTCTTTTCTTCTGGAATTTGTATTCTTGTTCCCTGTTAATCCTGATCCTCTTTTGCTTCACAATCTCTACCGGTAAAATCCACATTGTTTTCGAATCACATGACAGGGGTATTGTCCAAGCTGAGAATTCAGATAAGCAGCTTCAGTCACCAGAGAACTCACCTGGTGGAACCAAGAAGATGTGTAATGCATGGGACAATAAGTATGTAGACAGGTCACTTCAGATGTTAAACCCATCAGTGACTCTTGACAGGACTAATGGAACAAGTGCCAGTCAAGGACAAAATACAGAACACAAACAGAGATTACCCTCATCATCCACGGAAATATTCTACCGCTAGAAGAATGTTCCAGATACAGCAATGTATAGCAATTTCACTTTAATCAATTCAGTATAATAAAGCTTTGAGCAGTTTGTAATTCTCATTAGCCTGCGCTGATGGATAGAATTACAGGGCTACAGTTAAGACTGGTAAAAAGAGAAAGGGGAACATGCTATGTAACTGCACGGAAATACAGCAATATCTGGTTTCCACTTCAAAAATTTGAGCAGTCATATACTTTGGCTTAGTTTACATGGTGACATTTTTTGCACCATGTAAAAATATGTATACAAAGGTTATGTGCAGTATATAACAAGAATTCAACTTATGTTTTTTGGACATAATTTACTACAGTTAAGTTGACTAAAGGAAGTGATGGTATTATCTGTGACATACAATGTTATTATGGGTGACTGCAGGGGGCAATGTTATTATGAGTGATGTGTAATAATACTGTGATGTGTGGAGTGCGGCTTCTTTGATATTTATTCATTTATTTATTCACATCTGTTTTTCTTCCTGTGTTTAAAAAATGAAAATCCTTCTTCTAATAAAGCTGAGTAGGATATATTCTGGGAAGGATGGAAGAAGGATCGGTGGAATGTGTGGAGACGATGGGGGTCATGTGTCGTCTTCCCGCAGGAATTCCTAAAGAGGAGCGGAGATTGGGCCAGATTTTATTTACTTAGACCCTCAGATTTATGTAGTTAGTGGAGAAACATGATGTGAAATCAGTTGCCATATATGTCCACATCAACTACACCATCAGTGGCTCCAGAATTTTGTAACAAAAAGCAGAGTAACTAATCAGATATGATCTGGTATGAAAAAATGTATCAACTCAATGATCAACCATTCACTGCTTTCCGGGGCTGCATAGAGAAGGGGCTGCTAGGGTAAACTAACCTTATAAATGACCCACTCGCAGTCTGCTTTATGCACCCCTCCTCTGTGTTTATCCCATTGTTTTCTACACCAAACCTCAGGTTAGACTGATCGTTCATCGCTGTAGGACATTTGAGCACTGTGTTTCTGTGCTGTAGAATGAACTGAACTGAAATAATTTGTTTCCTGACCGAATTTGTAAAATGATTTGGAATTTCCAACTAACTTGTCAGGGATTATAAGGAAAGTTATGTCATGTGTGAGAGGCAGCACTACAAGATAATAATTTGAGGTCTCTGCACAGAGCTAGTACCCCAGTGTTATAGGGGTTATTGGAGGGGTTGGACTGTATGATTGATGGGCGTCTCTGCTTTTTTTGGTTAAGGAATGGTGGGACCAAAGATATGCACTGGAGGTTATAGATAGAGATGAGCGAGCACTAAAATGCTCGGGTGCTCGTTATTTGAGACGAACTTTTCCAGATGCTCGAGTGCTCGTCTCGAATAATGAGCCCCATTGAAGTCAATGGGAGACCTGAGCATTTTTCAAAGGGACCATGGTTCAGGAATAAAATGTGTTATTTAATTGAAAAAGAATGTCTTCTGATAAGTTAGCAGATGTATGCAAACATCTGCAATCTATTCTTCACTGTTCCGCGCGTATATTATCTCCCGACAAGTTATCAGATGTGAAGAACAGTGAAGAATAGAATAAAAACAGTGAACACAGGATCATTTAAGTGAAAAACGCAGTGAAAAACACAGTGAAGAATAGATTACAGATGTTCGGCACATCTGCTTACTTGTCGGGGTCATACGCTGTCCCGGGATCCGCTCCTCTTCTTCCACTGAAGTCTCCCCGTGCTGCCCGATGTCTCCCCGTGCTGCCCGATGTCTCCCCGTGCTGCCCGATGTCTCCCCCGTGCTGCCCGATGTCTCCCCGTGCTGCCCGATGTCTCCCCCGTGCTGCCCGATGTCTCCCCCGTGCTGCCCGATGTCTCCCCCGCGCTGCCCGATGTCTCCCCCGCGCTGCCCGATGTCTCCCCGTGCTGCTTGATGTCTCCCTGCTGCTTGATGTCTCCCTGCTGTCGTTCCGCGCGTATCTTCCGACAAGTAAGCAGATGTGCCGAACATCTGTAATCTATTCTTCACTGTGTTCTTCACTGTCTTTTTCACTTAAATGATCCTGTGTTCACTGTGTTCACGGTTTTTATTCTATTCTTCATTGTTCTTCACTGTGTTTTTTTAATTAAATGCTCGATCTCGAGCAGGGGAAATACTCGTCCGAGCAACGAGCGGTTTCCAGTACCTTAATACTCGAACGAGCATCAAGCTCGGACGAGTATACTCGCTCATCTCTAGTTATAGAGTAAAAAAGTAAATTCTGCTCTAGGGCCTTATTTCAATGCAGGCAGTTACTAACATGTTGGTTTTGTAGGTTTATTCTCAAGGTGTATTTTTTACTGTAATTCTTTTTTTGTCCCTGTGACAATTGGATATAAAACATTTGGGATTGTTATGGGAGCAAGGATTAACAATAATGCTTAATTGCAGACAACTTAATAGTTGATCTTTACAGTCTGGGGGCTAAAGTTGAATAAATTGCCAATATCCAAACAGCTTCCCCAGAGACCACAGTGAGCCATTGGTAACAAAGTGATGCCTGTACGTTGGTTGTTCCAAAGTCAGCAACTTATTTGAGACGAACTTTTCCAGATGCTCGAGTGCTCGTCTCGAATAATGAGCCCCATTGAAGTCAATGGGAGACCTGAGCATTTTTCAAAGGGACCATGGTTCAGGAATAAAATGTGTTATTTAATTGAAAAAGAATGTCTTCTGATAAGTTAGCAGATGTATGCAAACATCTGCAATCTATTCTTCACTGTTCCGCGCGTATATTATCTCCCGACAAGTTATCAGATGTGAAGAACAGTGAAGAATAGAATAAAAACAGTGAACACAGGATCATTTAAGTGAAAAACGCAGTGAAAAACACAGTGAAGAATAGATTACAGATGTTCGGCACATCTGCTTACTTGTCGGGGTCATACGCTGTCCCGGGATCCGCTCCTCTTCTTCCACTGAAGTCTCCCCGTGCTGCCCGATGTCTCCCCGTGCTGCCCGATGTCTCCCCGTGCTGCCCGATGTCTCCCCCGTGCTGCCCGATGTCTCCCCGTGCTGCCCGATGTCTCCCCCGTGCTGCCCGATGTCTCCCCCGTGCTGCCCGATGTCTCCCCCGCGCTGCCCGATGTCTCCCCCGTGCTGCCCGATGTCTCCCCCGTGCTGCCCGATGTCTCTCCGTGCTGCCCGATGTCTCCCCCGTGCTGCCCGATGTCTCCCCCGTGCTGCCCGATGTCTCCCCCGTGCTGCCCGATGTCTCCCCGCGCTGCCCGATGTCTCCCCCGTGCTGCCCGATGTCTCACCGCGCTGCCCGATGTCTCCCCCGTGCTTCCCGATGTCTCCCCCGTGCTGCCCGATGTCTCCCCCGTGCTGCCCGATGTCTCCCCGTGCTGCCCGATGTCTCCCCCGTGCTGCCTGATGTCTCCCCGCTGCCCGATGTCTCCCCCGTGCTGCCCGATGTCTCCCCGTGCTGCTTGATGTCTCCCTGCTGCTTGATGTCTCCCTGCTGTCGTTCCGCGCGTATCTTCCGACAAGTAAGCAGATGTGCCGAACATCTGTAATCTATTCTTCACTGTGTTCTTCACTGTCTTTTTCACTTAAATGATCCTGTGTTCACTGTGTTCACGGTTTTTATTCTATTCTTCATTGTTCTTCACTGTGTTTTTTTAATTAAATGCTCGATCTCGAGCAGGGGAAATACTCGTCCGAGCAACGAGCGGTTTCCAGTACCTTAATACTCGAACGAGCATCAAGCTCGGACGAGTATACTCGCTCATCTCTAGTTATAGAGTAAAAAAGTAAATTCTGCTCTAGGGCCTTATTTCAATGCAGGCAGTTACTAACATGTTGGTTTTGTAGGTTTATTCTCAAGGTGTATTTTTTACTGTAATTCTTTTTTTGTCCCTGTGACAATTGGATATAAAACATTTGGGATTGTTATGGGAGCAAGGATTAACAATAATGCTTAATTGCAGACAACTTAATAGTTGATCTTTACAGTCTGGGGGCTAAAGTTGAATAAATTGCCAATATCCAAACAGCTTCCCCAGAGACCACAGTGAGCCATTGGTAACAAAGTGATGCCTGTACGTTGGTTGTTCCAAAGTCAGCAACTGCCTGTAGCTTTAAAATGACCATCATCTACCATTTGATATTGATGTTCTCTTAGGTGTCAGAGGAGATTTTTGGAAGCAGCTAATTGTGCACCTTCTACGGCTACAAACCTAATTTGAGGGGTCCATATTGCAGACTTTGAAGCTATTCATGTTAGTAAGTTGAAAGGAAGAGGGGAGGTGTTAACAGACGTTTGGTGGGAGATGGATAAGTTTGGGGAATTTTGTAGTGCTGTTGAGGGGTTGTTATTTGTGCTGTATAGATGTTAGTAGTATTAGGTGATTTAGTGTAAAAAGCTAGGTTGTTACTCTGTATTTAAATGGAGGTCTGTGCATTAGTGATGCCGGTGTTTGGTGGATGTCTGTGCTGTGTGCAGGTGTTAAGGGAGTTGTTGCCTTGACTGTGCATATGTTGGTGGTATGTGTAGGGGTCTGTGCTGTAGTTAAATAGATTCAGGGTCTGTGTGGTTCAAATGTTGTAGAATGTTGGGCTATATACTATAGATTTGAGGGGATGTTTGCAGTGTCAGACTGGTATGTCTAGGACCTTCCAGTGACCACCACTGTACATCTACATGTACAGTTCGTTACATAATTTATCCATATAGTTATAGGAATAATTAGGATAGCTATATACAGAGTATCTTTATGAGGAAACGTGAGGGTAACCCATCAACCACCAATAATACATGGAATGGGAATGGTGGGCAATTTAGCTCAGGGGCCCACCAGTGGATCCACCTGTGCACAGGTGGTGCAATCCGAGCCTGGATGTATGGAGGCTGGACGGGTCTGCGCCATTGTTGATTGGATTCAGGGTCTGTACAGTGAACATATTAGGAAGATTGTCTGTATTGGGCTGTTGAAGGGCTATTTTTTGTTTAGGTTTCTGATAGGTTTGAGGTCTGTCCTGTGTAGGGCAGAGATATATATGCAGTAAGCATGGAAGGTATGTGCTAGATGTGTTATGAGGTTAGGAAGGTCTGTGCGGTAGGTGTTGGGGGGCATTGTATAAGAATAGTAATTTCTTCAAGAATGTGGAGAGTAAATGATGGAGCTGCCAGCGCCTAGGCTCAGGGAGTTGATTAGAACCATTCGTGCGCTGAGTAAATTAGACTTACACAGGAGTTTCACTGAGACAATCCCTGTTCTGTTCTAAGCTACACAAACCAGATCTGCTAACTTTACTGCTCTCAGTGCCTGAAGCTGACATTAGCCGACCATTAACTCCCTCCCCTCCATGGAAGGGTTAAAAGAATATTTATATTGCAAGATGTGTATCAAAATATAATTGTCAATTTAATATGCTATTGAAGAAGTAAATATATTAAAAACTCAAGCAGGTAAATCAGATTAAGGAGCAGTATTGCACTGGAGCTGACACCTTATATTTCTGGTGTGCAGGGAGAAGAGGCTGATAAATGGTCATCATAAACCTGGATCACAAAGCACATAGCATCACCTGGTGGAGACAAAGCCTCACTGCACCATGAGGAAATGAGAAGTTATTTTTACAATGCGTTTTTCATGAGACTTTGATTTATCTAAAATATAAAAATAATAGCATCAATTTAACCCTAAGCCAATTTATGATAATTTGACAAAATAAGACTAAATAAAAAGTTCATTCACAAAAGGCCTGCCCCCAGCATCTCATAAACAGCACAATTTAGGAATAGCAGCAAAATGTTAATAACATATAAATGGGAACTATATGGTATATTTTAGACATTAGGGCAGATGAATCAGAGTAAATTGCAAAGTGTATAATGTTAGATGGAAAATCTGGTAGTTTAATTTAGTCTTAATTTGCACTTCCTATTTGTTGGTTTGCTGAGTGCCAAAATGTTGTTTCATTTGCATACTTTTTGGTGCACACCCTTTTTCCACTAAAACAACTTCTCTATTGAGCCCATTGTACACCCACCATGTATAATGTCCCCTTACTGTGGCTCCAACACAGCTCAACGCTGCCACACCATATAATGCACCCCTTAAACCCCCACACATATAATGCCCCCTTTAAATCACATGTACATGTGACCCCTGTACTTATACTTATAAAGCATAATATTTGTGACACCCCGCCATAAGTGACAAAAGTCTCCAGAGAAGCCTTACATGTTTAAAGGGGTTGTCCACTTTCAGCAAATATTTGATATGATTTGATTATACAATTTGCCAATCTACTTTGTATATCAATACCTCACACTTTTCTAGATCTCTACTTGCTGTCCTGGCATATAAGATTTATTTTACTTCCAGTGGATAGAAATGATGTGATGTGATAGACAGGCAGGTGCATGACCCGTTAATTATCACACAGCTCCTATTACTCTCTATGATAATAACGGTTTGTGCACATGCATGTCCATCATATCACATGGACAGATTTCTATCCACTGGAAGTAAAAATAGAAGCTTTTATAGCAGGACAGCAAGCAGAGATCTAGAAAACTGTGAGGAATTGATACAGAAAGTATATTGAAAACTTGTATAACTTTTCCTTATACAAACCATATAAAATATTTGCTGACAGTGAACAGCCCCTTTAACTTTGTGTTTTCAAGCAGGATTAGTAAAAATTAGGCCAACAATTAGGCCACTATATACTTGTCATGTACTTCATGGCAATATGTCCAACTATTTAGAACAGTGGTGGCGAACCTTTGGCACGGGTGCCAGAGGTGGCACTCGGGGCTCTTTCTGTGGGCACTCAGGCCTTCACCCCAACACAGGGTTTGCCAGACAGGACTCAAGACTTCCTCCTGCGGTCCAATATAGCCCAGGACTTGCCATGCTCAGCACCATTTTAAAGCGACATCCTTTGCTGTCAGGGCTACAGGAGGAATGAGAAGGTGTGGATAGACACAGATTATTGTTGGATCTCCTGCTCTGGGAACCCCAATTCTTCCTCTTCAGTGGACCATGGAGGGAAGCTACAATCCAAATTTCTCTATTATCTTTCTATTGTATTAGTGAACTCATGATGCTAATACGATTGAAACCTATGATACAGCAGTGATCAATAAGTTACTACTTAAATTGTCATGTTGGCACTTTGCAATATGTAAGTGGGTTTTGGTTGTGCTTTGGGCACTCTATCTCCAAAAGGTTTGCCATCACTGATTTAGAATTACACATTTATCAGTGTTTATTCATATATATATACATATATGGAAAGGCAGCAACTGTGCTGCTTTCAGTTTCTTCTGGAGTATATATATATATATATATATATATATATATATATATATATCGAGATGGAAATAGATTTTCTCTAAAACCAACCTTGTTACGTCTTACAAACAGATCACGTGACCTGATCCACACAGTTCCCCAATATAATGTGACCTGTTCGACTGCGATTCTTGGCATCAGCCAAGCTGTTGACCTCTGCACATTGTCTGCCGCCCACATCTGGCCACAAGTGTTTTCTGTTTAATATATAGGAGGCACGTGGTGCCAGTCCCATGGCGAGCGCAGGATTGTGGTGGTCCGTCTGTGTTTGTTTGAAATTGGGCCCGAGAAGCTGACTTGGAGTAAAGACTCTTTGGAATGTGAGCCATGGCCTACCCAGACGGCTCTGTCAGCAAGCTCAGGAAACTGGCTGACAAATACTGGGAAGAGGCCCAAGTCCTGCAACAACCTGCGCAGCTCTCATGAGAACCAGGGAGCAGGATTCCTTCATTACACGTACAGTCAATTGTGCTAATGAGCCTGGCCGGGGTTCAAGCAACAGATAGTAGTGACTGAGCCCAGAGAGCACAACTCTCAATCTGTGCAATCATTTCCAGATGTGGAAGGGGCACAGACGTCACTCACAACACCCCCCACCTCCCCCAAGGAAAGAAAATAAGGTTTACACTTCATAATAATTAGAATCATTAAACACTGTCTGAACATTACTGTGCAATCAGGACACAAGAGTAGTATATACTAATAATATACTAAACAACTGCTGAGGATGAAATCTTAGTAGACAGAATATAGATAAAAACAATATAGTACATGAATAAGAAGGATAACATAAGAATTCTGAAATAAAAGTGATTAAAAATGTACTGATAAAGATAAAATAATAACACTAAAGAAATTGTAAAGAAGAAATAACTCTAACAATAATATGGTGACGTAATATACTGTATATACTCGAGTATAAGCCGACCCGAGTATAAGCCGAGACCCTAATTTTACCACCAAAACCTGGGAAAACCTATTGACTCGAGTATAAGCCGAGGGTGGGAAATGCATTGGTCACAGCCTCCCAGTATATAGCCAGCCTGCCCCCAGTAGTATACAGCCAGCCCAGCCTGCCCCCAGTAGTATACTGCCTGCCCAGCCTGCCCCCAGTAGTATACAACCTGCCCAGCCTGCCCCCAGTAGTATACAGCCAGTCCAGCCTGCCCCCAGTAGTATACAGGCAGCCCAGCCTGCCCCCAGTAGTATACAGCCTGCCCAGCCTGCCCCCAGTAGTATACAACCTGCCCAGCCTGCCCCCAGTACTATACAGCCTGTCATGCCTGCCCCATTAAGTATACAGTCAGTCCAGCCTGCCCCCTTAAGTATACAGCCAGCCCAGCCTGCCCCCTTAAGTATACAGCCAGCCCAGCCTGCCCCCTTAAGTATACAGCCTGCCCATCCTGCCCCCAGTAGTATACAGCCTGCCCCCTTAGGTATACAGCCTGCCCAGCACTAACAAAAAAAAATAAACGGTATATACTCACCCTCCGGTAGCCCCGATGTCCGCGCAGCTCCCCCGGGTCCTCTTCTGTCTTCTATCTTCCTTTGTCTTCTGTCTTCCTGGGCGGCAGGCGCATAGTATGACGCGGCCTCTGCTGACATCATACTATGCGACGGCCGGAGAAGAACATGGCGGCGCCCTGCGGGAGACAGAAGACAGAGGAAGATAGAAGACAGAGGAAGATAGAAGACAGAGGAAGATAGAAGACAGAGGAAGATAGAAGACAGAAGAGGACCCGCGCAGACATCGGGTGAGCCGCGCGGACATCGGGGCTACCGGAGGGTGAGTATATAAGTTTTTTTTTTTTTTAAAGTGCTGGGCTGCCTATTGACTCGTGTATAAGCTGAGTTGAGGATTTTCAGCACATTTTTTGTGCTGAAAAACTCGGCTTATACACGAGTATATACGAGAAGGATAAAATATTATAAAATATTTTTAATAACAATAATAATATTAATAATAAAACTGTGGAAAATTAATAATAATGATTATGAAATTGTGAACAAATGATAATAATAATAATAATAGGCTCACTATCCTCTGGCTCCTATATTGGTATGGAACAAAATTAATTAATGAATTTCTCTATTCTCTTGATAAGGGTTTCGATTCCTCTTAGCCTGGGACTGTCAAAGCATGCTGGAATTTACAACAGCTAAGAGCCTGCAAATTGATCCAACTTTATTCTTAATTATGTCAATTTTATCTAGACAAATCTCAGTTCCCACTGTGATCTGCAACACTTTATCAAACATGCTCAGATTCTGAAGCCAGTGGTTGTTGGTTATAAGTTACTCCTGGACGCCAGTAACTTATAGTTTTCAGCATTTGCAACCACAAGAAGATCCATGTGTAGGTTGGTTACCATGATGAATGAACTGGTGTAAAATCTAGATTCCTTCATTCCCATAATGCACTACAGCAGATCATTCCCTTAGACCAGGCTTACTATTTTTGGCATATTTTGACCACTGCATCTTAAAGAAACTTTCATGGTTTCCATTCCCACAATAGCACACGAAATACCCCCTTTTCCTAGATCAAATTCAACAATACAATTGCAACTGCTCTCGGAATATTATTAAAACATATGTTATGATGTAAATGCAGCATTAAAGGACACCTGTCATCAGGTCTGTGTCACTAGTCCTGTCACCTCTACGTGTTGGAGCAGCTCACAAGGATCCCATCCCAGCCTTTATCTAGTTATTTCATACATTATTCTTTGTAAAATCATCTATTCTTTATTATGTAAATGAGGCTGGTCACATGGTCAGAGGCAGTGATGTCACCCCTGTTACCCCTCCCCTCTCCTCCCCCTGCTCATGTCTGTGTGTAATGTATAGTAAAGCATGGCTAGTGTGTGCTGCATCCTCCTAGTATACAGGTGAGAGACACAGACATCAGCTACACATGAATCTGACATGTTCTGCTGTAACATGGCTGCCTGGAGCTGCTCTATCTCTCCTATACACACACACATGCACACATAGGCTGCAGGGGGTGTGGCCACCAGCACCAGGAAGCACATCATTATACAGCCTCACATCATTATACAGGCTGTCAGTCATGCACTGGGGGTGTGGCTGTGCCTCCCACTCATGAATAGAGTGGACAGCTTGAATATGCTAATTCTTCATTGGACATTTCACAGGTCATTTGCATACAGCTTTAGGACCTCATTGCTTAGGTTTACAGGCATGTAGAGAGACAATGAAGGGATAGAGGCAATGCTCTCTAATGGCAGTTTATGAAAATATATTTAGTTTAGGGGGGTTATTTTGCATGACGGGTTCTCTTTAAAGGGGTTCTCCGATGACAAGAAGTTAGACCCTATCCACAGAATAGGGGTTAACTTGATGATCGGTGGGGGTCTTAGTGATAGGACCCCCTTTGAACATGTGAACAAGGGTCTATTGTACCCAAGATGAAGGCTAAAGCACTGTACTTGGCTATATCCATCAGCATCATAGAGATAAATAGATAAACAGTGACCAGCTGCTCTGTTCATTTCTGGGTACTATGGATGTACAATGGACCCCTGATCTCATTATCTTTGGGGGTCCCATCACTGAAATCCCCAACAATTATCAAGTTAGCCCCTATCCCGTGGATAGGGACTAACTTGTTTTTCCTGGAGAACCCCTTTAAAGAAGACCTGTCAAGTCAATTTGGGACTCTAAACCATTTACAGGTTCTTATGGACTTGTGGTTTAAGGTCCCATACCAACCGTTTTGAAGTTTTTAAATGGAAAACATTTTTTAAAAGAATTAAATACTTACCTAGATGGGAGTCTGATGAGGCATACAGACTCAAATCAGGAGATCTCACCGGGGTGTTATGCTCCAGCTTCACTTGCTTGAATGTGCAGGTCCCGAGGGATCAGAGGGACAGAGGTGAGTAAAAAGTATTTTTTTGTTAACCAGAATACTTTAAAATCATACAGGACGATTTGGGACAATAAACCATAGGTCCATAAAGGCCTGTGAGCTGTTTAGTGTCCCAAATCGCCCTGAAAGGTCCTCTATAAGATTAAGATATGATGTAAGAGCAGGTATGTAAAGGCAGCTTTGGATTTAACTACAGTATAACACTTGAAGCAACATTGTAACAGCACAAATCTTCCATGACTATTCATCCATGACTAAGGACGCAGTTAGCGTCTGAAACGCGTTGGATTTCTTTGATGTACCTGTCTGTTTTTAAGATGCCTTGAATTAAAGAATCTATTTTATCTTCATACCGTCTGAATGGTGTTGGATTGAAGCTGGTACCACAAGTGTTTGTTAACAGCACAAATCTCCCTGTAGCTCTCAGTGTGACACTATAGTATATAAATTGATAGTAGAGGAGCATAGTCCCTGCAGTTACAGATGAGAGTAAAGTATTAGACATGATGGAAGAGAAGATTCTAACTACAGCTCTTCATGTGACTGAATGATAAGACACGATGTAACTGTAAAATTGTGCCTACAGTCCTACATGTGACTGAAGTATAAAACATGATGTTATTGTAGTCCTGGATATGATAGAAGTACAGTATAGAAAATATGCAAATACATTTTCCAGGATAGGAAAATATATTTGGATATTTCCTTCTCCGAAACCCCAGCAGAGAATTCATGGCCTTCAACTCTCAGTACGCCTGTAAACATGACCCTCAAAGGCAAAATCTCCACAAGGAGTTCAGTTACTTCCTTGACGGAAGTGCAGTGTCAAAAAATGCATTTACAAAGTGCCCGAAAATGTGAATTTTTCACCTTTGAAGTCTTATTTGCTGCAAAAACGTCTTGAGGTTTCATTAGTTTATTATAGGCAGGAAGATAAACAGAATAACTCCTGCCTGTATCTCTCCACAGGTTTATACGGGAATTAACCGCTCACTTTGCTCATATGGGATTTTTACTTCCTTGCCCATAATTTGGAGTCTAAATTGCATATTTGTTGTAGGAATTTGCTGCTGGTCTCTGTGATATCGAAGGGAAATCTCAAAAATTAATTAATGTGAAAAGTAAACAGACCCCACTAACGTTCCCCTCGTCTCATGAATCCGCCGGGATTTCAGCAATTACACCATTTTATAAGCCAAGGCTCAAAGTCCATTAAAATAACATTTGAAAGAAGGTTCCATTCATGAGTCGTCCCGTGGAGAGCTCAGTAATTAGCGATACCTGCAGCAGGATGGTAATCAGCACTGCGCCATTCTCAGACATTTTGGACGGTTTTGTCATTTGACTAATTTGACCTTGACCTTTATCTCTGAGGTTTGTGAGAACAAATTTAGAAAGTAGAAAAAATGTATCTGTCATTGAATGTGCCTCAGAGAAGAGAGGACAGCACACACTTAAAACTAAAAATTCTGGGTTGCTATTGTTACAAACCCCACTGTAAATAAAGTTTATTAAAACAATTTACAAAATTACATTCAGCAGTTTGCAATAAACCAGTGAAAGCAAACTACAAAGTGGTTAAAGACATCTGCTTTCAGCTACATGGACTGTATAGTGATGAGCTACGCAACAATCCTAAACATCTGATCAGTAAGAGGGCTAGATGGACGCCTTTAACCCATCAAACATCAAAATATACATAATCAAAAACCCTTTACTTTCTGTCAGATTCATAAGGTGAGATAGCCAGGTTTAGACCATAGCAGTGTCGGACTGCTCACCTGTAAAATCTTTTCATGGGGCGCACGCCTGTAAAGCTTCATGTAAATATGAACATAGTTCAAGCATAGCTTGCTTTCTAGCACTTGCTATGGACTGACCTGTGGACACCCCTATGAGCACTGGTAGAAACCTACTGGCTAGAAGTTGCCTTAACTTAGGCCATCTTAAATGTATAAACCAGGAATACATTTCCATCAAGTAGCAGCAGTAGAATGTGCAATGTGATGGGGCTCCACAGCATGATTGAGAAAGCGCACCCCAGAAGGAAGGATACTTGTTGACTAGACATTACAGGTGTCATTTCTCCAGTTCTCTTTTGAAAAGTGGATGTGGCAGACCAAGGTGGGATACAGGCACAATTTATAGTTCAAAACTATGCCAGGGAAACTAAGACTGGTGCACAATGCTACAGTCATAGTAAATTCCATCACCCTATTTACATTTCAATCCCTCTAAATTGTCTAAAAAGTTGGGAATTTCACTAGATAATCTACCCATATTATTATATGGTGGTTGAACGGCTGTTTGCCAAATAATATAAGCATAATGTACTGTAAGGATACTGCACGACACAGGGAACCATGTTTACCTGTGGATTTTTTTTTTTTTATGGAGCATCATTAATTCCATGGTGCCATACAATCATTAAGGGGTTCACATACATTACATTAAGAAAAGAGCAAATGCAAGTACACATACAAAACTACAGTGATCAGGAGACAAGTGGAAGGAGGACCCTGCATGTGAAGGCTCACAATCTTGATGGGAAAAATGCAAATAAGTTTTCCAAGGTATTAAATGGAAAACAATACCTCCTGTTGCTACCTTGAAAGGCAGCCCCCTTAACACCTTGGAAACTTATTTGCATTTTTCCCAGAATTCCCTGGTGGAGCATCTATGGCTTTAAGTCTCCACATGCCTTTAAGGTGGCCTTAATTGGCATTGTCTCCTTAAGGAGAACACCTACTGTCTGATCCTAGTCAATAGCCTCTCACATAGCCAAATCAGTTCCCTACACTGTACTGAGGAGACCCAACCAGGTCAAAACAGTGCTGTCTACAGTTGGGAGTCTGTTCCTTATGGAATAGATATACTGGTTTGGCTTAATCCCACATCATGTTTTTAGACTTCTTGTAGGTCATACTTGATGTTAAGGGGGCTGCCTTTCAAGGTAGCAACAGGAGGTATTGTTTTCCATTTAACACCTTGGAAAACTTATTTGCATTTTTCCCAGAATTCCCTGGTGGAGCATCTATGGCTTTAAGTCTCCACATGACTTTAAGGTGGCCTTAATTGCCATTGTCTCCTTAAGGAGAACACCTACTGTCTGATCCTAATCTTGATGGGAGGGAAGATGGAGACACAAGGAGTTCCAGAGTATGGGAGATGCACAGGAGAAGTCTTGGATGCGGTTGTAAGAAGAGTGGATGGTAATAGAGTGAAGCTGAAATGGAGATTACGTGCGGGATGTTGTTGGCTGATAAGTTCAGACATATATAGAGAGGACAGGTTGTATTTGCTGTGCAATGGGTAACCAGTGGATATACTGGCAGAGGAAAAGCGAGGAGACTGATGCATTAGCCGTGCTGTGCAGCATAAAAAGTAATGGAGGCGTAGCAGGCAATACAAAAGACATAAAAAGAAACAGTTAGAGGGCAACTGAGGACAAAATAAGTGAAACGTAGGAGCTAAAAACATCCATGTAGGTGGTATGGAGGAGAAAATGAGGTGCTAACAAGAAGGGAAACAGGGAAATGAGATAGAGAACAACCAGGAAAAAGTACAGGAGAAGATGAAGATTAGGAACAAGCAAGGAGGGTCCATAAAATTCTCCACCATGTTTACATCTAGCCTTGTATACTTATTGAAATCGTAAGATGCCTGGATGTTAAAGAAGCCACAGCAATCCTGCTGTAAAGAAGCTTCTATTCTGGATTACGCCTTCTCTGCAATTTAATTGACCATAAAACATTTTTAAAAAATTGATCATAAAAAGACCAAAAGTTAAAAATAGAAACAAAAAATATCCCTGGAGCAGTGGCAAAGTGCGCATTCCTGGCACGACGGTGACTTGCACAAGATCAGAAGGTTCCTTCTCCTTGGCTGTGTGGAGAACACTGACCCCTTTGACAGGGCTGGATTTACACTGGCTCTGGAACGCACCTCGTAAAGAGGGTGACGGGGCTGGGAGATTAGGGGACGCTGTGAAGTTAATTTGGTTTCTTTGGAGAATTACACAGAGTCGTGGATTTTCTTGTATTTTTTTCCTCCTTCTCCCATTAATGGGGGTCTCCAGCAGCAATCAATGAGCAGTGCGTTTCGAGTCACGACCGAAGCTTTACAAGGTGAAATGTTGGGGCACAGCCAACTCTGCCGTGTTACAATCACAGATGGAACTGCAGATCCAGGCTCATGGAAAGCTTGTACTAAACAAACAGAACTTCATGATGTTGGCAGCAGTTTCTCCCCCACTGGGGGCCATGAAAAGGTTTTTTTTTTTACTGGTTCTAGAACTTAAGCCCTCAACTGCCCTCCCAACAATAATCTGAAAATGGAAACATTTCCTATAAACCAAACCTGATTACTTAAGGTTTTTTTCATAGATGAGGTCAAACATTTAAGAACATGCTGACACTTGTTGGTGATGATACTAGATGATGATGACATTTGATGGTGGCAATGACATTTTAAAGTAAAATGATGATGAATGGCAGCTATGATGATAACTAGAGATGAGCGAACATACTCGTCCGAGCTTGATGCTCGTTCGAGCATTAGCGTACTCGAAACTGCCCGTTGCTCGGACGAATACTTCGCCCGCTCGAGAAAATGGCATCTCCCGCCGTTTTGCATTTTGGCGGCCAGAAACAGAGCCAATCACAAGCCAGGAGACTCTGCACTCCACCCAGCATGACGTGGTACCCTTACACGTCGATAGCAGTGGTTGGCTGGTCAGATCAGGTGACCCTGGAATAGACTAGCCCCTGCCTGCGCTGCTCGGATCATTCTGTGTCTGGATGCCGCTAGGGAGAGAGCTGCTGCTGGTCAGGGAAAGCGTTAGGGTGTTCTATCAGAATAGTGTTAGGCAGGAGTGATTCTACAAGAACCCAACAGCCCTTCTTAGGGCTACAATAACGTTATACATTTTTTTTTTTATTTGCAGCTAGTACCATATTGTGAGGAATTTGCAGGGGGACTTGCTACCGTTGTGTTTAG
Organism: Engystomops pustulosus; assembly: GCF_040894005.1. Taxonomy (NCBI): domain Eukaryota; kingdom Metazoa; phylum Chordata; class Amphibia; order Anura; family Leptodactylidae; genus Engystomops; species Engystomops pustulosus. Next base: position 79,379,110 of record NC_092417.1, on the reverse strand, counting down.
CTCTTAGTGACACACATATCCACCTCAAACACCAAAGTGGAACAATTTATTAGGGGTTTGATTTCAATTAGGCACAGTCTGCCAGTTTCTTTTTATTTTACGTTTATTTTTTGATAACTCAGCGTCATCTCATCTGGCATAGCAGTGTGCTTTCATACTTGGCTAGAAAATAGCCATAGGAGAATCCAAACGGCTTACTTACGCCTACAGTAGCGTTATATATTTTATTTCTGGTTGATCTGCTGGTGGCTGGCCTTGCTGTAGTGCATCTACTACCATATTGTGAGGAATTTGCAGTGAGACTTGCGACCGTTGTGTTTAGCGCTTAGTGACGCACATATCCATCGCAAAGACCGAAGTGGGACAATTTATTAGGGGTTGGATTTCAATTAGGCACAGTCTGCCATTTACTTTTTATTTTACGTTTATTTTTTCATAACTCAGCGTCATCTCATCTGGCATAGCAGTGTGCTTTCATAGTTGGCTAGAAAATAGCCATAGGAGAATCCAAACGGCTTACTTAGGCCAACAATAGCGTTATATATTTTATTCCTGGTTGATCTGCTGGTGGCTGGCCTTGCTGTAGTGCATCTACTACCATATTGTGAGAAATTTGCAGTGAGACTTGCGACCGTTGTGTTTAGCGCTTAGTGACGCACATATCCATCGCAAAGACCGAAGTGGGACAATTTATTAGGGGTTGGATTTCAATTAGGCACAGTCTGCCATTTACTTTTTATTTTACGTTTATTTTTTCATAACTCAGCGTCATCTCATCTGGCATAGCAGTGTGCTTTCATACTTGGCTAGAAAATAGCCATAGGAGAATCCAAACGGCTTACTTAGGCCTACAATAGCGTTGTATATTTTATTTCTGGTTGATCTGCTGGTGGCTGGCCTTGCTGTAGTGCATCTACTACCATATTGTGAGGAATTTGCAGTGAGACTTGCGACCGTTGTGTTTAGCGTTTAGTGACGCACATATCCATCGCAAAGACCGAAGTGGGACAATTTATTAGGGGTTGGATTTCAATTAGGCACAGTCTGCCATTTACTTTTTATTTTACGTTTATTTTTTGATAACTCAGCGTCATCTCATCTGGCATAGCAGTGTGCTTTCATACTTGGCTAGAAAATAGCCATAGGAGAATCCAAATGGCTTACTTAGGCCTACAATAGCGTTATATATTTTATTTCTGGTTGATCTGCTGGTGGCTGGCCTTGCTGTAGTGCATCTACTACCATATTGTGAGGAATTTGCAGTGAGACTTGCGACCGTTGTGTTTAGCGCTTAGTGACGCACATATCCATCGCAAAGACCGAAGTGGGACAATTTATTAGGGGTTGGATTTCAATTAGGCACAGTCTGCCATTTACTTTTTATTTTACGTTTATTTTTTGATAACTCAGTGTCATCTCATCTGGCATAGCAGTGTGCTTTCATACTTGGCTAGAAAATAGCCATAGGAGAATCCAAACGGCTTACTTAGGCCTACAATAGCGTTATATATTTTATTTCTGGTTGATCTGCTGGTGGCTGGCCTTGCTGTAGTGCATCTACTACCATGTTGTGAGGAATTTGCAGTGAGACTTGCGACCGTTGTGTTTAGCGCTTAGTGACGCACATATCCATCGCAAAGACCGAAGTGGGACAATTTATTAGGGGTTGGATTTCAATTAGGCACAGTCTGCCATTTACTTTTTATTTTACGTTTATTTTTTGATAACTCAGCGTCATCTCATCTGGCATAGCAGTGTGCTTTCATACTTGGCTAGAAAATAGCCATAGGAGAATCCAAACGGCTTACTTAGGCCTACAATAGCGTTATATATTTTATTTCTGGTTGATCTGCTGGTGGCTGGCCTTGCTGTAGTGCATCTACTACCATGTTGTGAGGAATTTGCAGTGAGACTTGCGACCGTTGTGTTTAGCGCTTAGTGACGCACATATCCATCGCAAAGACCGAAGTGGGACAATTTATTAGGGGTTGGATTTCAATTAGGCACAGTCTGCCATTTACTTTTTATTTTACGTTTATTTTTTGATAACTCAGCGTCATCTCATCTGGCATAGCAGTGTGCTTTCATACTTGGCTAGAAAATAGCCATAGGAGAATCCGAACGGCTTACTTAGGCCTACAATAGCGTTATATATTTTATTTCTGGTTGATCTGCTGGTGGCTGGCCTTGCTGTAGTGCATCTACTACCATGTTGTGAGGAATTTGCAGTGAGACTTGTGACCGTTGTGTTTAGCGCTTAGTGACGCACATATCCATCGCAAAGACCGAAGTGGGACAATTTATTAGGGGTTGGATTTCAATTAGGCACAGTCTGCCATTTACTTTTTATTTTACGTTTATTTTTTCATAACTCAGCGTCATCTCATCTGGCATGGCAGTGTGCTTTCATACTTGGATACAAAATAGCCATAGCAATAGGATAGCATCGTTTGGTTTTAAAAACTAAAAAACACAAAAAAAAAAAACACAAAAAAAAGTAAAAAAAAAATTAAAGTTATAACTTTCATTTTCAAAATGTTTAACCCGAGGGCTAGGGGTAGAGGACGAGGGCGGGGACGTGGGCGTCCAACTACTGCAGGGGTCAGAGGCCGTGGTCCTGGGCGGGGTGAGACACCACCTGCTGATGAGGGAGCAGGGGAACGCCGCAGAGCTACACTCCCTAGGTTCATGTCTGAAGTTACTGGGACTCGTGGTAGAGCACTGTTGAGGCCAGAACAGTGCGAACAGGTGATGTCGTGGATTGCCGACAATGCTTCGTGCAATTTGTCCACCAGTCAGTCTTCCACGCAGTCCACCCATGTCACCGAAATCGGCACTCCTCCAGCTCCTGCACCTCAGCCTCCTCCCCCCCAGTTTGCCCCCTCCCAGGAAAATTTGGCATTTGAACCGGCATACTCTGAGGAACTGTTTTCTGGACCCTTCCTACAGTCACAAACCACTTGTCCGGTTGCTGCTGAGAAATTTTCCGATGCCCAGGTTTTCCACCAGTCGCAGTCTGTGGGTGATGATGACCTTCTTGACGTAGTGGAAGAAGTGTGTAAAGAGGTGTCCGACGATGAGGAGACACGGTTGTCAGACAGTGGTGAAGTTGTTGTCAGGGCAGGAAGTCCGAGGGGGGAGCAGACTGAGGGATCGGAGGATGATGAGGTGACAGACCCAAGCTGGGTTGAGAGGCCGGGTGAACACAGTGCTTCTGAGATGGAGGAGAGTCCTCGACCAGAACAGGTTGGAAGAGGCAGTGGTGGGGCCAGACGGAGAGGCAGGGCCAGAGCTGGTGCATCAGCGCCAAATGTGTCACGTAGTGATGCTCCCGTGGCGAGGGCTCCCGTGGCGAGGGCTAGATTTTCAGAAGTCTGGAGGTTCTTTAAGGAAACACCAGATGACCGACGGACTGTGGTGTGCAACCTTTGCCAAACCAGGATCAGCAGGGGTTCCATCACTACTAGCTTAACTACCACCAGTATGCGCAGGCATATGAATGCTAAACACCCCTCTCCAAGCCCGTTCACCTCCGGCCGTGCACACCACTGCTCCTTCCCCTGTGTCAGCTGATAGTCAGCCCCCTGCCCAGGACCCTGGCCCAAAAGCCCCATCGTCGCCTCCACGATCCTCCACAGCATCCACCAGCGTTCAGCTCTCCATACCCCAGACGCTGGAGCGGAAAAGGAAATATAGTGCAACCCACCCGCACGCCCAAGCCCTTAATGTCCACATCTCCAGATTGCTTAGCCTGGAGATGCTGCCCTATAGGCTGGTAGAGACCGAGGCCTTTCGCAACCTCATGGCGGCGGCCGCCCCTCGGTATTCGGTCCCCAGCCGCCACTACTTTTCCCGATGTGCCGTCCCAGCCCTGCACCAGCACGTGTCAGACAACATCATCCGTGCCCTGACCAACGCCGTTTCTGACAAGGTCCACCTGACCACGGACATGTGCACGAGTGCTGCCGGGCAGGGCCACTATATATCGCTGACGACACATTGGGTTAACTTGGTGGAGGCTGGGACCGAGTCTGACCCTGCGGCTGGTCATATACTGCCGACGCCGAGGATTGCGGGGCCTACCTCGGTCCAGGTCTTTCCGGCCTACTATGCCTCCTCCTCCTCCAACCCCTGCTCCACCTCCTCCTCCGAACTACCATCCGTGGGCATGGCGCCATCAGTCGCTAGCTCTAGGCACAGCAGCAGTGCCGTCGCTAAGCGACAGCAGGCGGTGCTCAAACTGCTGAGCCTAGGCGATAAAAGGCACACCGCCCAAGAACTATTACAGGGCATCACGGTGCAGACTGATCTGTGGCTGGCACCGCTGAACCTGAAGCCAGGCATGGTTGTGTGTGACAACGGCCGTAACCTGGTGGCGGCTCTGCAACTCGGCAGACTGACACATGTGCCATGCCTGGCCCATGTGTTAAATCTGATAGTTCAGCGTTTCCTCAAGACATACCCCAATCTGTCTGATTTGCTCACGAAGGTGCGCCGCATCTGTGCGCATTTCAGGAAGTTCAACATTAACCATGTTATCCATGGTGCGCATTTCAGGAAGTTTCAGGAAGTTCAACATTAACCATGTTATCCAGAGTTTACCAGCAGTGCAGAGCAATTGTAGACTGCCAGATGTCAACTTCCACCAGAACTGGTAGTCAGGTCAGTCAGCTTCCTCAAGTCTACAATGAGGAGTGGACGTGGATGTCTGATATCTGTCAGGTGCTGAGTAACTTCAAGGAGTCAACACAGATGGTCAGTGGCGATGCCGCCATCATCAGCCTCACCATCCCGTTGCTTGGCCTGTTGAAAAACTCTCTGATCAGCATGAAGTCGGAAGCTTTGCGCTCGTCACAAGAGACGGGGGAAGAAGATTCTAGGCTGCCTATCCCGTGACCCTCGCGTTCAAAGAATTTATTCCAGCACCGATTACTGGGTATTCACTCTCCTGGACCCACGGTACAAGCAAAATCTTTCCACTCTCATCCCTGGAGAGAAAAGGAGTGTGAGAATGCATGAATACCAGCAGGCCCTGGTGCACAAGCTGAAACAGTATTTCCCTTCTGACAGCGCTAGCGGCAGAGTGCGTAGTTCTGCGGGACAAGTAGCGAGGGAGAGTAGGCGAGCAGGCAGCTTGTCCAGCACTGGCAAGGGTACGCTTTACAAGGCTTTTGCCAGCTTTATGTCACCCCAGCAAGACACTGTCACCTGTCCCCAGTCTCGGCAGAGTAGGGCTAATCTTTACAGAAAGATGGTGAGGGAGTACGTAGCTGACCATACCATCGTCCTAAATGATCACACAGCTCCCTACAACTACTGGGTTTCAAAGCTGGACATGTGGCACGAACTGGCGCTGTACGCCTTGGAGGTTCTTGCCTGCCCTGCCGCTTGCGTGTTGTCCGAGCGGGTTTTCAGTGCAGCTGGTGGCATCATCACCGATAAGCGTACACGCCTGTCGACTGACAGCGCTGACAGGCTGACGCTTATTAAGATGAATAAAGCCTGGATTTCTCATAATTTCCAATCTCCACCAGGTGAAGGAAGCTCAATCTGAATAATTTATGAACTCCTCCTCCTCATTTTCCTCCTTCTCCTCCTCTTTGTACACTAAAGCAGAGGAAACTGGCTATTTTTTGACAGGGCCCACTGGCTCTAGCTATAGTACTCTATGCATTGAATTTTTCTGGAGGGCCACCTACCTGGTCCTCTGTTTTAAACAATTTTTGGGACTGCCACATACAGGCACTCAATCTATTCAATTTTTCTGGAGGGCCACCTACCTGCTACTCTGGTTTGAAAACTTTTTTGGACTGCCACATACAGGCACTCAATCTATTTCATTTTTCTGGAGGGCCACCTACCTGCCCCTCTGGTTTGAAAACTTTTTTGGACTGCCACATACAGGCACTATCCAAATTAAATTGTCTCCATAGCAGCCTCCACACGTTGTCTCCATTGCTACCTCCAAAAGTTGTCCATGTAGCTGCCTCCATACATCGTCCCCTTATCAAACGAGGTGTGTCAGGCAGAAATTTGGGTTGTTTTCATGGATTCCACATCAAAGTTGTTAACTTTGTCGCCACCCTGCTGTGTTATCCACAAAATATACTGGCAAACTTTTATGATTAACCGATATTATTTCAGCGCTTCTTGCGCATCTGTTGATTGCACTGCTGTGTAATCCACAAAATATACTGCCAAACTTTTACCATTTACCGATATTACTTCAGCGCTTCTTGCGCATCTGTTTACATTCCCCTCACCCGCCATATCCCAAACTTATAAGAACGCTACTACACTTAACTTGGTGGAGGCTGGGACCGAGTCTGACCCTGGGGCTGGTCATATACTGCCGACGCCGAGGATTGCAGGGCCTACCTCGGTCCAGGTCTCAAAGGCCTACTATACCTCCTCCTCCTCCCACCCCTCCTCCACCTCCTCCGAATTACCATCCGTGGGCATGGCGCCATCAGTCGGTAGCTCTAGGCACAGCAGCGGTGCCGTCGCTAAGCGACAGCAGGCGGTGCTCAAACTGCTGAGCCTAGGCAATAAAAGGCACACCGCCCAAGAGCTATTACAGGGCATTCCACATCAAACTTGTTAACTTTGTCGCCACCCTGCTGTGTAATCCACAAAATATACTGGCAAACTTTTATCATTTACCGATATTATTTCAGCGCTTCTTGCGCATCTGTTTACATTCCCCTCACCCGCCATATCCCAAACTTATAAGAACGCTACTACACTTTATCTTATACAAAAGGTTCTTAGAAGTGCTGTTTGGGGAGTAGCCTAGAGACAGGGGCTTGGATTGGCGAAAGCTCGCCTGGCAGCGTAGCGCCAGCTCCATCCCAAGATCCAACTAACATAGTTTTAACTGCAGCACCTTTAATCTACAACTAGTTCACTGCCTCCATACATGGTCCCCTTATCAAACGAGCTGTGTCAGGCAGAATTTTCAGGTGTTTCACCAGATACATAGTGGAACTCGGCGCGTCTGTCGCCGCCATGCTGGAGACCTGCAGTTGCAATCATAGAAGCGCAATATGGATGCCCCATACTGTCGCTCTTAATCATGGAAGTCCTCTCCATGGCTGCCTCCAAATGTCGTCCCCTTATCAAACGAGCTGTGTCAGGCTCATTTTTCGGGTGTTTCACCAGATACGTTATGAAACTTGGTCACTATGTCGCCACCATGCTGTGTTATCGACTAAATATACCGTCAACCTTTTGTTCACAGAGGAAATAATTTCAGCGCTTCTTGCTCACCTCCTTTGGTTCCTCTCTGCCACCCATTGGTTTGAAGCCTGAGTCCATTTAGGGTATGTCGCCATGCCACTCTCTAGCCTGCGGCTGCTGACGCTGCCTCTGCATGCCGTCCCCTATAGTGTCAGGGTCAATTATTGGATGTTTTAGATGCTATCTAGCTTCATTCTGTCACTCTGTCATGGCCATGCTGTTGCCCATAATTTTGGCATAATGGTGCGTTTAAGCAGCCTCAGAGGCATCCATGCATGCTGCCCCTGCTGTTTCCTGTCCATTTCCGTGGTGTTTCCACCCTTTTCTGAGGTTTCCAGGTGTTTGGCCAAGCTTCCCTGTGCAGAGCCTTGGTCCCCTTGAAAAATGCTTGAGTCTCCCATTGACTTCAATGGGGCTCGTTATTCGAGACGAGCACTCGAGCATCGGGAAAAGTTCGTCTCGAATAACGAGTACCCGAGCATTTTAGTGCTCGCTCATCTCTAATGATAACATTTGATTGTGGTGATATTACTGATAACTAGGGTTGAGCAAACGTGAAGTTCATTAGAAGTTCGGGGCCGGGTTCAGCTCAACATCCTTCAGCAGTTAACACTTGCAAACACCGCTAACACCATTTTGGGGAGGATTGTTGCCAAAATGGTGGAACGCGGCACATTTAAACACATTACACCCAGCACGAACCTGGACCCTGCACGATTTTAAAATTCAGGTTCAGCCAGCTATAAATTTTACCGGTCCATTCACCATAAATGATAACGGCACTTGAGGATAATTGATTAGAAAAACATTGCATTGATGAGGATGATATGTGATATTGATGATAACATTTAATGATGAGAATAACATTTTAAGTTGATTTTTTTCTATAAGTGAACGGTGTTGATGTTGTTTTTGAAAGTTAGCTAGATGATGATGATGGCACTATAGGGTGATGATGAGAATTTGATGTAATATTAGTGTAATAATAATGACACTGCATGGGACGATGGTGATGATATTAAATGGTGGTGGTATTTTGCAGACAAAATCGTTATGTTTATGGACCTTAAAATTTAGTACAAATTTGGTACAATTGGTATAGATGAAGATCAATGATTGAAAATTAAGATAACTTATAACTAATAATAATAATAATACTTTATTATCCCAAACGGGAACTTAAAGTGTCACATCCGCAGTACATCAATTTGACAAGACATCACATATATAAAAAACTCACATAAAAAAGAACACATATACCATAGAACAGAAAAAAAACACCGATACACATAAATATAAATTTCACTTGGTATTCAATAAATAATTAATTAAATGAATTATAAAAAGTAATAAAATAGTACCCATCTTTCCAATAATCGTACATTCTTAGGCTATATTCACACGAACGTATGGGGGACGTATATACGGCCGCCGTATATACGGCCGATATACGTCCCCCATACACTTCTATGGGCGCACGGCACCCTACGCACACGTGCGGCACCGTACCGTTCCGTACCCGGGAAAAAGATAGGACCTGTCCTATCTTTTCCCGTAATACGGCGCCGTGCGCCATAGGTTGCTATAGAGAGGGGCGGGGGTGAGCTGCGCTCACCTCCTCCTCCTCTCCCCGTACACTGCAGTTGCCCGCTACGGTACGGTACGAGCGGGCAACGGCAGTGTGAATATAGCCTAAAACTTTCCTATTTTACCCCTAATTGCGGTATTTGACAGCTCGAGAGCGGCCGGTATAAACGTCTTTTTAAATCTCTCCGACCTGCATCGCAAGAGAATAAAACGGGAACTAAAACAACTAATCTGTGCCTGCAGCACGCCATGCATTGGATGGTCACTATTATTTCTGATTTTTTCCAATTTCCTTATTATCCCACACTGTACAAGTTTCTCCCATCTATCAAATTGCAAACCCACTATCGAGGAGGCTTTCTTAATTAGTTTATCCATCTTTTGACAATCTCTACTAGAGATATTTCCAGTGGACAGAAATCTAACCATGGTCACACAGGTGCACAGCTCGTTATAACACACAGCTTTAATTTCTGTCATATTAACAAGCTGTGCCTCTTCTGTCTGCTGTGGCCATGCGCTCTGCCGGCTGTTACAACAGACAGAGGAGGGGAATGGAGCATCAGGGAGTGGCACCGAGCATCCGGACTGCCCGAAGGTGAGTATGTAAGTTTATTTTTTTTAAGTGCTGGGAAAACTGGAGGCTGGCTGTATACTAAAGGGTGCTGGCAGGCTGCAAAAGGGGGCTGGCTGCCAGCTAAAGGGGGCTGGCTGGCTAATAAAGAGGGCTGGCTGGCTACTAAAGGGGGCTGGCTGGCTAATAAAGAGGGCTGGCTGGCTACTGAAGGGGGCTGGCTGGCTAATAAAGTGGACTACCAGGCTACTAAAGGGGGCCAGCTGGCTGCATACTACAGGGATCTGGCTGGCTATATACTGGGGAGGCTGTGACTAATGCATCTCCCACCCTCGAGTTAATAGGTTTTCACTAGAGATGAGCGAGCACTAAAATGCTCGGGTACTCGTTATTCGAGACGAACTTTTCCCGATGCTCGAGTGCTCGTCTCGAATAACGAACCCCATTGAAGTCAATGGGAGACTCGAGCATTTTTCAAGGGGACCAAGGCTCTGCACAGGGAAGCTTGGCCAAACACCTGAGAACCTCAGAAAAGGATGGAAACACCACGGAAATGGACAGGAAACAGCAGGGGCAGCATGCATGGATGCCTCTGAGGCTGCATAATCGCACCATTATGCCAAAATTATGGGCAACAGCATGGCCATGACAGAGTGACAGAATGAAGCTAGATAGCATCTAAAACATGCAATAATTGACCCTGACACTATAGGGGACGGCATGCAGAGGCAGCGGCAGCAGGCTAGAGAGTGGCATGGCGACATACCCTAAATGGACTCAGGCTTCAAACCAATGGGTGGCAGAGAGGAACCAAAGGAGGTGAGCAAGAAGCGCTCAAATAATATCGGTACATGATAAAAGTTTGCCAGTATATTTTGTGGATTACACAGCAGGGTGGCGACAAAGTTAACATGGAAGCCATGAAAACAACCCAAAATTCTGCCTGACACAGCTCGTTTGATAAGGGGACCATGTATGGAGGCAGTGAACTAGTAGTAGATTAAAGGTGCTGCAGTTAAAACTATGTTAGTTGGATCTTGGCATGGAGCTGGCGCTCCGCTGCCAGGCGAGCTTTCGCCAATCCAAGCCCCTGTCTCTAGGCTACTCCCCAAACAGCACTTCTAAGAACCTTTTGTATAAGATCAAGTGTAGTAGCGTTCTTATAAGTTTAGGATATGCTGGATGAGGGGAATGTAAACAGATGCGCAAGAAGCGCTGAAATAATATCGGTAAATGATAAAAGTTTGCAAGTATATTTTGTGGATTACACAGCAGGGTGGCGACAAAGTTAACAAGTTTGATGTGGAATGCCCTGTAATAGCTCTTGGGCGGTGTGCCTTATATCGCCTAGGCTCAGCAGTTTGAGCACCGCCTGCTGTCGCTTAGCGACGGCACTGCTGCTGTGCCTAGAGCTACCGACTGATGGCGCCGTGCCCACGGATGGTAGTTCGGAGGAGGAGGTGGAGGAGGGGTGGGAGGAGGAGGAGGCATAGTAGGCCTGAAACACCTGGACCGAGGTAGGCCCCGCAATCCTCGGCGTCAGCAGTATATGACCAGCCGCAGGGTCAGACTCGGTCCCAGCCTCCACCAAGTTAACCCAATGTGCCGTCAGCGATATATAGTGGCCCTGCCCGGCAGCACTCGTCCACGTGTCCGTGGTCAGGTGGACCTTGTCAGAAACGGCGTTGGTCAGGGCACGGATGATGTTGTCTGACACGTGCTGGTGCAGGGCTGGGACGGCACATCGGGAAAAGTAGTGGCGGCTGGGGACCGAATACCGAGGGGCGGCCGCCGCCATGAGGTTGCGAAAGGCCTCGGTCTCTACTAGCCTATAGGGCAGCATCTCCAGGCTAAGCAATCTGGAGATGTGCACATTAAGGGCTTGGGCGTGCGGGTGGGTTGCACTATATTTGCGTTTCCGCTCCAGCGTCTGGGGTATGGAGAGCTGAACGCTGGTGGATGCTGTGGAGGATCGTGGAGGCGACGATGGGGTTTTTGTGGCAGGGTCCTGGGCAGGGGGCTGACTATCAGCTGACACAGGGGAAGGAGCAGTGGTGTGCACGGCCGGAGGTGAACGGGCTTGTTGCCACTGAGTGGGGTGTTTAGCATTCATATGCCTGCGCATACTGGTGGTAGTTAAGCTAGTAGTGGTGGAACCCCTGCTGAGCCTGGTTTGGCAAATGTTGCACACCACAGTCCGTCGGTCATCCGGTGTTTCCTTAAAGAACCTCCAGACTTCTGAAGATCTAGCCCTCGCCGCAAGAGCCCTCGCCACGGGAGCTTCACTAGTTGACACATTTGGCGCTGATGCACCAGCTCTGGCCCTGCCTCTCCGTCTGGCCCCACCACTGCCTCTTCCAACCTGTTCTGGTCGAGGACTCTCCTCCGTCTCAGAAGCACTGTGTTCACCCGGCCTCTCAACCCAGCTTGGGTCTGTCACCTCATCATCCTCCGATCCCTCAGTCTGCTCCCCCCTCGGAATTACTGCCCTGACAACAACTTCCCCACTGTCTGACAACCGTGTCTCCTCATCGTCGGACACCTCTTTACACACTTCCACTACGTCAAGAAGGTCATCATCACCCACAGACTGTGACTGGTGGAAAACCTGGGCATCGGAAAATTGCTCAGCAGCAACCGGACAAGTGGTTTGTGACTGTGGGAAGGGTCCAGAAAACAGTTCCTCAGAGTATGCCGGTTCAAATGCCAAATTTTCCTGGGAGGGGGCAGACTGGGGGGGAGGAGGCTGAGGTGCAGGAGCTGGAGGAGTGGCGATTTCGGTGACATGGGTGGACTGCGTGGAAGACTGACTGGTGGACAAATTGCTCGAAGCATTGTCAGCAATCCACGACATCACCTGTTCGCACTGTTCTGGCCTCAACAGTGCTCTACCACAAGTCCCAGTAACTTCAGACATGAACCTAGGGAGTGTAGCTCTGCGGCGTTCCCCTGCTCCCTCATAAGCAGGTGGTGTCTCACCCCGGCCAGGACCACGGCCTCTGACCCCTGCAGTAGTTGGACGCCCACGTCCCCGCCCTCGTCCTCTACCCCTAGCCCTCGGGTTAAACATTTTTAAAATGAGAGTTATAGCTTTAATTTTTTTTTTACTTTTTTTTGTGTTTTTTTTTTTTTTTTGTGTTTTTGAGTTTTTAAAACCAAACGATGCTATCCTATTGCTATGGCTATTTTCTAGCCAAGTATGAAAGCACACTACTATGCCAGATGAGATGATGCTGAGTTATTAAACAAAATAAACGTAAAATAAAAAAGGACAAATGGCAGACTGTGCCTAATTGAAATCCAACCCCTACTAAATTTTCCCACTTCGGTCTTTGCAATGGATATGTGCGTCACTAAGCGCAAAACACAGCGGTCGCAAGTCTCACTACAAATTGCTCACAATTGGCTAGTAGATGCACTGCAGCAAGTACAGCCACCAGCAGATCAACCAGAAATCAAATATATAACGCTACTGTAGGCGTAAGTAAGCCGTTTGGATTCTCCTATGGCTATTTTCTAGCCAAGTATGAAAGCACACTACTATGCCAGATGAGATGACGCTGAGTTATTAAACAAAATAAACGTAAAATAAAAAAGGACAAATGGCAGACTGTGCCTAATTGAAATCCAACCCCTACTAAATTTTCCCACTTCGGTCTTTGCAATGGATATGTGCGTCACTAAGCGCAAAACACAGCGGTCGCAAGTCTCACTACATATTGCTCACAATTGGCTAGTAGATGCACTGCAGCAAGTACAGCCACCAGCAGATCAACCAGAAATCAAATATATAACGCTACTGTAGGCGTAAGTAAGCCGTTTGGATTCTCCTATGGCTATTTTCTAGCCAAGTATGAAAGCACACTACTATGCCAGATGAGATGACGCTGAGTTATTAAACAAAATAAACGTAAAATAAAAAAGGACAAATGGCAGACTGTGCCTAATTGAAATCCAACCCCTACTAAATTTTCCCACTTCGGTCTTTGCAATGGATATGTGCGTCACTAAGCGCAAAACACAGCGGTCGCAAGTCTCACTACAAATTGCTCACAATTGGCTAGTAGATGCACTGCAGCAAGTACAGCCACCAGCAGATCAACCAGAAATCAAATATATAACGCTACTGTAGGCGTAAGTAAGCCGTTTGGATTCTCCTATGGCTATTTTCTAGCCAAGTATGAAAGCACACTACTATGCCAGATGAGATGACGCTGAGTTATTAAACAAAATAAACGTAAAATAAAAAAGGACAAATGGCAGACTGTGCCTAATTGAAATCCAACCCCTACTAAATTTTCCCACTTCGGTCTTTGCAATGGATATGTGCGTCACTAAGCGCAAAACACAGCGGTCGCAAGTCTCACTACAAATTGCTCACAATTGGCTAGTAGATGCACTGCAGCAAGTACAGCCACCAGCAGATCAACCAGAAATCAAATATATAACGCTACTGTAGGCGTAAGTAAGCCGTTTGGATTCTCCTATGGCTATTTTCTAGCCAAGTATGAAAGCACACTACTATGCCAGATGAGATGACGCTGAGTTATTAAACAAAATAAACGTAAAATAAAAAAGGAAAAATGGCAGACTGTGCCTAATTGAAATCCAACCCCTACTAAATTTTCCCACTTTGGTGTTTGAGGTGGATATGTGTGCCACTAAGAGCTAAACACAACGGTAGCAAGTCCCCCTGCTAATTCCTCACAAAATGGTACTAGATGCAAATAAAAAAAAAAAAAAGTAGAACGTTATTGTAGCCCTAAGAAGGGCTGTTGGGTTCTTGGAGAATCACTCCTGCCTAACACTATTCTAATAGAACAGCCTAACGCTTTCCCTGACCAGCAGCAGCTCTCTCCCTAGCGGCATCCAGACACAGAATGATCCGAGCAGCGCGGGCAGCGGCTAGTCTATCCCAGGGTCACCTGATCTGGCCAGCCAACCACTGCTATCGACGTGTAAGGGTACCACGTCATGCTGGGTGGAGTGCAGAGTCTCCTGGCTTGTGATTGGCTCTGTTTCTGGCCGCCAAAAAGCAAAACGGCGGGAGCTGCCATTTTCTCGAGCGGGCGAAGTATTCGTCCGAGCAACGAGCAGTTTCGAGTACGCTAATGCTCGAACGAGCATCAAGCTCGGACGAGCATGTTCGCTCATCTCTAGTTTTCACAGTTTTTGGTGGTAAAATTAGGGGCTTCGGCTTATAATCGAGTATATATAGTATATAGATTGATGACTAACGAGGAGAATAATAATAATAGTAGAAATAATGATTGTGAAGTTAACCCAATTATTATTTATTAATTTTATGAATTATAATGAGAATGACTGGAGAAAAATCATGTTAATTGAGTTAGGAATTATATTTATTATAATTGATTAAATTCGATTCACACTTACTCATTCAGTTACCATTAAACCCTAAGTAATTTCGGAAACTAGAGATAAGGTCAACTATGTAAACAGGTCAATGTTCTTCAAAATTGTACACAATGATGTAGATTGCCAGTAAAATGAAATGTATTTACTTATGGCTGGACCATTGTACAAGCTCTTACACCTGTGTCACCCCTTTTTCTGCATAGGTTGTAAGCTTTTGAGATGAGGGTCCTCACTCATATTGTTTCATATGACCATGCTATTGCTCTGTATTATATTATTTGTATATGTACCCCATGATCTAGTGCTACGGAATATGATGGCACTAAATAAAGATTTATTTATTCATATACATTTTGCTATCCTCTAAACAGCAGCCTATTAATATCTATACTATGCTGTATAACTCTGTAAACTCTTGACTTCTTTTACTTATTCTCCATTATAGCTGGTTTATAGCAGGAGTATAGAACATGGTCTCTATAAAAAAAAATGTCAGGCAAGGGACACACAGGGAGAATTCACTGGAATTTACATATAACAAAGAAAAAAACAACTGAAACAGTTCACACTGTCTTTATCATATGCTATTCATGTACTGCCGGTCTAGTCAGTGGGTAGTGAAGTCACTAGATTCCAAGAAAACCAGCAGCACAAGCCATATTTTTCTGCAAACTATAGATGAGATGTGCACTGCACTGTTCCTGTACATGGTTAATTTTCCATTGCCCAACTTGCTGCGCTTTAGACTCATGTGTCCCAAAGCCTAACTCAGTGTTTTATGTAGATTTCACTTGGTATCAGCAATATGTGAGGGACATATATAGATCCATGTGTAGGGCATGTGCCTGGTGACTGAGAAGTTTGTGTTCCTACATTTCATGTAAATCATTGATTTTGGCAGAGTGGCTTCCTCAACCATCACAATGTCCATTAGAAGGTAATAAAACGCCTCATTTCCTGGTCGTTTGGCGGCTGGGCAGCGGCATTTTAGGAAAACTTTATAGAGGATATGGAATTTTTTCAGTGAAGGTGTGAGATTTGGCGGGCTGTACCCGACTGCTCCAACTCGAAGTAATTAGTTATTTGGTCACTTCCAAAGTAAACATGGCAACACCACAGTGTCTCCTTACCATTTACCGGAAATTCAGAGAGCAGTGACAATCACCAGTGCAGTAACCCTCTTATGGGCTGAAGGATTAAACTTCTACTAACCCTTAACTCCTAAATGTCACATGACAACAATAAGCCCTTTACTCCATTCTTCAGACTTAGGCCTTGTGAACATGAAAGTAGTTTGGGGCCGTGTGGGGCCATTGTTTCAACTGCTAGCACATGTCTCCATGTATTTTTATGAGCTCTGTTGTTTGCAGTCCATGATAAGCACATGTTTGGGTTTAGTAGGTGGCCTAAATATATGACTTTGTATTCATTCTGACTGTCAATAATTACTACCATTATTCTACCATTGATCATCACTATCATTTTCTTTGCTGTCAGTGATATGGTTACCACAAACAGGGCCGGATTAATATTGAAGGGTGGGGGGGGACCCTGAGCGCAAAATCTGGAGGAGGTCCCCCACAGAATGTAGCCTAGACAGCATACATATTTAGCATCCATGTAATAGGTAGGACATCCCCCGCCCCCAAGTCAGTAATCCATGTAAGACAGGTTCCTCCCTTAGGCTTCATGCACAAAAACGTAAAGGGGACCATGATCTGTTCGCAAAAATTGTGGCTAGATCATGGCCCCCATTGATGTCTACAGTGCTCCAGTTACTAATCTACAGCACTCTCAGTATTTAATAGATGTTCAGCCCCTAGCAATTAATAAATGTACAGTCCCCAGTAATTAATAAATGTACAGCCCCCAGTAATTAATAAATTTACAGCCTCCAGTAATTAATATTTACAGCCCCCATGTAATTAATAAATTTACACCCCCCCAGTAATAATTATACAGCCCCCAGTAATATACAGTCCCTCAGTAATATATACAGCCCCCATTAATATATTGTGCCCCGGTAATATATACACCCCCTATTAAAATACAGTCCCTCAGAAAAATACAGTCCCTCAGAAATATACAGTTCCCCAGTAACATATACAGTCCCCATTAATATATAGTCCCCCAGTAATATATACAGCCCCCATAAATATAGATATATACAGCCCCCCATTGATATATACAGCACCCAGGGATATATAATAGTAACAGGGATAGTAATTAATAAATTTGCAGCCCCTGGTAATCCATAACTAGTGCCCAGTGTATAACAAAGCAGCTAAAATAATAAATCTGTACATAACTTCTCTCATTTGCCCGATGCGCGGCTACCTCCTCCTCTTCTTTTGGGATGTCGGCATCATGCTGCAAGTGGAGAACAGTCCTGTGCACTACATGCTCTATGGCACATTTGGGGGGGGGGGTTCATTTAAGGGAAAAGTGGTGGAGGACCCGGGGCTGACCACAAACTACTTCTATGTCCCCTCCTCAACTATACACACATTTTAATATGTTAGTGTAGAAGATCCTCATAAGAACATACATGGCAATAATAAACTATTATTTAATAACTTAAAGTAAGCATCTTCTAGTGCTACAACAGATGCAGCAGTGTTACACTGCTAGCGTTATTGGAAACCTCCGATAACGCTAGCAAACACTGCCGCACTGTACAATAAAAAAATGCCGGACCGCGTGGTCGGGCGTATTCATGAGGGGAGTAGGAGGGGCCGTCCGGGGGTAAAGCAGCACCTCGGACCACCCCCTCATGAATACGCCCAATGGCTTACAGCGCAGCATTTTCTATTGTACAGCGCGGTGGTGTTTGATAGCGTTATCAGAGGTTTCCAATAAAGCTAGCAGGGTAACACTGCTGCATCTGTGGTAGCACTAGGAGCTGCTTACTTTAGTAAGCAGCTCCTAGTGAAGTTTTTACATGTGACAGGTACTCTTTAACCTTATTACCTTATTTCAGATATTTTAGGACAATCAGGTGGCATCCAGTTTCCATGCCACAAAGATATCATATCCCCAGCCTGCTTACATAGGTTATATAGTTATATGATCTTGTTTGAAGTGACCCTTACCACTGCAAAAACTGTATTTATATTCCAGGATTGTAGCTTTGCCAAGTCTAGTAGGCACATATCCTCATACTGCTGTGCTTGTAGCTGCAATGGACTGCTGCACAGCACTGTGAGCATAAATCCCAATATACACACAATTCCAAAGACATACATTGATTTATATGCAATCCTATGCGAATGATTGGCTTAGAGCTCACATTACAGGTGTGACATCATACCAAAAAGAGCCGTCAATCAAACAGTAAACTGCCCCAGAGTATTATGGGTTGGCGGTGGTAAGTGGTGCTAAGCTCCTCGGCTTATCATGTTGTTATACGCTCGGACACAGAAGAAATGATATTGAGTGTAATTAGAAGTTTTATCCAGAATTCTGCAGCTATGACGGAATCAGCCATCAACCTGTAATCCCCCAAATCTACAGAACTAAATGAGGCCACTCGTCAGCGCTGTCATTCGCCTCGTTTTCAGGGATTAAGGGACATGGTTGTAGTGTAGCTACAAATCTATAAAACAAACAGTAACTACTCTCTGTCTGGAGGAATTACAAAGAACGAGAGGCAGGTAATAAACTGGAGCTGCTACAGAACCATCTGTTCACACCCAGAGTTTTGGTCCATTTGATTAAAGGGTTTGTCCAGTTTGCATATTTTTCATACTATTGGCTCCAGGTGGTTCATTAATAATAAAGTTATACTTACCTTGGTGCCTGTCTTCTGTCCAGCGCAGTGTTGACTGTCACCCTGTTTTCCTTTAGAACACAAAGGCTCAGCAGTGATGCCACATCAAGCCTCTCGCCATGACTTGTATTAGGATGTAGCTGCTTTGTGCTGGAGACCGGCACCGGAGACCGGATGCCGTGCCTGAAAGGGGTATTCCGGGAATATATCCCCGTAATCGTATCGACCCATAGAATAAAGATAACATGATTATTAGGCTATACGGTGAACACGAAAAAAAAAAGAAGTAAAAAATCCAGTACAGAATTGATGCTTTTCTACTCATGACCTCAAAAAAAGTTCCTAAATTTTCAACAATAGGTGATAACAACCCCAAAATGGTAACACTGGGATAAGCATCTCGTCCCGCAAAAAAAATGCCGTCACATGGCCCAAATAACGGAAAAGCGAAAATTTTATAGCCTTCAAAAGGGGGCAACGAGAAAACTAAAATCCTGGCAACTGCAGGGTGCTCCTTCCCTTCTGCGCCTCGCTGTGCCCCCATAACACAAGTAATGTCCACATGTGGGGGGTCTCTGTACTCAGGAGAAATTGTAGAACAAATTTTATGGTGGGTTTTCTCTTTTTATCTTTTGGAAATGTGTAAATTTTAGGGTTAAATGAACGTATAACCGACAAAATTTGTCCATTCTAAATTTCACCGCCATTTTGATTCAATTACTATGAAGCTCTCAAGGGGTTAACAATCTTTGTAAATGCTGTTTCTGATAGTTTGTGGGGTGCAGATTTGAAAATGGGTTGGTTATATAGGGGGTTTTTGATGCTAAATATGTAAAATTTAATTTCAAACAGTATTTATCCCCAAAATAGTCAATTCTGAAAATACGGAAAATTGCTATTCGATTTGTAGGCCGCGTGGTGTCAAAATAAATTATCCAAACATTTCAAAAATTATGAAAATGTAAAGTAGACAAATGGGAAATGTTATTCGGCAAGTTATTTAGGTGGTAAATCGATCTGCCTGAAAACACGGTGATTTTGAATTTCGAAAATGGCAAATTTTTCTAAAAATTCATCATTTTTTTCCTTTTTTTGTAAATAAACGCAAAACTTAGCAGCCAAAATTTACCACTAAAATGAAGTACAACATGTGGGGAAAAAACAATCTCAGAATCGCTTTGATAAGTATAAGTGTTCAAAAGTTATAACCATATAAAGAGACACAGGTCAGAATCCAAAAAATGGGACTGAGCCTTAAAGGGGTATTCCGGGAATATGAACGTCTGACACAAAACCCCATGATGATATAAATAAATGAATACAACAACACTCAGTGTCATTAGTCACAAAACGGAGCTTAAATAATTTGATTTTATGATTTACAAAATTTATGTCCTCTCTAAAGTAGGTGGAGTTATCACTAAGATGGCCGCCACTGGAAACTACAAGTTCCATGATCCTTTAGTTCTCAGTAACTCCTCCTACCACTTATGCTCTGCTAACAGTGATGATGTAACAGGTTTTCTTGCTCTGTTACCATAGTAATGATGTATAACTGCCATCACCACAACACTGGCCATACTGGATGCACTTCAACCAACCAACTACAGCCAAACATAGTGGTGATCACATGACCTGCCCAGGCAGCTACAGGACATGTGATGTGGACATGTGACCAGCAGCCATCTTCTGTCCTGCAACGGACCGCGCGGAGGAAATTAACCGACTGAGTAAAGGGCCAGTAGCATTTTAATTCTCCATCACAGTCCATGTCACCAGCATTTTCTGCTAAGGGGAGAAAAATTTTAAATAACAACTAATTACACATTAGGTTATATTTTGAGTGCCCACTTGTATATGAATTATGCTGATTCCTGGAATACCCCTTTAAGCTGTAAAATGGCTGCGTCCTTAAGGGGTTTTTAATGATCTAGGACATAAATGCACATTCAAGGCAGCTGGTAATACCTGCCCCTGGATGTGCATTTTCATCCTGCACTACTGTCACATGACAACTGTCAATGGTGACAGTAGTGCTTGAGCCGGCTCTATGTGACAGCTGGAAAAACGATAGCCGTGATCCAAGCTATTTAACCCTCTAGGTGCCACAGTCAGACATGAACACAGCTTACCCCCCACAATTGGAACTCCCAGACCAGGTCCAAGGGGTGCTGATAATCTCTATGGCATCCCCGGGGTCTGATGAGGTACCCCAGGACTGCCTTTAGTTGCCAAGTAACAGATTCTGTCTCTGACAGGATCTGTCGCTGTACATGTCAGCCTATGCACACATCAGTAACAGTTTGAGCAAGCAATCAGATGATCGCTTGTTCAGATCCCAGAATTAGCCAGCAGAAAAAATGTAAAATAATGTGAAAAATATTTACAAATAAAAAGTAAAATTAAACAATAACATATGTCCCCTAAATGCCCTATAAATTATAAAATTCCCAGATATAATACAACTGCACATATAAGGTATCTCCACGTCCATAACATAAAATACAATCATTACTAAACCCCTTTGGTGAACACTGTAAAGAAAATTATTTTAAAAAACACTCAAAAAATGTGGATTTTTGCACATTCAACTAAACATACATGCAATAAAAAGTTATCATAAATTCACCTGATTCCAATAAAAAGAACATCTCATCCTGTAAAAAATAAGCCTTAATGCAGCTCACTCAACAAAAAAATCTAAATCTTATGCCTCTTAGTAGATGGCGATGCGAAAAACAAGTGTTTTCTCTGCGAAATTATTCAAACATATACACACTGCGGCCTATATAAATTCTCAGTACAGGCGGTCCCCTACTTAAGAACACCTAATTTACAGACGACCCCTAGTTACAAACGGACCTCTGGATGTTTGTAATTTACTGTACTTTAGCCCTAAGCTGGACTGTAGGGACTTAGCAAAATAAACCATGATGTTAAAATCTCCGCTCTTGACCCAGCGTTTCCACAGGATAAAAAAACCCATTTTAAACCAACCAAACATTAAGGGAAACCACACCGAGCTTGTTGTGGGTATGTGGGTAGGCCACAGCTTTATTTTATAATAAACCTTGAATTTAATAAATAACAGTATAAACTTCAAAACCAACGACCAAAAACACAAAAATTTCTGCCCATACGGGCCCTTCGTTTCTTCTGAAACAAAACCTTCGCCCGAATGGCGGCTGCTGGCCGGCAGACATCATGAGGGCACCTCCGTTTTGCCTTCGGGCATGTGACAGACCGCCAAAGCTGTGACTTCTGTAAAAGAAACAGAACAACCGGCAGAAAAAAGAATTGACGAGAAAAATACCTGAAAGAAAATTTTAAACCTGAGGGCAGGGTGGGTGGGAGACTTCACACTCTCTGGGTTGAGGGTAGAAGGAAAGAGGCCCCCTCCACATGCCCCCATAACTTATAAACCACCGGGGCGGGCCCCCATAGGCCCGCCAAACCTCCCCTTGAAGAGGGGGCCAATCGCTGCAAAAGCACTTTTTAAAATTAAATCTCCACCCCCCTACAGTCCCCCGCCCCTTCTCTAAATGATGTGGGGCTAGTGATAATCATCAAAGGTGTCTGCATCAAAGATTTATTGTTTATCATGGTTCCTATGAAAACCTAAAAGTTTTGAAATCCAATTGTCACAGAGACCAAAAACTAAATTGTCTGGGGTTACAATTATAAAATATACAGTTACGACTTACATACAAATTCAACTTAAGAACAAACCTGCAGAACCTATCTTGTACGTAACCCAGGGACTTCCTGTATATGAATTAATAATGACCATACAAAAATAGTGCCAAGGTGATAAGTACATAAGAATATATATATAGTAACATACATGCTATGAATATCTGAGCCCTACACGCACTACTGCTTCGCCAACATCCTCAGGGGGGGTAAGACACTCAACATGCTGGAAATTGTCTTGAAATAAAAACTAGGAGGCAGTAAACATGATCCGGCTACTACACAAGATTAAAGTGGAGGTGTCCAGTGACTTCATAATTTTGAATAAAATGCTTAATGCTAAATACAAACTCATGCGGCCATGGGTCACCATATGTTTGCATGGATACAGCATAAAAATATGTTCTTTCCATAAGTGAAAACAGCAATAAGGTTAATGAGCATAAATCACACAGATACACAGATCAGGTCATTGTTCCACAAATGAAGTAACTGATGTGAATTCCACTGCACTACTTCAATCCTTTGATCACCTTGTCAAACTGAGAGATTACAGTGAGTCTCAGATCAGGAGTCCGAGATTGGCGCATTAACGGATGACATCATCTTATTGTAAAGTAACAACTTTGATTTCCTTAAACAAACCCTCGCAACAAGTTAAATGGGGTGAAGAAAGGTTCTCTTTGTATGCAACGAGTCAGGTGCTGCCCCCTAGTGGTAAAAAGTGGCATCACAGACAACTAGTGAAATTTACAACAAGACTTGGTAAACTGGGAATCTAAAAAGATTAATTTGGAAATACATAGATTTGGCTTAAAAAGGAAATCAGGGGCAGAGCTACAGCCTGTGCTGCTTGTTCGGCTGCACAAGAGCCCCCTGATATAGATAAAAGAAGCCCACAAGGGATATTCTTATTGCTGCCTTTTTAGAAAAAATGACCATATTCACATGTTAATAGAGTTAGGGTGGTTTTACATTAGCGTATATTTTTTCACATCAGGGAACCCATTTTGGCTTATGGACTCATAGAGATTGGTTTTCTCCGGGACAGAGGCGTAACAAGGAAAGGCAGGGCCCCATAGCAGATTTCAAAATGGGGCCCCCCTTCCCACTTTAAAATGGGCATATTACACTCATACATATACATATATTTATTTACATAAACATACAGTTCTTTACTCATACACACATTTATACACTTACAACATATAGAGCATATACACATCATATATACACCGACATATAGTGCCATATACAGACGTACAGCATATATGCACACAGCACATATACACTCACCGGCCACTTTATTAGGTACACTTTATTCTTCGTGGCATAGATTCAACAAGGTGCTGGGAGCATTCCTCAGAGATTTTGGTTCATATTGACATGATGGCATCACATAGTTGCCGCAGATTTGTCGGCTGCACATCCATGATGCGAATCTCCCGTTCCACCACATCCCAAAGATGCTCTATTGGATTGAGATCTGGTGACTGTGGAGGCCATTTGAGTACAGTGAACTCATTGTCATGTTCAAGAAACCAGTCTGTGATGATTCTAGCTTTATGACATGGCGCATTATCCTGCTGAAAGTAGCCATCAGATGTTGGGTACATTGTGGTCATAAAGGGATGGACATGGTCAGCAACAATACTCAGGTAGGCTGTGGCGTTGCAACGATGCTCAATTGGTACCAAGGGGCCCAAAAAGTGCCAAGAAAATATTCCCCACACCATGACACCACCACCACCAGCCTGAACCGTTGATACAAGGCAGGGTGGATCCATGCTTTCATGTTGTTGATGCCAAATTCTGACCCTACCATCCGAATGTTGCAACAGAAATCGAGACTCATCAGACCAGGCAACGTTTTTCCAATCTTCTACTGTCCAATTTCGATGAGCTTGTGCAAATTGTAGCCTCAGTTTCCTGTTCTTAGCTGAAAGGAGTGGCACCCGGTGTGGTCTTCTGCTGCTGTAGCCCATCTGCCTCAAAGTTCGACGCACTGTGCGTTCAGAGATGCTCTTCTGCCTACCTTGGTTGTAACGGGTGGCGATTTGAGTCACTGTTGCCTTTCTATCAGCTCGAACCAGTCTGCCCATTCTCCTCTGACCTCTGGAATCAACAAGGCAATTCCACCCACAGAACTGCCGCTCAATGGATGTTTTTTCTTTTTCGGACCATTCTCTGTAAACCCTAGAGATGGTTGTGCGTGAAAATCCCAGTAGATCTGCAGTTTCTGAAATACTCAGACCAGCCCTTCTGGCACCAACAACCATGCCACTTTCAAAGGCACTCAAATCACCTTTTCCCCATACTGATGCTCGGTTTGAACTGCAGAAGATTGTCTTGACCATGTCTACATGCCTAAATGCACTGAGTTGCCTCCATGTGATTGGCTGATTAGAAATTAAGTGTTAACGAGCAGTTGGACAGGTGTACCAAATAAAGTGTCCGGTGAGTGTACATCACATATATGTTATATACATATTATAATCTACAATGTGCAGAAAATATGTATATAATGGTGCACATCCTTTATTCTTTAGTATTAGGGTTGGATGACGAGGGGCCCCTGACACTGTGGGCCCCAAAGCAATTGCTATGGCTGCTACCACAGTAGTTACGCCCTGCTCCTGGAGCACTTCTTATATACGCCCCTTCCACATTCGCAATGCCTTCTGAAGCCAATGTGCAGAAGCTTCCTTTGCTACCTAACCAAGTAGATCCCATTGAGCCACCACCTTCAGATATCCTTCTAAGCCTTTTTTAGGACAAAGGAGGGAATACATTAACTAATAATGAACGAGGGCCGGCATCACGGTACCCCGAAGAATCTGCCACCAGAGCTACTTAGGTAAATAGATTCCATATGGTAGGTTTCCTTTAAGGGTAAGTTCACAGAATGAAATTTTCTAACAAAATGTATAGGAAACATTTGCCCTCCCAGTTATATCAATGTTCATACTGCCCTATAATATTTGTGGATACAGCTCTGGATGTGACTAAATGATGCAAAAAAGTCATTGAATTCTATCTGGAAAAAGACTGGGCCTGTACAGTAACTGCACAGAGTCAAGTCACATGTCAGTGTCCCAGTTCTCTGTTGCTGCCCCCTTTCTTGCTTCGCTCTTTCTGTTTTTTTCTCGCCTAGTTGGCAGCTCTGGTTTTTTTCATTGTTTATTTTGGGTCATGTCCAGCATAAGTCATTAAAAGTGCAGCCTCAGCAACCTCCTTTTCCTTCTCAAATTTTATTCCAAATCGCACAACTTATTGCAATCACAGCATCCAACAAAGCAGCAAGATCTCTGTAAGCAGCAAAGATCCCAGAATCAGTGCATGACATTTATATTAAATCATGAAATGGTAGTGGAAATTAATAATTTATACATTTTAGGTTCTAAGATGTACCATTGATCTGAACATTACCCACTTCATGCCATGGGCAGTGCCGTGCCTCCAGTGGAGGTTGACCCTTTAACTTCTAGGGGACCCACAGGTCCAAGCCACTTAAAATTAGAGACCTGCCAAAAGCTGTTAGCAGTTCCATACTAGCATAAAAAGCATAAATGGTATCTCCATCTTTTAATTCATAAGGGGGAACTATATGGGGCAGATTTACTTACCATTCACGATCCAGCGGCGCGTTCTTTGCGAAGGATTCAGGTTCTGCCGGGATTCACTAAGGCAGTTCCTCTGACGTCCCCCAGGTGTCGCTGCTGCACTGAAGACCATCGGAATGCACTGAAGTTCACCGAGCCATCGTGGTTGCAGGTAAGCGCGTGTCGAGTGACACTTTTTTTTTTTAAAATGCGTCGGTTTTTCCAAATCCATCGCGTTTTTTTACGCCCACGCCCCCCCCCCCCCGATTTCCGTCGCGTGCATGCCGACGCCGATGCGCCACAATCTGATCGCGTACAAGGGCCCCATGATTTCTATGTTGTATTGTTAGGGGGTCCCCTAAGGAATTTAGCAGAGTAAGTAAAAGCTTACAGGATAATGTCACTAAAGCTAGGAGTTTGGTTGCTCCATAGAGGTAGAGCTTGGCAAAGGTGGTTCCATTTGCACCCATGACCCCATTCTCTCCAAAACGTTAGACTGATAAGAACAGATACTACACTTGATCTTAGCCAAAAGGCAGAGAAGCGATTAATGTTAAATCCAACATGACGTCACTTTGTCCTTACAAAGGGTAAGAGGAGGGCGTTAGTCCCTACTGTCAATGGAAATAGTAAATAAGCTCTTTAAAAAGGTCATATTCATTGAGTCTTTACAAGTATCATATTCATTGAACAAAATCTTGTGTCAATGGAACCATTTTGCTTACATTTAGAGCCTGGAAAATGACCCTGGTCTTATCCTCCTAATACTTTTTAGGGTATGTTGCACTTTACTTCTTTTTGCTCCACCACTTTACATTATGAGCCTAGAAACCTATCCTGGTCTTATCCTCCTAATACATCTGATGGTTTGTTGCACTTAACTTCTTTTTACTCATTTTGTTGAGATACCTACATAAAACAATGGCTTGAACATTTGTGTTGTTGACACAGAAACTCAATGATAGAGCAGTATTAGATGGTTGCCATCACAGTCTGCAGCATTATCACTGTTGTTGCTCCATTTGTTTATAGTTACCTGTTTCAGTTCACATTACCTTTCCCTAAACCCTCTGTTACTTCTGTCTGCATTTTGTCATCTATGTTTATTTTTCCTTGGCACTGACCTTCATGTACCCGACCTGCCACCTTGAGGGGGTCTCTCATCACCTCCCGTGTGAATCAGTCTAAGCTCTCCAGCCTCGTCTGTCATCATCAGGCTGATGAGAAAAGCTGTCAGACATCTGCTTGTTGGAAGACACTGATCAAATAATCATATTGTAGAAAGGGGCCTGGACCCGTTCTCCTCCCTCTGTCTGAGATGTTGTAGGGGCTGGGGGGTTCTCGTCAGGAGGCTGCAGGCATCTATCAGCAATACATTACAGGCTTCCAGGGTAATAATCAATTATTAATGCTGCAGAAATGACATCATAAACTAATTCTATCTAGCTCACAATTTTACACATAAAGGAATTACCATCATCATCTTTGGCCCAATAAGCTGACAATCTAAACTTTCTTTCTTTACACACAAACAATCGCCCAGATCTTTTAAACTGGATGCACTAGTTTTCGGTCTCACTTTGATCTGAAAAGAAAGTCTTTGGAGCTTTCACATTTATTTAAGAAGTGTCTGCACCAGTTTTGTGTCATGGCAGCACTGTGCCGACAATACAGAAACAATACAAAAAAATTAGCGCCTCAACACGCTGTATGTTAAAAATGTACCTATAAAAGTTGGTGCACACTTGCAGAGCAATGCAGGGTACACCAGATTACTGACGACCATGCGCCAGTATTCAAAAACATGGCGCATCCTGCACATTGGAAAGGCAAACTTCACTTAGTACAGACTGCCATCACTATTGATAAATCTAGGCCAATGTATTTCTCCTATCATCCCTTTCCAGATTAGGCAGGACAGTCCCGGTTTGCAGCCATTGTCCCTCCATCCTGCGTAGTTGGGAGAATGTCCCGGGCTTCCCCTCTCTCCCCTGCATTGTCCCAACTCCAGGGGCGGACTGGCCATTGAGCCCACGGGGGGAACTCCCGGTGGGCCGACTAGTTTGGGGCTGGTGCGAGGCCGGTCCAAAAATGAAAAAACATGTACTCACCCTTCCGACGCTCCCCCGAAGGTCCACTGATGTAGTCCAGCAGGCGGTAACAGCTCCATACGCGCAGGCGGTTCAAAGACTATGACGTCAACTGCTTGCCAACGTCATAGTCTGTGCAATGCCGGTGGCGCTCGGACCTGTCACCGCCAGCCGGACTACATCAGCAGAGATTTGGGGGTGCGTCGGAAGGGTGAGTACATGTTTTTATTTTTTGTGCTGGGCAGGGGACTGGCTGACTATATACAGGTGGGCAGGCTGGCTGTATACAGAGGGGGGAAAGCTGGCTGTATACAGGGGGAGCAGGCTGTTTACAGGGGGATGGGCTGTATACAGGCGGGCAGGCTGGCTATATAGAGGGGGCAAGCAGACTGTATACAGGGGGAGCAGGCGGTATACAGGGGGCAGGCTGGCTGTATACAGAAGGGGGAAGGCTGGCTGTATACAGAGGGGAGCAGGCTGGCTGTATACAGGGGGGCAGGCTGTATACAGGGGGAAGCTGGCTGTATACAGAGGGGAGAAGGCTGGCTGTATACAGAGTGAGGCAGGCTGGGTCTATACAGAGATGGCAGGCTGGCTGTATACAGAGTGGGGCAGGCTTGCTGTATACAGAGGGGGCAGACTGGCTGTATACTGGTAGGGAACGGCTGTCAATATACAAGTGGGCTGGATGTATACTGGGGGGATTGGCTGGCTATGTACTTGGGGGCAGGGCCGGTTCTAGACAAAGTGGGGCCCTGGGCAAAACTAAAAGTGGGGCCCCAAAATATAACTATTTTATGACTAGTCACAGTCAATAAGAGGCTCCCTTTAGTATGGTAAAACAAACTGTAATTTTGAAGAATTTTATAGGAGATAGATCATATTTAGATTGATGGGCAGCGCAGTGGTTAGCACTACAGCCTTGCAGCGCTGGTCAACATCTGCAAAGAGTTTGTATGTTCTCTCTGTGTCTGCGTGGGTTTCCTCTGGGTCCTCCAGGTTTTCTCCCACACTCCAAAAAATTACTGGTAGATTGATTAGACTGTGAGGCCCAATGGGGACAGGGACCGATATTTTCTGAAAGCAGACACTTGCCCCATTTGCAAAATTGCATCAAAGAGTTTATAGACATAGGCGCCTTCATGCAATTTTGAATCAAACTGAAACATTTTATAAAAAATATTTAAAAATTGACTTTGATGGCAAGAAATTTGTTCCAAACAGAAAATATTTACCTTCACATCTCCTAAATGTAATAGATGGACATGTGTAGAGTTCACAAATGTCCCATATTGATATGTTCACATAAATGAAATCCACATAAAATAACTAAAACTTTAATAACTAAATATCTGCTTTTCAGCTACAAATTTTAACCGGTTAAGGACCAGGCCCTTTCCCGTTTTTTCATTTCCATTCTTCACTCCCCACCTTCAAAAATCTATAACTTTTTTATTTTTACACGTAAAAAGCTATGTGATGGCTCGTTTTTTGCGTAACAAATTGCACTTCATATTGAACGCATTGAATATTCCATGCCATGTACTGGGAAGCAGGAAAAAAATTCCAAATGCAGTGAAAATGGTGAAAAAACGCATTTGTGTCGTATTCTTGTGGGCTTGGATATTACGGCTTTCACTTCACGCCACAAATGACGCATCTAATGTATTCTTTGGGTCAGTACGATTACAGGGATACCAAATTTGTACAGGTTTTATAATGTTTTCATACATTTACAAAATTTAAAACCTCATGAACAAAAATATTTTTTTATTTTGCCGTCTTCTTGTGCTTATAACTTTTCCATACTTCGTTGTATGGAGTTGAGGGTGGTGTCATCTTTTGCAAATTTTGATGATGTTTTCAATGATATTATTTTTAGGACTGTACGACCTTTTGATCACTTTTTATAGAATTTTTAATTTTTTTTTAAATGACAAAAAAGTGCCAGTTTTGACTTTGGACGCGATTTTCCGTTACGGGGTTAAACACAGTGAAAAAACGTTATTATTATTTTGATAGATCAGGCATTTTCGGATGCGGCGATACCTAATGTGTTTATGATTTTTACTGTTTATTTATATTTATATCAGTTCTAGGGAAAGGGGGGTGATTTGAATTTTTAGGTTTTTTTATTATAATTTTTTTTTTTTAACTTTTTTTAATTTTTATTTTTACTATTTTTCAGACTCCCTAGGGTACTTTAACCCTAGGTTGTCTGATCGATCCTACCATATACTGCCATACTACAGTATGAATACACGGCGGGCAGTCGCGAACCGGTTAAGACAGTCACAACCTGCAAAATATAGCAATAAAACAGAATAAAAAGTAAAAGCGCCATAAAATCTATAGAATTATAAACCTATATAATTATATAAACCTATAAAGCAGACAACCAGACGATGCATTTGGCAATTAACATTCAAAATTTCCTCTCAAATATATAAAATCCAGAATAGTTATATAAAGAAAATATAATTTCCTAAAACAGTAAGGCTACATTCACACTGCTGTTGCCCGCCCGTACCGTAGCGGGCAACGGCAGTGCACGGGGAGAGGAGGAGGTGAGCGCAGCTCCAAAGGAAGTTATGGCGCACGGCGCCGTACTATGGACAAAAATAGGACAGGTCCTATCTTTTTCTGGGGTACGGAGCAGTACGGTGCCACACGTGTGCTGCACCATACCGCTCCCGTAGGGCGCCGTGCGCCCATTGCCGTCTATGGGGGACGTATATCGGCCGTATATACGTCGGCCGTATATATATGTCCCCATACGTCAGTGTGAATGTAGCCTAAGACGTGAGGAAATCATATAGGCCCCACATGTGTATATTCACCAAAATATGCAGCAAAGGGAACTGCAGAAAATTGCACTGAGCGTCACACAGATCTATCATTGTATGTTCCCCTACATAATGGTAACACAAATAAATAACTATATATCCATAAACCAAGCTAATGAGATAATAAAAGTCACTATTAGATGTGCACCATTGTATTATCCACACAATAACAGAACCCTCCGTGATGCATAAGAATGAGAGTGAGAACGTCATAACATAGATGTAAGTAATGGAGGATGGAGTGAAATAAAAACTTTATTCCAGAACATGTGGGTGTATTTGGTGTTACATATAGCTTTATTAACACGTTCTGGCCGCGGTGTAGTCACATTAGGAGAAGAGGATCAAATGTTCATCGTTTCAGTCAATTTTCCCAACAAAAAAAACTATCACAAAATAAAAAGAATAAGAGAGAGGGTGTTCTTAGATATTTCTGCATAGAGAAGGGTTAAAAACTTGAATATTAGTTGATATTATCCCTTCTCAAAATGTAGTAACATATAAAGTGAATATTTCCATTATATGTGAGGTGCAGCAGCTCCTGTGTGCAGCAAATTCTCCCTGTACCCTGATGGCTAAGAATCTGGAGGGGCTACACTTCAGGGGGCTGTATCTCTGGCTCTGTGACACATAGAACATCACTTCTTTATTGCTATGAAAGAAGAGTCTCCTCTTTTATATGAATCTAAATTTGTGTTTCTAAGTGTTAGGAAAACGGAGATAATAACTGTTAAACTGCCATTGGGAGTGATTTTTATATATGAAAATGGCACCTCACTTTAAACCTGAATATCTATGGATCCAGGGCACCTAGAAACACAATTCAAGATTCATTTGAAAGAAGAGATTCTCCCCTTTCCCCTTTCAGGGGGCCCTGGGCAATTGCCCCATTTGCCTATCCATAGCACCGGCCCTGCTGGGGGGCTGGGTGGCTTTATACTGAGGAGGCTGGCTGGCTGTATACTGGGGGGACTGGCTGGCTATACACTGAGGGTCTGGCTGGCTATATACTGGGGGACTGGCTGGCTATATACAGGGGACTGACTGGTGGCAGCAGTAGTAATAGTAGTTATATTCTCGTACATAGGGAGCAGTATTATAGTAACTATATTCCCGTACCTAGGAGGAAGTATTATAATAGTTATATTCTTGTACATAGGGGGCAGAATTATAGTAATGATATTCTTGTATATAGGGGGCAGTATTATAGTAGTTATATTCTTGTACATAGGGGGCAGTATTATAGTAGTTATATTCTTGTACATAGGGGGCAGAATTATAGTAATTATATTCTTGTACATAGGGAGCAGTATTATAGTAGTTATATTCTTGTACATAGGGGGCAGTATTATAGTAGTTATATTCTTGTACATAGGGGGCAGAATTATAGTAATTATATTCTTGTACATAGGGAGCAGTATTATAGTAGTAATATTCTTGTACATAGGGGCAGTATGATAGTAGTTATATTCTTGTACATAGGGGGCAGTATTATAGTAGTTATATTCTTGTACGTAGGGAAGAGTATTATAGTGATATATTCTTGTACATAGAGGGCAGTATTATAGTAGTTATATTCTTGTACATAGGGGGAAGTATTATAGTAGTTATATTCTTGTACATAGGGGGCAGTATTATAGTAGTTATATTCTTGTACATAGGGAGTAGTATTATAGTAGTTATATTTTTGTACATAGGGAGCAGTATTATAGAAGTTATATTCTTGTGCATAGGGGGCAGTATTAGAGTAGTTATATTCTTGTACATAGGGAGCAGTATTATAGTAGTTATATTCTTGTACATAGGGGGCATTATTATAGTAGTTATATTCTTGTACATAGGGAGTAGTATTATAGTAGTTATATTCTTGTACATAGGGAGCAGTATTATAGTAGTTATATTCTTGTACATAGGGGGCAGTATTATAGTAGTTATATTCTTGTACATAGGGAGCAGTATTATAGTAGTTATATTCTTGTACATAGGGGGCATTATTATAGTACCGTATATGCCGGCGTATAAGACGACTGGGCGTATAAGACGACCCCCAACTTCTGCCCTAAAAATATAGAATTTGGTATATACTCACTGTATAAGACTACCCCTCTCCCAAATGAAAAAAAGTCTGCTTAAAACTTTGCAAAACAAACAAGAGAGCAAGTGCCTGGTGATCATAACTGTAAGCTGCGATATTAATGAAGATCCGACATGCTTCTGTAAGTGCCGCCTGTGACCCCCAGCTCTGTGACGCCGACCGCTGTGACAGGGCGGCTGCATTAGCATACAGCGCGCCCCCCCGTCAGCGCGTACTAAGCCTCTTCTAATGACTGTGAGAGGCGGACTGCCGCGCTTGCGCGGCAGTCCCAGGAAGCGGCTCTCTGCGCGCTGACGGGGGAAAAAAACACCTCACACAGTGCGGCCCCCGTATATCCGGCGTATAAGACGACCCCCCACTGTAGCCATTATTTTAAGGGGTTAAAAAGTAGTCTTATACGCCAGTATATACAGTAGTTATATTCTTGTACATAGGGAGTAGTATTATAGTAGTTATATTCTTGTACATAGGGAGCAGTATTGTAGTAGCTATATTCTTGTACATAGGGGGCAGTATTATTGTAGTTATATTCTTGTACATAGGGGCTGTATTATAGTAGTTATTTGCAGGGGATCCAGCATCCAGTAAAGTGGAAACGAAGTCTGTCACATTCCTAGTCCTTAGTCATACCTATACTGCAAAACCTCCTTTGAGGAAATATATGGGGAATTGACAGCGTACATGGACATGTATCGTGCAGCTACCCGCTATTCAGACCACAGGTGATGGTATTATAAGAAAAAAAAACTGTTGTAATATACAAATGCAGTAAAAATATAATAAATCCTGTTTGAAATTAAGTCCTTTGGGATATCGAGTATCCAGATTAAGAATCCAAAAGGCTTCTCTCGCAAGGAGAGCCTTCTTCCAATCTCTGCCTCTGATGGGGCGGGCCACTGATTCAATGCCTACAACTGTCATGCCGCTATTAGTGCCTGCATGTACATCTTTAAAATGTTTAGATATGCCAGATGGATTTCGTGTGCTGGAGATAGTCCTAGGTTTAGCGCCCGTAATGTGTTCACTAATCCTATCCTTTAGCTTGCGTACAGTTCACCCTACATATTGCAGGGAGCATTTTGTGCATTGAACTAAGTACACTACTGTCAGGATCAGTGGATCCTCTGGACCACCGCGGGAGATGGAACTAGCCGACACCTGGGACCGGAGCCCAAGCGGCACCTGGTTTTCACCAGAGCCCGCCGCAAAGCGGGTTGGACTTGCTGCGGCAGGATACCACTAGGTCGTTCCACAGGTGCGACCAGCCCGCGGTGGCAGCCGAGGTCGAGGTACCTTAGCGGATGACAGTCTCGTAGTCAGGTCCAGGCACAGGGTCAGGGCAGGCGGCAGAGATGCAAGGTCAAGTCCAAGGTCAGCAACGGGAGGTCCAGGCAGGTGGGAACGGGAACAGAGGCACACGGAACACAGCAACACGGAGGAACTCGGGTAACACAGGACACAGGAGCGGGAACACACAGGAATACACGGGAACGCAGGAATACACAGGAACGCAGGAATAATCGCTTGGAAGCTTTCTCTAAGGCTATGAGGCACAAAGATCCGGCAAGGGTAACAGGAAGAGGCAGGCTTATGAAGAATTGGGCAATATGGCCAGCACCAATTAATGGCGCGCTGGCCCTTTAAATTTGGAGAAGGTGCCGCGCGCGCGCCCTAGCAGTCGGGGACGCGGGCGCACAGCGGAGGGGAGCGAGCCAGGAGCCGGGACGGGTGATATGCGCTGGCGGCGCGCTGGCGGGGGCAGGGCAGCACGGGTGAGCCCGCGACATCCCACATCGCGGGACCACCCGTGACAACTACGTGAGTTGATTCACAGTTAATATAAATTTTATTGTAAAAAACCCTACTCGGACGTTTTTTTGCCCATAAATTTACAAATATTGCAGCGGGCCCCACTGCAACAATAACTACCTTTATTCTGGAGCCATAAATTTTTGGGTTTCGTGTCTGTATATACATTTGGGGATAGCATATCACCCAGTGTTCTGGCTTTAGTTAACACACATCCTACACCTTTCTGTTAAGATTTGTTTCAGAATAGGCTCATGGTATAGAATTGGTAGATGTTTTTTTATAATTGAAATGATAGTATTAAATTGGGCACTGTATTAGGTACTAAAAATAACTCCCATTTTTTCATGTTTATTTGCCAACTTGGGCTGAATGTAGGCTGAGCGGGGTTTCTTATGATGGCTCTTTTAGAAGAAGTCTTAGTATAACCTATGGACAATAACCTTTGGGTAATAACATGGCACTCCTGTTTGTAACTATTGTCAGTAGTACATGACCTTTTAGCTCCGATAAATTCTCAGATGGGAAGATTTTTTATTGTATGTGAGGCATAGCAGCTAGAAGCATGGAACAAAGTATTGTCCGAAGTCTTTTTACTAAAAACAGAAGTACAGACTCTTTTATTAGTGGTGTCACCCATTAGTAGAATATCTAAAAAAGAAATTTGTCTTGGCTGATATTCGTATGTAAAGTTCAAATTGTAAGGGTTGACATTTATATACTCCACAAACTGACTGACTGTCTCCTGGTCCGAATTCCAGACCAGGAGACAGTCTTCTATATATCTGCCATACCAAAATATATTTTCCATAAACGGATTTTGTGGATTAAACAAATAATGTTCCTCCCAAAGGGCCATATATAGGGTAGCTAGAGATGGTGAAAAACCCAGCTTTTGAAAGTAAAAGTTGGAATTGAAAGTGGAAAAATCATTAGATAGCAAAAATTATAACACAGTTAGTATATAATTCTGTAAAGAAACGTCATAATTGCTATATTTGTATAAATGGTATTGTAATGCAGTACTAGCCAAACTGTGAGGTATCTATGTATAAAGTGCGGTTTCATCGCACTTTAACCAACCTGATGAGTTGGTCCACTCCAGATCGTGCATGTCATTCAACACCGACTTAGAATCCTGCAAAAACCCTTGTAAGTGGAAGACTAGTGGTTGTAACAATTTGTCCAGCCATATACCGTATATACTCGTGTATAAGCCGAGTTTTTCAGCACAAAAAATGTGCTGAAAAACGTCCCCTCGGCTTATACACGAGTCATACAGTCATAAAAAAATCTTTAAAAAATAATAAACTTATATACTCACCCTCCGGTGGCCCCGACCTGCAGCGCTGCTCCCCCGATGTCATCGCGGGTCCTCTTCTGGCTTCGGCGCCCGTCTTCTGTCTTCACTAAGTTCGTGCCGGGTGCCGCCATGTTTTTCCTCCAGGCGGCGCCTAGTATGAAGTCAGTAGCGCCGTCCAGGGGAGAACAATGGCGGCGCCCGGCACGAAGTTAGTGAAGACTGAAGACGGGCGCCGAAGCCAGAAGAGGACCCGCGATGACATCGGGGGAGCAGCGCTGCAGGTATATAAGTTTATTATTTTCTTTTAATGCTGGGCTGGCTGTATACTACTGGGGGCAGTGCTGTATACTACTGGGGACTGGCTGTATACTACTGGGGGCAAGCTGTATACTACTGGGGGCAGGCTGTATACTACTGGGGACTGGCTGTATACTACTGGGGGCAGTGCTGTATACTACTGGGGGCAGTGCTGTATACTACTGGGGACTGGCTGTATACTACTGGGGCAGTGCTGTATACTACTGGGGGCTGCTGTATACTACTGGGGGCAGGCTGTATACTACTGGGGGCAGGCTGTATACATACTGGGGGGTCTGTGACTAATGCATTTCCCACCCTCGGCTTATACTCGAGTCAATAGGTTTTCCCAGTTTTTGATGGTAAAATTAGGGGTCTCGGCTTATACTTGGGTCGGCTTATACTCGAGTATTTACGGTACCTAGTCTTTCGTTTAGGGAACCTATACTGGACACAATGGGGCTTATTTACTAAGGGGCCGAATCACCGTTTTTCCCTGAATTGCCCCGGGTTTTTGGTGCACGAAATCGGATTGTGTCACATTGGCGCCGGCTTGCACGTGACGGAATTCGGGGGGCGTGGCCATCGGAAAACCCAACGGATTTGGAAAAACGCGGTATTTAAAAAAGAATTTGTGTCACTTGACACGCACTTAAATGCACTGAAGAAAAGAAGGTGAACTCCGGCCGACCTCGGCGCAGCAGCTACACCTGGTGGACATTGGGCGCACGGACCTTAGTGAATCCCAGCAAACCCGAATCCTCGTCGGAGAACGCGCCGCTGGATCGCGACTGGACCGGGTAAGTAAATGACCCCCAATTGTGTTTCATCATGAGTTGCAGTTATATCATGGGACCAGAGATACAGTGTAATTTCTAAGCAAAGTCATCATGTTGTGTTACGGCTGCTGTGTACTTGTCGTGTCCACTCAGGTTAATTTCATCCCTTGTGTCAGCATTGTCCAGTCTCTATAGATGTTGACACTTTTCTGTCCTTTGGGGATCATTGGCAGATGATTTATTGCTTGCTGCCGCGTTATCTGTGATTCTGACCCTCATAACAGGAAGTGTCCAGCTGAGCTCATTATAAAGGTATAAAGATACAGCGATGCCAATAATGCAACCTACAGCACAAACAGGGCCATCTGTAAGCGCTGATAACAGGATGTGCACTGTCCTGGTGGGCACAGCACATGATAGTTACCATGGCAACTGCTATTATTTGGGGGGAAATTTTGTCTCACTTTAGTAAGAAATGAAGACATAAAATGTGATTAAACCAGTAGTTCTGCAATGTTCTGCAGGTCCCAAACTGTACATGAACGGCCAATACTGTACCGCCTACAGTCATGAACTTTTTACCTCATTTTCCACATATCCTGGATAAAAACACATTAATTCTGCAGTATAATATGCAATTAAATCTTAACCCTTTATTGGCCTTTTTTGTGTTTCCATTTATCACTCCCCATCTTCAAAACCATAAGTTTTTTTATTTTTCTGTGTACAGAGCTGTATGAGAGCTTGTTATCTGGGTAACATTGTACTTTTACTGTGTGTGACAAATGACACCCCCTTTATTATGATGTGGGTCAGTTATTCCTTCCTTCTAAAATAAACCTTAAAAATCATGTTCAATGAATCTGAAGGGCCTTTGGGGTTAATGCCAGAGCTCCTCTATGCTGGAGCCATACAGAGCTATTCTGACTCACTAGCATAATTTCAAAGGTTGATTTCAGAATGAAGGAACCATGGATAACAAATATAATATAAGAAGATTACCACAGTTACCCATCCTTCAGTACCAGAAGACATGTGGACAGATTATCTTCCACCATGTGAGCCACAGTCTGCCTCCTGGTACTATGTGCCTTATCTGTCACGGGCACCCCCGCGATCCGTGGTATAGTGGTATGGTTCACCCATGCCTCTCTCCGCTGCCCCGGTCCCGCTCCAGTGCACTCACCTGTCCTGGCTCCAGCTCCCGTCCGGACTAGGTCGCACGCGCGGCCCCGCTCCCAAGGGCGCGCACGCGGCAGTGTCTCCAGATTTAAAGGGCCAGCGCGCAGGTGATTGGCGCTGATCACTTCCTGTTCTGTATTTAACCCTATGACTCCCATAATTCCCTGCCAAATCTTTTTGTGTATTCCATGGTGAAAGCTCCCCTGCGATATTCCTGCGTTCCTGTCTGTTCCTGCGTTCCTGTGTTTCCTGCGTTACCTGAGTCCCTCCGTGTTGCCGTGTTACCTGAGTTTCTCCGTGTTGCTGTGTTCCTGTGTCCCGTGTGCCTGTCCTCCCGTTCCCTCCTGCCTGGACCTCCCGTTGCTGATCCCGGATTCGGACTTGACCTTGCATCTCTGCCGCCTGCCCTGACCTTCTGCTTGGACCTGACCACGAGACTGTCTTCCGCTAAGGTACCTTGACCTTGGCTGCCACCGCGGGCTAATCGCACCTGTGGAACGACCTGGTGGTACCCTGCCACAGCAAGTCCATCCCGCTTTGCGGCGTGCTCTGGTGAAAACCAGGTGCCACTTAGACTCCGGTCCCAGTTGTCGGCTAGTACCATCTCCCACAGTGGTCCAGAGGATCCACTGATCCTGACATTATCCATTGGTAGTGGAGGTTGAGGGGAATTGAACATGGCATTCCACATTGCGCCATGCTAACTTTCCCTCCAGAGGTGGTGCTGGTGCTGCTGCTGCTTTGTAAACTTCCTCCTACTGCTGCCACTGAGCTCTCAATTTCAGATGGGAACTCCGCCAGTTGTGCCTGCACCAAAGTGCTCCTGTAATCCCTCATTTTAGTCTCATGCTATATGTCATAGACTGAAGAGCTTTTTCTCCCTGGCAAAAGATGGGGATGGTAAAGATGGTAGAACTGAAAATGGCAAAGCTTCTAAAATCATCTGGCCATTGTCGCACACCACCTTGCCAGGCTTAAAGGGATATTCCAAGACTCAACATAATTGATATACAAATGGGTCCTCAAAATATAAGCTATAAGCTTATAAGCCTAGCAGAAAAATGCTCCTGGCATACACTATAATGAAGAATTAAAATGCTACTGGCCCTTTAATCAGTCCGTTAATTTCCACCACGCAGAAAAGATGGATAGGACAGAAGATGGCCGCTGGTTACATGTCCACATCACATGTCGTGCACCTGCCTGGGCAACAGAGCAAGAAACAGAGCAAGAAAAACTGTTAGATCATCACTGGGAGCAGAGCGTAAGAGGGAGGAGGAGTTACTGAGAACTAAAGGATCTTGGTGGATCTGGGATCCAGTGGCAGCCATCTTGGTGATAACTTTAGAGAGGCCATAAAATTTTGTGAATCATAAAATCAAACCAATAAAGTTTAGTTACATTCATTTATATCATCATGGGTTTTTGTATCAGACATTCATATTCCCGGATTACCCCTTTAACTGGTTCGCGAACCTCCCGCCGTGTATTCACGGCAGCGGTCGGGTCCCACTGCATGGAGAGGGCTCACTGGCTGAGCCCTCTCCATAGCCGGTAAGTATTTGCTGCATATTGCAGCAAAGACTTACTGGTAACACAGTACTGGTAACACTGTAAGTTGCACCGATCGCAGGTGTTATCACAGCTATGGCTGCCGACAAAGCATGGGCACCGTCATCTTGCCTAGGATCGTCGCTCCCCGTGACGTCATCGGGGAGTGGCGATCCGTCTCCATGGTAGCCTCGGGTCTTCCAAAGACCCGAGGCTATTTCGCTTTAACCCCTTCATTACAATGTGCTGATAGCACATTGTAATGAATGAGGAGGAAAATCCCCATATACTGCCATACTGTAATATGGCAGTATATGATAGGATCGATCAGACAGCCTAGGGTTAAAGTAACCTAGGGAGTCTGAAAAATAGTAAAAAGAAAAAGAAAAAAAAGTTTAAAAAAAAAATTATAATAAGAAAACCTAAAAATCCAAATCACCCCCCTTTAGCTAGAACTGACATAAATATAAATAAAGAGTAAAAATCATAAACACATTAGAATTAGACACGTCTGAAAATGCCCGATCTATCAAAATATAATAACGGTTTTTCAGTGCGTTTAACCGCGTAACGGAAAATAGCGCCCAAGGTCGAAAATGGCACTTTTTTGCCATTTTGAAAAATATTAAAAAATCGATAAAAAGTGATCAAAAGGTCGTACTGTCATAAAAATGATATAATTGAAAATATTATCAAATGTCGCAAAAAATGACACCGCCCACAGCTCCGTACAACAAAGTATAAAAAAGTTATTAGCGCCAGAAGATGGCAAAATCAAAAAAATAATTTTTGTACAGGTTTTAATTTTTGTAAATGTATGAAAACATTATAAAACCTATACAAATTTGGTATCCCCTTAATCGTACAACCCAAAGAATAAAGTAGACATGTCATTTGGGGCGCTCAGTGAAAGACGTAATATCTAAGCCCACAAGAAAATGGCGCAAATGCGTTTTTTTCACCATTTTCATTGCATTTGGAATTTTTTTCCCGCTTCCGAGTACATGGCATGCAATATTTAATACCATCACTATGAAGTGCAATTTGTTACGCAGAAAACAAGCCGTCACACAGCTCTTTACTTGCAAAAATAAAAAAGTTATAGATTTTTGAAGGTGGGGAGTGAAAAATGGACATGAAAAAACAGGAAAGGGCCAGGTCCTTAAATGGTTAAGGTTCAGTGGCAGCAACCACTCATTTCACTGCTTCTGCATCCAATTCCACAGCTCTCGTGCGATGTGTGGTCTTTCCCCAAGACAATTAAGTTTTAGCATGGCCTGATGCCATTTCCCCATGGCTTTTCTTAAAGTGGTACTGTGGGTGCTGTGCTGACTGGATGAGGAAGCAGAAGAGAAGTAAGCGGAGGAGGAGGCAACTGGAGGTAAGGAGTGATGCCAGGCAATCCTAAGTGGGGGCACAATGTGAGTCAGAGTGCCCCCTGCTTTGGGATCAGCCACCACTATATTAACCCAGTGGGCAGTTATGGAGATGTAACATTCCACTTTTATGAACCATGTATTAGTGGGCACTATTCTCACTGACCACACTTTTCAGATTCATGTATTGTGTGCTATTGTCACTGACCCCTCTTTTCTGATCCACATATCAGAGTGCTATTCTCCCTGACCACACTATCTGAACCACAAATTAGTGTGTGCTTTTCTCACTGACCACACTTTTCTTAACCACATATTAGTGTGCTATTCTCAGTGACCACACTTTTCTGATCCACGTATCAGTGTGCCTTAATCTCACTGGACTTTTCTGAACTATGTATAAAAGCACAATATTTTCTGACAACAGGACTTTTCAGAACCACATATTAAAGTGCAATATTCTATGACAGGAGCAACTTTGCAAACAATGTATGATTGATGATTTATAGAGAAAAGGGGATTTATAGAGACTATACAGAGAACGGATTTTCAAGATCTTGCTGGATGATGTAGTAAATGCCAATAATCAGGTCTGGTCTTTGCAAGTATTGTTGTATAATCCTGTATAATCAGTATGAATATCCTTGCATTGAGGCAATTCTTCACAGTGCCCTTATCAGGGTAATTATTTTAGATTTCTTCCCCTTCCTTAATAATAGGAACTTATATATGCAACATCCCCCACCGGGGCCTAGCCTTTTTCTCGGGGCCTGGAGTCAGCCGGGGCCCGCAGTACCTGAGTGGCTGGCGGTTGCGGCCTAGGCACGCTAGTGTCACGGTGCTTGGTATGGGGAACCGGAGGGCTGTCCTACAGCCTGGCAGGTCTCCAGTAGGGTGGTGTTGGCAAGAAATGATGAGGGAGAGGCGGCTATAGCGGATCTCCCTGGGGCAACCCTTTGGTGTCTAGAGTATGAGTCTCTGTGTAGTGGACAGGGTGCCTGTGATGGTGACAGCCGTAGTAGCAGGGACCAGACGGAGGCAGAGGTTGAACAAAAA
Source organism: Engystomops pustulosus (assembly GCF_040894005.1). NCBI lineage: Eukaryota > Metazoa > Chordata > Amphibia > Anura > Leptodactylidae > Engystomops > Engystomops pustulosus. Next base: position 79,336,883 of record NC_092417.1, on the reverse strand, counting down.
CAACTTACAGTTCTTTATTGGAACCGACAGGAACCGCAGCAACGGTAATAGGATGCTTCAGCTTTATCCTGGATTGCTTCAGGTATCACCCTTAAAGGTAGGATGATACCCCTTTTCCTCACTAACTAGCTATTAGCTTCACTCTTCAGGCAGGGGCTAGGCTCACCTGCTCTTGGCCTGGTGTGCTGACTGCACAGACTCCTCTGAGTCTCTAATCTGAGAGAGTGAACTCTCTCCTCACACTGCCCTCTCTTCTGAGAGAGAACTAACTTCTCTTCTTCTGCTTCTAGAAGTTTCCTGACAGGGTCTTGTAACTCCCCTGGTCAGGTGGTGGCTACTCCTCCAATTACATCTCAGCTCACATCTCAGCTCACAGAGACAAAGTATAACACCTGTGATAGGCTGACACATATGACATCACATAAAATAATTAACTCCTGCCTTGCCAGACAGGATCTACTACTGCAGTGTTCCCCTGTGTCCTATAAGGACTATGTAGTGTGATGTAGTGACATGCTGTGGGGCTGTGTAGACCCTACAAAGGCTGCAAGCTACATGGTGGGACGTATTCGCAACCCTCCTCTGCCTTGCATCGGCGAGGGTGTTGCATATACATCTATACATCTTAGTGCCCTCTCCAGGGCAATTTCTGCTGTTTCACAAGTCTGCGGCTAGCTAAATAACCTTATTATAAGAACAAGCTCTCCCTAGCTCCCTCTTGTGTGTATTGGTGTCTGGACACGTGACCCTGCTCTTATACTGCAGAGTCACTTTTCCTGCCCAGCCAATCACAGGCATGCCTACAGATACATGTCTGGGGTTCCTAATGGGGCTGTATGCAATGGATGTTTTCCTAAACAATGACGTGTTTGGGGTCCGAGTTTGTGGGTGCCAAAGTTCTGAAATTTGCTTTCAGAGACCCTGAAACAGACGTATAATAGTGGAGCCCATCAGAGCAGATGCAGAATGCAGATAATGTTAAAACACAGAACATTAATCCCACCAGCTAGCATGGTGGGGCATCCCGAAAAATCCTGAACTGTCTTGTTAAATCCAGAAATGTGTTTAGTCCGGAATTTTATTAATCCTTCCTGTAACTTTTTTCAGTTTCAGTTAATATAGCATAAACTTAAAGATATCTTTAAAATCTTTCATCTTTAATATTTTATGCAATATTGTGTCCCATGTTCTCCTGAAAAGTCTCACTAGATGGCACCACATGTCTCGAGTCTACAGCCACATATGAGCAATAATTCCAGATACACAAAATTCATTCCAAAGGCACTTAATATGTAAAAAAAATCAAAGAATTATGCACATCTCATACACATACGAACTTATCTTTGTTTAAGTTCTAATGTTACAACTTATTAGTAACTGCTAATTAAAAAAAGAAAACAATTCAAGGTATCAACTATGACACAACAGTCTTGTTTCCTTCAGTGTCCTCTAATTCTTACATTAAAGCGCAACTGTATGAAGCGATTAGGGGACATTTATCGTAGGGTGGCACTCTGTGCACCCCTCTGGGTGCCAGCTACCTGATATATCTGGTGACAGGCTGTGCTCGCATAAAATTCTACACCAGGTACTGTGATCATTTGAGGGCTTATATGCCAGAAAACTTGTGTACTAGCCCTGATAAATGTTCCCCATATTTTTCAATTCAGAAATCAATGATGCATATGATAAAACTTAACTTTGTGATTTAATTTTACATAAAGAAATGTCCCTTTTTTGCACTTATCTGCAAAAAAGTCCATACAGACTAAAAAGAGAAGGCTAAAGTTTTACTGTTTGCAAATCTATTTCACTTTATCTTACTTTCATTAAAGGATAACTCCGAAGTCGTAATGATTTTTTACCAAACTGTCACATGAGATTCCTCCTCTAAAAACAGAGAGATGCCCATATCATGTTGCTCGCCCTTCTCTCTGCATATATAATTGTTATACTGTTAACTGTTCCCATAATAAATTATTATATATTATACATATACACATTATAAATAATATGACTGACTAAAATGGAAATGGTGAAATGACTGAATGGTGTAGGTGGCTCAATGACCTCATTGCACTGCCTTGTCAGTAAGAGTGAAAAGTGCAGAGAAAGCCACCCTGCTGCTATGCTCTGAGTAGGCGGAATTTCAGTGGTACGACAAAATAATCAAAAATGACACTTAAGTATTTTGGCACTTAGTAAGAATACAATTATTTATTAAATAGACATGCTGGGACAGCTGAGATATTTTTTTTAAAATGTAACTTAAAAAACCCAAACAGAGGAATGGCCGAAATGTGTCGCTTACTTTTGCCTTTCCAAATTTAAAGCACATTTTCTGTTCTGATTGTCAAAAATCTTCTCCTCAGGAGCAGTGAAATGGGTTGAGGCTTGCTACCTGCGATCTGCTCTGAAAATTTAGGCTACCCACACTTCCCATGGTGCTTTGTGTTATATCATTACTAAAATAGCAGTAAACCAGTGAGATTCCTTCAAGTAAATCCACTGAAAACAGCATATTGTATGTATAAGACGTATACACACCAAATTTTATTTATCTATGATTTTCCTAAATGGTTGATGCAAATGATAGTCAGTATAATAAAAGTCATCACTAGAGATGAGCGAGCACTAAAATGCTCGGGTGCTCGTTATTCGAGACAAACATTTCCCGATGCTCGAATAACGAGCCCCATTGAAGTCAATGGGAGACTCGAGCATTTTTCAAGGGGACCAAGGCCAAACACCTGGAAACCTCAGAAAATGATGGAAACACCACGGAAATGGACAGGAAACAGCAGGCGCAGCATGCATGGATGCCTCTGAGGCTGCTTAATCGCACAATTATGCCAAAATTATGGGTAACAGCATGGCGATGACAGAGTGACCGAATTAGGCTAGATAGCATCTAAAACATCCAATAATTGACCCTGACACTATAGAAGATGGCATGCAGAGGCAGCGGCAGCAGCGGCAGGCTAGAGAGTGGCATGGCGACATACCCCAAATGGACTCAGGCTTCAAACCAATGGGTGGCAGAGAGGAACCAAAGGAGGTGAGCAAGAAGCGCTGAAATGATTTCCTATGTGAACAAAAGGGTGAGGGTATATTTAGTCGATAACAGAGCATGTTGGCGACATAGTGACCAAGTTCCATGACGTATCTGGTGAAACACCCAAAAAATGAGTCTGACACAGCTTGTTTGATAAGGGGACGACATGTAGAGGCAGCCATGGAGACGACTTCCATGATTAAGAGCGACAGTATGGGCCATCCATATTGCGCTGCTATGATTGAAACTTCAGGTCTCCAGCATGGCGGCGACAGATGGGCCGAGTTCCATTATGTATCTGGTGAAACACCTGAAAATTCTGCCTGACACAGCTCGTTTGATAAGGGGATGATCTGCTGTATATCCTCTCGTGCTCCAGCGTCTGGGGTATAGACAGTTGAAAGTTGCACATGGAGACATTCGTGGACGCTGTGGAGGATCGTGGAGGCGAAATGGACAGGAAACAGCAGGGGCAGTATGCATGGATGCCACTGAGGCTGCCTAATCTTGGGATGGAGCTGGCGGTCCGCTGCCAGGCAAGCTTTCGCCTGTCCAAGCCCCTGTCTCTCGGCTCCTCCCCACCCAAAATGGGCCTGGGGGCCAGAAGCGTTTACTTTGAAAAAATTACAATTTTCAAAGTAGGCGGGGGCTACAAACAGCACTTCTAAGAACCTTTTGTATAAGATCAAGTGTAGTACTGTTCTTATAAGTAATTGGCTTGGTTATGGTGGGTGAGGGGAATGTAAACAGATGCGCAAGAAGCGCTGAAATAATATCGGTAAATGATAAAAGTTTGCCAGTATATTTTGTGGATAACACAGCAGGGTGGCGACAAAGTTAACAAGTTTGATGTGGAAGCCATGAAAACAACCCAAAATTCTGCCCGACACAACTCGTTTGCTAAGGGGACGATGTATCGAGGCAGCTATATGGACGACTTTGGGAGGCAGCTATGGAGATGATGTGTGGAGGTAGCAATGGAGAAAACGTGTGGAGGCAGCTATAAAGACGATGTGTTGCTATGGAGACAATTAAATTTGGATAGTGCCTGTATGTGGCAGTCCAAAAATGTTTTCATACCAGAGCTGCAGGTAGGTGGTACTCCAGAAAAATTAAATAGATTGAGTGCCTGGAAGTGGCAGTCCAAAAAAGTTTTCAAACCAGAGGACCGGGTGGGTGGCCCTCCAGAAAAATTAAATACATAGAGTACTATACCTAGAGCCAGTTGGCCCTGGCAAAAAATAGCCAGTTTCCTCTGCTTTAGTGTACAAAGAGGAGCAGAAGGAGGAAAATGAGGAGGAGGAGTGCATACATTATTCAGGTTGAGCTTCTTTCACCTGGTGGAGAATGGAAATCCTGAGAAATCCAGGCTTTATTCATCTTGATAAGCGTCAGCCTGTCAGCGCTATCAGTCGACAGGCGTGTACGCTTATCGATGATGATGCCACCAGCTGCACTGAAAACCCGCTCAGACAACACGCTAGTGGCAGGGCAGGCAAGAACCTCCAAGGCGAACAGCGCCAGTTCGTGCCACATGTCCAGCTTTTAACCCAGTAGTTGTAGGGAGCTGTGTGATCATTTAGGACGATGGTATGGTCAGCTACGTACTCCCTCACCATCTTTCTGTAAAGATCAGCCCTACTCTGCAGAGACTGGGGACAGGTGACAGTGTCTTGCTGGGGCAACATAAAACTGGCAAAGGCCTTGTAAAGCGTACCCCTGCCAGTGCTGGACAAGCTGCCTGCTCACCTACTCTCCCTCGCTACTTGTCCCGCAAAAGTTCGCCCTCTGCCGCCAGCGCTGTCAGAAGGGAAATACTGTTTCAGCTTGTGCACCAGGGCCTGCTGGTATTCATGCATTCTCACACTCCTTTCCTCTCCAGGGATGAGAGTGGAAAGATTTTGCTTGTACCGTGGGTCCAGGAGAGTGAATACCCCGTAATCGGTGCTGGAATAAATTCTTTGAATGCGAGGGTCACGGGGTAGGCAGCTTAGCATGAAATCTGCCATATGCGTCAGAGTCCCAACGCGCAAGAATTCACTACCCTCACTGGCCTCACTGTCCATTTCCTCCTCCTCCAACTCCTCCAACTCTTCTCCTGCCCATATACACTGAACAGTGAAGGACTGAGCAATGCTCCCCTCTTCTGTCTCGCCAACATTCTCCTCCTCTTCCTCCTCATCCTCTGTGCATCTGTGCTGGACTTCCTGAAATGCGCACAGATGCGGCTCACCTTCGTGAGCAAATCAGACAGATTGGGGTATGTCTTGAGGAACCGCTGAACTATGAGATTTAACCCATGGCCCACGCATGGCACATGTGTCAGTCTGCCGAGTTGCAGAGTCCCCACCAGGTTTCGGCCGTTGTCACACACAACCATGCCTGGCTTCAGGTTCAGCGGTGCCAGCCACAGATCAGTCTGCGCCGTGATGCCCTGTAATAGCTCTTGGGCGGTGTCCCTTTTATCGCCTAGGCTCAGCAGTTTGAGCACCGCCTGTTGTCGCTTAGTGACAGCACAGCTGCTGTGCCTAGAGCTACAGACTGATGGAGCCATGCCCATGGATAGTATTTCGGAGGAGGAGGTATAGTAGGCCTGAGAGACCAGGACCAAGGGAGGGCCCTCAATCCTCGGCGTCGGCAGTATATGACCAGCCCCAGGGTCAGACTCGGTCCCAGCCTCCACCAAGTTAACCCAATGTGCCGTCAGCGATACATAGCGGCCCTGCCCGGCAGCACTCGTCCACGTGTCCATGGTCAGGTGGACCTTGTCAAAAACGGCGTTGGTCAGGGCACGGATGATGTTGTCTGACACGTGGCTGGGACGGCACATCGGGAAAAGTAGTGGCGGATGGGGACCGAATACCGAGGGGCGGCCGCCGCCATGAGGTTGCGAAAGGCCTCGGTCTCTACCAGCCTATAGGGCAGCATCTCCAGGCTAAGTAGTTTGGAGATGTGGACGTTGAGGGCTTGGGCGTGTGGGTGGGTTGCACTGTACTTCCTCTTGCGCTCCAACGTCTGGGGTATGGAGAGCTGAACGCTGCGCATGGAGACATTGGTGGATGCTGTGGAGGATCGTGGAGGCGAAGGTGTGGTTTTCGCACAGGAGTTGTTTGGGCTGGGGTCCTGGGCAGGGGGCCGACTAGCAGAGGCAGCAGGTGACACAGGGGAAGGAGCAGTGGTGTGCCCGGCCGGAGGTGAACGTCCTTGGTTCCATTGAGTGGGGTGTTAAGCATTCATATGCCTGCGCATACTGGTGGTGGTTAAGCTGGTAGTGGTGGAACCCCTGCTGATCCTGGTGTGGCACAGGTTGCACACAACAGTCCGTCGGTCATCCGGTGTTTCTTTAAAGAACCTCCAGACTTCCGAAAATCTAGCCCTCGCCACGGGAGCTTCACTACGTGAAACATTTGGAGCTGATGCACCAGCTCTGTCTGTCCCCACCGCTGCCTCTTCCAACTGGTTCTCGTCGAAGACTCGCCTCCGTCTCAGAAGCACTGTGTTCACCCGGCCTATCAACCCAGCTTGGGTCTGTCACCTCATCATCTTCCGATCCCTCAGTCTGCTCCTCCCTCGGACTTCCTTCCCTGACAAAAACTTCACCACTGTCTGACAACCGTGTCTCCTCATCGTCCGACACCTCTTTACACACTTCTTCCACTACGTCAACAATGTCATCATCACCCACAGACTGCGACCGGTGGAAAACCCGGGCATCGGAAAAGAGCTCAGCAGCAACCGGACAAGTGGCTTGTGACTCTGGGAAGGGTCCAGAAAACAGTTCCTCAGAGTATGCCGGTTCAAATGCCAAATTTTCCTGGGAGGGGGCAGACTGGGGGAAGGAGGCTGAGGTGGAGGAGCTGGAGGAGTGCTGATTTCGGTGACATGGGTGGACTGCGTGGAAGACTGACTGACTGGTGAACAAATGGCTAGAAGCATTGTCCACAATCCATGACATCACCTGTTCGCACTGTTCTGGCCTCAACAGTGCTCTACCACGAGTCCCAGTAACTTGAGACATGAACCTAGGGAGTGTAGCTCTGCGGCGTCCCCCTGCTCCCTCATCAGCAGGTCGTGTCTCACCCTGCCCAGGACCACGGCCTCTGACCCCTGCAGTAGTTGGACGCCCACGCCCTCGTCCTCTACCCCTAGCCCTCGGGTTCAACATTTTCAAAATTAAAGTGTAAACTGTAAAATTTTTTTGTGTTTTTTTGTGTTTTTTTAACAAAACAATGCTATCCTATTGCTATGGCTAGTTTCTAGCCTACACTGACAGCACACAACAGGATTTTGTGCTGTGCCTGTTTTGAAAAAAAAAAAAAGAAAAGAAAAAGCAGACTGTGCCTAATTCAATCAAACCCCTAATAAATTGTCCCTCTTAGGTGTTTGAGATGGATATGTGTGTCACTAAGAGCTAAACAGAACGTTCATAAGACTCCCTGCAAATTCGTCACAATATGGTTCTAGCTGCACTACTAGTGCCAGCAAGGCCAGCCACAAGCAAATCAACAAAATATATATATATAACGCTTTTGTAGCCCTAAGAAGGCCTGTTGGGTTCTCGTATGGCTAGTTTCTAGCTTACACTGACAGCACACAACTGGATTTTGTGCTGTGCCTGATGACTTTTAGTTATAAAAAAAAATAGAAAAGTAAAAAAAAAAAGAAAAAGCAGACTGTGCCTAATTCAATCAAACCCCTAATAAATTGTCCCACTTAGGTGTTTGAGATGGATATGTGTGTCACTAAGAGCTAAATATAACGTTCGCAAGTCTCCCTGCAAATTCGTCACAATATGGTACTAGCTGCACTACTAGTGCCAGCAAGGCCAGCCACAAGCAAATCAACAAAATATATAACGCTATTGTAGCCCTAAGAAAGCCGGTTGGGTTCTTGTATGCCTAGTTTCTAACCTACACTGACAGCACACAACTGGATTTTAAGTCACTTTAAGTTTTGAAAAAAAAAAAAATCGTCAGACTGTGCCTAATTCAATCAAACCCCTAATAAATTGTCCCACTTAGGTGTTTGAGATGGATATGTGTGTCACTAAGAGCTCAATATAACGTTCGCAAGTCTCCCTGCAAATTCGTCACAATATGGTACTAGCTGCACTACTAGTGCCAGCAAGGCCAGCCACAAGCAAACAAAAAAAAAATATATAACGCTATTCTAGCCCTAACAAGGGCTGTTGGGTTCTTGTAGAATCACTCCTGCCTAACAGTAAGCTAATATAACAGCCTAACGTATCCCTGCAGCAGCAGCAGCTCTCTCCCTAACGGCATCCAGACAGAGAATGATGCGAGCAGCGCGGGCAGGGGCTAGTCTATTCCAGGGTCACCTGATCAGGCCAGCCAACCACTGCTATCGACGTGTAAGGGTACCACGTCATGCTGGGTGGAGTGCAGAGTCTCCTGGCTTGTGATTGGCTCTGTTTCTGGCCGCCAAAAATCAAAACGGCGGGAGCTGCCATTTTCGTCCGAGCAACAAGCAGTTACGAACCAGCATCAAGCTCGGACGAGTGTGTTCGCTCATCTCTAGTCATCACCCATTAGAGCATAAATCGAATTTTATTGAACAAACCTCCCAATCATAACAGTATTTTCTTAAAAATTAAAATAACTTAAAATGCACAGTTCCAAAATTTTATGCACAGAAGAGTTTCAAAACATTTTATAAGTTGTAAAGAACTGAATATAGTCATTTGTTAAATTTGCAGCATTAGGAGGTCACATTCACTGAAATGGAAAGCTATTTTACTCCAAAACATCCTAACAGGCTAAGTTACATGTTAACATAGGACCCTTCTTTAATATCACTTTCATAATTCTTACATCCATTGAACTTGTGAGTTTTTGGAGAGTTACTGCTTGAATTTCTTTGTATGATGTCAGATTAGCTTCTCAGAGCTGCTGTTTTGATGTGAACTGCCTCCCACCCTCATAGATCTTTTGCTTGATGATACTCCAAAGGTTCTCTATACAGTTGAGGTCAGGGGAAGATAGTGGGCACACCATGAGATTCTCTCCTTTTATGCGCATAGCAGCCAATGACACAAAGGTGTCTTTGCAGCATGAGATGGTGCATTGTCATGCATGAAGATGATTTTTAATAATAATAATGTCACAGGTGCCCCTGCGACTCTTGTCTCGGGTCACAGGTGCACCGGTGAGCCTCTGCGTGCCCCTTCGTGCCCTCTGCAGTCTCGCTTACCTCTCCGCGCTCCAGCGGCATCTCACGTGGGTCAGCGTGTGCATCCTCACCTCCTAGGGCGTGCATGCGCGTCGGCTCTGTAAAATTTAAAGGGCCAGTGTGCCGCTAATTGCCTATCACCAGCCACTGACCTGTTAAATAACCAACCTCTTCCTGTGGACCCTGCTGGATCTTCGTTAGAGAAAGCCTTAGAGAAAGCTAGTGCCCTATGTCCTCTGCGTTTATAGTGATTTCCCATTGTGACCTTGATTACATTCCTGACTTCGCTCCTGTGCTGCCTGTCCTGACCTTCTGCTTCGTCCCCAACTCTGATCCCGTCCTACCTGTCCTGACCTCTTGCCTGTCAACAATTCCGTCTCTGCCTCACGATTCTGCACCTCGCCTTGGCCACCAGCGTGGATAAAGTCGTGCCATTCTTGCTGTCTCATGGCTCTCCATGTCTTCTGCAGACTCCTCTAAGCCGCTGATGGGTCTTCCCGCTTCTTACATGGGCTATGTCAATATCTTCTCAGAGAAGCAGAGATTCTACCACCACACCGTCCCTGTGACTGCCCCATTGAGCTGCTGCCAGGTACATCTCCTCCACAAGGTAGGGTGTACCCATTGTCTGTGCTATTTCAGCCTACATCAAGGATAATTTGCAGAAGGGATTCATCCGCAAGTCTTCTTCTCCTGCCAGTGCTGGATTCTTCTTTGTGGCCAAGATTACCAGTCATCGATTACCGTGGTCTCAATAAAGTTACCGTGAAAACAGCTATCCACTACCTCTGATCACTGAACTTTTTGATTGTTTACCTGGTGCCAAGATTTTCACCAAGCTGGATCTGCAGGGAGCATTTAATCTCACCAAGAAGAATGCCAATCCTAGACTCTGGCCTCCGGCGGCTAAAGAAGCTTTCTCTAAGCTGAAGTTCTCACACAGCCTAATACGGAGAAGCCATTCCAGCTGGAATTTGATGCCTCCTCAGTAGGAGTTGGAGCGGTGCTCACCCAGAACGGGCCAAAAGGCCAAAGTCTCACCTGTGGGTTCTTTTCCAAGACTTTCTCCACTGCAGAGAGAAATTACTCCATTGGAGACCGAGAACTACTGGCCATAAAACTTGCTCTAGAAGAGTTGTGCTTTCTTGAGTGAGCTCACTATCCAGCCTGCATATATACAGATCACACAAACCTCCTATATCTGCAGACTGCTCAGCACCTCAACCTACGACAAGCTTTCTGGTCACTCTTCTCCCGTTTTAATTTCTTGATCTAGTTCCGTCCGGGAGAGAAGAACATCAAGGCCGATGCCCCCTCTTCTACCTCTGATGTTATTGAGGAAGAACCGGCTCCTCGGCATGTCATTCCTCCTGAGCAACTGGTTGTTGCCGCTCCAGTCGACCTTCGGCAGCTTTGGAAGGCAGCTTCCGACCTGCTCTTCGGAAAAGGATATTGACTTGGGCATATTGCTCTCGTGTGGCTGGGCACCCTGGAAAGCTCTGTCACTCTCATGTCCCATTTCTACTGGTGAACAGATCTTGTCAAAGATGTATGGGACTTTGTGGGCTCCTGCACTTCCTGTGCCCGAAACAAGCCATCTCACCTGAAACAAGCTAGTCTTCTACTGCCGTTACCAACACCCAGCTGCTCGTGGACTCATGTGGCCATGGACTTCCTCTGGGAATACCATCATCTAGGTGGTAACAGATCTATTCTCCAAGATATCCCACTTTGTGCCTCTGTCAGGTCTGCCATCGGCTCCACGTCTTGCCAGCTTGTTCTTCCTAAACATCTTTCAGCTTCATGGGCTTCCTCAACACATCGTCTCGAACCGAAGGGTCCAGTTTGTTTCCAGGTTCTGGCGTTCCTTGTGCAGCCAAATGCAAGTGAAGCTAGACTTCTTATATGCATATCCTCCACAGACTAACGAGCAAGTGGAGAGGGTCAACAGGACTCTGGTACTGCACTTTGTCTCTGCCCATAAGGACGATTGGTCTTCCCTCTTACCTTGGGCAGAATTCTCAAATAGTTCTCTGGATTCTGAATCTGCCAGTGCCACTCCCTTCTTTGTTGTCTATGGACGACATCCACGACATCCAGTGCCTTCTGATGTTCTGAAGAATTGGTTCAAGACCTCAAGTCCATCTGGGAGCAAACGCGGCAGTCTCTACTTCGGGCGTCCACCCGCACCACCACCCAGGCCAACAAGAGAGGCAGGTCTCCTCCAGTCTTCTCTCTATGTGATAAAGTGTGGCTGTCTTCTGGATACATCTGGCTGAAGATTCCCAGCTACAATCTTGGTCCTCGCTATCTGGGTCTATTTGATCTGCTGAAGCGCATCAACCCCGTGGCCTATAAGCTTTGTCTTCCTCCCACCATGCACATCCTGAATTCCTTCCACATCTCCCTTTTTAAACCTGTCATCCTGAACCGCTTCTCCAGGCAAGTGCCGCCTAAAAGAGGTCCTGAGTATGAAGTCGGACAGAGGGAAGCAGTTCTTTCTTGTTGACTGGAAGTGGTTCGAGCCGTATGAGAGGTCTTGGGAGCCAGAAGACAACATTATGGACCATGGTGTTTTTCCGAGTTTCTTTTAGGCCAAGAAAAGGGGTTGGCCGAAAGGGGGGGGGGGTACTGTCACGGATGCCCCTGCAATCCATGTATCGGGTCGCAGTCGCACTCGTGTGCCTCTGTAAATTTAAAGGGCCAGTGTGTTGCTAATTGGCGATAGCCAGCCACTGACCTGTTAAATAGCCAGCCTCTTCCTGTGACCCCTGATGGATCTTCATGCCTTGTGCCTTAGAGATTCCCTATGCCCTCTCCCCTATGTCCTCTGCATTTATAATGCTTTTTCATTGTGACACGATTTCGTTCTTGACTTCACTCCTGTGCTGCGTGTCCTGACCTTCTGCTACATCCCCGACTCACATTCTGCTCCTCGCCTTGGCCACCACTGCGGACAAAGTCGTGCCTGTGGAGTAACCTGATGGTACCTGATGGAAGAAAGTGGCAACTCATTTGGGGAATCAGTTACTTCTGGAATAGGTATACTGGTTTGGTTTTAATCCCGCACCATGTCATTAGTCTGCTGGAAAGTCATGCTTGGTGTTAAGGGAACTGCCTTACAAGTTAGCTAAAAGAGGCATGCTTTTACTTATCCCATCCTGGAAAGCTATTTGCGTATTATGAAAAAAACCTATAACATTTGTAAATGTTTAACTAGCCCTATGTGTCACAATAAAAGTGCTGCACAATAAGGTAGCACACAAAAAAATAAGTTATGGCCCTTAAACAACTACTTCAAATAATTCCACAAAAAATCCCGGTCACTACGGCGGTTTCTCCGAATCCGATGGGTTTTCCGACTGCCACGCCCCCGATTTCCGTTGCGTGCATGCCGCCGGCGATGCGCCACAATCCGATCGCGTGCGCCAAAATCCCGGGGCAATTCAGGGAAAATAGGCGCAAAACGGTAAAATTTGGGTAACCCGACTTAAAGACGCGATTCGGGCCCTTAGTAAATGACCCCTTTTGTGTTGCAAGATGGTGAAAAATTGGACGCTATTATACATTAAGAGAATCATAGTCGGGAATAATCATTTACATATTTTGATAGATTGGGACTTTTGGGATGCAGCAATACCGAACATGTATAGGACTTTTGTCAGGAACCTGGCTGCTCACTGACTGGATCTGACTAAGGTTCAGGAAGGGATCCTGGCGGGTCTCACTGGACCGTGCTCTGACAGCTTGAGTGATATAGCTGCCACCACTCGTCATATATAGGCTGACAAGATATATTATGCACCAATATTAGATTACAGTAACAGCTTAAGCAATCAATGTAGGTAACGTCTCCTCAGAGTGATGGAATCGTTAGAACACAAGAAGGCTCTTATTAAATGGACCTTTAATATCAAAAAGACAGTGCTTACAAATAAAAAAGGGTTATTATACAAAAAGGGTGACACGTTAAACAGACATAAACATACAATGCAAAAAATAACAGTTTGGTAAAAGAAAAAGGGATAAAGAAATCAGAACTTAATACATTAAGTGACGCTGCAAAGTGGTATTCCAGGAATAAGCATCATTCACATAATTCAATACACATGAGTCAGTAAAATATAAGCTAATATGTAATTAGTTGCTATTTGCAATTTTGCTTCCCTTAGCAGAAAAATGCTGCTGGCATACAATATAATGAAGAAATAAAATGCTACTGGTCCTTTAATCAGTCCGTTGATTTCCTTTGCACATAGCAGACACAGGACAGAAGATGGCCGCTGGTCACATGTCCACATCACATGTCCTGCACCTTCCTAGGCAGGTCATGTGATCACCACTAAGCTTGACTGCAGTCGGTTGGTTGCAGTGCATCCAGTATGGCCAGTGTTGTGGTGATATGTACGGATGGCAGTTACACACATAATTACTATGGTAACAGAGCAGGACAGTCTGTTAGATCATCACTAGGAGCAGAGCATTAGAGGGAGGAGGAGATACTGAGAACTAAAGGATAATGGGACTTGTAGTTTCCAGTGGCAGCCATCTTGGGGATAACTCTTCATACTTTAGAGAGGCCATAACATTTTGTGAATCATAAAATCAAACTATTTAAGCTCCAGCCTCTGACTAATAACATTGGGGCACATTTACTTACCCTGTCCTGCGAGTTCCTCGAAAGTGCACTGTCCGGCGATAATGCACTGTGCTGCGATTCACTAAGATTGTGCGCCCGATATCCTACACGTGTCGCTTCCCCGCTGAGGTCCGCCGGAGTTCACCTTCTTCTGCGTGGTGCATGTTAGTGCATTGTCTTGCGACACAAATTGAAAGTTAAATCCCGCGCTCAGTCCGAATCAGTTGGATCATCCGACGGCACAGCCCCCAATTTGTGTCGCATGGAAGCAATCCGATCGCCTGCGACAGAATTCCAGCACAAACCCCTGTTAAATACCTGTCACAAGTGCGGAAAACCCTAAAATGTCAAAAACTCAGTTTTGTCATATTCATTTATTTATAGAATCATGGGATTTTGTATTCCCAGAATACCCCTTTAAGTCTTGTGCATGGGGAAGCAGAAAAGCCTGATCAAACTGTTCCCCTGGGACTCCCAAAGAATGACAATTTTCATATTGAGACTTTCATCTAAACAGATCCTAAGATTCCCTGACCACCCCCTTGCTTGTGATGACACTGGGAGGCCTGGCACAGGATAATTGCCTTTTATTACTATGAGATGTAAATAAACCTCGTATGCCTCACCTGTACCTCTGTCATTGCTATTTGGCACTTTCCAGTTAGACCGGCTGTTTGGATTTGCTGAAGCACCTGTGACAGGTGGGTCAGGTGATCCTCCCGGGTCTGACTGAACACAGCGATGTCATCCAGGTAAGCAAACCCTTCAAACTCCTTAAGCAGCTGGTTAACCAAGCGCTGGAAAGTGGCAGGTGCATTTTTCATACCAAAGGGCATCACTACATATTCGTAGAGTCCGAATGGAGTGATAAAGGCAGACCTCTCCTGAGCCTCTTTGAACATGGGGACATTGATTAAACTGAAAAATGGATTATGCCACATATTCCTTTGATGTATAAATCCAGATGGGGACTTATACCTGTGACCTTTACTGAGTAGGACAAAACCTATGGTTGAAGTAGCGAAAGGATGTAGAAGGGCTTTTCTGCCCCCTACATTAATTTTATGAGGGGGTCTGGGTGACCGCTGCTTGTGTCATATTACCCTTGCCTGGGCCTGTGTTTATATAAGAATGGGAAGTATGCAAATACATTTTTCAAGGTTTTAAATAGAAAAAAAGCCTCCTTTTGATAACTTGAAAGGCAGCCCCCTTATCACCAAGTATGACCTATAAGAAGTCTAAAAACATGATTTGGGATTAAGCCAAACCAGTATATCTATTCCATAAGGAACAGACTCCCAACTGTAGACAGCACTGTTTCCACCTGGTTGGGTCTCCTCAGTACAGTGTAGGGAACTGGTTTGGCTGTGAGAGGCTATTGACTAAGGTCAGAAGGTAAGAGTTCTCCTTGCTAATTAAGGCACCCTTACAGGCGTGTGGAGACTTACGGCCATAGATTCTCCACCGGGGAATTCTGGGAAGTATGCAAATACGTTTTCCAAGGTGTTAAATGGGAAATGGAGGTATTTACAGGCTTAATACTCGCAATCGGTGTCAGCACCGACTGTGGGTGTTACCGGTGGATGTTTGCTACCATATGCAGCAAATGCCCACCTTGTGTAGAGAGGGCTCGGCCCGTGAGCCATCTGCATACACCCACAGCCAGCATATGACGTAATAGTGCGTTACATGTCGGTAAGGAGTTAAAGGGTGCCAGCACCTACAACTGCTGAACTGCATTCAACTTCAGTTCAGCTCTGTAGTTTGGTTTTGATAGTTTTGGTTTGTTTTGGTTTAGTAAATCTCACACATACATGAAGTGATTTTGTCAGAACAAACTTTCTTGCGGGCAATCAGTCTAGCACTGCAGTTTTCTGATGATATGCAGAAAATCCATTTCCACTAAATATGACTTTTACGTCTGCACCATGCTGCAATTCTAGAAAATAATATTCTTCATTAATTAATTGTTTACAGAAAATAAGCAAATGATTGTCATAAAATGTATTATGACCAGATGTGGTGCAGGATTCATACCTGTGGAGGAAACAAGAATGAATCAGTCAAGCATACCTCGAAATACACACAGAGAAGAGGAAAAAAGAAATGAGTGGAGAAATGGAGAACATGAGATTCAGAGAAAGAAGAGAAAAAGAGAAGTGAATGTGAGGAAGAAAAAGAAGATAAGAAAAATGGAAAGAGGAGAAGCAGAAAAGAAAAAAGGAAAGGCTCAGTTCACACTAGCATTCAAATCTCCACTAAAGGGGTATTCCAGGAATAAGCATAATTCATATACAAATGGGTAGTCAAAATATAAGCTAATGTGTAATTAGTTGTTATTTTAAATGTTGCTCCCCTTACCAGATAATGCTGGTGACATAGACTGTAATGAAGAATTAAAATGCGACTGGCCCTTTAATCAGTCTGTTAATTTCCTCTGCGTGGTCCGTTGCGGAGTAGACACAGGAGACAAGATGGCTGCTAGTCACATGTCCACATCACATGTCTTGCACCTGCCTGGCCAGGTCATGTGATCACCACTACGTTTGGCTGTAGTCGGTTGGTTGCAGTGCAGTGCAGCCAGTGCAGTGATGTGTTTACTGTGAAGGTATCTGATTGTTTATTGCACTTTTTTTGATGCATGCTTCTACATTTATTAACTACTGTGATGTGATGTACACTTTATTGTATTGTATCATGTTTGTATCAATATAACAAGCACTTTGTATATACCGTATATACCCAAGTATAAGCCGTGGCCCCTAATTTTACCACAAAAACCTGGTAAAACCTGTATTTTTTTTACTCGAGTATAAGCCGAGTTTGGGTTTTCAGCACATTTTTTGTGCTGTAAAACTAGGCTTATACTCAGTATGTATGGTACTTCTCTGCACTTTATATGGTTAACATTGGGCGGCCTGTTTGAGGTCATGTGACTTTTTGTATAAATATCTAACCTATTCAATGTACACATTGCTTGAAAATGGCACTTATCATTATGGAATAAAGACACCACCTTTTCACCTTGAAGAATGTAGAAGATCCAAGGTAAAGAGGATTGGATTCCGCTCTCTCCAGACCGTTGGATGCAGAAAAAAGAAAAACGGACTTTCTTCTGGCGCAACCCAATTGTGGTTTAAAGCATCTGTGATGCCGTTTATTGAACAAAAGGTTAATGTTTAAAACATTACAATAAAAAGGTATAAAAGACAACGCGTTTCGCGTCCTAACTGGACGCTTCTTCAGGTCTAAATGGTGTTGTAGAGGTTAGGGGTTCTTATAAGTATGTCTTAAAGGAAGTGATGTCATAGGACTTAATGACATATCCAATCAATTGATGCGTCTCTCATCAATAGAACGTATCAATAGGTACATATTTAAAAACAACAATTCATCGTAAAATACAAATAAATAAATAAATAACACATTACATGCATATAACCATCATATTGTGTATCTTAAATGTATCAAATTTACGGGTGTATCAAATGAAGACAGAGATATAGATGGATCCGGAAGTGCAGGATCATGATAGGAGAAGATAGATGGAACGCAAAATACCGGAAGAGAATGGGCACAGTGATACGCAAGATAGCGATCATTGATTTGTGTTCTCCAATCCTGACAGATCTGATGGCCGTAATGGAATAAAAAGGTTCTGTTTAGATGGAGTGTCATGTGGATAGTGGAGGACCTCATTGTAAGATGATCATCTTGAAGGGAGGCTGTTTTTATATAACCGCCTCATTAATTTCATTGAGGCCATCTGGACTTAGGGTATGCATTTTGTATATCCAATAAATTTCTCTTCTACAGAGAGTCTGGTATCGATTATGGATATTGTCTGGAACAAAGTCAATTGGACAAATTTTCATTAATTTTTCATTTTTTTGGTGTTTACATAAGAAGTGTTTTGATAGGCAAAGGATAGGTTTAAGGAAACCTTTTTTAATATTACCTCGATGCCCAGTTATACGATCATGAAGTTTTTGTACTGTCCTGCCTATGTATTGTAAACCACAAGGGCATTCAATCATATAGATTACATAACTTGTTTGGCATGTCATTTCTGTTTTAATCTGAAACCTCTCTTGGGTGGTATTAGATGTAAAATAGGTAGCATCATGATTGATATTTGGGCAGCACAGACATAGTTTGTGGCCGCATCTTTTTATCATCGGTACAGTGCTTGCGGTATTTGTTATCTTCATGTTCTTGTGTTGTTTGATCTGGCTGGGGGCCAGAACATTTTTTAAAGTGGAGGCTCGTCGATATGTCATTATGGGCTGGGTGGGAATAATGGTTTTGAGAATTTGATCTTTTTGTAGGATATGCCAATGTTTCTTCAGTATATTAGATATTTCTCTGAAATTGTCATTGTATCTGGTTATGAAATTTAGTGAGTATTCTTTTTTCTTAGTGTCCTTTTTGGCACTGGGAGTAGGAACTGTCGCAGCTGAAGGATTTTTTGATAGGCATTCTTGCTGGGTTAACCCACTTGTTTTCTGATAAGCTTGTTTTAAAATTCTTAGTGGGTAGCCTTTCTCTAAAAATCTTTTTTTCAAGACAGCGGCTTGTTCTCTAAAGACGTCAGGGTCTGTGCAATTTTTTCTGATTCTTTTGTACTGACTATAGGGAATATTGTTTTTCCACTTTTCGTAGTGGGCGCTTTCATAGTTCAGATAGCTGTTAGTGTCTACCTTTTTAAAGAATGTGGAGGTGGAGATCGAATTATTCTTGCTATACAGTGTGAGGTCCAAAAAGGTAATTGAGGTTTCCTGGTGTTCTGCGGAGAAGGATATTCCCCAACTGTCACCTTCTATCTACCTGTGCTGAAGTGCTGCTTTTTCCTAGTAGATAGATAGATAGAGACAAAGGGAAAAAAGCAGCAGACCAGATTGTAGTAAAAAAATACCTTAGTGCATTTATTCCATGTGAAAGAGCAACGTTTCGGCTCCAAACAGTGAGCCTTTGTCAAGCCAGTGAGGCTCACTGTTTGGAGCTGAAATGTTGCTCTTTCACATGGAATAAATCCACTAAGGTATTTTTTCACTGCTATTTATCCACTACAATCTGGTGTGCTGCCTTTTTTCCTTTGTCTTTATAACTGAAGGACCTGATGCTCGGCCCTCTTAGGCGTGCACCCGCTTTTTTTTTTTGTTTACCCATTGTCTGTTTTGATGCTGCTTGGATCTTTTCTTACTGTAGATAGATAGATAAATAGATAGATAGACTTGAGATATAGATCTATCATTTGTCATAATACACATTAAAAACAGACAGTCCAGTTTATTTATCATCCAGAAATTCTGACTATAGTGTGAACCGAGGAGAAAAAGAAAAGGAAGACAAGCAAAAAAGAATGTAGGAGAAGGCAGAGAGGAGTAGTGTCTTGCTTATTTATTTTAAAATATAAATGTTTATACATCAGCCAATAAAAAACAAACTACAGAACAGGGTGGAGTTTATATCCCCCTTTAAATCCTCTTACCCCATAGAAGAATTCAACAAGGCCCCAACCTTTAACACCCGTGCCCATCCTGAAAGTGGCAATGCATTCGTGAGTGATTCCGACAGTTGGCTTCATTGTAGAGTTTAAGGATGGATTGTAAATAAGGGGGCTGTTTTTGGAGTCAAGATTCACAGAAACATCAAATGTTTGACCTCCTAGGATAAAATAATGTTATGAATGAGACAATAGAAAAACTGTGGTATTACTCTTTAACCGGTTAAGGACCGGGCCCTTTCCTGTTTTTTCATGTCCATTTTTCACTCCCCACCTTCAAAAATCTATAACTTTTTTTATTTTTACACGTAAAGAGCTGTGTGATGGCTTGTTTTCTGCGTAACAAATTGCACTTCATAATGATGGTATTAAATATTCCATGCCATGTACTCGGAAGCGGGAAAAAAATTCCAAATGCAATGAAAATGGTGAAAAAACGCATTTGCGCCATTTTCTTGTGGGCTTGGATATTACGTCTTTCACTGAGCGCCCCAAATGACATGTCTACTTTATTCTTTGGGTCGGTATGATTAAGGGGATACCAAATTTGTATAGGTTTTATAATGTTTTCATACATTTACAAAAATTAAAACCTCCTGTACAAAAAATTTTTTTTTGATTTTGCCAACTTCTGGCGCTAATAACTTTTTTATACTTTGGTGTACGGAGCTGTGGGTGGTTTCATTTTTTGCGAAATTTGATAATATTTTTAATGATATAATTTTTAGGACTGTGCGACCTTTTGATCACTTTTTATAGATTTTTTTCGATTTTTCAAAATGGCAAAAAAGTGCCATTTTCGACTTTGGGCGCTATTTTCCGTTACGGGGTTAAACGCATTGAAAAACCGTTATCATATTTTGATAGATCGGGCATTTTCGGACGCGTCGATACCTAATGTGTTTATGATTTTTACTCTTTATTTATATTTATGTCAGTTCTAGGTAAAGGGGGGTGATTTGAAATTTTAGGTTTTTTTATTATAATTTTTTTTTTTTAACTTTTTTTTATTTTTATTTATACTATTTTTCAGACTCCCTAGGGTACTTTAACCCTAGGTTGTCTGATCGATCCTATCATATACTGCCATACTACAGTATGGCAGTATATGGGGATTTTCTTCCTCATTCATTACAATGTGCTATCAGCACATTGTAATGAAGGGGTTAAAACGAAATAGCCTCGGGTCTTCGGAAGACCCGAGGCTACCATGGAGACGGGTGATGTCATGGGGAGCGGCGATCCCAGGTAAGATGGCGGCGCCCATGCGCCGCTATCTGTTTGAGGTTGCCGGCAGCTTTGCCGGCAGCCCACGCTGTGAAAACACCCGTGATCGGTGCTAGCACCGATCGCGGGTGTTACTGGTAAGCCTTTGCTGCAATATGCAGCAAAGACTTACCGGCTATGGAGAGGGCTCAGCCCGTGAGCCCTCTCCATGCAGCGCGACGCGACCGCCGCCGTGAATACATGGCGGGCGGTCGCGAACCGGTTAAATGATGCCTACACAAAGATTACCTAGCTGGCGGTTCCCCTTGGTATTCCACATTTTCTATTTATCCATGACCACTACTCAAACATTGTGGCTCATTACTATAGTGTATGCGGACACTAGCTGGTATGGCAAAACTTACCAGCAGTGAAACTGATATCATAATTCTCCTTAATGTCACGGTCATCTGCCAGGTTAGAAAGGTGAGAATCAGACCATTCAACCCCTGCCTTCTTACCATCGGGAAAGAACACATAACCTACAATGAAACTGAGACAAAAGTATCAACTGTAGAGCATAATGAATCACAACATGCGGTAGTACTAAGACCACAGGGAAAAACACACGGGGATGTAAAGATCAGTGTGCCAAAGGTGTTAAGAAACTCTGGGACCCAGACTCACAGAAGTGTTATGTTTCTATGAGTTTTCTCTCTCTACGAGAACATCTGACAATCTATGTTAACCCAATGGGTGTTTAGAAGTATGTATGTTATGTTTTTATAGATTTTATATGTGAATTATATATACAGGAAGTCCCCGGGTTACATACAAGATAGGTTCTGTAGGTTTGTTCTTAAGTTGAATTTGTATGTAAGTCGGAACTGTATATTTTAGAATTGTAGCTCCAGACAAATTTTTGTTTGGTTTCTGTGACAATTGGATTTAAAAATGTTGGATTGTCATAAGAATCAGGAATAACAATAAACCTTCATTACAGACACCTTTGATAACTGTTACAACTAGAGATGAGCGAGCACTAAAATGCTCGGGTACTCGTTATTCAAGACGAACTTTTCCCGATGCTCGAGTGCTCGTCTCGAATAACGAACCCCATTGAAGTCAATGGGAGACTCGAGCATTTTTCAAGGGGACCAAGGCTCTGCACAGGGAAGCTTGGCCAAACACCTGGGAACCTCAGAAAAGGATGGAAACACCACGGAAATGGACAGGAAACAGCAGGGGCAGCATGCATGGATGCCTCTGAGGCTGCTTAATCGCACTATTATGCCAAAATTATGGGCAACAGCATGGCCATGACAGAGTGACCGAATGAGGCTAGATAGCATCTAAAACATCCAATAAGTGACTCTGACACTATAGAAGACGGCAAGCAGAGGCAGCGGCAGGCTAGAGAGTGGCATGACGAAATACCCCAAATGGACTCAGGCTTCAAACAAATTTAAAAAATTCCTTTTGGCGAGGATAACGTGTAGCACTGTATGTATCAGTAATTTGCCTGGTTAAGGCGGCAGAGAGGAACCAAAGGAGGTGAGCAAGAGGCGCTAAATTATTTCCTATGTGATCAAAAGGTTGACGGTATATTTAGTCGATAACACAGCATGGTGGTGACATAGTGACCAAGTTCCATAACGTATCTGGTGAAACACCCGAAAAATGAGCCTGACACAGCTCGTTTGATAAGGGGACGACATGTGGAGGCAGCCATGGAGACGACTTCCATGATTAAGAGCGACAGTATGGGGCATCCATATTGCGCTGCTATGATTGCAACTTCAGGTCTCCAGCATGGCGGCGACAGATGCGCCGAGCTCCATTATGTATCTGGTGAAACACCTGAAAATTCTGCCTGACACAGCTCGTTTGATAAGGGGATGATGTGCTGTATTTCCTCTCGCACTCCAGCGTCTGGGGTATAGACAGTTGAAAGTTGCGCATGGAGACATTGGTGAACGCTGTGGAGGATCGTGGAGGCGAAATGGACAGGAAACAGTAGGGGCAGTATGCATGGATGCCTCTGAGGCTGCCTAATCTTGGGATGGAGCTGGCGGTCTGCTGCCAGGCGAGCTTTCGCCTGTCCAAGCCCATGTCTCTTGGCTCCTCCCCACCCAAAATGGGCCTGGGGGCCAGAAGCGTTTACTTTGAAAAAATTATAATTTTCAAAGCAGGCGGGGTTGTTTGAATATTTCATCTAGGAATAATGGAATAGCATAGCGGTTCTATTTTTAATAGTTTTTTCGGAAATGCTTCCATGATTAAGAGCGACAGTATGGGGCATCCATATTGCGCTGCTGTGATTGGAAGTTCAGGTCTCCAGCACGGCGGCGACAGATGGGATGAGTTCCATTATGTATCTGGTGAAACACCCGAAAATTCTGCCTGACACAGCTCGTTTGATAAGGGGACGATGTATGGAGGCAGTAAAGTAGTAGTAGATTAAAGGTGCTGCAGTTAAAACTATGTTAGTTGGATCTTGGGATGGAGCTGGCGGTCCGCTGCCAGGCGAGCTTTCTCCTGTCGAAGCCCCTGCCTCTTGGCTTCTCCCCACCCAAAATGGGCCTGGGGGCCAGAAGCGTTTACTTTGAAAAAATTATCATTTTCAAAGCAGGCAGGGGCTACAAATAGCACTTCTAAGAACCTTTTGTATAAGATCAAGTGTAGTACTGTTCTTATAAGTAATTGGCTTGGTTATGGCGGTTATTCATGTTGAGCTTCTTTCACCTGGTGGAGAATGGTAATCCTGAGAAATCCAGGCTTTATTCATCTTGATGAGCTTCAGCCTGTCAGCGCTGTCAGTCGACAGGCGTGTACGCTTATCTGTGATGATGCCACCAGCTGCACTAAAAACCCGCTCAGACAACACGCTAGCGGCAGGGCAGGCAAGAACCTCCAAGGCGTACAGCGCCAGTTCGTGCCACATGTCCAGCTTTGAAACCCAGTAGTTGTAGGGAGCTGTGTGATCATTTAGGACGATGGTATGGTCAGCTACGTACTCCCTCACCATCTTTCTGTAAAGATCAGCCCTACTCTGCCGAGACTGG
Source organism: Engystomops pustulosus (assembly GCF_040894005.1). Lineage (NCBI taxonomy): Eukaryota > Metazoa > Chordata > Amphibia > Anura > Leptodactylidae > Engystomops > Engystomops pustulosus. The sequence continues at coordinate 79,313,223 of NC_092417.1, read as the reverse complement.
GGACAGGTGACAGTGTCTTGCTGGGGTGACATAAAACTGGCAAAGACCTTGTAAAGCGTACCCCTGCCAGTGCTGGACAAGCTGCCTGCTCGCCTACTCTCCCTCGCTACTTGTCCCGCAGAAGTACGCCCACTGCCGCTCGCGCTGTCAGAAGGGAAATACTGTTTCAGCTTGTGCACCAGGGCCTGCTGGTATTCATGCATTCTCACACTCCTTTCCTCTCCAGGGATGAGAGTGGAAAGATTTTGCTTGTACTGTGGGTCAAGGAGAGTGAATACCCAGTAATCGGTGCTGGAATAAATTCTTTGAACGCGAGGGTCACGGGATAGGCAGCTTAGCATGAAATCTGCCATATGCGCCAGAGTCCCAACGCGCAAGAATTCACTCCCCTCACTGGCCTGACTGTCCATTTCCTCCTCCTCCAACAGTGAAGGACTGAGTAATGCTCCCCTCTTCTGTCTCGCCAACATTCTCCTCCTCTTCCTCCTCATCCTCCTCCACCTCCTCAGATATGCGCTGAGAAACAGACCTGAGGGTGCTTTGCCAATCAACAATGGAATCTTCTTCCCCCGTCCCTTGTTACGAGCGCAAAGCTTCCGACTTCATGCTGACCAGAGAGTTTTTCAACAGGCCAAGCAGCGGGATGGTGAGGCTGATGATGGCGGCATCGCCGCTGACCATCTGTGTTGACTCCTCAAAGTTACTCAGCACCTGACAAATATCAGACATCCACGTCCCCTCCTCATTATAGACTTGAGGAAGCTGACTGACCTGACTACCAGTTCTGGTGGAAGTTGACATATGGCAGTCTACAATCGCTCTGCACTGCTGGTAAACTTTGGATAACATGGTGAATGTTGAATTCCACCTCGTGGGCATGTCGCACAACAGTCGGTGAGCTTGCAGTTGGAGGCGGCGCTGCGCTGCCCTGAGAGTGGCAGCATCTGTGCTGGACTTCCTGAAATGCGCACAGATGGGGCGCACCTTTGTGAGCAAATCAGACAGATTGGGGTATGTCTTGAGGAACCGCTGAACTATGAGATTTAACACATGGGCCAGGCATGGCACATGTGTCAGTCTGCCGAGTTGCAGTGTCCCCACCAGGTTACGGCCATTGTCACACACAACCATGCCTGGCTTCAGGTTCAGCGGTGCCAGCCACAGATCAGTCTGCGCCGTGATGCCCTGTAGAAGCTCTTGGGCGGTGTGCCTTTTATCGCCTAGGCTCAGCAGTTTGAGCACCGACTGCTGTCGCTTAGCGCCGGCACTGCTGCTGTGCCTAGAGCTACCGACGGATGGCGCCATGCACACGGATGGTAATTCGGAGGAGGAGGTGGAGGAGGGGTGGGAGGAGGAAGAGGAGGCATAGTAGGCCGGAGAGACCTGGACCAAGGTAGGCCCCACAATCCTCGGCGTCGGCAGTATATGACCAGCCCCAGGGTCAGACTTGGTCCCAGCCTCCACCAAGTTAACCCAATGTGCCGTCAGCGATATATAGTGGCCCTGCCCAGCAGCACTCGTCCATGTGTCCATGGTCAGGTGGACATTGTCAGAAACGGCGTTGGTCAGGGCACAGATGATGTCGTCTGACACGTGCTGGTGCAGGGCTGGGACGGCACATCGGGAAAAGTAGTGACGGCTGGGGACCGAATACCGAGTGGCGGCCGCCGCCATGAGGTTGTGAAAGGCCTCGGTCTCTACCAGCCTATAGGGCAGCATCTCCAGGCTGAGTAATTTGGAGATGTGGACGTTGAGGTCTTGGGCGTGTGGGTGGGTTGCACTGTATTTCCTCTTGCGCTCCAGCGTCTGGGGTATAGACAGCTGAACGCTGTGCATGGAGACATTGGTGGATGCTGTGGAGGATCGTGGAGGCGAAGGTGTGGTTTTCGCACGGGAGGTGTTTGGGCCGGGATCCTGGGCAGGGGGCTGAATAGCAGAGGCAGCAGATGACACAGGGGAAGGAGCAGTGGTGTGCCCGGCCCGAGGTGAACGGCCTTGGTTCCATTGAGTGCGCATACTAGTGGTGGTTAAGCTGGTAGTGGTGGAACCCCTGCTGATCCTGGTGTGGCACAGGTTGCACACCACAGTCTGTCGGTCATCCAGTGTTTCTTTAAAGAACCTCCAGACTTCCGAAATCTAGCCCTCGCCACGGGAGCTTGACTACGTGAAACATTTGGCGCTGATGCACCAGCTCTGGCCCTGCCTCTCTGTCTGGCCCCACCACTGCCTCTTCCAACCTGTTCTCGTCGAGGACTCGCCTCAGTCTCAGAAGCACTGTGTTCACCCGGCCTATCAACCCAGCTTGGGTCTGTCACCTCATCATCCTCCGATCCCTCAGTCTGCTCCCCCCTCGGACTTCCTGTCCTGACAACAACTTCACCACTGTCTGACAACCGTGTCTCCTCATCGTCCGACAACTCTTTACACACTTCTTCCACTACGTCAACAATGTCATCATCAAACACAGACTGCGACCGGTGGAAAACCTGGGCATCAGGAAAGAGCTCAGCGGCAACCGGACAAGTGGTTTGTGACTCTGGGAAGGGTCCAGAAAACAGTTCCTCAGAGTATGCCGGTTCAAATGCCAAATTTTCCTGGGAGGGGGCAGACTGGGGGGAAGGAGGCTGAGGTGGAGGAGCTGGAGAAGTGCTGATTTCGGTGACATGGGTGGACTGCGTGGAAGACTGACTGACTGGTGGACAATTGGCTAGAAGCATTGTCCGCAATCCACGACATCACCTGTTCGCACTGTTCTGGCCTCAACAGTGCTCTACCACGAGTCCCAGTAACTTAAGACATGAACCTAGGGAGTGTAGCTCTGCGGCGTTCCCCTGCTCCCTCATCAGCAGGTGGTGTCTCACCCCGCCCAGGACCACGGCCTCTGACCCCTGCAGTAGTTGGACGCCCCCGCCCTCGTCCTCTACCCCTACCCCTAGCCCTCGGGTTCGACCATTTCAAAATTAAAGTGTAATCTGTAGATTTTTTTTGTGGGTTTTTTTGTGGGTTTTTTTGTGTTTTTTTTATTTTTGGTGTTTTTTGTGGGTTTTTTTGTGTTTTTATTTTTTTTATTTTAACAAAACGATCAGAAGAAATCACACAGCAACCACAAAAAAAAATAAAATAAAATATATAACGCTATTGTAGCCCTAAGAAGGCCTGTTGGGTTCTTGTATGGCTAGTTTCTAACCTACACTGACAGCACACAACAGGATTTTGTGCGGTGCCTGTGATGACTTTTAGTTTTGAAAAAAAAATAAAAGTAAAAAAAAAATCTGCAGACTGTGCCTAATTCAATCAAACCCCTAATAAATTGTCCCACTTAGGTGTGAATATCTTCATCCATCTCATCCTGAAGAGCAGGGATGTGTTGTTTCCATTTACTCAATGCCCGTAGTGGGGTATGCTCAACTCTCTTTGATATCAGATGTGTGTACACTCTTGGCCCTTGCGTTTTATATATACCTATAACTGGGTACTTAGATATGGGGGAGGTTTCATTAGGGAATTATGCTGACAGGGTATGCCGTAGCTAAGGGTATCGGTTAAACCAGCGTCTGTCCAAGGAATATTTTCCCTGTAGGTCACTGAAGGAGGCTTGCACCCCGTCTGTGTAAATATCTGATAACAGGCTAGCACCCAGTCTGTGTAAATATCTGATAACAGGCTAGCACCCCGTCTGTGTAAATATCTGATAACAGGCTAGCACCCTGTCTGTGTAAATATCTGATAACAGGCGGATACCTGCATCCTGCCATCCTTGTGTCCCCTCCATTTCCTCCAGCTGAGGTAGTGCTGCAAATGGGTATATCAGCTATTATATCATTGAAGTGTGTGATGGATTTAGCTGCTTTCCATACTAGCAGCGCCGTTCTATATAGCGGCAGAATGGGGCACGTGAAGTGAGGGGAAACTTCTAGTAAGAACCATAAGAACTGTCGTTGTAAGAAGTGACTTAAATGCTGCACTGAATTAGAAAGTCGGTTGCCCATTACCCAAAGAGATATGTATTGCAGTTGCCCTGCTACGTAGTATAGGTAGGAGTCTGGGAGAGCCATGCCAGTCTGCGTTTTGGGGCATTGCAGGGTGGCTAGGCTGAGTTTGGACCTGGAGTTCCCCCACACAAATCTGCCTGTACAGAAGTGCAGTTTTTTAAATAATTTTAAAGATAGCACTTAGGGAGTACTATCATTTTAACAAGGTTTATTTTTCCTGCAGTCGAAAGTGGAAGAGACTTCCAGGTTTTAAGTTTCGTTCTGACGAATGTCAATATTGAGTCAGTAATCTGCGACAGTGAATGTTGGTGGAGTTTAGAAATAAGTATACCTAGATACTTAAGGGAGGTGGCCACCTTCAATCCTGACATGTGTGTGGGACCTTGTCACGGTGAAAGACCCAGTGGCATTTAATCCAGTTCACCTAGAGGCCTGAGTAAGAGCTGAATTTTTCTATAATGTGAATGGCTCTCGGTAGGGAGGAGTAGGGGTTAAAGAGGAACAATATCATGTCATCTAAATACAGTCCCACTCTGTCCTCCCTGGGGCCTATGGATATGCCAGTGTATGTATTATCCCTACAAAGCTTTGTTGCAAGGATCTCAATCACCAATGCAAAGAGCAGCGACGAGAGAGGACAACTTGGACCCGCCGGATATTATCCATGGTGGATCTGCTGGGCATAAATCCTGATTGGTCCGGGTGTATGAGAGATAAAATTACTTTGTTCACCCTTGTTGCTAGAAGTGGCTTATAATGCGTGTTCAGCAAGGCGATATACCTGTAAGAACCATAGTCTGGGCGGTCTTTTTCAGGTTAAAGGAGTAAAACTACAGCCTCCAACAGGGAATCGGGAAGCGAACCCCTCTCAGAAGGCTGCATTATACATCTGTACAGGTTAGGAAGTAGCAATTCCTTGTACCTATCACAGACTTCTTTGGAAAGGCCATCTGGAAAGGCACCTGTGTTTCCTCTAGTGACTTATTAACTGTGGAAGAGTAAAGATCAGTGTAGAATTGTGTAAACCTATATACTATAGCAGGCCCGGCGCCAGCACCCGGCTAACCCGGGTAAGTGCCGGGGGCCCAGGGTACTGGAGGGGCCCACTCAGGCCTGCATCTGTGAGGTGAGGGGGGAGAGACATAACAAGGGCCAGAGAAGGGGGAGAACATGGAGGGCTGTGTGTATACAGGAGGTGGAGGGGGTGAGGCAGTGTGTATACAGGGGGAGGGGGGCAGTGTGTATACAGGTAGATGGGGGGGGCAGTGTGTATACAGGAGGAGGGGGGCAGTGTGTATACAGGGGGGGCAGTGTGTATACAGGAGGGGGGAAGTGTGTATACAGGAGGGGGGGCAGTGTATATAAAGGGGGAGGGGGGCCGTGTGTATACAGGGGGAGGGGGCAGTGTGTATACAGGAGGAGGGGGGGCAGTGTGTATACAGGGGTAGGGGGGCAGTGTGTATACAGGGGGAGGGGGGGCAGTGTGTATACAGGGGGAGGGGGGGCAGTGTGTATACAGGAGGAGGGGGGCAGTGTGTATTATACAGGGGGAGGGGGGCAGTGTGTATTATACAGGGGGAGGGGGGCAGTGTGTATTCAGGAGGAGGGGGGCAGTGTGTATACAGGGGGAGGGGGGCAGTGTGTATACAGGAGGGGGAGATGTGTACATGGGGATGAGGGGCAGTGTCCACGCGGCGGAGGGGGGGGCAATGTGACTACTGGAAGGCAGCCCATAATGGGGCCCACTAGAGCTCTGTCGCCCAGGGGCCCACTAAAACCTGGAGCCGGCCCTGTACAATAGATCTCTGTGTTTTTAATGTTCCTCCCGTCAGTGACCGCAGGCATAGGATAGGAAGAGCTTTTTTGACTGTGTGTCCAATAGCTTGGCCGATTGACTTACTAATTCAAATGCTTTCTGCTTGTAGAAAAATAATGGAGTTAGCTTTTTCAGTAAGGGCCGTAAAATATAATTGCCCTCACATTATGGGTTTAATAATATAATACCTGCTTGGCCAAGGTTGCTATGGATGTGACAATACCAATTTTGTGTGTGTGTGTGTGTGTGTGTGGGGGGGGGGGGGGGTATTTTATTTTTTAGCATAAAATATAATTATATATAGGGAAATGGATGATTTTTGTACATGTTTATTTTTTATTTATTTATTTTTTAAAAACTTTAACTTTTTTTTACTGTCTCGCTAGTAGACTTACACTGGGGATACCTTGACCCCTCATATAATACAATGCAATACTTCTCTACTGCACTGTATTGTGTATGTCAGTGTTTTACTGACAGTTTGCCGATTAGACCCAGTCTTGAATTGGCACTCACAGAGGTCTTTATTTGACCTCCAGCTGCCATGGAAACCCCCTGGAACCACACAATCTTGAAGCAGGGGATAGGGGGAGTGACAGAGGGAACCGTGTTTCCCCTGTCTCTCACCTTAGCTCCCGCAATGGTGCATGAAGGAGTAATCTATCTGTAACAAGGACAGGGCTGTGTGTAACAGCCGGTCCGCTGCTGCAGATCGCGCTGGCACACTGGCAGTGCCAGTGCGATCAGCAGGACGATATAGATTGTCCTAATGCAGCAACATCCTGCTAATTAGGATGATCTATATCGCCCCATGGCGTTAAGCACTTAATATCAATACCTTACCAAGCTAGAAAATGTAGCTGTAAAAAAGTACAAAATAGTAACAAGATCTAAAGTAATTTAGGACTAAGATGAATATATAAATAAAGCTTACAAAATCCAAACAAATAAATGCTCACAATAAAGGGAACCACTACCTGAGATACACGCTGAGCCAGAGGGATGACAGACATTTTTTGTAGATAGACTTTCCATTGTGTTTCCATTGCTTTTATGTTATAGAACTGTTAACGTAATATCAATACAATGAAAACAGTAAATCTGAATGGAAATACAATGTAAACACAGCGTGTGAACGCAACCTTGAAAGTGTTAATTTCTAGTGTATTCTCGGTGAGAAATTGATGTGCCCGGATTGTATTTTTGCCAAACGTTATAAATTTTATTGCCATTTAGGACATTTACAATGTGATTGATGATCTGCCATCAATACTTACTGCCTGGTGGCTTTGGGGAGACTGACTATGTTGAGGTGCACAGACATCCCACTCTAGAAAATAGGGAAAAACACTATTTCAGTCAATTTCCCCTACATTTCACTATTGTTGGGATTTTTTTCTTTCTGGTGATTTACATTGCAGTGTGGAACCACAGCAGCTCCGTCCATCAATACCCTACCTCCAAGGAAATGTGATCACACTTACCTCAAAATGCATTAAAAACATTACATATCTGTGGAAATCTGCCCAGTTTCTGATGCCTGCAGAAGAGAATGAGCTGTGTCATGACATAATCTGTAAAAACTCTATACACAGGATGATTGTGATGGATATACCGTAAGAATGACTGCGGATCCCACTTAAGTGCATCTGTTGCTCTACACCTCTAGTTGACACCTCAGCCTGGACACTCCCCCACTGTTCATAGCGACAATGCTCATTTTTAGACCTGCATAGACACAATAAGGAACCGAAAACAGCAATAAATGCCAACAATCCTACAGTTTTTGTGCCAACATCACCCTAAAGTTGGAATTCAATGACAATAATTTTAGTTACATTCCTCCATGCATCTTACTTTTTTACTGTGGATAAAAATTCCAAAGTTAGTGGTTCCAATGCCATTGCATCTGCAGCTGTGCCAGGATGGAAGTCATGATCAAAGTCAAACACCTTGGTGGTGGCTGTCCACCTGTGGAGGAGACACCAATGCATTGAAACATTACTATAACCACAGGATATGATGTGTATATGAACTGTTTTCAACAGTTACGACAAATATTTCACGCACAACAATGTAAACTTTACGTGCAGGTTCTCACCACCAACTTCACTGTCACCATGTCGGAAAGGTCCCTTCCTGAAAATGACATTAGAAGGGAAAGTATCATCAGAAAATTATTTATTATTAAAGCAGGCATTTTAGGGGGAAATGTGATGTTGAGATGTGAATATATATTAAAAATCATTATCATATGGCAGGATCTGCAATGTCATCTAATTATTATCAGGAGGCAAGGTCATAAAATATAATAAAATACATTATTTACAACACTAGGTGTCGTACTTGGTTTTCCTGTTTTTCCACATATCTGAGTGTCCTTGACTGCCATATAAGAGTGCCAAGAAAGTGACATCTACCTCAAGAGACCATCAAAAGAAATCCTCCATTTCTGGTATGGCTGCACGCATGTCATTGTAAGACCCCCTGCACTCCAGCTATCATTTGCCTCTGCTGGCATTATGGTGGTGGGGTGTTCAGGATGCTACAGGAAAAAAAAAGTTACAGATGGTCACGGTTCCTGCAACAAACAATGTAGATACAATGCCATATTTTTACATTTTAGAGTAAATGCAAAAAGTATACTTTTAAAATATGTAGTAAAGTTTGTGGTGGTGTAGGGCAAGGTGACAGAGACAGTTAGACTACACCCCCTTCCCAGCTTTCCCTGCCTGATTGCTTCGTCTTTCCTAGGCTGCAGAGGACTACAAGTCAACAATCTCTTCCAAAATGCAAAACATGAAGACAGAGACAAGACGATACAGAAACAGAAACAGAAGAAAAGTCTCCAGACCCAGTTCACAACAAAAAGGGCAAATGTAGTACGAAATTGCAAGTCAGAAGGAAATATACCAGAACACAGCGTACAGGAAAAACAGGATACCAAGAGCTCACTATAACTGGGTATATAGAGGACACAAAGTACTGACCTGAAGAGCTTATAATAGAATTATGGTTCAGGTCGGGAACTTGATTGGAGAGAAATACTTGTCAATCATCGCAGGATAATTACTGAAGCACCAGAGCAGCAGGAGACTTACAATCATGGTAGCCAGAAAGCATAAACCACTGTTCACACTGGCAATATCAAAGTGAAACACTATGACACAAACAGCGGGTCCTTTGCTGTCCTTTCAGATAGAGGATAACCCCAGCAAAGTTTATGAAAAACAAAAATAATCCCCAAAAAATTGCTTCTGAAATTTCCTTGAAAATCCAGAAAACGCTCTTTTATTTTAAATGATATATAAACATGTCACAAAAAAACTGTCACAAAATCATTGTGGTAAGTGAAAGTGTTCAAAATATAACTATACAAAGCAACAAATGTCACATACAAAAAGTGGGGCTGAGTCTTAAAGGAAAACTACATTTATTTTTCATCTTCATTTACCATTCATGCTGCTGGGTAGCTCCCACCAGAATGAATACAGACATAGGCTTAGAGGGACCTTTGCTCCGCTACTTAAAGGGAACCTGTCACCACATTTGCACATATATAGCCAGTGACAGGTTCTTATAGAGCTCTAATAACTGACACCCTTCTTTTAGCTAAAAATTGTTTCGCTTACATCCACATAAATCACCTTTTATCTTATATTACCTGGTATCAAAGGGGGGGGGTGTCCTTCTCATCTGGCCCCTCCCATCTAATACTCCCCATGCCTTATGCCTCCTTACTGGTAACAGTTCATGTCATGTGACCAGAGTGACATCATCTCAGGTCCTTTAGCCTCTTAATAATAGCAAAATGTACCCATGTATGTATCTGACCGCATGAAGTTACAGCAGCCTCCATGGACTTTTAATCCTTTCCATCCTTCCTGGAGGCTGCTGTGAGTCCATGTAATCACAGACACGGTGTACAGTTTGCTATTCTTAGAAGGCTTAAGGACCTGCAATGATGTCACCCTGGTCAAATGTCATGAATGTAACACAAGGCACCATGTAAAAAAATTGACACAATTATTTACTAAAGGTTTACTAATTATTTACTAAGGGTCCATGGACCACACTTTCGGTGGATTTTGGAAATTTTCGGGATTTGCGCCGCTGAGACAGCTATTAAGAAGGGGATTGTGTTGCACGCAATCGGATTTTGGTGTATAGGTGCCGTCTTTCATGCAACAGAAATGGGGGGGCAGCCATCGGACAATCTGACTGATTCAGACTGAGCGCGGGAATTAATATTCAAATTCTGTTGTAACCAATACACTTAAATACAACAGGAAGAAGATGGTGAACTCCGGCGGACCTGAGTGGGGAAGCGACACATCGGGCGCACAATCTTTGTGAATCGCCGCACAGTTGGCCAGGTAAGTAAATGTGCCCCAATATTTCCCATCTGTACATAGAGCTTTATATGTCTGTAGTTGAATATTTGCAGACGGTCCCTAAGTACAAAGAGGCAGAGCAGGGATTTGAAGAGACATAGAGCTGTCAGTCACTGCCAGCCTGAGAGAGAGAAGAGTCACAGATAGCAAAAGTTAATGAAGTAAGAAAAAACGGATACAGCTCGCCAAGTCTGGATGATGGCGTGGGGCAGAGAAATGAGAGATCTTGCAAGGAGCAGGAGGCACTGAGTTGCATCAGGTGAGATATCCAGCATGGGAAAAAAAGGAAGAGGTTGCTCCAGCAAGTGAGGTAAAATCAAATAGTTTATTCCATATAGATGTTTAAAAACATGAGAAAAAAGTGCACATGAATCAAAAAAAGTTGACGCGTTTTGGACAGACAACCATCCTTAGTCGTGGGTTACGACTAAGGACGGTTGTCCGTCCGAAACACGTCAACCTTTTTTGATTCATGTGCACTTTTTTCTCATGTTTTTAAACATCTATATGGAATAAACTATTTGATTTTACCTCACTTACTGGAGCAACCTCTTCCTTTTTTTCCCATGCTGAAGAGTCACAGATACCAGACATGAGTCACAAAAGCTAATTTGCATATCTGAAAAACATCTGTAATTAAGGTACAGAGCCCCACTGGCAGTTAATTTTAGGTGATGTGGGGAGGACACTTTATCAGCGGGCTTTGCTAGTCAGGGTGGTCAAAATCTGGTGACAGGTTCTCTTTAAGTCAGAAAAAATAATTTCAATCTTTAGTTAATGAAGCACATGTGCTTCTTGTTGACAGCTGAAAATCGGCTCACCATCATCGTCCCCTCACAACAACAAAACAAAGATTAAAATAAAACGTTTATAAAAATAAAGAACTTTACCTTCAAAATCAAGCATGATAATCTGCTTATATTTGCTCCTGCAGCATGGCCTTCTTTTTTCAAAAATCAACAATTTAAATTATGCAAATGAGACCTTCAGACTCATTAGCATCATTTCAAAAGTTGATCTAAGAAGGATGGCATTGATATAATTGATTAACAATTATAAGAATATTGCCACAGTACTTGGATCTATGAGTAAGTGTCCCTGGTTTATCATGCTTGATTTTGATGATAGATTTCCTTTAAACCACCGCCCTTTCCCTTGAACAAAAGTAAAAATAAATAATGCTTGAAACGGGTTTACATGACCTATTTATGCCTGCGTGTTTTATAGGTGGAAGAATTTGCAAACTCAGAAATGTATTAAATACTAATTTTCCCCACTGTACCTATATCATAACTTCTGCAGTAAGACAACAGAACCTATCCAGATCGCCATTCATTGCTTAAGCTGGGAGTTGTAGTAACGCAATGACTGAAGAACTTCAAATATTAATTGTACAGCTTAACTTCAAATATTTATTCTACAGCTTAGTTTAAATATGCAGAAATATTACAAACCATTATAGTATTACCTCAAAATCCCCAACTCCATCCAACCTCATAAACAGCCAAACTTCACATCTGTTTTCTGATCTCCTGGCAATGCGAGTGATGATAAAACTTTTATCAACTTTTGTAAAGGCGGTAAAGTAAACAGAATCTATAGCCTGTAAGGGAAGGAACAATATTGTAAATATATATGTATATATAGGCGATATAGAGATTTTTTTGTCAAACATAAGGGGAGCAGTATATAAGGCATATTCTTGCTTTTAAGAGACCCTAGTATAGTAAAAGTACGCTTTGACATAGGATGCAGTATTATAGTGAATATATTATTTACAGAGGTGTATAGGCCCAGCCACAGAGAGGATTTCTAAACTGCAAATTCACCTTTAAAAGGGTTTGCCCATGAAAGAAAGTTCTCAAATTTGAACCTCCTAGTGATGTTTACACAATAAAGATAATTTTTAACTCCTTACTTTACAATTTTACTCAGTTTTATTGCTTTTTTAGATTCTATCACTCAGTGTGGCTTACCTGTGTATAATGCAGGGTGTGGCAATTCATGATTTCTGGCGCCCGTTCATGAATATGGCGCTCCCTGAACCGGCCAGACAGAGTGCACCACTTTTTTTCTGGTCCATCTTTATCATGGGGCGTGTGACACACTTCTGTCAGACTTGCATATTAAATCTGGCACACAGTCTGACTGAGCACCGAAACGCCCCCTAATTTTTGCTGCATGAAGACTAGTGCAGCTGCACCACAAAACAGTTGCGTGCGGCACATGTGTTGCAGACACTTTTTAAATACCTGTGCAAGCAGTTTGCACTAGAAAGAACATGCAAAGTCCACCGGAAAACTGGTACAAAGCCCTTAGTGAATGTGCACCGTTATGATCGATCTAGTTCTGTGAGGTGACAATGTGGTAAGATTATCAGAATCCAGGTTTATATACACTTTCATTTAGCTTCTGAACATTGTGCTAGTAACTGACACATAGCAAAAGAGATGAGACAAATCTGAGATTAGATGATGAGATCGATGAGATGCATATAACATTCTCAGCTCTACTACATCTCAGCTACACACACACACTGTCAGATATGATGTGCCTCCCTCCCCTCCCCTAGATAACGACCTTATCTACCTATATCTTGTAGCTCTCCTCGCAATGTGGCTTGCTGGCAGGAATTCTCTGTGTGAACTCGGCTTGGAATGCATGGGTGGGGGCTGGAGGCATAGAACAGCTCAGTGCAGCGTCGGACAGGAGAACAATATGTCTTCCCAACCCTAAAGTCAGAAGATCCATAATCGGGTCCAGGAGAAACAGAAATTGTGTACACTAAGACTGATAGAGACAGGTTGGAATTATACCTGTGAAATGCTGTATTTTTGTTAATAACAGTGAATTAGAGAATATGTTATTATGTTATCCTGAGTATATTTAAGAATCTTATTTTTGTGGTAATACCCCTGTAAGATGCGGACCCTAAGCCACATTAACACATTAACCAACATTTTTTAAAAGAAGTGCAACCGATTCATGAAATGTGGCGCACATTCTTAATGAATTTAGGGCCCCCTGCACTGCTTCGGCAGAGTGGCGCACAGTCCAAGTCTACACCGGAATGCCCCTTTATGTGCAGAAATATGTGTTGCGTCGGGCATAGTACAGCTGAGACACTTCTTAAATACATGTTTGTGTTGCCGCGGGCATAGTGCAGCTGAGACACTGCTTAAATACATGTACAAGCAGCTTGGACGTTCTTTCTAGTGCAAAGTCTGCCATAAAACTGGCACAAAGGCTTTAATAAATGTGGGCCATTGCGCTTGAAATGTGTTTACAATCCAATAACATTGTGTTTACATTGTGTTTACATTGTATTTACGCTAAATGCACTGTTAATGTAAACTAAACATAATCAATGGGGCAGATTTATAAAAATTGTCCTAAGGTTAGACAGTCCAGAGTTAGATTAGACAGTCTTATTCTGCACCAGATTCATATAAGTCTGGCTTACTTTACGCCAGAAAGTTAGTATACAATTCTGTTGGGTCAGCAGTATTTCTAGTGCACAGACTTTTTTGGCACAAAGCTATGCCCCCTTTTTCTTAGGTCACGCCCCTTTTGTCGAGCTAGTTGTTGGAGAGACATAAAACGGTCTGAAAACCCTTTATAAATGTGGTGCAGATACTTATTTAGTGCAAACCATGATGGAATTCTGTCGTAGACAGATTAATAAATCTCCCATAATGTTAACACATTGTACACAGATTTTAAATGCAATTCAATGCCTAAGACCTTCAGAGATGATAAATGCATGCCAAAACTGAGGTTTTCTGGAGAAGAAGTATTTGAGCCGCTGCTGAACTAATATGGGTGACTTAAATAAATTCTCATGCTTTTTGGCTACATCATTCTCATGATATTGTCTTATTATTTACTTGGGAAAAAATTTTATGCAAAGAAAAATAAAATTATGACACTATAACAGGGATCTAATGTGGAGCCCAGAGCAATAAATCTTCTTGAAGAAGGAGCTCCATGTCTCATATATCGCTATAGGTCCCATCCTCTGCATTGCTGTCGCTCTGTGAAACAGGACACTGCATGTTTCTTGATTCACTGACCGACCAAGGCTTATCATTAAAGATGAGCGAACATGCTCGTCCGAGCTTGATGCTCGGTCGAGCATTAGGGTACTCGAAACTGCTCGTTGCTCGGACGAATACTTCGCCCGCTCGAGAAAATGGCAGCTCCCGCCGTTTTGCTTTTTGGCGGCCAGAAACAGAGCCAATCACAAGCCAGGAGACTCTGCACTCCACCCAGCATGACGTGGTACCCTTACACGTCGATAGCAGTGGTTGGCTGGCCAGATCAGGTGACCCTGGGATAGACTAGCCGCTGCCCGCGCTGCTCGGATCATTCTGTGTCTGGATGCCGCTAGGGAGAGAGCTGCTGCTGGTCAGGGAAAGCGTTAGGGTGTTCTATTAGCTTACTGTTAGGCAGGAGTGATTCTCAAAGAACCCAACAGCCCTTCTTAGGGCTACAATAACGTTCTACTTTTTTTATTTTAATTTGCATCTAGTACCATTTTGTGAGGAATTAGCAGGGGGACTTGCTACCGTTGTGTTTAGCTCTTAGTGGCACACATATCCATAGCAAAGACCGAAGTGGGAAAATTTAGTAGGGGTTGGATTTCAATTAGGCACTAACTCAGTGTCATCTCATCTGGCATAGTAGTGTGCTTTGATACTTGGCTAGAAAATAGCCATAGGAGAATACAAAGAGCTTACTTACGCCTACAGTAGCGTTCTATATATTTGATTTCTGGTTGATCTGCTGGTGGCTGTACTTTCTGCAGTGCATGTACTAGCCAATTCTGAGCAATTTGTAGTGAGACTTGCGACCGCTGTGTTCTGCGCTTAGTGACGCACATATCCATAGCAAAGACCGAAGTGGGAAAATTTAGTAGGGGTTGGATTTCAATTAGGCACTAACTCAGTGTCATCTCATCTGGCATAGTAGTGTGCTTTGATACTTGGCTTGAAAATAGCCATAGGAGAATACAAAGAGCTTACTTACGCCTACAGTAGCGTTCTATATATTTGATTTCTGGTTGATCTGCTGGTGGCTGTACTTTCTGCAGTGCATGTACTAGCCAATTCTGAGCAATTTGTAGTGAGACTTGCGACCGCTGTGTTCTGCGCTTAGTGACGCACATATCCATAGCAAAGACCGAAGTGGGAAAATTTAGTAGGGGTTGGATTTCAATTAGGCACTAACTCAGTGTCATCTCATCTGGCATAGTAGTGTGCTTTGATACTTGGCTAGAAAATAGCCATAGGAGAATACAAAGAGCTTACTTACGCCTACAGTAGCGTTCTATATATTTGATTTCTGGTTGATCTGCTGGTGGCTGTACTTTCTGCAGTGCATGTACTAGCCAATTCTGAGCAATTTGTAGTGAGACTTGCGACCGCTGTGTTCTGCGCTTAGTGACGCACATATCCATAGCAAAGACCGAAGTGGGAAAATTTAGTAGGGGTTGGATTTCAATTAGGCACTAACTCAGTGTCATCTCATCTGGCATAGTAGTGTGCTTTGATACTTGGCTAGAAAATAGCCATAGCAATAGGATAGCATTGTTTGGTTTTAAAAACTCAAAAAAAAACAAAAACCACAAAAAAAAACAAAAACCACAAAAAAAAACAAAAAACACAAAAAAAAACAAAAAAAAGTTAAAAAAAAAATAAAGTTATAACTCTCATTTTAAAAATGTTTAACCCGAGGGCTAGGGGTAGAGGACGAGGGCGGGGACGTGGGCGTCCAACTACTGCAGGGGTCAGAGGCCGTGGTCCTGGGCGGGGTGAGACACCACCTGCTGATGAGGGAGCAGGGGAACGCCGCAGAGCTACACTCCCTAGGTTCATGTCTGAAGTTACTGGGACTCGTGGTAGAGCACTGTTGAGGCCAGAACAGTGCGAACAGGTGATGTCGTGGATTGCTGACAATGCTTCGAGCAATTTGTCCACCACCAGTCAGTCTTCCACGCAGTCCACCCATGTCACCGAAATCGCCACTCCTCCAGCTCCTGCACCTCAGCCTCCTCCCCCCCAGTCTGCCCCCTCTCAGGAAAATTTGGCATTTGAACCGGCATACTCTGAGGAACTGTTTTCTGGACCCTTCCCACAGTCACAAACCACTTGTCCGGTTGCTGCTGAGCAATTTTCCGATGCCCAGGTTTTCCACCAGTCACAGTCTGTGGGTGATGATGACCTTCTTGACGTAGTGGAAGTGTGTAAAGAGGTGTCCGACGATGAGGAGACACGGTTGTCAGACAGTGGGGAAGTTGTTGTCAGGGCAGGAAGTCCGAGGGGGGAGCAGACTGAGGGATCGGAGGATGATGAGGTGACAGACCCAAGCTGGGTTGAGAGGCCGGGTGAACACAGTGCTTCTGAGACGGAGGAGAGTCCTCGACCAGAACAGGTTGGAAGAGGCAGTGGTGGGGCCAGACGGAGAGGCAGGGCCAGAGCTGGTGCATCAGCGCCAAATGTGTCAACTAGTGAAGCTCCCGTGGCGAGGGCTCTTGCGGCGAGGGCTAGATCTTCAGAAGTCTGGAGGTTCTTTAAGGAAACACCGGATGACCGACGGACTGTGGTGTGCAACATTTGCCAAACCAGGCTCAGCAGGGGTTCCACCACTACTAGCTTAACTACCACCAGTATGCGCAGGCATATGAATGCTAAACACCCCACTCAGTGGCAACAAGCCCGTTCACCTCCGGCCGTGCACACCACTGCTCCTTCCCCTGTGTCAGCTGCTAGTCAGCCCCCTGCCCAGGACCCTGCCACAAAAATCCCATCGTCGCCTCCACGATCCTCCACAGCATCCACCAGCGTTCAGCTCTCCATACCCCAGACGCTGGAGCGGAAACGCAAATATAGTGCAACCCACCCGCACGCCCAAGCCCTTAATGTGCACATCTCCAGATTGCTTAGCCTGGAGATGCTGCCCTATAGGCTAGTAGAGACCGAGGCCTTTCGCAACCTCATGGCGGCGGCCGCCCCTCGGTATTCGGTCCCCAGCCGCCACTACTTTTCCCGATGTGCCGTCCCAGCCCTGCACCAGCACGTGTCAGACAACATCATCCGTGCCCTGACCAACGCCGTTTCTGACAAGGTCCACCTGACCACGGACACGTGGACGAGTGCTGCCGGGCAGGGCCACTATATATCGCTGACGGCACATTGGGTTAACTTGGTGGAGGCTGGGACCGAGTCTGACCCTGGGGCTGCTCATATACTGCCGACGCCGAGGATTGCGGGGCCTACCTCGGTCCAGGTGTTTCAGGCCTACTATGCCTCCTCCTCCTCCCACCCCTCCTCCACCTCCTCCTCCGAACTACCATCCGTGGGCACGGCGCCATCAGTCGGTAGCTCTAGGCACAGCAGCAGTGCCGTCGCTAAGCGACAGCAGGCGGTGCTCAAACTGCTGAGCCTAGGCGACAAAAGGCACACCGCCCAAGACCTATTACAGGGCATCACGGCGCAGACTGATCTGTGGCTGGCACCGCTGAACCTCAAGCCGGGAATGGTTGTGTGTGACAACGGCCGTAACCTGGTGGCGGCTCTGCAACTCGGCAGACTGACACATGTGCCATGCCTGGCCCATGTGTTAAATCTGATAGTTCAGCGTTTCCTCAAGACATACCCCAATCTGTCTGATTTGCTCACGAAGGTGCGCCGCATCTGTGCGCATTTCAGGAAGTCCAGCCCAGATGCTGCCACTCTCAGGGCAGCGCAGCGCCGCCTCCAACTGCCCGCTCACCGACTGTTGTGCGACGTGCCCACGAGGTGGAATTCAACACTGACCATGTTATCCAGAGTTTACCAGCAGCGCAGAGCGATTGTAGACTGCCAGATGTCAACTTCCACCAGAACTGGTAGTCAGGTCAGTCAGCTTCCTCAAGTCTACAATGAGGAGTGGACGTGGATGTCTGATATCTGTCAGGTGCTGAGTAACTTTGAGGAGTCAACACAGATGGTCAGTGGCGATGCCGCCATCATCAGCCTCACCATCCCGCTGCTTGGCCTGTTGAAAAACTCTCTGGTCAGCATGAAGTCGGAAGCTTTGCGCTCGTCACAAGAGACGGGGGAAGAATATTCCCTTGTTGATAGCCAAAGCACCCTCAGGACTGTTTCTCAGCGCATATCGGAGGAGGTGGAGGTGGAGGAGGATGAGGAGGAAGAGGAGGAGAATGTTGGCGAGACACAAGAGGGGACCATTGTTGAGTCCTTCACTGTCCAGCGTGTATGGGCAGAAGAAGAGGAGTTGGAGGAGTTGGAGGAGGAGGAAATGGACAGTCAGGCCAGTGAGGGGAGTGAATTCTTACGCGTTGGTACTCTGGCGCATATGGCAGATTTCATGCTAGGCTGCCTATCCCGTGACCCTCGCGTTCAAAGAATTTATTCCAGCACCGATTACTGGGTGTTCACTCTCCTGGACCCACGGTACAAGCAAAATCTTCCCACTCTCATCCCTGCAGAGGAAAGGAGTGTGAGAATGCATGAATACCAGCAGGCCCTGGTGCACGAGCTGAAACAGTATTTCCCTTCTGACAGCGCTAGCGGCAGAGTGCGTAGTTCTGCGGGACAAGTAGCGAGGGAGAGTAGGCGAGCAGGCAGCTTGTCCAGCACTGGCAAGGGTACGCTTTACAAGGCTTTTGCCAGCTTTATGTCACCCCAGCAAGACACTGTCACCTGTCCCCAGTCTCGGCAGAGTAGGGCTGATCTTTACAGAAAGATGGTGAGGGAGTACGTAGCTGACCATACCATCGTCCTAAATGATCACACAGCTCCCTACAACTACTGGGTTTCAAAGCTGGACATGTGGCACGAACTGGCGCTGTACGCCTTGGAGGTTCTTGCCTGCCCTGCCGCTAGCGTCTTGTCCGAGCGGGTTTTCAGTGCAGCTGGTGGCATCATCACCGATAAGCGTACACGCCTGTCGACTGACAGCGCTGACAGGCTGACGCTTATTAAAATGAATAAAGGCTGGATTTCTCAGAATTTCCAATCTCCACCAGGTGAAGGAAGCTCAACCTGAATAATTGATCCACTCCTCCTCCTCCTCATTTTCCTCCTTCTCCTCCTCTTTGTACAGTAAAGCAGAGGAAAATGGCTATTTTTTGACAGGGCCCACTGGCTCTTGCTATAGTACTTCATGCATTTAATTTTTCTGGAGGGCCACCTACCCGGTCCTCAGTTTGAAACAATTTTTGTGAGTGCCACATACAGGCACTCAATCTATTCCATTTTACTGGAGGGCCACCTACCTGCTCCTCTGGTTTGAAAAATTTTTGGGACTGCCACATACAGGCACTCAATCTATTCCATTTTACTGCAGGGCCACCTACCTGCTCCTCTGGTTTGAAAAATTTTTGGGACTGCCACATATAGGCACTCAATCTATTCCATTTTACTGGAGGGCCACCTACCTGCTCCTCTGGTTTGAAAAATTTTTGGGACTGCCACATACAGGCACTCAATCTATTCCATTTTACTGCAGGGCCACCTACCTGCTCCTCTGGTTTGAAACATTTTTGGGACTGCCACATACAGGCACTCAATCTATTCCATTTTACTGGAGGGCCACCTACCTGCTCCTCTGGTTTGAAAAATTTTTGGGACTGCCACATACAGGCACTCAATCTATTCCATTTTTCTGGAGGGCCACCTACCCGGTCCTCTGTTTTAAAAAATTTTTGGGACTGCCACATACAGGCACTCAATCTATTCCATTTTACTGGAGGGCCACCTACCTGCTCCTCTGGTTTGAAAAATTTTTGGGACTGCCACATACAGGCACTCAATCTATTCCATTTTACTGGAGGGCCACCTACCTGCTCCTCTGGTTTGAAAAATGTTTGGGACTGCCACATACAGGCACTATCCAAATTAAATTGTCTCCATAGCAGCCTCCACACGTTGTCTCCATTGCTACCTCCAAAAGTCGTCCATATAGCTGCCTCCATACATCGTCCCTTTATCAAACGAGGTGTGTCAGGCAGAAATTTGGGTTGTTTTCATGGATTCCACATCAAAGTTGTTAACTTTGTCGCCACCCTGCTGTGTTATCCACAAAATATACTGGCAAACTTTTACCATTTAGGGATATTATTTCAGCGCTTCTTGCGCATCTGTTTACATTCCCCTCACCCGGCATATCCTAAACTTATAAGAACGCTACTACACTTGATCTTATACAAAAGGTTCTTAGAAGTGCTGTTTGGGGAGTAGCCTAGAGACAGGGGCTTGGATTGGCGAAAGCTCGCCTGGCAGCGGAGCGCCAGCTCCATGCGCATCATGCGCTTCTTGCGCATCTGTTTACATTCCCCTCACCCGCCATATCCCAAACTTATAAGAACGCTACTACACTTAACTTGGTGCAGGCTGGGACCGAGTCTGACCCTGGGGCTGGTCATATACTGCCGACGCAGAGAATTGCGGGGCCTACCTCGGTCCAGGTCTCAAAGGCCTACTATACCTCCTCCCACCCCTCCTCCACCTCCTCCTCCTCCGAATTACCATCCGTGGGCATGGCGCCATCAGTCGGTAGCTCTAGGCACAGCAGCAGTGCCGTCGCTAAGCGACAGCAGGCGGTGCTGAAACTGCTGAGCCTAGGCGATAAAAGGCACACCGCCCAAGAGCTATTACAGGGCATTCCACATCAAAGTTGTTAACTTTGTCGCCACCCTGCTGTGTAATCCACAAAATATACTTGCAAACTTTTACCATTTAGGGATATTATTTCAGCGCTTCTTGCGCATCTGTTTACATTCCCCTCACCCGCCATATCCTAAACTTATAAGAACGCTACTACACTTGATCTTATACAAAAGGTTCTTAGAAGTGCTGTTTGGGGAGTAGCCTAGAGACAGGGGCTTGGATTGGCGAAAGCTCGCCTGGCTGCAGAGCGCCAGCTCCATCCCAAGATCCAACTAACATAGTTGCAGCACCTTTAATCTACTACTAGTTCACTGCCTCCATAATAATAATAATAATAATCTTTATTTATATAGCGTCATCATATTCTGTAGCGCTTTACAAATCATAGGAAACAAATACAAATGTAATGTAACAGAGCACAACATTTGTATGGAACAACAGGAGTGAGGTCCCTGCTCGCCAGAGCTTACGGTTTATGAAGATGATGGGGTAACACGAGGTAAAAGAATATTTAATGGTCAAGCCATTCTTCTTAGGGAATAGAAAAAAATATAATAAATGGAATTGCTGTCGCTTGAACCACTCAGCCGTCATCTTATATACCAGGTCCAGGGTGAATGGGACTGCAGAGAAGTCTGGTGCCTGTTGGTTGCTGGATAACAGATGGGAGGACGACACAGGACGGGTTAGTAGAAGAGTTAAAACTTCATGCAGTTAATGAGTGTTATAGGCTTGCCTAAAGAAATGGGTTTTAAGAGCACGTTTGAAACTTTGGAGGTTAGGTATTAGTCTGATAGTCCGGGGCAGAGCATTCCATAGAATTGGTGCAGCTCTAGAGAAGTCTTGGAGACGCGAGTGGGAGGTCCGCACTAGGGTAGAGGTTAATCTAAGATCACTGGCGGATCTAAGAGCACGGGTTGGGCGATAGACTGAGATAAGAGAGGAGAGGTAGGGGGGTGCAGCATTATACAGAGCTTTATGGATGAGGGTTATTATTATTTTAAACTGTATTCGAAAGGAGACTGGCAGCCAGTGCAGCGACTGGCATGAACTGTAAGCATACATGGTCCCCTTATCAAACGAGCTGTGTCAGGCAGAATTTTGGGTTGTTTTCATGGCTTCCATGTTAACTTTGTCGCCACCCTGCTGTGTAATCCACAAAATATACTGGCAAACTTTTATCATGTACCGATATTATTTGAGCGCTTCTTGCTCACCTCCTTTGGTTCCTCTCTGACACCCATTGGTTTGAAGCCTGAGTCCAATTAGGGTATGTCGCCATGCCACTCTCTAGCCTGCTGCCGCTGCCTCTGCATGCCGTCCCCTATAGTGTCAGGGTCAATTATTGGATGTTTTAGATGCTATCTAGCTTCATTCTGTCACTCTGTCATGGCCGTGCTGTTGCCCATAATTTTGGCATAATGGTGCGATTAGGCAGCCTCAGAGGCATCCATGCATGCTGCCCCTGCTGTTTCCTGTCCATTTCCGTGGTGTTTCCATCCTTTTCTGAGGTTCCCAGGTGTTTGGCCAAGCTTCCCTGTGCAGAGCCTTGGTCCCCTTGAAAAATGCTCGAGTCTCCCATTGACTTCAATGGGGTTCGTTATTCGAGACGAGCACTCGAGCATCGGGAAAAGTTCGTCTCGAATAACGAGTACCCGAGCATTTTAGTGTTCGCTCATCTCTACTTATCATCCATAAACTCACGAGGCTTTCAATTATTTCTTCTGCTGCTATTTCTGGCACATGAAGTTTTGAAAACCATATTCACTTGTACAGAAAATGATAACTGGTCTATGAAATGGAACTTTGAAACATTGAAAATCTTCAGCAAATTTTCTATGTCTCTACTTGGCCTTGCTCATCAAGGAAGCCGAGTGAGACTACATACAGGTAGGATAGGGCATAGGCTAGTTTCACACAACAGTGACTGACTGTATACAGCCATACTAAATGCAAGTTTTACTGGATCCTGCATCCATTCCATTGTAATAATCCAAACTTTTTTAGAGCTGTGGACCGGACTATGGACTGTTTTTTATCCACAGGGAGTAAACAATGAAGCTTGCTATACAATGACAGCAAGGAGAGATCTAGAAAACCATGAGGAATTGATACAATAAGTATATTGGAAAATTGTATAACTTTTCATCATACAAAACACAACAATAAGCTGGAACAGGACAACCCTTGTAAGCCTTGGGAGATATTAGACTGTTTTACTACAATGAGCATGTCTTACCCGATCCCTTGCTTTCTCCCTCCTCCCTCTGCCTATGTAAGAGGAGTGAGACTTTCTCTGCCCATTGAGGCTGCAATGGATTATTAGCATAATTAATAAAGTTGATTTTAAAAGGAAGGACACTACAGATAACAAATATAAGAAGATTACCACAGTCACAGTCCCCGGTTTTATTATTAAACTAACCTTTAAGTCTGTATTAAGGTGTTACTGCACTTTCTGTAGTCACCCCAAATAAATTTGACTTCACCATGCACTTTCAAAAACTGGAGCGGCAGGAAAAGTATGCACAATAATACAAAGTGAGCTTCAGATGGCACAAATACCTTATTTCAGATTTTTAAGCCAGATTTTGAGAGCAAATGTCCTGAATTATGTTTTTAGCTGACTGCCTTGTATCTCTACAGCCCTTTTCTTTCTTTCTGTGTTTTGCTCCTTATTCTCAGAGGGCAGCACTGAATTTTTCCTTCATTCAAACATTAACTTGTACTATCTTTACAGCATATACAGTTAACCCATAGAACCCTAAACAACACAAAGAGCAACTAAACAAGAATAAGAACCAACCTGCTGATGTTGTATTGTATTTGTATTGAGTTTTTTTCAAAATAGCTGTTTTTATTGAAAAGTAGTAAAACAAAAAACCTATAAATATTTGGTATGTTATGTCCAGTTATGTATATTGTATGATGAGATTTTGATTTAATAAATTTTGTCCTTTCCCTCTAGAAAGGGTTAATAAAAACAAATATTTTCTTTGCAAAAATCAATCCTCATGTTCCTCATAGCATCAGCAGAAAAATTAGAAAGTTCTGCATTTTCCCATCATACTCATGGGATTATATCAATTTCCCCAAGAAGTTTTCAGTAAATAAGAGTAAAAAGGTTTATTGTTCACTTCTAGTAAAGAACAACCCGCCTATGGTCATGTAATGTCACACAGGAACATTAAAATCACTCACACAGCTCTCTCTTGTAACAAGTTGGATACATGTGTCCCTTACACAACATGGACAGCAAGTAGAGAAAACCATGCATTCAGAAAGTATGTTGGAAAACTGTACAACTGTATAACAAACTTCTGCTGGATTCCAACTTGTTAGCAACAAGGCAGACAGAATTTCACTGATGTCAGAGACCCTCTATGCAGAGTAACAGGAGCTGAAAGTGGACTACACATTACACACAAACAATGCTGATAGGAAAGCTGTTAGTTTATGAGCCACATAATTTTCGGAAACAGAGTTAATCCTCACGCATACTTACTTTGGACAACTGATTATGTCAAAAAGGGAAGGTCATATTTAATTATGGACCATAGAATCCAAATGAGCATAAATTAAATATGTTCCCATATCCATATCCAGTGGAAAATCCCACATTTTTGTAAATCAACTGTAGATTACAACATTTTGGCAGATACTCACATGGGGGCTGTCAGTCAGTTTTTGTGGAGTCTCCAGGTCATGTGTGAACAGTTGCTTGGAGCTGGATACATTTAACTGATCTTCCTTTGCCTTTAGTGCTCCATATGATGTTTCTTTTTTTGGTGAGTATTGTATTATCATAAGGTACATGAACCTCTTTATGCAGAACCATGGTCCTGGTGCTGGGTAATCTCCTAAGGAGGCAGTTGGTACTCTGTCTATGTAGCATTTTACCAGGAAAAGAAATGCCACAAGGAGCAGAAGTAAGACAGCCATGCTTATCCCGGTGTTAGAGACACTGGAGAGATATGCACTTCGCTCAATACATGTAGCTATGACACTCCCACCCTTGCACAATAGTTTTTCAAAAGGAAAGAATTTATTGAAAGAGAAAGGGAAAATAGGATAAGAAACTGCTCATTTAGAAACTAAAGTAATGACATTGTAACTAAAAAAATCACAAAAAAGACACAGTTCATCATATACATAAACATATATATCATATACATCATATACTCAATAAACTCTCTCTAATCTATTCTTAGTGCAGTAGCCTGGCTTGTCTTTCAGACCAAACACTACATGGATGTGTCCAGTTTGTGCATTGGTTGCCCGTCTCCTTCCATATACAGTTTAAACCCTTATCGACAAAGCTCTGCATAATGCTGCACCTCCCTACCTCTCTTCCTCATCTCAGTCTATCGTCCAACCTGTGCTCTTCTATTTTTCAGTGATATTAGATTAATCTCTACCTAAATTCAAACATCTCACGCACGTCTAAAGGATGTCTTCCGAGCCGCACCAATTCTCTGGAATGCCCTTCCCCAGAATTTCAATTCTCTCTTTACTAATCCATCCTACGTCCTCCTCCCGTCTGTTATCCGGCAAACATCAGATATATACCAGCTCCAGGCTTCTCTGTAGTACCAATGATGTTGGACTTTGTATATAAGATGGTGGCTGATGGCTGGTTCAAGCAGCAAAATTATTTATTAAATTATTTTATTCTGTTCCCATATAAAAAGTGGCTGGACCATTATACCTCTTGTGTCACCCCCTTATTCTCATAGACTGTAAGCTCTTGCGAGAAGGGCCCTCACTCCTATTGTTCCATATGACTGTTTGTACGTACTCTGCAATATATTATTATAATTGTAGAACCAAATGTAGAGATGAAGCAGCACTCCGAAAAGTTAGGTGAAAAAAAGTGATATTTATTCCACCAGTGATGCGACGTTTCGTCTTATCATTAAAGACATTCTCAAGCATAGTGTGTCAGCGGTCAGCTGACTTAAATAGGCGGTGATGCAATCACCAACATGTGTGATAATGGATACAAACAGTGAACATTCAGAGGACTGCATATACTACAAAAATACAAAAAACGTCCTCCACAACGATGCACAGTACATGTTAGATAAACACTCAGGTGTAAAATCATTAAAAAGAATTGATTCTTATACAACCATACGATCGAGACCCGTGTTACCATAGTTACTAATGTGACAACAATAGTGTAAGAAGATAGGAGGCGGATCCATCCGTCTAAAGTGCATATTAACAAAGTGTTCAAGTGCAACATATACATTACATACACAACATTAGAACGTCTATTTACATAACACAATCTGACCGGATTATTAAAACTAATCCTCATAAGTCCGATTTATTATGTGCGGGACATGCGCACAAGTGATCTGTTTATACTTCGGCCATCTTGTTTAAGGGCAAAGCCCAAGACTCCATGCAACCATACTCTGGTGGTGGGACTAGGATGCTCTAGACGGGATGTGTACTGGGGGTCTCTGGAACGGTATCAAGTGGTCCATGGGGAGACAGGCGCCGCTGAATGCAGACATCCAGTAGAACCATGCGGTCAAAGGAATCCTGCCAGCAAGCTGTGCCCCATCCGGGATCGCTGTCACCTCTTCAGGTTCCACTGATTCCAAAGGGTCCCGATCACCCCAACGTCACCGCTTGTTGAGCTATCCCTTATGTCCACACCCGTATCCAGAGGCACTATGGAAAAGCAAAGAGAAAAGGTAAGTAATATGGACCGATAAATCAGATAACTGAAAATGTGTCAGATAGTTGTAAAACATGACATGTTGTGTGGTTTAGATCATGAAATACTCGTACATGTTCATTTTCATAGGAAGAGGGATGGGTACAGGTTCGGATCCCCTAGTGTGCCTATTTTAATTATAGAAAGACATTAAGTGGAAGTTCCCTGTTGAGACCATATGGACTTAAAGACTTAAGTCTATGGATCCATTGTACTTCCCTTCGTTTCAACAACAATTCCCTGTTCCCTCCTCTTTTTGGTGGGGGGATCCTGTCTATAATAAAAAACCGTAAATCCTCGATTTTGTGGCCGGCTTCATTAAAGTGGTATGGAACCGGGAGGTCAACTTTCTTAGTGCGGATACTCGATTTGTGGTTATTTAAACGCAATCTACACTCTGTGGTGGTTTCACCCACATAGAGGAGATTACACGGACATAGTAGTATATAGATAACATAATCACTCCTGCAAGTGAGAAATGTCATAACTTTAAATGTTTTGTTCAAAACTGGGTGGGTGAAAACTTCACCTTTTAACATCAAAGTACAATTGTCACATGACATGCAAGGGAAACACCCTCTGCGAACAGTTTTCTCTCTCTTATGTATAGAAATATCCGTTTTAGCAAGTCTATCTTTGAGGTTCTTACCCCTCTTGTAAGAGAAAAGGGGAGGTAATTGGAATTCCTGTGTGTTCTTGTAATATGTACTTAGAATACGCCAATTCTTGCGAATAATAGAGGCAATATCTAGGCTATGTGTGGTGTAAGTCGACACCATAGGGATGCGGGAGGTGGTTTTTTGAGATGTATTCTGTGACCGAAGTGTGGAACGATCCAAGGTCTGTACTTTTTCAATAGACTGTCCCACCAAAGGTTTGGGATAGCCTCTATCAACAAACTTTCTCCCCATGTTCTGTAGTTCAACTGTTCTTAGGTCATCATCATCAACTATTCTCTGAACCCTCAAGAGTTGGCTGTAAGGTAATGAGCGGACCATATTTCTAGGGTGATTACTATTATATCTCAAGAGAGTATTACAATCAGTTGGTTTAACGTGTAAAGTCGTCTTTAATCTATTGTCCACTACGTATACTTTGGTATCAAGAAATTGTAAATGTGATTCAGAAACCACCATTGTAAATTTAATATCGGGATCCACATTATTCAAAAATTCAAGAAAAAGATCAAGGGATGCACGGTCCCCAGTCCAAACAGAGAAGACATCGTCGATGTAGCGCCACCACTCCAGTACATGACTGAAGTGGTGGGACACATAGACGCATGTCTCCTCCAGATCTGCCATCACGATGTTTGCGTAGGCTGGGGCCACATTGGACCCCATCGCCGTCCCGCGAAGTTGAACATAAAATTCATCATTAAACATAAAATAGTTACATGTAAGGATGATTTCAAGTAAACCCAGTATGAACTCTTTGTTCTCGTTGCTGAAATTTGACCTGGAGAGGGCTCTAGCGACACTAGCAACACCTCGTTCATGGTTAATTGATGTATACAAACTTGTGACATCAAATGACACAAGTAGAGCTCCCGTGGGAATATCAAGGGTAGAGATTTTATTTAAGAAATCGGTTGTGTCCTTAATATAGGATTTAGCGTTGATGGCAAAGGACCGTAAGATCTTATCCAAAAAGACAGCAGCAGGGCTGAACAATGAGTCTCGTCCCGACACTATTGGTCTACCTGGTGGAAAATCTTTACATTTATGTATTTTAGGTAAACAGTATAGTAAGGGAATCTTTGGAAATTGTGGAATAAGAAAATCATGTAAATCCTGGTCAATAATATCGACTGCCAGAGCATGATCCACAAGCAGTCTGAGTCTCTTGATAAAAGTTTTTGTAGGGTCGATGTCAACTCTTCTATATACTAAGGGGTCATTTAGTTGGCTATAGACCTCATTCATGTATTTAGGGCGGTCCATAACGACGATCCCTCCACCCTTATCTGCGGGTTTAATTACGAGATCGTCGTTATGGACCAAGCCCTCCAAGGCCCTTCTTTCAGGCCCGATAAGTTCTCTCTGTATATCTCAATATCTCTTAGAACAGCAGAAATGAACGATTCAACCGCAGGTGAGGTAGTAGGGGGACAAAAATTGCTTTTCATAAACAAACCACAACCCTTTAAAGTAAAATCACAAGGTGTGAAACGTCGCATCACTGGTGGAATAAATATCACTTTTTTTCACCTAACTTTTCGGAGTGCTGCTTCATCTTTACATTTGGTTCTACTGATTGAGGGGTTATCGGACCCCTACGAAGACCTGCACCCCACGATCTTTCACACGGTGCCGCTCCAACCTTTCAATTATTATAATTGTATATGTCCCATATGATTTGTAAAGTGCTTTGTGAGTGATTTGTAAGTCACAAAATTAGGCTCAAATGGTTATGGTTTTTCTTATAGCCATTAGGTCCTTTCATTTGTGGAGGGTAAGCAAGGTTCTCGTTCTTGAAGATTGTAAGCTTTTCCAGTAAGCAGCAATGTAAGCATTAGAGGTTTAGTGGGGTCCTCTCTCCTGCAGTTTATCCGCTGTGATTGACATTGGACTATTCTCACATGTCGAGTGTAAGCTTCAATGACCAGTGGTGTCCTCCCTCTTACGGCCTGTTAGCTTTAATGGTCAGAGTCTCTCTTGTACAATGTAAGCTGTAATGGTCAGTGTCAGAGGTCGCATTAACATTAATTTAACGTTCCTAAATTCAGTATTACTCCTTGAAAACTGCCTAATGCGTTAAAAAACTTTTCACTTTATATGGGGTGAATGAGCACGGCAGGACATAGCAGAATGACTGCTGCAGACTCTGACTTACACAGACGCTGCTCAGAGGAGATGGATGAGCTGTGGAGTAGGGGCAGCTGACCTGTTGTACGTGTGTGAGCCCAAGTCGTGCAGCACCTAGACACATCTCCTCCTTGACCTGATGCTGTTTCTCTTTGGCTGGTTCAAAGTGGGCGTGCCAATGTCACTGCACAATAGTTATTGCACATCAAAGGATGGAGCTGACCCAGAGGGAAATGTGGCCACAGGTCCATACAAGACACAAAAGAATACGGCTCATGGGAAAGCTCTTATACACAATACAAAATGCAGCATAAAAATACATAAAGGTTACAAAAAATGAGAGAAACATAAACACATGTTGCAAGTCAAGAAAGCGATTTCAGTAAATACATTCATTCCATTAGGATATCTCGGTCCCAGTGCTAGGATCCAGTATGCCTCTCTTCTTAGGAACGTCTTCCTCCAATCCCCTCCACGGGTTGAGTAATTAACCCGCTCTAGACCAATGAAGGCTAGAGTAGAAAGATCCTTATTGTGTAGTTCCACAAAATGTTTCGCTGCATCGGAAGCACTGGAGTTACCATTTTTAATGCTCGTGATGTGTTGACCAATTCTGGTTTTCACTTTCTGTATAGTCCATCCTACATAAATTCTCATGCACTCTCGTGCACCGTATCATATATACTACGTGGTGTGTATGGCAATTGATAAAATTGTTTATCTTTTGTGTTTTATGTTCTTTAATCTCGAGGTGTAGCGTTGTATTGATGGGAAAACAACCTACATTGCATCGGGACACCCCACACTTATAGAAACCTCTGACAGTAAGCCAGATTTCAGTTTCTGATCTTGTGTCAATCATACTACGGGACAGTAGGTTGGCAAATGTCTGACCTCGTTTTGCCCTACATCTGTGTCCTGATTTAAAACTGGAACATATTTCTGTATAATTTTTTTATTAGCATTATATTGCAAACTGTACTAAAATGGCGTGGATGGTGTGGATAGGGTGACAACTAGTTGGAGAAAGAATAGAATTACCTGCTAATGGTTTAGTATACCTACAGGTGGTGATACAGCTACATGTAGGTGATGCAGATAGCCAAATGTCAAGGAAATGTATGTTCAAAGTAAATCAGAGATTGAATCACTCCCATTGATGTACGATACAAATTTACTGACAGATGCCTTCTCATCTTGCCATACCAGTATGATATTGTGCACATAACGACCATAAAAACAATGGGACTAAGGGTCCCGTGGCCGCATTTCCCTTGGTTTTTTCCAACGTTTTAAGGGATCTCGCTGCTGGGACAGGGACTTAGAAGGGGATTGTGTCGCATGTGATCGGATTTTGGTGTTTTGGCACCGGCTTGCATGCGAAAGAAATGGGGGGTGCGGGCCGTCGGAGGATCCGACTGATTCGGACAGAGTGTGGGATTTAACTTTAAAATTGTGTCACAAGCAATGCACTTGCATGTACCAGGAAGAAGATGGTGAACTCCGGCGGATCTGATCAGGGAGCGACACATGCAGGAAATCGGGCGCACAATGTAAGTAATTCGCGGCAGAGTTAACCCCACAAATTCATTACTGTCAGCATCGTATGAGGAAGATCAATGAGCATCAGAATCCTCTGAAAAAAAGTGTCTTTTAACCGTAATAGACCTCACAAAACATCCAACAACGTTTGAAAAATGTCAAAATTCTTTTAGGGAACAAAATTTAAGCCCTTAGATAGGTTAGATATTTGTTCCGCAGATAAAATGGAAGGTGAGAGAACAAGAACATTGTCCTGATCCATCCCGCAACTTTCAGTGTCTATTTTTTGGATTTTACGAGTTATATATCTTTTTTCTCTATAGTCCTCGTCTGCCTAGCTTGTCCCGTGTTTTGGAACATTGCGTGAAGATAATTTATTCTTAGTGTAGCGTTTCCTGGTGCTTATAGTGTTTTTGTGGGTGTTTACCTCAATATAATCATCATGTGCATCAGAGGTATCTCCCTCAGAAGAGGTAAAGTTGACTTTATTTTGACTGTCGGAAACATCCAACCCTTGTGAATCAGATCTTTTCTTCAAGATGGAATTAATGTATCTCTGGGATTTATTTCGGTGTAGTTTCCAATCATAAATTAGATTTTTGGCAAAATCCTCCACATCTCTTTCATATTTACTTTTTTTAGTAGTCATAACGTCATTCTATACTGAATCAAGGTCCTTCTGTATTTTTACTTTCATTTGCATGAATTTGGTATCGTTTGAAAAAGCCGAAATATTAGTTTCAAGGTCCCCTATTTCTTTCCTAATTTTTTGTAATTTATCTTCTTCGTATGTTACAATCAATTCCATAAGATCAGTGGAGCACTTGGTTAATATATCATTCCATTTCTCCAGGAACTCCTCATTGAATACAGTGGTTGGGATTTTATACATCCTTAAAGGGGTATTCCCATTTAATTTAATGCATTTGCCATCCATAAACATTTCTTCAATTGGATGTTATTTAAAAAAATGTTCCTGTGCGAAGATAATTTCTCATATATGTAGCCGTGTTGTTTGTTAGAAATGAGATAACTTCCTCAGTTACGACCACCTCACATTTTAGCAGCAGTGGATAGACATGCATTGTTGAGCTCTTCCTGACCACCTGGCTTCAGCGTTCATTACTACAGGACGGCTGTGGGACATGCAGTAACTCCCGGACATTTCATATACAAACACCCTTTGTGTCTTTTTGCAATCACTCCAGCAGAGGTGGCCATATCCAAGGAGTCAATCTTGTTTCTAAGGCCCCTTTCACACTTGCGTTTTTCACGAGCGTTTTCTGCGCGCGCTTTTGACGCACAGAACTTGCATTGCACTCTGACCCATTGTAATCAATGGGTCTTTTCAGACTTGCATTTTTGTTTCATGCACGGTTTTTTTAACGCGCGTTTAAATCTCGACAAATCTCGACATACTTTTGCAAGTCACGCGCGTGAAAAATGCACCATACAAGTCTATGGAGACGCATCAAAAACGCATTGCACTCTGAGACACTTGCAAGTGCAATGCGTTTTTCACGCATCAATTGCCATAGAAAAGATAGAGCTCAGCCCTGAGCATTGAAATTGCATTGAAATTGCATCGAAATTGCAATGAAAACGCGCGTGAAAAACTGAGACACTGAACAAACTCTGACTGAAAACTGATTGCACTCTGATGCAAAAGGTGCCGTTTTCACTGACCAAACCCTGATCGCACCCTGATCAAACTCTGACGTGATCTCTGCAATGCAAGTGTGAAAGGGGCCTACGGGACCATATGACTACATTTATGAGAAATTATCTTCACACAGGTAAATCTGATTGAAGAAATGTATATATGTGGCAGATTAATGAAATTGAATGTGAATGCAGAGGCGAGAATACCCCTTTAAGCCTTGTGGAATAAGTTTTTTATTTACATATGTTCTCAACGTGTTATGGTCCCACCATACACAGAGTTCTTGCTTGGATGCCTTTTCCCAATTATAAAGTGTATCTCGCCAACAAGCCGTATTAATTGCTGAACTATATCCAAAACGTTTTTGTAGTTTTTGATTGTTAGCCATGTCCAATGTGGACAAAACCTACAATTTATACAAATGAATGTAAAAATACAGAAGGACCTTGATTCAGTAGAGAATGACATTATGACTACTAAAAAAAGTAAATATGAAAATGTGGAAGCTTTTGCCAAAAATCTAATTTATGATTGGAAACTACTGCGAAATAAATCCCGGAGATAAATTAAATCAATCTTGAAGAAAAGATCTGATTCACAAGGGTCGGATGCTTCTGACAGTCAAAGGAAAGTCAACTTTACCTCTTCTGAGGGATATACCTCTGATGCACATGATGATTATATTGAGGGAAACACCCACAAAAACACTGTAAGCAACAGGAAACGCTACACTAAAAAAATCCAAAAAATAGACACTGAAAGTTGTGGGAAGGATCAGGACAATGTTCTCGTTTCACCTTCCATTTTGTCTGCGGAACAAATATCTGTCCTATTTAGGGGCTTAAATTTTGTTCCCTTAAAGAATCTTGACATTTTTCAAACATTGTTGGGTGTTAATCGTTTTGTGAGGTCTATTACGGTTAAAAGACACTTTTTTTCAGAGGATTCTGATGCTCATGCATTGCCTCATACAATGCTAACAGTAATGAATTTGTGGGGTTAACTTTTGCTGAAGAAAATGCTCTTTTATCACTTCAAGATTTAGAGCAGGGGTCTCAAACTCAATTTACCTGGGGGCCGTTGGAGGTAGATTCTGGGTAAGGCTGGGCCGCATCAAGTTTTCCACACAAAATGCGCTTACAAAATATCATTATTCAGATTCAAATGTCACGGCGTCTCCCAGTGCAAGGAAAGCCCCAAGCTGGGAGACGTGTTTTCTCTATGAACGCGTCCTGTGTACCAAGGGGTCCCAAGCTCCTACCGCACTGAGCCCAGTCAGGGACACTCCATTCCCCCCACCACCCGGTACTTGCCTCCCCGTGTCCCTCCCATCGAAGAAGATGAAGTCGCCGCTCTGACCTGCACCAAGTGCGTTCAGAGCGGCGACTTCATCTTCTTCAAGTACCGGAGGGAAGGGGATTAACCGGTTACGGGCCCTTTCCTGTTTTTTCATGTCCATTTTTCACTCCTCACCTTCAAAAAACTATAACTTTTTTATTTTTACACGTAAAGAGCTGTGTGATGGATTGTTTTCTGCGTAACAAATTGCACTTCATAGTGATGGTATTAAATATTCCATGCCATGTACTCGGAAGCGGGAAAAAAATTCCAAATGCAATGAAAATGCATTTGCGCCATTTTCTTGTGGGCTTGGATATTACGTCTTTCACTGAGCGCCCCAAATGACATGTCTACTTTATTTTTTGGGTCGGTACGATTAAGGGGATACCAAATTTGTATAGGTTTTATAATGTTTTCATACATTTACAAAAATTAAAACCTACTGTACAAAAATATTTTTTTTTATTTTGCCAAATTCTGGCGCTAATAACTTTTTCATAGTTTGGTGTACGGAGCTGTGGGTGCTGTCATTTTTTGCGAAATTTGATAATATGTTCAATGATATCATTTTTAGGACTGTACAACCTTTTGATCACTTTTTATAGATTTTTTTATATTTTTCAAAATGGCAAAAAAGTGCCATTTTCGAATTTGGGCGCTATTTTCCGTAACGGGGTTAAACGCACTGAAAAACCGTCATCATATTTTGATAGATCGGGCATTTTCGGACGCGTCGATACCTGATATGTTTATGATTTTTACTGTTTATTTATATTTATGTCAGTTCTAGGGAAAGGGGGGTGATTTGAAATTTTAGGTTTTTTTATTATTATTTTTTTTTTTTAAACTTTTTTTTATTTTTATTTATACTATTTTTCAGACTCCCTAGGGTACTTTAACCCTAGGTTGTCTGATCGATCCTATCATATACTGCCATACTACAGTATGGCAGTATATGGAGATTTTCCTCCTCATTCATTACAATGTGCTATCAGCACATTGTAATGAAGGGGTTAAAACCTCGGGTCTTCGGAAGACCTGAGGCTACCATGGAGACGGATCTCCGCCCCCCGATGACGTCACGGGGAGCGGCGATCCCAGGTAAGATGGCGGCGCCCATGCGCCGCTATCTTTTTGAGGCTGCCGGCAGCTTTGTCGGCAGCCATCGCTGTGAAAGCACCCGCGATCGGTGCTAGCACCGATCGCGGGTGTTACCGGTAAGCCTTTGCTGCAATATGCAGCAAAGACTTACCGGCTATGGAGAGGGCTCAGCCCGTGAGCCCTCTCCATGCAGCGCGACCAGGTGGGGGCTGCAAAATATTGTCCCGCGGGCCGCAGTTGGCCCGCGGGCCGCGAGTTTGAGACCCCTGATTTAGAGGATATGAATGACTCATTGGAGGTCATTTACTAAGGGCCCAATTTGCGTTTTTGCGACAGGTTACCCAAATTTTTCCTTTTGCGCTGATTTACCCTGTATTGCCCCGGGATTTCGGCGCACGCGATCGGATTGTGGCGCATCGGCGCCGGCATGCACGCGACGGAAATCGGGGGGCGTGACCGTAAAAAAAACCCGACAGATTCTGAAAAAACGCTGCATTAAAAAAAAAAAATGTCGCTTGACACGCGCTTACCGTCATCCAGGATGGCTCGTGAACTCCAGGGCGTTCCGATACTCTTCAGTGCAGCAGCGACACCTGGTGGACGTCGGAGGAACTGCCTTAGTGAATCCCGGCCGGACCCGAATCCACCGCAGAGAACGTGCCGCTGGATCGTGAATGGACCGGGTAAATAAATCTGCCCCATTATCTGTATGTGATGCGGATGTTAAAATCTAGGGTTCCAGCATTAGACTTGTTTCAGACATTAGTTGAGAAAGAACTGCATGAACTTAAATCTGCCTTACATTCAGTTTCATTAATCTGCCATACATAAAAATTTCTTCAATTAGATCTTATTAAAAATTTTTTACCTGTGTGAAGATAATTTTTCATAGATGTAGTCCATTAGAAACAAGACTGTGTCCCTGGATACGTTCACCTCTGCTGGAGGGATTGCACAAATAAACAAAAGTTTTTTGTATATGAAACATGGCTGTCACTACCAAATTGTGAGGTGGCCGTATACGAGGAAGAAATGTTAACATATGGAAAATATGTTAAATTAAATGTGAGTTGCCCAGAATACCTCTTTAACCCCTAGGCGCACCACGACGTTATACTACGTCCCCGGGGCTAGATGCTTAGCGCACCGGGACGTAGTATAACATCCAGCTTCTGGGACCGGCTCACGAACGGAGCCGGTACCAGAAGCAGCGGCTGTCAGCTGTCTATCACAGCTGACATCGCGCTGTAACAAGCATGACCGCGGCGTGTAAGGGTGTTCCTGCTGTGGATCGGATCCCCCGTGCCACTTACCGGGGGATCCGATCATCTTCCGGGCAGCTCTGAGGACTGGCATGTGCCCCGGAGCTGCCCGGTCTCCATGGCAGCCAGATCCCTTCCGGGTCTGACTGCAAACTGTCTGAGCATGCGCAAGCTTGCTCAGACAGTTTACACTGCTCTACAATAAAATAGTATTGTAGAGCAGTGTATTGGACTTAAACCAGTGATCAGAGCATCGCTGGTTTAAGTTCAAGTATGTATAAGTAAAAAAATGCAAAAACAGTTAACACTACACATTATAATAAATAAAAAATAAATACATAAAATATAAGCCCCTAAAATGTCACTTTCCCATAAAAAAACTTAATAAAGTATAAAAAACATAAAAACACAAAAAACCCCCGCATATTTGGTATTGCCGCGTCCGTAACAATCTGCATAATAAAACAGAATTGTTACTGGACCCGCACGGTAAACGCCGGAGGAAAAAAACGCAAAAAACATTCCGAAAAAAGATAATTTTTAATTAATACCCTATAAAAAATGCTCTAAAAGGTGATTTAAAAAATTTTATGCACTTTAAAATAAGCCCACTAAAAAGAACAACTGTTCTCGCAAAAAATAAGCCCCTAACAAGATTTGTCAGCCAAAAAATAAAAAAGTTATGCATATAAAAAGATGGTGATGCTAAAATGAATAAGATTTTCTCCAAATTAGTTTTTATTCAGTACAATTGAATAAAATACACAAAACCCTCCCACATATTTGGTATCCCTGCGTCCGTAACAATCTGTATAATAAAACAGAATCGTTATTAGATCCGCAAAGTGAACCCCGTAAAAAACAACCTAAAAAAACTCTCTCTGAAAAAGATGATTTTTTATTAATGCCCTTTAAAAATGCTCTAAAAAAAGTGATTTTAAAAAGTTACGCAATCTAAAATAAGACCACTAAAAAGAGCAATCATTCTCGCATAAAATAAGCCCTTAAACAGATTTGTGAGGTGAAAAATAAAAAAGTTATACATATGAAAGACGGTGATGCTAAAATTAACAACAATTTTGCCAAATTACTTTTTATTCAGTAAAAATGGTAAAAAATTAAAAATATATATATAAATGAAGTATTTTCATAATTGTGGCGACCCATAGAATAAAAATAATATACTATATTTATGGTATGGTTAACGGCCAAAAAAAAAAACAATTTTCCTAAAAATTGATGATTTTCATTTCCTCCACCAACAAAGAGTTAATTAAATCTCACCAATTAGCTATAGAGGCTCCAAAATTATGTATTAGAAAAGTGCATCTCATGTGGCAAAAGAAATAAGCCCCAAAAAAAATAAAAAAATTATAGCCTGTACAATGTGACATAGCAAATCTGATTTGGATGGCGCCTCCTTCCCTTCTATGCCCAGCCGTGCGCCCATACAGCAGGTTACCAGCACATATGGGGTATCCGTGTACTCGGGAGAAATTGGGTATCAAACTTTGTGGAGCCTTTTTTCATTTAATCCATTTTAAATGTTTAATTTTCCACCCAAAATGAGTGTATTGTGAAAAAATATTACAATTTGCAGACTCCACCTCCGTTTTGTTTTAACCTCTATAAAACACGTAAAGGGTTAACAAACTTCTTAAAAGTAGTTTTTCATACGTTGAGGGGTGTAGTTTCCACAATGGGGTAATTTAGGAGTCTCGCTATTATTTAGGCCTCTCAGTGTCAATTAGAAGTTGAGCAGGTCCATCTAAGTACGGGTTTTGGCGATTTTACAAAAAATGTGAAAAATGGCACCCAAATTCTGAGCCTCATAACATTCTAGTAAAATATGTGGAATCTTAAAAAACCATGCCAACATAAAGCAGACATTTGGGAAATGTAAGTTGTAAATTTATTTGGGTGCTATGACTATCTGCATCAAAAGTAGAGAATTTAGAACGTTGAAAATAAAGAATTTTTCAAAATTTTTGCCAAATTTTGTTTTTTTTCATAACTAAACGCAAAAGATTTCATCCAAATTTTTAAACTAATTTGAAGTACAATGTGTCATGAGAAAACAATCTCAAAATCCCCTGGATATCTCATAGCGTTCCCACGCTATAACCACTTATAGTGACACAGGCCAGATTTGAAAAATGGGGCCGCGTCCTTTAGGCCAAAATAGGCTGAGTCCCCTAGGGGTTAATAACAACATTTTCATTCAATCAAAACCATCAGAACAACAACATTTCCCCCAAACAATTTGAGTCATTAACCCCTTAACGCTCTGCACCGTAGCTCTACGGCGCAGAGGTATAGGGAATGTATGAAGAGGGCTCACGGGCTGAGTCCTCTTCATACAAAGGTGGGGGTTGTTGCATATTGCAGCAAACCCCCACCGCTAATAACCGTGGTCGGTGCTTGCATCGATCGCGGCTATTAACCCTTTCGTTGCCGCCGGCAAAGTCGCCGCCGGCATTTTAAAAATTCAAATCACCCCCCTTTCGCTAGAACTGATATAAAACATAATAAACAGTAAAAATCACAGACACATTAAGTATCGCCGCATCCCAAAATGCCCGATCTATCAAAATATAAAAACGGTTACGGCCGGCGGTGACCTCCGAGACGGGAAATGGCGCCCAAATGTCCAAAATGCGACTTTTACACCTTTTTACATCACATAAAAATGGAATAAAAAATGATGAAAATGTCGCACAGACCTCAAAATGGTAGCGATGCAAAGGACGGCTCATTTCGCAAAAAATGACACATCACACAGCTTCGTGCTGAAGTATGAAAAAGTTATTAGCTTCAGAAGATGGCAAAAAAATTTTTTTCTTTTTTGTACACATTCGTTAAATTTTGGAAAATCTATTAAAACTAGAGATGAGCGAGCACTAAAATGCTCGGGTACTCGTTATTCGAGACGAACTTTTCCCGATGCTCGAGTGCTCGTCTCTTTTGATAAGGGGACGACATGTGGAGGCAGCCATGGAGACGACTTCCATGATTAAGAGCGACAGTATGGGGCATTCATATTGCGCTGCTATGATTGCAACTTCAGGACTCCAGCATGGCGGCGACAGATGGGCCGAGTTCCACTATGTATCTGGTGAAACACCTGAAAATTCTGCCTGACACAGCTCGTTTGATAAGGGCATGATGTGCTGCATATCCTCTCGTGCTCCAGCGCCTGGGGTATAGAGAGTTGAAATGAGACATTGGTGGACGCTGTGGAGGATCGTGGAGGCAAAATGGACAGGAAACAGCAGGGGCAGCATGCATGGATGCCTCTGAGGCTGCCTAATCTTGGGATGGAGCTGGCGGTCCACTGCCAGGCGAGATTTCGCCTGTCCAAGCCCCTGTCTCTCGGCTCCTCCCCACCCAAAATGGGCCTGGGGGCCAGAAGCGTTTACTTTGAAAAAATTATAATTTTCTTGTGGGCTCAGTTTTTACGACTTTCACTCTTCGCTCCAAATAACACGCCTACTTTATTCTTTGGTTCTGTGCGATCGCGGTGAGACCAAATTTATACAGGTTTTATTGTGTTTTAATACATTTTCAAAAATTAAACGAATGTGTACAAAAAAGAAAAAAATTTTTTTGCCATCTTCTGACGCTAATAACTTTTTCATACTTTGGCGCACGGAGATGTGTGAGGGGTCATTTTTTGCGAAATGAGGCGACGTTTTCATTGCTACCATTTTGAGGTCTGTGCGACATTTTGATCATTTTTTATTTCATTTTTTATGTTATGTAAAAAGGTGTAAAAGTCGCATTTCGGACATTTGGGCGCCATTTCCCGCCTCGGAGGTCACCGCCGGCCGTAACCGTTTTTATATTTTGATAGATCGGGCATTTTGGGACGCGGCGATACCTAATATGTCTGTGATTTTTACTGTTTGTTATGTTTTATATCCGTTCTAGGGAAAGGGGGGTGATTTGAACTTTTAATATTTTATTAATTTTTTTTATTTTTTAAACTTTTTTTTTCTTTTTTTTTCACTATCTTTTAGACCATCTAGGGTACATTAACCCTAGATGGTCAGATCGCTGCTACCATATACTGCAATACTTCTGTATTGCAATATATGGCATTTTTGCAGCACATTCATTACAATGAGCCACTGGCTCATTGTAACAAATATGCAGCTGCCAGATAGCCTCGTGTCAAAAGAAGACACGAGGCTACCATGGCAACTGATCGCCGCCCCCCGATGACGTTCGGGGGCGTGGCGATCGAAAAAAAGATGGCGGCGCCCGCGCGCCGCCGTCTTTTACACGCCGCCGGCGACTTTGCCGGCGGCGTTTAGGGGGTTAATAGCCGCGATCGGTGCAAGCACCGACCGCGGTTATTAGCGGTGGGGGTTTTGTGCAAAATGCAAAAACCCCCACCTCTGTATGAAGAGGACTCAGCCCGTGAGCCCTCTTCATACATCCCTTATACCTCTGCGCCGTAGAGCTACGGCGCAGAGCGTTAAGGGGTTAAAGGTGCTGCAGTTAAAACTATGTTAGTTGGATCTTGAGATGGAGCTGGCGCTCCGCTGCCAGGCGAGCTTTCGCCAATCCAAGCCCCTGTCTCTAGGCTACTCCCCAAACAGCACTTCTAAGAACCTTTTGTATAAGATCAAGTGTAGTAGCGTTCTTATAAGTTTAGGATATGGCGGGTGAGGGGAATGTAAACAGATGCGCAAGAAGCGCTGAAATAATATCGGTAAATGATAAAAGTTTGCCAGTATATTTTGTGGATTACACAGCAGGGTGGCGACAAAGTTAACAAGTTTGATGTGGAATCCATGAAAACAACCCAAAAATCTGCCTGACACAGCTCGTTTGATAAGGGGACCATGTATGGAGGTAGTGAACTAGTAGTAGATTAAAGGTACTGCAGTTAAAACTATGTTAGTTGGATCTTGAGATGGAGCTGGCGCTCCGCTGCCAGGCGAGCTTTCGCCAATCCAAGCCCCTGTCTCTAGGCTACTCCCCAAACAGCACTTCTAAGAACCTTTTGTATAAGATCAAGTGTAGTAGCGTTCTTATAAGTTTAGGATATGGCGGGTGAGGGGAATGTAAACAGATGCGCAAGAAGCGCTGAAATAATATCGGTAAATGATAAAAGTTTGCCAGTATATTTTGTCGATTACACAGCAGGGTGGCGACAAAGTTAACAAGTTTGATTTGGAAGCCATGAAAACAACCCAAAATTCTGCCTGACACAGCTCGTTTGATAAGGGGACCATGTATGAAGGCAGTGAACTAGTAGTAGATTAAAGGTGCTGCAGTTAAAACTATGTTAGTTGGATCTTGAGATGGAGCTGGCGCTCCGCTGCCAGGCAAGCTTTCGCCAATCCAAGCCCCTGTCTCTAGGCTACTCCCCAAACAGCACTTATAAGAACCTTTTGTATAAGATCAAGTGTAGTAGCGTTCTTATAAGTTTAGGATATGGCGGGTGAGGGGAATGTAAACAGATGCGCAAGAAGCGCTGAAATAATATCGGTAAATGATAAAAGTTTGCCAGTATATTTTGTGGATTACACAGCAGGGTGGCGACAAAGTTAACAAGTTTGATGTGGAAGCCATGAAAACAACCCAAAATTCTGCCTGTCACAGCTCGTTTGATAAGGG
Source organism: Engystomops pustulosus (assembly GCF_040894005.1). NCBI lineage: Eukaryota > Metazoa > Chordata > Amphibia > Anura > Leptodactylidae > Engystomops > Engystomops pustulosus. The sequence goes on along the minus strand of NC_092417.1, from coordinate 79,271,273 downwards.
GACCATGTATGGAGGCAGTGAACTAGTAGTAGATTAAAGGTGCTGCAGTTAAAACTATGTTAGTTGGATCTTGAGATGGAGCTGGCGCTCCGCTGCCAGGCAAGCTTTCGCCAATCCAAGCCCCTGTCTCTAGGCTACTCCCCAAACAGCACTTCTAAGAACCTTTTGTATAAGATCAAGTGTAGTAGCGTTCTTATAAGTTTAGGATATGGCGGGTGAGGGGAATGTAAACAGATGCGCAAGAAGCGCTGAAATAATATTGGTAAATGATAAAAGTTTGCCAGTATATTTTGTGGATTACACAGCAGGGTGGCGACAAAGTTAACAAGTTTGATGTGGAATCCATGAAAACAACCCAAAATTCTGCCTGACACAGTTCGTTTGATAAGGAGACAATGTATGGAGGCAGCTATATGGACGACTTTTGGAGGCAGCTATGGCGATGACGTGTGGAGGTAGCAATGGAGACAACGTGTGGAGCCAGCTAAAAAGACGACATGTGGAGGCTGCTATGGAGACAATTTAATTTGGATAGTGCCTGTATGTGGCAGTCCAAAAAAGTTTTCAAACCAGAGGAGCAGGTAGGTGGTCCTCCAGAAAAATTAAATAGATTGAGTGCCTGTATGTGGCACTCCCAAAAATTGCTTAAAACAGAGGACCGGGTAGGTGGCCCTCCAGAAAAATTAAATACATAGAGTACTATAGCTAGAGCCAGTTGGCCCTGGCAAAAAATAGCCAGTTTCCTATGCTTTAGTGTACAAAGAGGAGGAGAAGGAGGACAATGAGGAGGAGTAGTGCATACATTATTCAGGTTGAGCTTCTTTCACCTGGTGGAGAATGAAAATCCTGAGAAATCCAGGCTTTATTCATCTTGATAAGCGTCAGCCTGTCAGCGCTGTCAGTCGACAGGCGTGTACGCTTATCGGTGATGATGCCACCAGCTGCACTGAAAACCCGCTCGGACAACACGCTAGCGGCAGGGCAGGCAAGAACCTCCAAGGCGTACAGCGCCAGTTCGTGCCACATGTCCAGCTTTGAAACCCAGTAGTTGTAGGGAGCTGTGTGATCATTTAGGACGATGGTATGGTCAGCTACGTACTCCCTCACCATCTTTCTGTAAAGATCAGCCCTACTCTGCCGAGACTGGGGACAGGTGACAGTGTCTTGCTGGGGTGACATAAAACTGGCAAAGGCCTTGTAAAGCGTAGCCCTGCCAGTGCTGGAAAAGCTGCCTGCTCGCCTACTCTCCCTCGCTACTTGTCCCGCAGAAGTACGCCCTCTGCCGCTAGCGCTGTCAGAAGGGAAATACTGTTTCAGCTTGTGCACCAGGGCCTGCTGGTATTCATGCATTCTCACACTCCTTTCCTCTCCAGGGATGAGAGTGGAAAGATTTTGCCTGTACCGTGGGTCCAGGAGAGTGAATACCCAGTAATCGGTGCTGGAATAAATTCTTTGAACGCGAGGGTCACGGGATAGGCAGCCTAGCATGAAATCTGCCATATGCGCCAGAGTCCCAACGCGCAAGAATTCACTCCCCTCACTGGCCTGACTGCCCATTTCCTCCTACTCCAACTCCTCCAACTCCTCTTCTTCTGCCCATACACGCTGAACAGTGAAGGACTGAACAATGGTCCCCTCTTCTGTCTCGCCAACATTCTCCTCCTCTTCCTCCTCATCCTCCTCCATCTCCTCCGATATGCGCTGAGAAACAGACCTAAGGGTGCTTTGGCTATCAACAAGGGAATCTTCTTCCCCCGTCTCTTGTGACGAGCGCCAAGCTTCCGACTTCATGCTGACCAGAGAGTTTTTCAACAGGCCAAGCAGCGGGATGGTGAGGCTGATGATGGCGGCATCGCCACTGACCATCTGTGTTGACTCCTCAAAGTTACTCAGCACCTGACAGATATCAGACATCCACGTCCACTCCTCATTGTAGACTTGAGGAAGCTGACTGACCTGACTACCAGTTCTGGTGGAAGTTGACATCTGGCAGTCTACAATCGCTCTGCGCTGCTGGTAAACTCTGGATAACATGGTGAATGTTAAATTCCACCTCGTGGGCACGTCGCACAACAGTCAGTGAGCGGGCAGTTGGAGGCGGCGCTGCGCTGCCCTGAGAGTGGCAGCATCTGTGCTGGACTTCCTGAAATGCACACAGATGCGGCGCACCTTCGTGAGCAAATCAGACAGATTGGGGTATGTCTTGAGGAAACGCTGAACTATGAGATTTAACACATGGGCCAGGCATGGCACATGTGTCAGTCTGCCGAGTTGCAGAGCCGCCACCAGGTTACGGCCATTGTCACACACAACCATGCCTGGCTTCAGGTTCAGCGGTGCCAGCCACAGATCAGCTTGCGCCGTGATGCCCTGTAATAGCTCTTGGGCGGTGTGCCTTTTATCGCCTAGGCTCAGCAGTTTGAGCACCGCCTGCTGTTGCTTAGCGACGGCACTGCTGCTGTGCCTAGAGCTACCGACTGATGGCGCCATGCCCACGGATGGTAATTCGGAGGAGGAGGTGGAGGAGGGGTGGGGGGAGGAGGAGGCATAGTAGGCCTTTGAGACCTGGACCGAGGTAGGCCCCGCAATCCTCGGCGTCGGCAGTATATGAGCAGCCCCAGGGTCAGACTCGGTCCCAGCCTCCACCAAGTTAACCCAATGTGCCGTCAGCGATATATAGTGGCCCTGCCCGGCAGCACTCGTCCACGTGTCCGTGGTCAGGTGGACCATGTCAGAAACGGCGTTGGTCAGGGCACGGATGATGTTCTCTGACACGTGCTTGTGCAGGGCTGGGACGCCACATCGGGAAAAGTAGTGGTGGCTGGGGACCGAATACCGAGGGGCGGCCGCCGCCATGAGGTTTCGAAAGGCCTCGGTCTCTACCAGCCTATAGGGCAGTGATGGCTAACCTATGGAACTGGTGCCAGAGGTGGCACTCAGAGCCCTTTCTGTGGGCACTCAGGCCATCACCAGAGATGACTCTGGGTATCTTCCTGTAGTCCCAGACAGCCCAGGACTTGCTGTGCACAGAGCTATTTTAAAGTGGCAGCTCTACCTGGGACTATTTTCTGCTTTATTGGTGTCCTCAGGTGCTGGTATCAATGAAAACTGTGACAGAGAAGGAAGTATAAATCACAAATTAAATTTCTGTGTTCTTTGCGATAAATAAGCGGGTCTTTGTTGTAGTTTGGGCACTCGGTCTCTAAAAGGTTCGCCATCACTGCTATAGGGCATCTCCAGGCTAAGCAACTTGGAGATGTGGACGTTGAGGGCTTGGGCGTGTGGGTGGGTTGCGCTATACTTCCTTTTGCGCTCCAGCGTCTGGGGTATGGAGAGCTGAACGCTGGTGGATGCTGTGGAGGATCGTGGAGGCGAAGATGGGGTTTTCGCACGGGAGGTGTTTGGGCCGTGGTCCTGGGCAGGGGGCTGACTAGCAGATTACACAGGGGAAGGAGCAGTGGTGTGCCCGGCCGGAGGTGAACGGGCTTGGTGCCATTGAGTGGGGTGTTTAGCATTCATATGCCTGCGCATACTGGTGGTAGTTAAGCTAGTAGTGGTGGAACCCCTGCTGATTTGGCAAAGGTTGCACACCACAGTCCATCGGTCATCCGGTGTTTCTTTAAAGAACCTCCAGACTTCTGAAAATCTAGCCCTCACCATGGGAACTTGACTACGGGCAACATTTGGCGCTGATGCACCTGCTCTGGCCCTGCCTCTCCGTCTGGCCCCACCACTGCCTCTTCCAACCTGTTCTGCTATAGGACTCGCCTCCGTCTCAGAAGCACTGTGTTCACCCGGCCTATCAACCCAGCTTGGGTCTGTCACCTCATCATCCTCCGATCCCTCAGTCTGCTCCCCCCTCGGACTTCCTGCCCTGACAACAACTTCACCACTGTCTGACAACCGTGTCTCCTCATCGTCCGACACCTCTTTACACACTTCTTCCACTACGTCAATAATGTCATCATCACCCACAGACTGCGACCGGTGGAAAACCTGGGCATCGGAAAATTGCCCAGCAGCAGCCGGACAAGTGGTTTGTGACTGTGGGAAGGGTCCAGAAAACAGTTCCTCAGAGTATGCCGGTTCGAATGCCAAATTTTGCTGGGAGGGGGCAGACTGGGGGGAAGGGGGCTGAGGTGGAGGAGTGCTGATTTCGGTGACATGGGTGGACTGCATGGAAGACTGACTGGTGGACAAATGGCTAGAAGCATTGTCCGCAATCCACGACATCACCTCTTCGCACTGTTCTGGCCTCAACAGTGCTCTACCACGAGTCCCAGTAACTTGAGACATGATGAACCTAGGGAGTGTAGCTCTGCGGCGTTCCCCTGCTCCTTCATCAGCAGGTGGTGTCTCACCCCGCCCAGGACCACGGCCTCTGACCCCTGCAGTAGTTGGAGCCCTTCTACATCCTTACACTAGGTCAACCATAGGTGATGGTGTAAAGGTCACAGGTATAAGTCCCCATCTGGATTTACACATGAAAGGAATATGGGGTATAATCCATATTTAAATTTCACCAATATCCCCATATAACTACAGGTAGACTTCTGCAGCAAATATGTCAACAGCGAAGAGGTGGCTTCACTACAACAGGGAGCAATTACATAAGCCCTAAACTATTACCATTAAACTCATCATGCATAGCATGTATACGTGCAGGTTCTTATGAGGAAAAAGCTGGAATTACAACCAAGTGTTTAGGATGCCCACAGGGTAAGATATCATCCAAGAAAGATTCAGAGGCATACAAGGTTTGTTTACACCTCTTTGTGATAAAAGGCAATTATCATATGTCAGGCCTCCTGGTGTCATCACAAGCAGGTGGGCTGGTCAGAGAATCTTAGAATATATTGAGATTAAAGTCTCCATCTAAAAATTGTCATTCTTAGAGGGTCCCAGGTAGACAGTTTGATCAGGCCTTCCTGCTTCCCCAGGCACCAGACTTGAAGCATCACGTAATGTATTAAGTTCTGTTTTCTTTTATTTTACCAAACTGTTATTTTTTGCATTGTATGTTTATGTCTGTTTAACGTGTCGCCCTTTTTGTATAATGACCCTTTTTATTTGTAAGCACTGTCTTTTTGATATTAAACGTCCATTTAATTAGAACCTTCTTGTGTTCTAACTATTCCATCCCTCTGAGAAGATGTTACCTACATTATTTGCTTAAGTTGTAACTGTAATCTAATATTGGTGCATAAAATATTTTAGGTGTCAAGCCAGCCTATATATGACAAGTGGTGGCAGCTATATCACTCAGGTTCTTGGATAGTGAAGAGCTGTCAATGCACAGTCCCATGCGACTCGGCATTATCCCTTCCTGAACCTAAGTCAGATCCAGTCAGCGAGCAGCCAGGTTCCTGACATGCTGTATTTTTGTTAATAACAGTGAATTAGAGAATGTGTTATTTTGTTATCCTGAGTAAATATAAGAAACTTGACTTCGCGGGAATACCGCTTTAAAGCTCTTCAAGTCAACTTTTAGGCATCAAGTGATCGTTCGAGTAATGAAAACACTTCCTTAAGGGAACAAAACACCGTGATTTCTGATCATAAGAACCTATGATATTTATGTTAAATAAAGTTTTATTGCAAGATAATAACATCATTTAGATTAAACATTAAAGACAAATATGAATGCATCTCTGGATAATCGCTCACACAATTTAGCATGAAGATCTTGTCAATATTTATATCTTGTGAGACCTGGATGAGGCCTGGGCCACAGGTCTGGCTGCTGGAGATGATCCATTGCAGAAATTACAATGAACCCATAAGAAAACTGGGACCAGACAGACAACCAATACAACATCCACTAGACAAAGTATGCAGACACCGACAAACAAGAGAGGTGGTGGGGAGGAAGAGGGGAAGTATATCAGTGTATCACTGGGGGCAGTGTATCACTTATGACCCACGTTTTAATGCCCTGAGATCCATGCGACAAACTCTGGGGAGTCCCTAAACAATGCCCACGGGAGCCACCTAAGATGGAACCTGTGGGCCGCATCCAATCTGAATTCATCCAATACCACCAGTTCTTCCTTTCTCACTATATAAGCTATTTTGGGTTGCCCACATCGTCCTGGTAGATATTGAGTCAGACTTCCACCTAACTGCCATGACAAAGTGCCTTTTTTGCACCTTTTTGTATGCTCCATGGCACATAGACAAGATAGCAATATTAGACTGGCAAGGGGTTGAGGACGAGGTTATGCGGTCGTGGAGGGCAAAAACAGCTTGTTTCCTGGAATTGACTTGAGGCCTTGTGGGGGAAGGACATAGCTCTCAACCACTGCCCATCTGAGAATTCCTGCTGACAGGCCACCTCCCAAGAGCCCTAGAAACCTATCCGGCCCCCGCCGTAATGTTGCCAAGCAGCAACCCGTACACCACCAATATCAGATGCATAGATTGTGAAATCTTCACACACTCTGAAGAGAAGCTGGTATTGGGGTTGGTGACATACAGCAGCAGCTCGTCCACAAAGACTGACATTGTGCGAGTAAGACTCCCAGCGACATCCCCATGATCTCCCCATTAGTTCTGATAGTATTAACTAGGGGCTACATCCATTGCCAATATTTATAGTAGTGGGGACAGGGTGCAGTCCTATCCACCCTCTGATTGTATAGCTGTTCATGAAAAGATTGAAATTCGGACACAATGGCTGTAGGGGAGTGAATAACCCCCTTAGTTGGCAAATTCAGGGATCAATCATTAGTGGCAGGTAGTTTCGGATGAAGGGCCCTAGAGAGCCAGCGTCCTCGCTTTTTACCTAATTTGTCTGATTCGAGATTGGGGAGGAGGCGTAACGGCATGACGTAGAGACGTCACGCTGCACAGCTGACCCGCCAACCTCACCTGCTCTCCCCTGCTGACCGGGTCGCCGCGTGCCGGACGCCGACGATGGTGGATCTTGATCCGTGACCCCCGCGGCCTCCACGGCTTCTATGCCTGGTCGGGCGGACACAGTGGCAGAGGCTCTCCGGTGTTCAGAGGTCCCCGTTATCCGGCGCTGTTGTCTCTCCTCTGGTCGGCTGTACGGGGATCCGTTTCCCTGCACCTATGTGCGGTCATTGATCTTGCGGGGCTCTGTGCTCCAGGCTCCGTGCGCATGAAAGTGGACAGCTGGAGTTTTATTAAGAAGGCTGGATCTTGGGCTGGATCGTCGTCTTGGAAGAAGCGCTGACCAGGTGTGAAGTGATCTCAGGGTTCGCTGCTGAGGTGGTGCGGCCTGGGTGTTCTCCATGGTGTCGGCGTGGTCAAGAGTTGGATCCTGTAGCCCTCCTATGCCTGGTTTCCTCTTTTCCTGGCTATGTCTCTGCTGATCGCTGGAGTCTTTTGGAGCCATTCTACAGGATGGGTGAGATGTATCGGCTTACCGTCATTCCCTCTGCCTTGCTTCATCTGCTACTAACATGTGCTACTAAATGGTACTAACTGTATCTCCCTGCCTAGCTAATTTAATATTAGCCTTTAAAAAAAAAAAAAACGTTTTCCTTCTAATTTAACTTTATCTACGAGGAACTGCCTTTCCGTCAGCATCCATCTGCTACTAACCAGCTCGCAACATATGGACTTTATTTTCATACTAACTCTCTCCTAAGCATTCCCATAGATTGAGTGGACTCTAGTAGACACTGTACAGAATTTACCCTCATAGGGCCCATTTGTATGAGACAATAACGAGTGTGTATGCTATTTTAAGGGGTTCCACTTTTTGAGTTACATAAGAGTTATATTTCTACCCTCATCAGTCTGGTCTAATATATTGTCATTTTGTAATATTTGCTGTGTTGTTACTTCAAGGGGTTGGCAGTTTTGGTTGTTGGTTATAGATCTGTTAGGATGCCACCTAAGAATATATCAAGAAAATCCCTAGGTACAACCTCTCCTAGGGAGAAAGAGAAAGGAGGGGCCAAAGGGGATAACTCTACAAAACTAGACAAATTATGGAAATCCCCCTCAGTGAAAACTCGTACCGGTTTGACAACACAGAAAATTTCCGAATCTGAGGGTCAGGACCCCAAATATAGAGTACAGGGGTCGAGATTTGCAGTGCTAGAGACCGAAGAACAGGAGGAGGAAGAGGCAGGAGTTGGGGGAGAAAAAGCTATCCTTAGAGAGATTCTTGACTCTATAAAAACCTGCAACTCTGCCATACTCGACCTCACAGATCAAGTGGGTGCTTTGAGAGGGGATGTTTCGCTCTTGAGAGAGGATTTGAATAAGGTCAGAGATAAGCAGAAGATTGTGGAGGATAAAATTGTTAATATGGAGAAGGAGATATGCAATTTAAAAAAAGTTACCTCCTCATGGGAAAGTGAAAATAAGACTCTTAAAGGGAAATTGGCCGATATGGAGGATCGTTCTAGGAGAGCCAATTTGAGGGTTATAGGGATTCCAGAAAAGGCTGAAGGAGATGACCCCGTAACCTTTATTAAAGAGTGGCTGTTGGAGAGAATAGGGAAAGAGCACCTCTCCTCCAATTTTGATATAGAACGTGCCCATAGAATCGCATCAGTATCTCACGTTCCTGGTAATAACCCCCGGACCTTTATTTGTAAAACATTACTCTCTAGAGATCGTGATATGATATTACGAAGAGCATGCGACCTTACAGATTTATCAATTCAAGGTTCAAAAGTATCGCTTTATCCGGACTTCTCTAGGGATACCCTTCAAAAAAGGAAAAGTTTCTTAGAGGTGAAAAAAAGGTTGAGAGATAAGGGTATTATCTATTCACTAATGTTCCCGGCAAAATTAAAAATTATTTTCCAAGGTCAGTCCCAATTTTTCAGCACGCCAGACCAAGCCTCTGATTGGTTAGATCTTAAGGGACTATGAACTGTACGACACAGATGGACATTCTGTATTTTTTTCTAGGTCAGTTTCGGGGGAGCAGGGGTTGGACGGGGGCGGGTAAGTGGCCTAAGCAGGAAGAGTTCTACCATGGTAGGACAGTTGAGTGGGTTCGGGGGGGAGGGAAGCTTCGTTGCTGGAGATGTTGATTGGTTGCTAGTTTTTCTGTTTACCTTATCCAATGGGCACTAGGTTCATATCGTGGAATATAAGAGGGCTGAAAGACCGCCTGAAGCGTTGTATTATTTATGATTATATTACCAAGCAACTTCCTGCAATTGTGATTTTGTTGGAGACACATCTTGACAAAGATTCTTTAGCCCTAGTAGATCGAAGGTGGGCCAGCCAGGTTTATAATTCAGTCTTCTCATCATTTTCTAGAGGGGTATCCATTCTGGTCCATAGGTCAATCTGCTTTCAAGTCTTAGACGCCTTGTGTGATACAGAGGGGAGATTTGTTTTTTTGTTTGGTATGTTAGAAGGTATTAAATGTGTAGTAGCAGGGGTATATATTCCACCTCCCTTTAGATATGATGTTTTGAATAGTTTGATGCGGTTCCTGGAGAGGGTGGGTGAATGTCCCGTATTGGCTCTAGGAGACTTCAACTCTGTTATGTCAGAGAAGAAGGATCGACTGGGGAAAAGCAAGCGGGTAGGTACAATCGTGATGGACACCCCCTTCTCCAGGTTCTGTCAGGAAGTAGGTCTGTTGGATGTGTGGAGGTCCCTAAACGGGGATTCGCCAGCATTTTCATGTTATAATCGCTCTCATAATTCATTTTCCAGGATCGACTTGGCTCTGGCCAATGACTATGCCATTGGTTGGGTGCGTAAAATCCGATATGATAATCGGTCCATTTCTGACCATTCCCCACTGGTTCTTGAGTTGTCTGCCTCAATTAAACCTGCTCTTAGGTTTTGGAAACTTAATGCACACTGGCTGTCCCTGTTAACGGATGAAGACAAAATTAAGAGAGAAATATGTAGTTTTATATCCGCTAACAGGAACTCGGATAATGTGGGATTGATCTGGGACACTCTGAAATCCTTCCTTAGAGGGATAATAAATTCAGAAATCATATTTCTCCGCAAACAATGGGCTAGACAAGAGCGGAGTTTAAAAGAGGTAGTGGAAAAAAGAGAAAGAGAATATCAGGCAAACAGATCGCTAGATTCATTTGATAAATTTAATAAAGCACAAGAGGAGTATAATAGATGCATTGCTAACAAGGCTCTGCAGAAGTTATTCTTCCTCGATCAGAAGACACATTGCGAGAGTGGTTCTCCCTCAAAAGGGCTACTGTACAAAGTCAAAAAACAACAGGAATCAAATAGAATAGCCATGATTAAAAATTCTTCTGGTGATGCAATCGGTGATGCTCGGGAAATCAGCGCTATTTTTCTACAGTTTTTTCAAAATATTTATTCCTCAGATCTGGAGGTGTCAGTGCAGGATATAGGTCATTATTTAGACAATATCCAGTTCCCTAGGTTATTGATAGAAAGAGCGGATGGGTTATCCCGTCCAATATCCATCTTGGAACTCGAGGAGGCTCTCTCATCCTCTAGACGTAACTCCTCACCAGGGTTGGATGGCCTGCCTCTAGAAATTTACAACAGATTCGGTTCTATTCTCCTTCCCCTCATGGTGGAGATTTGGGAGACGGCACAGAGAGTGGGGAGACTACCCGAGTCCTGGTACGAGGCATGTATAGTTTTGCTACCGAAAAAAAATAAGGACCCTCTGGAGGCAGAATCCTATCGTCCGATTTCTATTCTCAATACCGATGCTAAATTGGTGGCCAAATTGCTTTCGAATAGATTAAAAGAATGTGCGTCAACACTAATACATGAGGACCAGTGTGGCTTTGTGGCGGGTCGCCAGGGTAAAAACAATATAAGACGGTTGTTCGCGGGCCTTCAGCTGGGACGGGGGGAGTCGCGCTCCATCCTGTCATTGGACGCCTCTAAAGCCTTTGATAGGGTGGAGTGGGACTTCCTCTGGGAGGTCTTGCTCAGATTTGGGCTGGGTGACAGATTCGTGGACTGGGTGAGACTCTTCTATCAGGCCCCTAAGGTCTGTATTAGAATAAATGGAGATTACTCTCCTTTCTTTACCCTGTCTAGGGGTACTAGGCAGGGTTGCCCCCTGTCTCCCCTATTATTTGCCTTTTTTATAGAACCATTGGCAATAAAACTTAGGGCCGATGGGGAGATTGGGGGAGGAGGACTAGCTGGACCAATGGACAAGGTTATGTTGTACGCCGACGATGTCCTGCTCTGTTTAAAAGACTCTAATACATCTGTTCCAAAAGCCCTGAAGGTGATTCGGGAGTTTGGAAGGTTTTCAGGCTTTCAGATTAATACCCACAAATCTATTCTGGTCCCACTTGATAGTGACTCTCAGCTTAATTTGACCCAGCTGGATCTAAAGATTGCATCGTCATGTGAATATTTGGGTTTAAAGATCACACCAAATGTGGACGATTATATATCTCTGAATTTGGCCCCATTACTAGCAAAATTGAAAAATAAGGTGAATACATGGAATACGTTACCTTTAAATCGGGCAGAGAGAGTTGTTCTTACCAAGACTATATTGCTTCCTCAAATGTTATACGTATTATCCAACTCTCCCTGTTGGATTGGCAAGAAATGGTTTGGTTTTATTCGAGCGATTATAAATAAATTATTATGGGGGAGGAAAAGGGTTCGTATTAAACAGGAAACACTAATGGTTAACAAGGAGAGGGGTGGACTTTCTCTACCCTCCTTGTACCACTATTTTTTGTCGGCACAGATTCAGTACATCCTTGAAAATAAATGCTCCATTCTATTTCAGGTGGTCAGTGCACGGGTGGGGCGTAGATTTGAATCTATTCTCGCCCTACTGGAGTCTGGACAACTGAAATGTCATGCTATTAAAAAACTTCCACTGGCTGTGTTAATGGAGAATACTTGGACAGACTTTGGTTTTCGTATACATGTTAGAGTTATAAACGTGGTCGTATATTATGTTTAGTCGACCCTCCCTCCATAAATGTTGTATTTCTATTATCGCATTATATAAAAAAAAAAAAAATTTCTGTAAATATAGGTTGGCATTTTTGATTGTACATTTATTATATGATATGATCTATGTACATAATAGTCGCTTCATGTCTAGAGAGGATACCTGTGTGTTCCTCATCTATTACTTGTCAAGTAACCTGTAATAATTGAATTTATACAATAAAAAAAAAAAAAATTTGTCTGATTCAGTTCACTAAAGACGCCCTCCTTGAAAAAATGAAAAAAGCTCTTGATACGATACTTCAGGGACACCCACTGAAGCGTGACGTCATCCCTATCTAGGGAAAAAAGCAGTGGAAAAAGACCCAATGACATGCTTAATCTCCACCACTTCCTGCAGCAAATTGTCATTGAGATGCCATGATTGAATCCTGGTGTCCAAGTCTGCATCCAGGGGTAGGTTAAAATCTCCACCCAGTACTATCAGGGAGCCGGCCGGAATGTCATGCAGGCCTCTCAACGCCTTCAACCCAAACAAGACTTGGCCTGTGTTTGGGGAAATATAAGTTAGCAAAAGTGATCACTTTCCCCGCCCAGTTGACCTTCAGAAAAAGAGATCTGACCTCCAAGTCTGATCAGGTGCCTATAATCTGGGAAGAGAAGGAGTGGTGGAAAGCTATGGACAACCCTTGGCTTAATGGATGGGACTCGTGGAGTGATGTCATTTGTCATTGTATCTGTCATTTGACTAAGATCCGCTGTCTGTGTAAGTGGTACATAATCTGACTCCTCTTGCTAGGGTTATTAAGGCCTCTTACATTATAGGAGCAGAAACTCAAGGTAGACATGTTTGTTGTGATAGTATCACTGCCCGAAACACTGAAGGGAATGGAAAGGAATTACTAGGGAACACACAAGAACAAAACAACACGGAACACAAAACCTAGAAAGACAAACAACACACACAAATATACCCTGTAACTGTGCAACAGAACTTGCAATCTAAATGGACAATAGTCCAAACTGGGAACCTGAAACGACCAACGAATTGGCCAGACCAGATCCTAACCCTACTGGGGGAAAGGAGAAATGACTCCTGGAGATCACAGCAACTCTGTCCCGCCCGACCGCATGATGACTCTATATAATACAGTAGAAAGGCTGTTAAAACATTAAAGCACCTTCAAAGGCAGCCGATATTGCTGGGGAGGCCGCACATGGCAATGCCAACTCTGAGGGGCCGCTATGGGATCCACTCGGGGGCTACTTAAAAACCTTTTAATGCCAGCTGTCGGTCCTAGACAAGCTTGCTGGGCATTGTTCTTTACTGGTTTTAATTTCATTGTTTCCTACCGTCCTAGTACTAAAAAAGTCAAAGTAGATGTCCCGTCTCACAGTGCTTTTAACAGCAACAGTAACAGGTTGCTCCTGAAAAAATCTTGCCCCCAGGGCTTGTGATCACTGTTGTTGTGATCACTGTTGTTGATATTTGCTGCTTACTAGTTCTCAAATTCTGTTAACCTACAAAAACACAGAAAAATGTAATTCTCAAGACCGAGCACCCAGGTTTTGCTGGAACCAAATATCTGTTGGCCACGCCTGACTGGTGGCCCTTGTGGTCATGCAATGTGGTCCTCGTGGTCACGCAATGATGACCTTGTGCTTGCCTTGTGATTTTGTACTGTGTTTGTCCTCTCGGCTTTGACCCAATTATGGCAACCATTCTCTGTTTGTCTTGTCTTTTTCTGTGTGTTTACAGTTTGGAACAGGAAGGCACTGTAGAATGTAAGTTTTAAAGGTCAGTAGTGTTTTCTCTCTTTAATGGTAAGTGGTGTTTTCTCTTACGAAGAGTAAAAGATCAGTCAGATCATCTCTCTTAATCAATATAAGGTTTAATGGTCAGTGGGGTCCCATCTTGTGGCAAGTTACCTACTATATGCATAACATTGACTGAACCTAACTAGAGATGAGCGAGTATACTCGTCCGAGTATACTGCTCGGTCGAGTATTAGCATACTCGGACCGGCTCGTTACTCGGACGAGTATCTCGCCGGCTCGAGATCGAGCAGTAAATTAATAAAATAAATTGAATAAAAGTATTTTTATTGTAAAAAAAAAATATTACACATGTTTGCAGATGTTTTACTAAGAACACATTGAAATAACACTATTCTTCACTTTCCAGGTGTTCGCGCGTGTCTCCCGCTAGGTTCGGAGATGTTCAGAACATCTGGAATGTGAAGAATAGTGTTCTTTCAATGTGTTCTGCACTTAAATGGTCCTGTATTCACTGTTTTTAATGTTTTAATTCTATTCTTCCCTTTGCAGCTGTGCGCGCGTATCTCCGAACCTATCGGGAGACACGCGCGCACACCTGCAATGTGAAGAATAGAATTAAAACATTAAAAACAGTGAAAACACGAACATTTAAGGGCAGAACACATTTAAATAACACTATTCTTCACTTTGCAGCTGTGCGCGCGTATCTCCGAACCTATCGGGAGACACGCGCGCACACCTGCAAAGTGAAGAATAGAATTAAAACATTAAAAACAGTGAACACAGGAGCATTTAAGTGCAGAACACATTGAAAGAACACTATTCTTCACATTCCAGATGTTCGTGCACATCTCCTAACTTAGCGGGAGACACGCGCGAACACCTGCAAAGTGAAGAATAGTGTTATTTCAATGTGTTCTTACAAGTAAAACATCTGCAAACATCTGGAATTTTTTTTTTTGCACTGTTCTTTTACTGTTCAGTTTTATTAAAAAAATGCTCGGGTCTCCCATTGACTTCAATGGGGCTCGTTATTCGAGACGAGCACTCGAGCATCTGGAAAAGTTCGTCTCGAATAACAAGCACCCGAGCATTTTAGTGCTCGCTCATCTCTAAACCTAACATTATGTTTGTCATCCAGCTTTTGTGGAGCTTTCAAGTCATGTTCGGATAGTTGTTGAGTACCTTGACCTACAAAAGGGCTTCTTGTTCCTACAAAGCACCATATAACTTTTTACTTGTAAATATCATATCCTTAAAAAGTACCATCAGTGACATTTCTAGCATGAAATTGGGGGTGTTACCTCCTAAGGTTCTGACTACATTAAAAGGAGAGGAAAGTTTGCGGGAGTTTGTCCATATCCTTTCTCACACATTGGGGCACATTTACTTTACAAGGTCACTCGAGTTCACTGAAAGTGCATTGTCAGTCTATAATGCTGTGTGCTGCAATTCACTAAGATCACGCATCTAATTTATGTTGCATGAAAGCCAGCGCAGCTGAACCACAAGAGGGTCACGTACGACATAATCGCAGCGCACACACTTCTTAAATACCTAAGCAAGCCATTTTGGCAATGAAGAACATGAGCAGTCTGACTAAAGTGTGGTGCAAAGCCTTTAGTAAATGTGCCCCATTAACTGTGCAGCTGAACACAGCACCAGCACTAAGCCTCTTTGGAGCATTTTCTTTGGATATCCGCTCACAGGCTGCTTACTTTCCCTCAGTTTGTGGCAGGCTCAATTCTCCAATGACTCATAGTTGTTTTCCATTATTGACTTCCTTAATTCTATATCCAATAGCATCAACAAATAATCTTATTAACAGTATTATTGAAACAGGACCGTACATTCTCTCTTGAGGGAGCAGCTAGCACCCTCTCTATGAAGCTTTTTACCAGGAAAAGAATGGCCTCAAAGAGCAAGTAAGATGGGGATATGTTTTACCTAATGTGAGAGACAATGCAGTGAGATGAACCGTCCTGAACTGAAGTGCTGCTACGACACTCCAAACATTGCACAATAGTATTCCTATGAAAACATAACAAAATTCCACTTAAACTAGTAATCATGGGATTCATTCCAAAGAAAAGTAAAAATGCTACTGATAATCTACTCAGAAACTGAAGTCAATGCTTGTTACCCCAGCAGAATCACCATACAGGACACAGCTATTCACAGATAGCACCATTTCTTCTCCCCAGTAGAGTATAATCTCTTATGGACAGCAAGGTGCTCACTCCTGTAGATTATAAAATGTTGCAGTCAGAAAAGTCCACACATTTGTAGAGTGTAATCTGTTCTTATAAGCTTAACCCCTTAGGGACGTGGCCCTTTTTCGTTTTTAGCATTTTCATTTTTCACTCCCCACCCGGGGACTGCCTGTATATAGTTCCCTAGAATGAATTATATAGAGTAAAGAACCCCCAATTTATTATATATATGGCATCCCTTGAACATATTACATAAAGCACCCCCTAATTAATTAATTATCGTTGTGTTCATAGAACATAAAGTGCAAAATCCCCAAAGTTGGGCTACACAAACTGACAGGATGTAAGCAAAAATACAGTTCATTGATTAAAAACAGTTTAAAAAAAGCACTTCAGTGCATCTACAATCAATCCAGAGAGCTCCCATAATAAGTAACTCAATAACACAATAACATCAAGTAACACAATGGTGGTCATTTACTAAGGGCCCGATTCGCGTTTTCCCGACGTGTTACCCGAATATTTCCGATTTGCGCCGATTCTCCCTGAATTGCCCCCGGGATTTTGGCGCACGCGATCGGATTGTGGCGCATCGGCGCTGGCATGCACGTGACGGAAATCGGGGGGCATGGCCGAACGAAAACCCGACGGATTCGGAAAAAACGCTGCATTTAAAACAAAAAAATCTGTTGCGGAGCTTGCACTTACCTTCACTCTGCCCGAGCCGGTGAACTCCAGCGCGTTCCGATGCTTTTCAGCGTAGCAGCACCACCTGGTGGACGGCGGAGGAACTACCTTAATAAATCCCGGCCAGACCCGAATCCAGCGCAGAGAACGCGCCGCTGGATCGCGAATGGACCGGGTAAGTAAATCTGCCCCATTACATCTATTACAGCCATATAGTAGCAAGCTTGTACCTGTCCAGCCTGGGACAATGTCAAATCAATCAGTGTATATCACAATGAATCCAGTAGATTATTGTAGCAAGTGCTAAATAACCCAGGCCTGCAGAAAATGGTGCATAGTATCAGCGTGCGTTCCAAAATGCAGAAGTAGTGCAGTGTGTCTGTGTATCGGCTTATGTGTCGATTATTACGTCATGGAGAGAGAGGAAGCTCTACTACGCATGCGCCAGAAAATTGTATATTGATGCGACACAAACCGCTAGTACATGCCTGCAAAGTGAGAAATTGGCGCAGAGCGCGTGCACTTCAATCAATACTATGGTATAGCTGTCACAGGTAGTCTGTCAATAAGCAAACTTCAGATATAATTGTGTAAATAAAGACAGGCGCAGCTGGCTAAATTTGGCTCAATTTTTACACATATATACAAAAAAAACATGTGCTATGCTCAACCTTACACCTTATATATGTACACATACTCTATAGTAAATCCAGCCATGCATAACCGATGCTTGTTAGAAAAGGAGAACACACATCGCTGCGGCTGATCTGGGGGTGAGCACATCCCTAAAAGGTACCATTTCTATAAATTAATAATTTTAAATAGTATTAACAAAACAGTAATAATGATAGAGTCATTTGAGGAACAATATTACATAAAGTAATAAAAATATTAAAGATAATTAAATGTATATCTAACTCGAGAGGCTTGCTCAGGGGTCCCCAAACTATGGCCAGCGCCGGGCCCCTGCGGCCTCCGACAGCTCCTGCCCATCACTGTATAGTGCTCGATTCAGCCGAAAACGTCAGCTCGAGCACCAATAATAATTAATGGAGGGGGGCCCAGTGTATTACGGATGAGGTCACATGTACCGCTATTTATTTTTAAACTTTAGTCCGACCCTCTAACGGACTGAGAGGGACAATGAACAACCCCCTATGTAAAGTTTGGGGACCCCTGGGCTTGCTTATCGGACCATTGATCCGAACAGCGGTGGAGACTGAGTTCGGAGGCAATGAAGACAAATAAAGAACTTGAAAAATTACTCTGACCGGAGCTCCAACAATCCTTTATAAATTCTTTATGAATCCAACACGGTATATTGCTTGATGCATCGATCTTTTTCAATGAGTATTGCACGTCTCCACAGGTTTCTGACAAGAATAGGTCTCCATTCAGACCAACTCCATCGCGTTTCCTAATCCTCCTTCATTGCCATCTCTCTTTAAGACAATTTCACTAGAAGAAATACGCAAACGGATAGTGTAGTATATTCTTTGTAGTTTAAAATTTTATTAAAAAATATACTCACAAAACGTTTGTAAAAATGCCCATATCTAGACATAAGCAGGACGCCAGTCACACATGTCCACCCGACCCTGGGTTTCGCCTACACAGCTTCTTCCGGGGCGTAGAAGCAATATACCGTGTTGGATTCATAAAGAATTTATAAAGGATTGTTGGAGCTCCGGTCAGAGTAATTTTTCTCTTTCTTTTGTTTTAATTGTGGGACTGTTTGTGGACCGGTCCTGAGCCGTTGTTAGCTCCTAGGAGCCAAGTGTGCAACACATTAAGATTGTTATAAATAAAGAACTTCTTCCAATGAAAATTCCCAGAGATACCCCTGCTGTAGTGAAATATGTTAACCAACATAGGCAGACCACTTTTGATAGGTCCTTGATTTGCAGTTTGTGTAGTCCTTCAATCTAAAAGTAGACTGGTTATCTAGATGTATACATTGACAGGTAATCAAAATACGTTCACAGATGGAACAATCTCCAACCCTTTAGTAGTTGGCCCCTACCAAGGGGTACTGAAGGTCGCTGGAAATGACTTGATGAAAAAATGTCTTTTATGTTCCGAGCTCAACAAGCCACCATTCGGGGTTATTTTCTAAGATACAATCAATGTCTGACCACTGGTTGTTGAAGGTAGTAACAAGACGTGGTTTATTGGTGGTGGTTCAAACTCGTGGGGGTTAGTAGTGATTGTCTATCACTGTCTCTTGCCCAAGTGAATGCTCTTGAAATCACCCTCTTGGGGTAACTGTGTGCTTTAAATCTTGCTGTGAGGTCTGTTGCATGTATGTTAAAGTCCTCTGTATTGCTACAGTTGTGTTTGATGTGCGAGAATTGGCCCACCAGAATTCCTTCCCTCAGGTGCCTTGAATGGAAGCTTGTAAATGAAAGCAAACTGTTAGTCGCTCTTTCCTTCCTGTAGATAGTTGTGGTTAAGGTACCTCCTGTGATCCTGATATTAAGATCTAAAAATTCAACAGAGTGTTCAGCTATCTTAGATCTCAAATGAATAGTTCAGGGATTAAGATTTAAAGAATCAATAAAGAGCTGATAGTCCTCTTATGTACCAGTCCAGATTAACAGGATACAGTCAATGTAGCCGAACCTACCCGCCACATTGAATTTAAATACCACTGATCGGTACACCACCCGCTCCTCCCACCAACCTAAAAATAGGTTGGCATAAGAAGGACCACAGCGTGCACCCATGGCCGTACCCAATATCCGTTTGTAGAACACGCTATCAAAGATAAAGTAATTCTGGTGCAGGATCAACGTTAGTAAATTCAAGACAAAGGAATCATGACAGCAGTCAAGTGAGCTTTCCTTGTCCAATAAGTATGCCACAGCTTCAGTACCCACCTGGTGTCCAATAAAGGTGTACAATGATCTATGTCCAAAGTGGCCAGGAGGGAATTTGTTGGAGGTATCAAAGCTTCCAACCGCTGAATCAAGTGCGTATGAAGGAAATTTCTATACTAAAGGTTGTAAAAAGAAGTCTATATAAGTGCATAATCTTTCATTCAGGCCACCTATCCCGGAAACAATTGGCCTACCTGATGGTTCATTCAGCGACTTATGTATCTTTGGTAGCATGTAAAATGTTGGTATGGTGGGTGCATCAACCATCAGATATGCAACCTCTTTTTTTCGTCAGGATACCACAAGAAAGAACCAGGGTAAGTATTCCATCAATTTTGCCTTTGAAGACCTGTATAGGATTAGATGGTAAAATTACATAGAACATTCTATTACAAAGCTGCTGTTTGGCCTCTTTAATGTACAGTTCCACTTGTCAGATCACAATATTTCCACCCCTTATCAGCTTCTTTTATCAAGAAGTCTTTATTATTGCATAGCTTGGTAAGTGCTTGTCTTTCCTGTTTAAACAAGTTTTTCATTTCATTCTTGTCTATCCTTGGCTTTTTGATCTCGGCTATCACTCGATCAAAAAAAATTTGGATTGCTGTAAAAAGTTTGAAATTAGGTGATTTTTGAGAGGAGGCTCTTCTGGGAAAGAAGCGCCTACCTGTTGGTGAGACATCATTTTCATCAAGTACATCCAAAGGATCTCTCAGGACCTGTCTGTCTTTGTCTGGTAAGACGTCAATCAATGAAGGTTCATGGTAAAGTAATTTGAAAATTAATTGCCTGCAAAACAAATATATGTCCTTGGTTAGTTCAAATTTATTTAAGGTATTCATGGAAGAAAAAGAGAGGACAGATTCACAACCTGCAAATCACCTGGGGTCGGTTTTTTGCCTCATGCAGGTCTGTCTCTTTTATAGGATGGTGACCAATCATGGTGTCAGGGTCCCCTCTTTTTGTTCTCAGCCTGTGTGCTTTCATCCTGGGACATCTGCTCACTTGTATCTGATGACAAAAAATCACTAATCACTAACTGGTTCCAACATTGTTACTGCATGGACGAAATCGGCTCCTGTTACCTTTGTGGTTCCTCTTAGCGTATTTTGCGGCCTTTAAGGCGAAAAGGAGTATAAGGCGCACCTCTAATAAATGCCTGATAAGACATCTAGGTTCATATATAAGGCGCAGGATCAAAAGCAGTACCTAAAAATGACCAGCAGGTGGCAGACCTGTGCATAGTTCTAGCCAGCTACACTTCCCAGGAAACTTGTCTTCAGCTTGTCAGAGAGCTCCGATCTCAGAGGTATGGCTGCTGGGGGTTAATGCAGGGTGATGCAGCAGGGGTTAAGCGGTCTCCCTCTGCCCCTTCTCCTTCCCTCCTCAGCCAGGGTGTTATTCCTGTGGGGCTCCCTGTGGCTCCTTCTCTTTCCCCTGTTACAGGGCTGTCAGGTATGGGGGATTGTTTACTGATGATGATGATTGCCTCGTGGTCGGCACTATGGCGGCTCCGGTCTCTCCGTGCTAGGGGAGGGCAGGATGGGCACAATGTTTGTTGTGGTGCCAGGGCACTTCAGGAGCTAGGGACCCTTTATACTGTGTGGGAAGGTGCAGGAAATTTCTGGGGATGGAGCAATTAAACACTGGTAAATGTACAGTACATCTTGTCTGGCCTATAAGGCGCACCTTTGATTTCTGAGAAAATTAAAGGATTTTTGGTGCGCCTTATAGGCCGAAAAATACGGTATATACTCTGCCTTTGTCATAGTCAGTTTTGTCTCTGGAACATTTACTTTTCTTGCCCTTAATAATGTCTTTCTCATATAAGTCAATTTTTTATTTTAACTTAGTCCTGAAGGAAATTACTTGTTTCAAAATATGAAAAAGTTATTAGCACCAGAATATATGATGTATGCAAACATTATAAAACCTATACAAATTTGTTATCCCCGTAATTACACCGACCCAAAAAATAAAGTAGACATGTCATTTGGAGCCTAAACAGTGATTGGAACCGGGGTTCAGTGTGATTGTCCAGCGAATGATGGCGCAAAGAGGAAAAGAAAGGAAAGGCAGTCCAATATTCCTTGCTAGTAAAGAAAAATCCGTAGGTTTTTCCTCTGCCTCTACATCATTCGGACATATAACTATCTAGGTAAGTTAGAAATTAAAGAAAAAAGCGGATGTCCATGTACAAATAACTGTAACATTTTATTAATTCATATAAATACACAAAGTAGAAACATAAAAACAATTAAAAAGCACTGAGCGTGCATACAAAGTACCCTAGTCCCGGATTTGTGCCCCCAGTGTCACTACTTGATACTCCCTACCCAGGTAATTTACAGGTTATTTACCATATTATGGATTTTATATGAATTATATTATGCTCCACACTATTTATTCTGATTACCATGTTTGACTATTACGCTTCATAACCTGTACTAACCTCTCTATATCCATCCATGATTGTGCACTGGGGACTAGGGTACTTTGTATGCACGCTCAGTGCTTTTTAATTGTTTTTATGTTTCTACTTTGTGTATTTATATGAATTAATAAAATGTTACAGTTATTTGTACATGGACATCCGCTTTTTTCTTTAATTTCTAACATATATAGTTTTGGATGGTCCCGCTAAGACCTCTGACCCTCAACCTTATGAATAACTATCTAGGTAAATGTCAAGGTATAGCCAGTGAAAACAGTACCTTTGGTAAGGTGGGAATGAGGTTAATAAAAGCCCTCACGTTCTCAAGCAGATCCTTCCTTGTGATGCGATTGTTAGTCCGCTCACGGGACGCAGCGAGCAGCTGTGTTGGTCTCTTTTCCTTCCGGCTCAGAAACCGAGCGACCGCTCTTTTTCGTTCCACCTCGATCCAGAAACGTGTATATAGAACGAAATACAAAGCAATAGTGTAGCACAGCTTTGATTGAAGACAGTAATCTTTAATTTTTATACTCACAATGATAGGAATTAAAAAGGCCTTAAGTAAAAAATCTTTAAATAAAAGAATTCTCATGCACATTCGGCGGTAGTTGCCCTAGTTGCAACTACCGCTGAATGTGCATGAGAATTCTTTTATTTAAAGATTTTTTACTTAAGGCCTTTTTAATTCCTATCATTGTGAGTATAAAAATTAAAGATTACTGTTTTCAATCAAAGCTGTGCTACACTATTGCTTTGTATTTCGTTCTATATACACGTTTCTGGATCGAGGTGGAACGAAAAAGAGCGGTCGCTCGGTTTCTGAGCCGGAAGGAAAAGAGACCAACACAGCTGCTCGCTGCGTCCCGTGAGCGGACTAACAATCGCATCACAAGGAAGGATCTGCTTGAGAACTTGAGGGCTTTTATTAACCTCATTCCCACCTTACCAAAGGTACTGTTTTCACTGGCTATACCTTGACATTTACCTAGATAGTTATATGTCCGAATGATGTAGAGGCAGAGGAAAAACCTACAGATTTTTCTTTACTATGTCATTTGGAGCGCACAGTGAAATCCATAAAATCCTGGCCCACATGGTAGGGAGTGAAAAATGTAAATGCAAAAACAAAAAAGGGCCATGTGGTTAAGGGGTTAAAGTCTGAAAAACAGACTTTGCTTAGGGATTTTCTGCTCAAAAAATATGCTACAACATTGTCTTTCCCCTTCAAATGTACTGCTGAAACAGAAGATTAATTCTTCTCTGCCCAACAAAAAAGCTGATTTGCAATTTGCATTGAGGTTTTGCTTGTTGATGTACATGACTGCTGCCATATTGTCTGAAAGAATTATCACATGTCAACCCTTAATCGTAGATTCTAGGGCTATCAGGGCTTGGAAGATTGCACAAAGTCTTGCACCAAGACAGAGAAGCTTTCACACTTTAGGATATGTTCACCAACTTGTCCAAAGACCGACCTGACTTGTGCCAGGAGGATAGACGGAACCCTTGAAGGATTCTGGAGTGAGCCTGAGATCCAAAAGCAGAGACATATTCTGAGACTGAAATTACATTTACTGGTAGTAAAAAAGATTTCATCTGGATGGTATCTAACAGAACACTCAAAAAGACATTCTTTTGACATGGTGTAAGACTGGATTTCTCAAGATTGATGATCCACCCCAGCTCGATCAATGTTTCTGATATCTGCTGGATGTGAGACAAAAGCAGGTTTTCTGAGGAAGCAACGATCAGTGAATTGTCCAAATATGGTACTATTTGGACACCTTTAAAATGCAGCAACTTCAGCCATAATCTTTGTGAATATCCTGGGGGCCGATGACAATCCAAAAAGCAATGACTGAAATTGAAAATGTTTTATACAGCTGTCTATAACAACTGTGATTCTTAATTATCTTTGGAAACTTCTGTGGATCGACACATGATGCCTCCCTGAGATCTAGAGTCACCAAATAATGATGTTCCTGAAGCATATTCACCGTCATCCAAATTGTTTCCATTTTGAAATTTTTGTACCTTAAGAAAAGATTCAAATATTTTCAATTGATTATAGCTCTGAATGACCCATTTGGTTTTCTAATCAGGAATACTGATGAGTAGAAGCTTTTCCTTGCTGAGCTGAAGGCCAAGACTTCCTTCTCGACTAGCTTCAGAATGTATTCTTTTAGGGCTATTTGGTTCACCCGGTTTTGAATTACACAGAACCGGTTTGGAGGACTCTATTGGAAGTCAAGTCTGTATCCTGACTGGGTCAGATCTAGCACCAAGGGAGAAGAGGACAGATTTTTCTAGGCCTGTTGAAACCACCTTAGTTTCCCCCCTACTGAGAGCCTGGCATCATGAGTCCTTACACTTATCTTTGCCGAAATTTGGGTTGAACAAGAATCCTTTTACACTGCCTCTGACAGGCTGGGACTTCTCTGGAACTCCTCTTCTTCTGAATACTGAGTTGAACTTCCTTTGGCTCTGAAAGGACTGGCGGTTGTGAAAAAAACCTCTGTTCTTGAAGAAATCCTTTCCTTTTATCTGAAACTATTTCCAATATATTGTCCAATGCGGATCCAAACAATCTGTCTCCCTAACATAGGTAGAGAACACAATAAATTTTTTCATCCGGCATCCCCATTGTAAGCTTTTAACCAGGTGGCTCTTCTAGTCGCATTTGACAATGCTGATAGTCTAGCCGCCATCTTCTCTAGGCCTGCAGAAGCGTCCACCATGAAACTAGCTGCTTGTTTAAGTACTGGAAGGGATTCCAGTATAGTTTCTCAGGGAGTACCAATAACTAGATCATAGTATCATAGTATATAAGACCGGAAAAAGACGCAAGTCCATCAAGTCCAACTTTTAAGAATTAAATAAATGTTTTATCCCCATAACCCGTGATATTTTTTCTCTCCAGAAAGCCATCCAGGCCTCTCTTAAACATGTACATAGAGTCCGCCATAACAACCTTCTGCGGCAGAGAGTTCCACAGTCTCACTGCTTTTACAGTAAAAAACCTTTGCCTATGTTGATGGTAAAATCGCCTCTCCTCTAGGTGTAGAGGATGCCCCTTGTCCTGGTATCAGGCCTAGATATAAAAAGATCTTTGGAGAGATCCTTGTACTGTCCGTTCAGTTATTTGTACATTGTAATGAGGTCTCCCCTCAGTCATCTTTTTTCTAAACTGAATAATCCCAAATTTTGTAATCTGTCATTATATTCTAGTCCCCCCCCCCCACCATACCCCTAATAATTGGTGCTCTCCTCTGCACCCATTACAGTTCTACTATGTCGTTTTTATACACTGGTGCCCAAAACTGTACACAATATTGCATGTGTGGTCTTACCAGTGAGTTGTATAAGGCCAAAACTATGTCTTTATCATGAGAATCTATTCCTCTCTTGATACATCCCATAATTTTATTTGCTTTAGCAGCAGCCGCCTGGCTCTGGTCACTAAAATGAAGTTTACCATACACCAATACCCCCAAGTCCTTTTCAGCTCCAGTTTTACCAAGTAAATTGACTGTTTAAAACATAATTATACTTTTGGTTTCCAAGTGCATCCATTTATCTACGTTAAACCTCATCAACCATTTCTCTGCCCACTCCTCAAACTTCCACAACTATCAACCTCAGTATTTATTACTTTACAGTTCAGAAAAGAAGTGGCCCCAATACTGACCCCTGTGGCACTCCACTGGTAATGTCAACCCAATCAGAGAATATGCCATTAATGACAACCCTCTGCTGCGCAGCCAACCTACAGCGGGGTCTCCCGCGCTCCACAGCTCCCCAAGCGCCACAACGGTCATAGAACTGTATTCACACCACCGCAAGCCCAGCAATCCGTGCCTGAAGAAGGTCTGATGTTATAAGACCGAAACGTTGCATTAATTTTGGATTGCCGATTCACTATAATAAAATATGCAAATCAAGTATCACAGGAGTGCCAAGTTTTTTTTCAAGATTCTATGCCCTCAGGCTGAGGCCAGCTAGCTTGCCCACAGATCCCATGATGCCTTGTGTTCTCTCTCAAAGTAATTTAGCATTAAATCCATTTAGTTTTCCTCAAGTAAATCCACTGAACACTGCACAGTGCACATACAGGATGTATATGGTGACAGCCTGGCAGCTTCCATCACTTAGAGGAGCAGGGAACATGCACAGAGCACATACAGGATGTATATGGTGATCGCCTGGCCGCTTCCTTCACATGGAGGAGCAGGGAACATGTAAAAAGTGGTAGAAATCATTAAGAAATCCAGTTACATGCAGTCTATAGCCTGTACTGTGTGAGCACTAAGGATTAATAGCTTATCTGGACAGAGCTGATACTGCCCATGACAAGGTGAAGAAAGGGAGCAGCGAGAAGAGCAGATACAGACAGAGAAACTTCTGTAGAATCACAGAGTGGGATGGAGGGACTGATAGGGAACAGGGAGATCTTGTACTTCACTATTCTGTGCAGGAAACATCTGTTCTGCATGCTTCCAGCTCTGCTACATTCACTGAAACATGACCTCTTTCCCTGTGAGCAGGGAGCAGGAGCTCCTCTCCTCCCAAGAAAGAAATTGTAAACAAAATAAAGATTCATAAGGCTTATCAGCACATGGAGAGGAGACGGATATTGCAGCAAGGTGATAACCTGAGGGGGATAGCAAAGAAACTACTGAACATACGTAATAGAGATAATAGGCAAAGTTGTTTTACATCCCAAGAGCTATTGATTTGTGAAAAACAAAAAAACCTTTACAGTTACTCTTAAGATTAATAAAAATAATTAACTATTGGGCTGCCCTTGTACCTTTCTTTGCTTTCACCTAGAAGATCATTAGGACATATTTTGCTAAATCGTCTTAAAAATAGACTCAGCCCCCTCACATGGTCAGACCATGCCCCACTAACGCTGGAAACGGCAGACAATTTTGCCGTATCGCGCGCATGTCACTGGCGACTCAATGAGTCACTTATTAAAAAACCCGAGCAGAGGGATGCGCTGGCCACAGCCATCACGGAATTTTTCCAATCTAATGCCAATGATGTGGCTCTACCGCCACTGTGGGAGGCCCATAAAATGATGGTGCGGGGGCAGTGCATCTCTCTAGCCACTGCAATAAAGGCAGGTAGGACCCAACAAGAAACTCAATTGACCTCCGAGCTTAAAGCATTAGAGACAGCGCTAGCAACATCCCCTTCCAAGCCAGTTCTCAAGCGAATAATAGAGACAAGAGCCAAACTTAAAGAACTGGCCATGTTTCGCACTGAAAAATTGTTATTATACTCCAAACAAAAGTATTACGAATTACGAAGGGGAATAAGGCGCACACAATCCTGGCTAGACAGCTGAAAACTGAAGCCTCCAAAACACAGACACATTCCTTAAAACGCTCGGATGGTTCTATAACCTATGACCCGAGGGAAATGGCAAATATTTTTTATGACTACTACTCTAAACTCTATCACCTGCCCGACACACTACCTCAAGACCCAATGACTAGAGACACCCGTCTAGACGCCTTCTTACAAGAATGCAATCTCCCAGCTTACCGCTCTAAATGCCCCCATAGATGCCGACGAACTAGCTGAAACCCTGAAAGCACTCCCTGGAGGCAAGTCGCCTGGCCCAGACGGTTTAACTTACTTGTACTATCAGACGTACCAGTCCATCCTGACTCCCTATTTACTCCCCCTATTTAATACTTTCTTAGAGGGCTCCCCAGTTCCGGGCAACATGACGCATTCGTATATTACCTTGATTCCCAAACCGAATAAAGATCACACAGACTGTTCTAACTACAGACCTATAGCGTTGCTGAATGCAGACTATAAATTATTTACCAAAATACTGGCCAACAGGTTGATCCAATGGCTCCCGCAAATAGTTCATAAAGACCAAGTAGGCTTTGTGCCATGTAGACAAGGGGGGGATATAGGCGAACTATTGACCTGATTGATGTAGTTAACAAGGTAAAGGGGGAGGCCCTGCTTTTAAGCCTGGACGCCGAAAAAGCGTTTGACTGCTTAGGTTGGCCATTCCTGTTCCGGACCCTACGGGCCTATGGGCTGAAGGGCCCTTTTATGTGAGCTGTGGAAACTCTCTATACCAATCCCTCAGCCACGATAAAACTGCCCCACTCTATTTCACCCCGCTTTCGCATCCATAACGGAACAAGGCAGGGCTGCCCCCTATCCCCCCTATTATTTGTCTTATGTATAGAACCCCTAGCGGCAGCTATCAGGAAATCGGAAAATATCAAGGGTGTCATGGCAAGGGACAAAGAGTTTAAACTATCCTTGTTCGCGGATGATGTTCTATTAACACTCACACAGCCCCATACCTCACTCCCTAACCTCTACGACCTACTGGACACATACGGGAAACTGTCAGGATACAAGGTTAATATAAATAAGACAGAAGCCCTTCCAATAAATATCCCCCAGACTCAACTGACGAGACTTTGCTCTTACTTTAACTTTAAATGGCAAACCCGATCACTAACATATCTGGGGATCCAAATCACCACATCCTATAGGACTCTATATTCTCAAAACTTCCCCACATTATTTGAAACTTTAAAACAACTGATGGCTAATTGGCACAAACTACCTCTTTCTTTTTTTGGCAGAATAAACGCAGTTAAGATGACCATACTTCCAAAATTAATGTATTATTTTGAGACACTGCCGATTCCGGTCCCTCTGAACGCATTGAGGTCACTCCAGGCCTCCATGCTTCAATTCATTTGGTCTTATAAGCGGCATAGATTAGCTCAGAAACTCCTAATGCAGCCGAGAGACAGAGGAGGACTGTCAGTCCCTGATCTGCTTAAGTATTATTGGGCAGCTCACCTCCGCAGAATCCCAGCATGGTCAACACTCCTGGCCTACTCCAGATGGATGGAGATAGAAAAGCTCTGGAGCGCCCCTATACATCCCAACTCTTTCCTATGGGCGACATCTCACATACCACCCCCCTCTCCTTTACTTGGCCCAATGAATCATACTAGATCCATTTGGATACGTTGTGCCAAAAACTTCCCTCTGGCCTCGGAACATTCCCCTATGACATCCTTTCTCTATAACCCGACTCTTCCCACTAGTCTCACTGGACAAATGACGAAACCTTGGCATAAAGCAGGCTTATTCAGATTTGCGGACATCGCTGATTTCCAGAATAGAGAACCGCTCAGCTTCTCCATTCTAAGGAACAAATTCTCACTCCCACTCACAGCTCAGTATGGATACTTGCAGATTAAATCCTACATGCTTTCCCTTTACAACTCACCAGCGGTATCACTACCTACTCTCTTTGAAATTATCTGTAAAGAAGGGTCGAGCACCAAGGGATTAATATCAGCCATTTATGCCCTGCTTAGCAATCCCTACCCTGATCACAACCCCAGCACGATTATATGCTAAAATGGGAAACCTTTCTGGGTAGAAAACTCCCACCTACAGTCTGGAAGAGGATCTGGGACAGGGCAGCCAAGACATCACAGTGTGTACAGTACAAGGAAAATCAATATAAACTCCTGATGTGGTGGTACCATACCCCAGCCTTACTGCACAGGATCTATCCTGACACTAGCGATGCGTGTTGGCGCTGTGACTCTCAGGATGCCAATATACCACACATCTTTTGGTCCTGTCCCCAAATAAATTGTTATTATACTCCAAACAAAAGTATTACGAATTACGAAGGGGAATAAGGCGCACACAATCCTGGCTAGACAGCTGAAAACTGAAGCCTCCAAAACACAGACACATTCCTTAAAACGCTCGGATGGTTCTATAACCTATGACCCGAGGGAAATGGCAAATATTTTTTATGACTACTACTCTAAACTCTATCACCTGCCCGACACACTACCTCAAGACCCAATGACTAGAGACACCCGTCTAGACGCCTTCTTACAAGAATGCAATCTCCCAGCTTACCGCTCTAAATGCCCCCATAGATGCCGACGAACTAGCTGAAACCCTGAAAGCACTCCCTGGAGGCAAGTCGCCTGGCCCAGACGGTTTAACTTACTTGTACTATCAGAGGTACCAGTCCATCCTGACTCCCTATTTACTCCCCCTATTTAATACTTTCTTAGAGGGCTCCCCAGTTCCGGGCAACATGACGCATTCGTATATTACCTTGATTCCCAAACCGAATAAAGATCACACAGACTGTTCTAACTACAGACCTATAGCGTTGCTGAATGCAGACTATAAATTATTTACCAAAATACTGGCCAACAGGTTGATCCAATGGCTCCCGCAAATAGTTCATAAAGACCAAGTAGGCTTTGTGCCATGTAGACAAGGGGGGGATATAGGCGAACTATTGACCTGATTGATGTAGTTAACAAGGTAAAGGGGGAGGCCCTGCTTTTAAGCCTGGACGCCGAAAAAGCGTTTGACCGCTTAGGTTGGCCATTCCTGTTCCGGACCCTACGGGCCTATGGGCTGAAGGGCCCTTTTATGTGAGCTGTGGAAACTCTCTATACCAATCCCTCAGCCACGATAAAACTGCCCCACTCTATTTCACCCCGCTTTCGCATCCATAATGGAACAAGGCAGGGCTGCCCCCTATCCCCCCTATTATTTGTCTTATGTATAGAACCCCTAGCGGCAGCTATCAGGAAATCGGAAAATATCAAGGGTGTCATGGCAAGGGACAAAGAGTTTAAACTATCCTTGTTCGCGGATGATGTTCTATTAACACTCACACAGCCCCATACCTCACTCCCTAACCTCTACGACCTACTGGACACATACGGGAAACTGTCAGGATACAAGGTTAATATAAATAAGACAGAAGCCCTTCCAATAAATATCCCCCAGACTCAACTGACGAGACTTTGCTCTAACTTTAACTTTAAATGGCAAACCCGATCACTAACATATCTGGGGATCCAAATCACCACATCCTATAGGACTCTATATTCTCAAAACTTCCCCACATTATTTGAAACTTTAAAACAACTGATGGCTAATTGGCACAAACTACCTCTTTCTTTTTTTGGCAGAATAAACGCAGTTAAGATGACCATACTTCCAAAATTAATGTATTATTTTGAGACACTGCCGATTCCGGTCCCTCTGAACGCATTGAGGTCACTCCAGGCCTCCATGCTTCAATTCATTTGGTCTTATAAGCGGCATAGATTAGCTCAGAAACTCCTAATGCAGCCGAGAGACAGAGGAGGACTGTCAGTCCCTGATCTGCTTAAGTATTATTGGGCAGCTCACCTCCGCAGAATCCCAGCATGGTCAACACTCCTGGCCTACTCCAGATGGATGGAGATAGAAAAGCTCTGGAGCGCCCCTATACATCCCAACTCTTTCCTATGGGCGACATCTCACATACCACCCCCCTCTCCTTTACTTGGCCCAATGAATCATACTAGATCCATTTGGATACGTTGTGCCAAAAACTTCCCTCTGGCCTCGGAACATTCCCCTATGACATCCTTTCTCTATAACCCGACTCTTCCCACTAGTCTCACTGGACAAATGACGAAACCTTGGCATAAAGCAGGCTTATTCAGATTTGCGGACATCGCTGATTTCCAGAATAGAGAACCGCTCAGCTTCTCCATTCTAAGGAACAAATTCTCACTCCCACTCACAGCTCAGTATGGATACTTGCAGATTAAATCCTACATGCTTTCCCTTTACAACTCACCAGCGGTATCACTACCTACTCTCTTTGAAATTATCTGTAAAGAAGGGTCGAGCACCAAGGGATTAATATCAGCCATTTATGCCCTGCTTAGCAATCCCTACCCTGATCACAACCCCAGCACGATTATATGCTAAAATGGGAAACCTTTCTGGGTAGAAAACTCCCACCTACAGTCTGGAAGAGGATCTGGGACAGGGCAGCCAAGACATCACAGTGTGTACAGTACAAGGAAAATCAATATAAACTCCTGATGTGGTGGTACCATACCCCAGCCTTACTGCACAGGATCTATCCTGACACTAGCGATGCGTGTTGGCGCTGTGACTCTCAGGATGCCAATATACCACACATCTTTTGGTCCTGTCCCCAAATAAGTAGCTACTGGAAAATGGTGGGGTCAGTGATAGAATCTACCTTGGGTAAAGCAGTACCCTTAGACCCCAGTGTATATCTTCTGAATATCCTCCCTGAAACCTTGGGCAAGCAATCAGCTAAACTACTTTTACACCTCCTCACAGCGGCAAAATGCCTAATCTCCTCGAAGTGGAAACAAGCGTCTCCCCCTTCCCGAAAAGATTATTGTGTTAGGATACAGGATGTTCGTACAATGGAGCATTTGACAGCCTTGTTGAACAACAAACTGGAGAGTTTTAATTTAGTGTGGGCTCCATGGGATGACTTCTGGAGAAGCAGAGACATTCTCTGAGTAACAATGCTCTATCAATGGCTAATAGACCTTTTGATGCGCCGTATTAGGGATACCTGAACTGACCCCCAACTTCCCCTTTGTGTTTTACCCTTGTCTCGTGTTCATATAGTGTTCAGCCAACACTGCCTTACAGTTACACTGTTATCTTGTTATACGGTTTTAATGTTCTATGATAATATACTATCCTGGCTGCGACCAGGGATACTCCAGTCATTATACTATGTACAATGCTATATTTTGCTATGATACATGGAATGTCTATAAAAGGAAAAAATCTATAAAAATACAGTTAAACAAAAAAAAAAAAAAAAATAGACTCAGCCGGACTGTAAAAGTTATTCCTGGGCAAAAAAATACTATTTATCTGTCCATATGATTATTTCATATGTCCTGCAATTTATAATGAACTAGCTGTCCATTACTTTATTCTGTCATGGAAGAGAATGATAGGCACCTAAGTATATATTCTGCATATACAGAAGTCCCCCCCCCTCTTCCCTCTGCGCAGTATCTTTGCCCCAATTTATAATTTAACTTAATTTTAAAATTTAAAGACAGACACCTCTAATGGTGGTGTGCGATGGTGTCGCACTCAATTGGATTTTGGCGCATTGGCGTTGACTTTCATGCGACAGAAATTGAGGGCTGGGCTGACGTATTCGGACTAAGCGCGGGATTTAACATTTAAATTTGTGTCGCATGCAATGCACTTACATGCACCAAAAAGAAGATGGTGAACTCCGGCAGACCTGATCAGGGAAGCAACACAAGCAGTAAATTGGGCGCACAATCTTCTTGAATCGCGGCAGATGTGAATTCTAGATCGGGGATCGCTTAGGACCGGGTAAGTAAATGTGTCCCTATCTGTCCCATTGCCTTTAATGTAAGAAACACGTTGTGTCCTCCGTTGTGATCAGTTTTTTTTTTTAGATGGGAAAAAAGTACTGATCCAAAACAGATCACTGTACAACTGATGACAACCGATGACATAAAAATTTACATTGACTTCAATGGGATTTAAAACTGATCCGTTCTATTTAATTTTTTTACTTTTCTAGGTGGATACTAGAGACGGAAATCACAACCATAGTGTGAACCGGGCTTAAAGGACACCTGTCATCAGGTCTGTGTCACTTGTCCTGTCACTACTACCTGTTGGAGCAACTCACAAGGATCCCATCCCAGCCTTTATCTAGTTATTTCATACATTATTCATTCTAAAATCATCTATTTTTTATCATGTAAATGAGGCTGGTCACATGGTCAGAGGCAGTGATGTCACCCCTGTTACCCCTCCCCTCTCCTCCCCCTGCTCATGTCTGTGTGTAATGTATAGTAAAGCATTGCTAGTGCGTGTGCTGCATCTGCTGACATGCTGCATCCTCCTAATAAACAGGTGAGAGCAAGGCCGATTCTAGCATAGTTGCTGCCTGAGGCAAAAACTAAAATGCTGCCCCCCCCCCTTTCAGTAGCCACTCCCGTTCCATTATCCACACCAGGTTCAGTAAATGCTGAAAACTTTACTAACAATTAACATCCCCACACACTGAGGGTACGGTCATACGTTGCGTTTAATGCATACATTTAAAAAGGCATTGCAACAGCTGAAGAAAGATCTAACTAATTAAACAGCTGTTAACACTTGCATTTACAAAACGCAAATGTTAACGCTTGAGTGAACGCATGTGTTAACATCGTGTTAACAAATGTTAGTGGCATCTAGTACCTTTTAGATGACAATCTCTTCCATCAGGAGGACTTTATTCCAGGTTCTCCAATCCATGACGTATCACAGCCAGATATCTTTAGCTCCGTGCAGCATTTCCACCCGGAGTCCCTAAAAATACCACAGTCACTTACAGTATAAAAACTCCTGGATAAAAACACTGCGCTCCTAATATATAACGCTCACAACACAACTGACCTCACTCTCCACACATATAAAACATCCCTTCATTATATATATATATATATTTATATATATATATATATATATATATATATATATATATATATATATATACACTCACCGGCCACTTTATTAGGTACACCTGTCCAACTGCTCGTTAACATTTAATTTCTAATCAGCCAATCACATCGCGGTAACTCAGTGCATTTAGGCATGTAGACATGGTCAAGACAATCTCCTGCAGTTCAAACCGAGCATCAGTATGGGGAAGAAAGAGGATTTGAGTGCCTTTGAAAGTGGCATGGTTGTTGGTGCCAGAAGGGCAGGCTGGTTCGAGCTAATAGAAAGGCAACAGTGACTCAAATCGCTACCCGTTACAACCAAGGTAGGCAGAAGAGCATCTCTGAACGCACAGTACGTCGAACTTTGAGGCAGATGGGCTACAGCAGCAGAAGACCCCACCGGGTGCCACTCCTTTCAGCTAAGAACAGGAAACTGAGGCTACAATTTGCACAAGCTCATCGAAATTGGACAGTAGAAGATTAGAAAAATGTTGCCTGGTCTGATGAGTCTCGATTTCTGCTGCGACATTCAGATGGTAGGGTCAGAATTTGGCATCAACAACATGAAAGCATGGATCCATCCTGCCTTGTATCAACGGTTCAGGCTGGTGGTGGTGGTGTCATGGTGTGGGGAATATTTTCTTGGCACTCTTTGGGCCCCTTGGAACCAATTGAGCATCATTGCAACGCCACAGCCTACCTGAGTATTGTTGCTGACCATGTCCATCCCTTTATGACCACAATGTACCCAACATCTGATGGCTACTTTCAGCAGGATAATGCGCCATGTCATAAAGCTGGAATCATCTCAGACTGGTTTCTTGAACATGACAATGAGTTCACTGTACTCAAATGGCCTCCACAGTCACCAGATCTCAATCCAATAGAGCATCTTTGGGATGTGGTGGAACGGGTGATTCGCATCATGGATGTGCAGCCGACAAATCTGCGGCAACTGTGTGATGCCATCATGTCAATATGGACCAAAATCTCTGCGGAATGCTTCCAGCACCTTGTTGAATCTATGCCACGAAGAATTGAGGCAGTTCTGAAGGCAAAAGGGGGTCCAACCCGTTACTAGCATGGTGTACCTAATAAAGTGGCCGGTGAGTGTATATATATATATATTCTACTGGAATTATAGAATGTACAGCCCCCCTCTAATATATTCAAAATATACCCCCACCAATTAAATTATATACTGACCTGCTTAAATAAAATGTAACCCCAATTATACAGCCCTCCCAGCTTAGTTATATTCTGTGCCCTATTAACAGATGCCCCCAGTTTAATTAAAACCCTGCCCCATATGCAGAAATCACTAGTTTAATTATAAACAGTCCCCCATATAGTCCACCACCCCAGCTGAATTAGTATCTGACCCTAATATATAGCACCCCTCTAGTTTAATTATATACAGCCTACCATATAGTACCCCCAGTTTAATTAATGTCGCCCCCATATTTTGATCCTCCCTCAGTTTTACTATATACAGTCTGCTATATAGCCCCCCTAGATTAATTAACTTGCCCCATACATATTCTCCCACCCTAGTTTTATTATATTCAGAACCCCCCTCACAGTATATATACACTATATATACACATATAACTTAAAATATAGCCACCTGCCAGTTCATTTATATTATTTAGAACCAAATAGAAATCCCCCATCAAGTCTAATATCCAGTTTAAGGTGTATATATAGACCCCAGGCCCCCCTTTTAATACATCCTTTTCCAATAAAAAAATAATAAAACTTATACTTAGTAGTCCATTTGCTCCCACACTGTCTTCTACGGCTCCCGTCTTCTCCCGGGACACTCGCGGCTCCTGTTTTCTCCCGGACCTCGCGGTTCCAGTCTTCTCCCGGGTACCGTATTGTCCCGCTCCCGTCTTCTCCTGGCTCCGCGCATCACCCGCCGCCTGTTTCACTGCATCATACGGAGCGACGCAGACTGCCGGAAAGGCGCTGCCTCGCTCGGCATATCTATCGCACCTGCCTTAAAGGAAACCTACCACTTAGAATGGCAGGGGTAAGCTGTAAGTACCGAGCACCAGCTCAGGGTGAGCTGGTGCCGGTACTTACTTTCGTTAGTGTTATAAACCGCGGTATCGCGGTTGTAACACTTTTTAAACTTTAGAGCAGAAGGGGCTTCGGCGCTGCGCGCGATCGTGCGCACGCAGTGCCGAAGCATCTTCTGCTCTGAAGTTTAAAAAGTGTTAAAACCGCGATACCGCGGTTTATAACACTAACGAAAGAAAGTACCGGCACCAGCTCACCCTGAGCTGGTGCTCGGTACTTACAGCTTACCCCTACCATTCTAAATGGTAGGTTTCCTTTAACCCTAGAATGCATGACCATAAAAATCTACACTTTTACATACCTGGGGCCTTTTAGGCCCGTGTACAAATAACATGGAATAACTCAAATAAAAATACTTTTTAAAGTTTATTTGAAAAATGCAAAGTAAGGATGCATTCCTACTAGCGCTGGTGTCTGCCAGAAGGGGATCTGTAATGGATCTGACCTCCTGGTGTCCCCAGCTAAGGCTGGTAGAATCCGGGCATTCCGGCAGCCTTAACTGGAGTTACCAAGAGATCATATCCATTATGGATCACCTCCTGGCAGACACCAGCACTAGTGAGAATGCATCCTAAGATGTGAATAATTCAAAACATTTTGTGCAAAAAAAAAAAACAAAGTAACTGAACGGGCTTAAAACGCCCAATATACTCATTCGATATAACTCTTTATAATAACGTTTTTTTGTCTAAAAGTTTTTTTTTTTTATATAAAAGTTGCAGTGAACATGCTGCAGGAATATCCCTTTCAAAGTTTCTTTTTCGAATTTACTAATGACCGCAAAATCTTTAACATGTTATCTGTAATTCAACATCTGGAAGATGAAATTGTAGTATTTTACACAGGACTGTATCAAAAATAATTGCTTTGATTTCTTGGTCAGTCAAACCCCTGGATGTAGACTGTACCATTGTAACCTTAGAAGTCAGTAAACTATAATGAAAAAAAAATGATTACAATAAGGGTTGTAGACTCTTTGTTAGAGTCTGTGCAGCCCCCTCCTCTCACCTTCAGCAGGTCACCACTATCTTTTAGGTGAAGTGGAAATCTTTGGATTTTTGGAGTTCAGAGTTTCTTTTTCAAGAAACAAGAAAACTGACTCCTTCCTGTTCAGGAACTATGATGATGTCAGAGACGCATGACATCATGAGGTAGCCTCCTTCCCAAGATCACATGACCATGTAGTCAGGCACAATCCACACTCTGCGCAGCAACAGCAGCAACAGCAGAGTCATAAAGACTAAGGCTACATTCACACGACCGTATGGGGGACGTATATACGGCCAACGTATATACGGCCAATATACGTCCCCCATAGACGGCAATGGGCGCACGGCGCCCTACGGGAGCGGTACGGTGCAGCACCGTACCCAGGAAAAAGATAGGACATGTCCTATCTTTTCCCATAATACGGCGCCGTGCACCATGTATCCCTATGGAGAGGGGCGAGGTTGAGCTGCGCTCACCTCCTCCTCCTCTCCCCATGCGCTGCCGTTGCCCGCTACGGTACAGCGGGCAACGGCAGTGTGAATGCAGCCTAAGTCACAGTTTTCCCCAGCAACAGAAAAGACAAAAAGACTTAGGATCACATGTAAACCTAGTATGGGCCTAAAAGGCCCCAGGTATGTAAATATGGGGTATTCACAAAAAAGAGTTATTATACCGAAATGCCTGTAACATAAAAATATATGAAGAACTGGAAATTACTAACAACTATATAACTGAGGAATACCTAGAGTTTCAGAATTCTAACTAAAGTAATCTTGCAGTAAAAAGAAAAAAAACTAACAGAGCGGGCCTGCGAGGCCACAGGTATGCATTCTAGGGTTAAAGAGACAGGTGCGATGGATTTATCTGGTGGATGATTAGGGCGCTAAAGGGCGCCCAAGTCGCCCACCATATTGTTGAAAATAATGCCGTTTACCAAAGGGCTCTGCATTCTGCCCATGGCAGATGCGGCCCTGGGTGAGAGACACAGACATCAGCTACACATGAATCTGACATGTTCTGCTGTAACATGGCTGCCTGGAGCTGCTGTATCTCTCCTAAACACACACATGCACACACAGGCTGCAGGGGGTGTGGCCACCAGCACCAGGAAGCCCATCATTATACAGCCTCACATCATTACACAGGCTGTCAGTCATGCACTGGGGGTGTGGCTGTGCCTCCCACTCATAAATAAGGTGGACAGCTTGAATATGCTAATGCTTCATTGGACATTTCCCGGGCGGTGGAACACATTCACGATCTAGGTAAGGAGTAGTAGCCTTTATTAAGGGTCCTTGGTGTGAAAACAAACAATTCACCAAGTACCAGTTGTTCACTGTATACATCTGTACTGTTCATGAACAACGTTTATGGTAACCAACTCTGTTGGCCTTCTGCTACCTATGTCTCCATATACACATATATAACATAGTTCCACCTTGCCCATTGGTAGACCACTTTTTCTGTTTCTGTGTCCTACCACCTTGTACTACACTGTATCCTGTGGACCTCTTCCACAGTGAGGCCACATTCGCTGTTTTCATGGTTTTTTAATAGTATTATGTATTGTTGTATCAATAAAGGATATTTTTGACATTTCTAAAATTCTGTATTGCATCAGTGCTTTTTTCCTTCTCAGTATAT
This sequence comes from Engystomops pustulosus, assembly GCF_040894005.1. Taxonomy (NCBI): domain Eukaryota; kingdom Metazoa; phylum Chordata; class Amphibia; order Anura; family Leptodactylidae; genus Engystomops; species Engystomops pustulosus. The sequence goes on along the minus strand of NC_092417.1, from coordinate 79,232,317 downwards.
AATGTATGATCTCGTACCGTTGCATCATAGACTCACTGCCTGGGCAGTCCCGTTTGCTTTTCTCTAATCTATAAAAATGGTTGATTTTACTCTGAATTGTCTGCTATGGTAATCTATTCATTGTAGATTGAGCAGAGAGGCATGAGCTCATATTTCTGGTCCCACATACAGTCTTTTGTGAGGATTCGGGATGCGTGGATCCACTGGACTACCGCGGGAGGTGGTACTAGCCGACTCCTGGGACCGGAGTCTAGGAGGCACCTGGTCCTCAGCAGAGCCTGCTGCAAAGCGGGTTGGACTTGCTGCAGCAGGGTACCACCAGATTGTTCCACAGGTGCGACTAGCCAGTGGTGGCAGCCGAGGTCGAGGTACCTTAGCAGGAGTCTCCAGGGGGTCCAGGCACAAGGTCAGGGCAGGCGGCAGAGATGCAACATCAAGTCCAATCCAGGGTCAGCAATGGGAGGTCCAGGCAGATGGGAACGGGAACACAGGCAGACGGTACACAGGACACGGGAATTCAATAGCAGGAACACACAGGAACGCAGGAGACACAGGAACATCGCTAGGGAGTATTTCCTAAGGCTGAGAGGCACAAAGATCCGGCAGGGGACCCAGGAAGGGGATGAAATTTAACAGATAAGGCAGCTGGCCAGGTGGCAATTATCGCCGCGCTGGCCCTTTAAACTCTACAGAGCCGGGATAGGTAAGATAGCCCGCGGAGCCTGCCTGCCCGCCAAGTAAGGCACACGGGCGCGCCAGCGTCCCAGGCACCCGTGGCCGTGACAGTACTCCCCCCCTTCGGCCTCCCCCTTGTCTTGGACTGGAGGAACCTGTGTAGAAGAGCACGATCCAGGTTGTTCTCCTCGGGTTCCCAAGAACTCTCCTCTGGATCGAACCCCTTCCAGTCAACAAGATAGAATAATTTCCCTTTGACCGTCTTCATATTAAGAAGCATCAGCCTCAGGAGGAGGTACTTGCCGGGAGAATCGATTCAGGATGACAGGTTTCAGCATGGAGATGTGGAAAGAAATTGGGATGTTCACGGTGGGAGGAAGGCAGAGCTTATACACCACTGGATTAATGCACACTAACAACTCGAACAGTGCCAGGAAACGTGGACCCAGTTGGTAACTTGGGATCTTCAACCGAATATACCTGGAGGACAGCCATACTTTACCTCCTGGAGAGAAGATGGGAAGAGACCTGAGTTTCTTATCAGCCTGTGTCTTGGTGCGGGTGGACACCTGAAGCAGAGACTGACAAGTCTATTCCAACTCTTCCACAGCAGGAACATCAGCAGACATGGAGAGAAGTAGGGGTGGACGTGGATGTCTCCCATACACAACAAAGAAAGTGGCGGAACAGGCAGACTCAGAGTCCAGGGAGTTATAATAATAATAATAATAATAATTCTTTATTTATATAGCGCACACAGATTACGCAGCGCTTCACAAGCATGTCAAATTGGTCCCTGTCCCCATGGGGCTCACAATCTAAACAGCCTAACAGTATGTTTTGGAGTGTGGGAGGAAACCGGAGTACCCGGAGGAAACCCACGCAAACACGGAGAGAACATTGTAGGAGAACTCTGCCCATGGGAGCAAAGTGGAACAGTCATCCTGTCGGGAGGAGACAAAATGGCAGAGATAGATGGCTAGGGTTTGATTAACCCTCTCAACTTTTGACTGAGGATGGTAAGCTGATGAGAAGTCCAGCTTCACGTGTAGTTGACGGCACAGGGACTGCCAGAAACGGAAAACAAACCTCCCCCCCCCCCCCGGTCCAAAACAATGCGTATGTGAAGTCCATGAAGCCAGAAGATAGAACAGGCTGGCAAGACATAGAGCCGACGGCAGGGCTGGTAGAGGAATGAGAAGCGGTCGGTTACCACTCAGATGACGGTAGTACCTGAGGAAGATGGAAGATCAGTGATAAAGTCCATTGCCACGTGAGTCCACGGGCAGCTGGGTATCGGTAACAGCAACAGAAGACCCAGCAGGTTTAATACGAGATGGCTTGTTTCAGGCACAGGAAGTGCAGGAGCCCACAAAATCCTGTACATGCTTGACCAGATCTGGCCACCAGTAGTGTTGGGAAATGAAGGCGACACAGGGCTGCACACCAGAGCAATGTCCCCAAGTCAGTATCCTTTTCTGAAGGGCGGGTCGGACATATATCTTGCCAGGAGGAAGTTACCGAAGAACAGCAAGAACCGTCCGTTCAGGAGGAACAATATGTCTAGAAGGATCCTCCCAAACAACATCCAAGGCACGAGAGAGAGCATTGGCCTTAACATTCTTCTTCGCAGGACGGAAATGTATCAGAAAGTTGAAATGGGAGAAGAAGAGAGACCAATGAGCCTGTCTTGGATTAAGACGCTAGGCAGTCTAGAGGTATAGGAGTTATTCATGATCAGTATAGATACTGACTGGATGACGAGCACCCTCCAGAAGATAACGCCATTCTTCCATAGCAAGTTTAAAAGCCAGAAGCTCCCGATCACCAATAGAATAGTGCCATTTTGAAGCTGAAAAGGTGAAGAACCCACAGGTGAGAGTTCGGCCCTTTGGACCCTTCTGTGTGAGAACGGTTCCAGCACAAACGGATGAGGCGTCAATCTCTAGCAGGAACGGTTTCTCAAAGTTAGGCTGGGTGAGAACGGGAGCAGATGAAAAGGCAGATTTTAGCTTTGCGAAAGCGTCTTCAGCCGCCGGAGGCCAGTGGCTAGGATTGGCGTTCTTCTTGGTCAGCGCCACAATGGGAGATACCAGGGAGGAAAAATGGGGGATAAACTGCCGTTTACTGTAGTAATTGGAGAAGCCCAGGAATTTCTGAATAGCTCGGAGTCCCACTGGACGCGGCCACTGAAGTACTGCAGACACCTTGGCAGGATCCATCTGTAGTCCCTGAAGTCTGTAGTCTGAAATAATATATCCAAGGAATGGGAGACTCTGCTGATGGAATTGGCACTTCTCAAGCTTGGCATATAGGCAAATGGCCCTTAGGCGCCTGAGAACTTGCCGTACATGGGATTCAATGTCCCCAGAGAACACCAGAATGTCGTCCGGGTAGACCACGACAAAGGTAAAAAGTAAGTCTCGGAATATGTTGTTGACAAAGTCCTTGAACAAAGCCAGTGTATTACAGAGACCAAAGGGCATAACAAGATATTCGAAGGGCCTATCTAGAGTATTGAAGGCGGCCTGCAATTCATAGTTTCATAGTGTCACGGACAGAGAGTTTATACGGTTGAAGAAAGACACTTGTCCATCAAGTTCAACCAAGGAAGGGAAGGGATTCAATGAGGAAGGGATGTAGGGGAAACAACATAGATAACATAGCCATCAATGTTATTTAGGTGTAAAAAGGCATCTAGACCCTTCTTGAAGCTCTCTGCTGTCCCTGCTGTGACCAGAGCCTGAGGCAGGCTATTCCACATATTGACAGTTCTCAAAGTAAAAAATCCCTGTCGCCTCTGGTGATTAAACCTTGATTTCCCCAAACGGGACAGTGCCCTCTTGTCTTTTGATTTGATTTAATCTGAAAAAACTTACCACCATATTTTTTGTATGGACCATTAATATATTTAAATAGATTAATCATGTCCCCTCGTAGTCGTCTCTTTTCCAGACTAAATAAATCTAGTTGTTTTAATCTTTCCTCATAACTGAGACCTTCCATACCCTTTATCATTTTTGTGGCTCTACGTTGAACCGTCTCCAGCTCCAGGGTATCCTTTTTATGGACCGGTGCCCAGAACAGCACAGCATATTCCAGGTGAGGCCGAACCAATGCCTTGTACAGTGGTAATATTACATCCTTATCCCGAGAGTCCATACCACTTTTGATACATGACAAGATCCTACTGGCTTTAGAGGCAGCTGATTGACATTGCATGCTGTTATTCAATTTATGATCTACTAGTACCCCCAGGTACTTCTCAACAAGGGACTCTCCCAGATTTACTCCCCCAAGGACATATTTTGCCTTTGAATTATTAGCCCCCAGGTGTATAACCTTACATTTATCCACATTAAACCTCATTTGCCAAGTGGATGACCAAACATTCAGTTTGTCCAAGTCACCCTGCAGCCTATGAACATCGTCCATAGACTGTATTACACTACATAGCTTGGTGTCATCTGCAAAAATAGACACAGTGCTATTAATTCCTACCTCTATATCATTAATAAATATATTAAATAGTAGTGGAGCAAGCACAGAAGCCTGGGGTACACCACTCATAACTGGTGACCAGTCCGAGTAGGAATCATTGACCACAAATCTCTTGATACGATCCTTCAGCCAGTTCTCAATCCAATTGCAAATCATTTCTGCCAAACCAATAGCCTTAATTTTACCCATTAGGCGTTTATGAGGTACAGTGTCAATTTCCTTTGCAAGATCCAAGAACACAATATCCACAGCTGCTCCTCCATCCAGGCATCTGCTCTCCTCCTCATAAAAGCAGATCAGGTTAGTTTGACAACTTTTATTCTTAGTAAATCCATGCCCTTAACGTATGCGGATGAGGTTATATGCCCATCGCAACTTGGTGAAAACCTTGGCACAATGTAGAAGATCAAACAGTTCCGCGATCAGGGGAAGAGGATAGCGGTTTTTCACCGTGACTTTATTGAGGCCACGGTAATCGATGCACGGACAGAGAGAACCATCCTTCTTGGACACAAAGAAGAATCCTGTAATGGAAGGGGATGAAAACTTGCGTATAAAGCCATTCTGCAGGTTCTCCTTTATGTAGGCCGACATGGCAGCGATTTCAGGAACAGATAGGAGGTACACTGGACCCAGTGGAGGAGATTCACCTGGCACCAAGTCTATGGGACAGTCATAGGGTCGGTGTGGCGGCAGAGTCTCTGCTTGCTTTTCTGAAAAAACATCTGCAAAGTCCGTAGATGGAGCAGGGAGACCCAGCAGAGGCTTTGAGGAAGTGAAACAGGGACAAGGTGGTTCCAGACTCACACTCCGGTCCCCAGTGGAGAACTTCCCCCATCTGCCAGTCGAGTACCGGCACGTGGTGCTGCAACCACGGAAGACCCAAAAGAACTGAGGGCGTGCACCGCGTTAACACATAAAAGGAAAGTCTCTCCTTGTGCAAGACCCCTACTTGTAGGCATAGGGGTTCAGTGCAATACCGGATCAGATCCTGGAGAATCTGCCCACTGACTGACGAGATGAGCAGTGGCTACTCGAGATGGACCACAGGAAGATGGTATTGACAGACCAAGGCAACGTCCACGAAGTTTCCTGCCGAGCCGGAATCCAGAAAGGCAGAGGCTGGAAACGGATCACCTGTCCCGGAGCTGAGGACAGGTATGTTCAGAAGTGGGAAGCTTTGTTCTCACCTAGGGATGCTTATCCCAAGAACCCTAGGTGCGTGCATTTCCCGGACGCTGAGGACGGAGTGGACAGGTCCGAAGGAAGTGTTCCGGGCTGGCACAGTAGAGACAGAGGTTCTCCTGCAGTCGCCTAGATCGTTCTATAGGCTCCTATGCAGACGGTGCGGCCGGAGGCTGGAGCGGCCTTTGGAAAGCAGGAGCCAAGCGAGGTAGACGTTGTGGACGGACTTGGGGTTGCTCGTGACATAACTCCTCGGTACGCTCCATAAACCGCATCTCAGTCCGAGTGGTCAAGGTGATGAGACCACTGAGGGTAGACGGCATCGTTCCAGGAGAGCTCCGAGGCCAGGGTCTGGAACTGGACAGAATATTCTCCCACGGAAAAGTTCCCCTAATGAAGATTCAGCAGTGCCGTCTCAGCAGAGGAGGACAGAGAAGGTTCTTTGACCAGAATTCCGCCAGAAATGCCATATGAGTAGCCGTGATCAGGCCGTCTCTGTCAGAGGAGTAGACCAGGCCAGGGCCTTCCCTGAGAGAAGACTGATGATAAATGCCACCTTGGATCGCTCCAGGACAAATTGAGACGGCATGAGTTCAATGTGCAGGGGGCACTGGGTAATTAAGCCCCTGCACAGTTTGGGGTCCCCATCACATTTGCCGGCATAGACAGTCGTAGCCTTGGTTCAGGGAATGGAAGACAAGCCGGGGGAGCCGGAGTCACAGAAGCAGCCTCAGGAACCTGTTGCTGATGCTAGGTAGCTAGCAGATGTTGCAGTATGGCGGTTACTTGCTCCAGCTGTTCACGATGTGCGGCGATCTGCTGGGATAGGGGGACCACAATAGTAGCAAGATTGGGCCGACCGGGAAGCGGAACCTCGGCGGGATCCATGGCCGGGTTTTACTGTCAGGATTCGGGATGCGTGGATCCACTGGACCACCCCACGAGTTGGTACTAGCCGACACCTGGGACCAAAGTCTAAGTGGCACCTGGTCTTCACCAGAGCCTGCCGCAAAGCTGGTTGGACTTGCTGCGGCAGGGTACCACCAGGTCGTTCCACAGGTGCGACAACCTGCAGTGGCAGCCGTAGCGGAGGTACCTTAGCAGGAGACAGTGTCGTGGTCAGGTCCAGGCACAAGGTCAGGACAGGCGGCAGAGATGCAGCGTCAAGTCCAATCTGGGGTCAGCAACAGGAGGTCCACAAAGATCAGAACGGGAACACAGGCACACAGGACACAGGAACAGGAACACACGGGAGCAGGAACACACAGGAACGCAGGAGACACAGAAACGCAGGAGATGACTATGATAAATGGCATTAAAGTGTGGGGTCAGGCACATGAAGGGGCCATTAAACATTGTGGGGAACATTATACAGCATGGCGTGAACAGTAAGAGTTAAACGACCAGGCCCTTTTGTTCTTTTGCATTTACATTTTTCACTCAAAAATCTAACTTTTTAATTTCATATTTTTTTTAATGGCTTGCTATCTGCGTAATAAATTGCACTTCATAGTGACGGTATTTAATATTCCATGCCATGTACTAGGAAGCAGGAAAAAATGTCCGAATTCAGTGAATAAACACCATTTTCTTGTGGGCTTGGATTTTACGTCTTTCACTGTGCGCCCTAAATGACAAGTCTACCTTATTCTTTGGGTCGGTACAATAACAGGGATACCAAATTTGTGTAGGGTTTATAATGTTTTCATACATTTACAAAAATTAAATTGCCATCTTCTGGCGCTAATAACTTTTTCATACTTTGATGTATGGAGCTGTGGATGGTGTCATTTTTTGTCACTTTTGATTATGTTTTTTAATGCTTCTATTATTAGGACTGTACAGCCTTTTGATTACTTTTTATTGAATTTTGATATTTTTCAAAATGGCAAAAAAGTGCCATTTTCAACTTTGGGCACTATTTTTAGTTATGGGGTTAAACGCAGTGAAAAACCGCTTTTATATTTTGATACATCGGAATTTTGGGACCTACCATGTTTATGATTTTTACTGTTTATTTATATTTATATGACTTCTAGAGAAAGGGGGTGATTTGAATTTTTAGGGTTTTTTTAAATATTTTTTTTTCTTTCACTATTTTTCAGAATCCCTTAACCCTAGGTTTTCTGATTGATTCTACTATATACTCTTTGGAAGACCCAAGGCTGCCATGGCAACCGATTGCCGTGCCCCAATTATATCACGGGGAGCGACGTACTTCACCAAGATGACGGCACCTATGTGCCAGCATCTTCGAGAAGCTGGCGGCAGCTTTGCTGGCAGCAATGGACTTGTTTACACCGGTGATCGGTGCTAGCACCGATTGCTGGTGTTACCGGTAAGTGTTTGCAGCAAACACTTACCGGCTATGGAGAGGGCTTAGCCCGTGAGCACTCTCCATTAACCCCCAGCCGACGTGTGGCATACTAGTATGTCACACGCAGAAAGAAGATAAACAGACGTTTAAAAATGGTTCAAGAACGCACTGTATGACAGCACCCTTACTCATAGATGCAGACACTGTGACTGTGGTAACATTCTTATATTTTCTATGCATGACCTCCTTCTTCTAAAATACACTTTTAAAATTATGCTAAAAAACAGGAAGGGCTCTGGGGACATTACCAGAGCCCCTCCATGCTGCAGATTCACAAGCTATTACAATGAGCAGAACATGTCTCACACAACCCCCTACTCTCTCCCTCTAGCTGTGTAATCTAGTAGCAGCAAGAAGTGCAGGGGGAGGGGAGACCTGTTCTGCTCTGCAGTGAAGTGAATTTTTTGGCGGCACATTATACCCTTTTTCCATCCCAAAAGTTAGTTAGTATTGTTGGTGATATATTCCTCTACAGCGGCCATCTTGGGGGGGGGGGGGGGTATGTTGCCCACTCAGAAGCTATAAAGTAAAATTTTTTAATTCAGCTATTTTTCATATTTAAACTGTTGTTTGCCTTTTCACAATCTCCTTGGCATATTTTACCATCCTTCAGGGCTCTGTATTCTTGTTTTTGGTTATGAAGAAGCTTCTAGGAGCCATTGTGTAGATAAGCATGGCTGTAAACAAGGCCTATTCATTTTTCCCTGAATGTGCTGGTAAAAAACATAATGACCAATAGAATCTAAGTGCCTTATCTCCTTTCATACAACACCCCAAATGCTGATTTCTATGTGCTAAAATACAGCTGTGTCTGTTTGAAATAAACAGTTGGATATGAGTGCATCGGAAGACCGACTGTGTCTTTCATTTACTCTGTCAGCTCGCTGCCGGTAGCATTCCCATCCTCCCTCATAGGGTTAATTAGGACTCACCTTACAAAAGTCAAGAGGGCTGTAGAGGCCCTGCATAAAAATCCCTATCAGTATGAACAGCTGTATACTTTTCTTCATAATAAAGCAATGGCCTTCCATTGCCTTTATAAGTTTATATGTCAATTACAATTCAGCTTTTTCCACAAAAAAAGAAACTTCACTTTGGTAGGTTGTTAGGCATTAAATACGTTTCATGAGTCTCCCCATTAAGCTTACACGGTGTATGACCAAGCAGCTCACTGCTATATACATATGTTATTTCCTTGGCGATACCATATCTGCATGGAAAAATGGAACATATGTTCGGTTTTTGATCAATATGACCGGAAAACTTTGTAGCCACCCATATGTTTTACAGTTCACAGGGTTAATCACATCGCCACAACCAAGATGGCGGACACGGCTCCTTCCCCTGCTTTTCCGGCAGCACGGATGACCTCAGAACGCATGCGCACTGTGTACACTCCGATCTCTACCGAAATTCCCTTTAGCGACTCCGGAAAGAGCCGATCCCATCGACCCCGGAAGTAGCAGCTGGATCCAAGGAAGAGAGGCAGGGGTGGCCGGCAGCGTCCGAGGGGACAATGGAGGAGAGTGGCGGCAGGTGAGGCAGGCCGGCGCCGGTAATATGCGGCTGTATGCATCCTGCTGCTGGTGTCTTCAGAAACCTTGTGTGTATTGTACAAGTAACAATGTAACATCCTGAGATCATGTGACCTGCCTGGAGGAATGGCTGACAGCTCAGTGTGCCCCTATGTACACACTGACTCCAGCAGGGAGGGGAGTGATGCAGCCATGGCCCGTCCATAATGACATATATCTGTGTATATGTAATGTATATGTCCTGCATGTGCCTGTCTATAGAACTCATATCATTATCTTACATCTCTGTAATGTATATCTTGTCTATAGCATTCCTAATAATGTGATCTATGTCATTGTGTGACAGTCATATCACTATGTGTGATTCCCTGGATGCTGCTTGTCATGTTCTTGCATCTTATTCACTCACTGCAGAGCTGGTTTATGTTCTTGGATCACACAGGATATGGGTGCAAAATACAAGCCAGATCTGCTTTGTATGACTGAGGCTTCCTCTGTGATATGGATGGAAGGGTATGTACACTACTACTTCCCTTTCTCAGGAGGACGAGGCAGCTGGTGTGTCCAGGTGGTTTATCTTACATACCCCACTAAGCGTTAGGATTCCTGACCATTGTTTGTCCTTCACCCCACATTTTTCTGGAGATAAGCTTCAGCCAATAGTTACTGCTTGTCTTATCAGTCCTAGATTGCACTTGACCTTTTACCTTTGGTATGAGAAAATTGTGTTTTCCATATGTCCAGCACTGCTGTTGCATGTTTAACCGTTAATTACCCTTGTAAAGCACATGGTTTATCTAATGGAATCTATAGGATGCCCCTTTATCCAAAAATCCAAAGATTTAAGTTTTTGTGTGTTTCTGAGATAGTTTGGTAATGCCCATTTTACAATGTGGAAGTCAGTCCTTATGTTGGCTAGTTACCATCCAAAATATGAATGCAGCATGATAGTTAAGTTCATTGGTGGGAGAGATTATCTAAGGGGCGACTGCACACATACCGTATTATGTGCAGATATTCAGCAGTATACTGTAATACAGTACAAGTGTATAGTATGGGGTTTATGGAAATCCCTAACACACTTTAACGAAACTAAAATCCTTATTCAACTGTGGATTTATAATGGGCTATATGTCCTTTATGTGCTGTGGAAATAAACCTTTGTAATGCTTAAACAATATTGGTTGTGGAGTGCCCCTGTGTCTGTAGATAGCTATGTCCATAGGGTAGGTTCACTCACAATTTTAACATGTTTTCCAGATGATGAATATGGTGAAGGATTTGGCCAAAATCAGCAAGGACCTACCCAGGGGTGTACAGAGAAGTGCTACTGTGCCTCTGTAAACTTTCCTTTAGGCTGCTGGTACAGCTTAGGTTATCGTCCATCATAGTCACACCGTTCTGGAAGGAGTCAGTGAAGCTGTAATGGGGTCACTCAGCGTTCCCATTAAACATGGCAGGAGGTAGTAACCTTTTATTTCAGGCACATTTCCTCTGTATCTGATGTGTTCAGCCCTGTACTTGGTTGTAGATGTTTTCTGCAATGTCTGACGGAGGTGCTCTCCTCCACATTAAGCCAGATGTGACACAGCCATACATGACACATGCTGAGATGTGGCTCTCAGATCCTCCACCGGTGAGGATCTTCATGTTGAGAATGGCTGATATACAATATGCAGAGCATTTCAGTAGAGCAGAGCAGGAGGATCTGTCCTATTCTGAGTATTTTGGGAGAAAGATGTACTGAGCTTGTGGGATGTATGAAATCCTCCAGGAGCATTGGAGTAGGTAACAGGGTGCCCTATTCCCATAGTGGGGGAAGCAGATGGTAATAATCAATGTGCTGGACTTGTGCAAGGTACAGTCTTCCAGCAGCACAGAGTATTTTAGGGGAATAATATGCTGAGCAATTGCCAGTGATTGAACCTTACCGCTTGTCTTCTATTATTATCCTGACAAATACCATATTTCTTGCTCTGGATTTTTGGGTGAAACTTCTTCTAATTATCATTTACCAGATTTTGTATTGCAGTCGTGTTGCTATGATTTGTTGGGTAATGAGTGGTGGGAGTACTCGCACTTCAGCCAATGTGCCAGTACTATACAACCCTACAGACTGGCATAGTTTACAGCTACAGGCATTAGTAAATGGCTCTGTGGATTTTCTTCTACCTAGAGCCGCCATGTGTTCACTGTCCTGCATGTCGTCCACTTTGTGTAACGGTGCAACTACAGCATCCAGTTTAGCTCCAGGCACCGATTATGCATTTATTACTGATGTCTTTAGAGAATATGATGCACGTGATTTCCATGGCTTCTCTGTCCAGTGCCTTTGCCTTTCCTTGTGTTTTTTTTTTTTTTCAATTTTAATTTACTGTTCTGAATACTGTTCTGCCAATCCCTGAATGTTCCTGTAAGGGTCCAGATTTCGGTGTGTTCTTCCTCTGGGTGCAAGTTGTCATAAATGAAGAATAGACCTAAAATAATTCTGCTGACAAAGATCCCTGATTAGTAAAGCCAGAGTCCCGGGAGATGCACTAACCAGTCTTTTGGACCCATGTGGTTCAGCAGTGACAACCTGCGGAGACCTGCCCCCTAGTTTTCCTCTTCTTCAGCCTAGGAGAACCGGCCCAGTAACATTCTCCAGTACTTGTCAGACCGCAGGCCATGCAAGCGACTCATTCGTTTACTTTACTTTGCTGTTCTGTGATTAATTAGGCCTTGTAAATCTTAGCAGGTTTATATACATTTATGTCATGTTTTATTTTTATCTAATTGAGCATGCAGATTGCCACTTGTGAACAGGGAGGCGGCTGCTGATGACTTTGTATGTGTGACGTCAGGGTGGGGTCAGGTAACTCGCCAATACAGGCAAGTCTTACGTTGATGTCCCAGCAGCAGGTTGCAGTTCTTATGCTGCCATCTCATTATCACTAAACCACGAAATCAAAGAAACCCTGCCCAGATCCCTTCCAGAAGGTCCTCAATTCTATGTTGTCTCTTTTCAGATTTCTCTGGTCATGATCAAATCAAATAAATCGCGGGGTCAGGAGCTGCGTGCAATGTCTGCATAGCGATTACCTGGGCTGTGAGGTGAGTTGTCTTTTGAGTTGCTATATTGATAGCTCACTTATAGAACTTGTCACCAGATCTTACGCCATTAATCTAGCCTCCTCATGTAGGGTATAAAATGTTTTTTGTCGGATTCCTGTATCTCAGGTTACCACAAGCCTGATGCTATCTTAAAGATGAGTGGGAATTGTAGCAGTCTAGACTGGATACTATTGTAACTGACCTTCAGCCACATGTAAGCAGGACTGGTGTGTTCACATTTTCAACCCCTGGAGCAATAAGCATTGTTCCCATTCACTGACAGCCAGATGAAAGTATAGTGAGGAAATCTAACAAGTTTATTAGAAAGTTATACAACTTTACACGCAATCCTGACCTAATTTGTAATAGATTTTGTACCTCTCGCCCATCACTGAGAGATGATGGTAGAGACTGAGGAGTACTGGATGTGACAGGGCTGCCTGCTGCTGGGTAACGCCACGATGAGTCAGGATCACTGTGGCTGGTGATGACAGCAGGGTCTCTGCTTATTACTGAATGGCCACTCACATTATCACTAGACTTGGCTTTAGCAGGGTCCTCCCACCTGTCATAATCGTGGGGAGGCATATGTTAAAATGTTTTGGTCCTTGGTTTGTTGTGTACACATTGGCCTCCTGTTAAGATTAATGTGAAAAGGCCAGGGTCACAAAGCTGTGACTGTACATTATTTATCTAGGTCATTCTATAAAAGAGAGAGATTGAAATATGTTATTACCAGTGCTGCTAAATATCACTTCCTTATGAGTGGACAAATTCCAGATTCCTCCCCTTTTGAACATACAGTTTTTTTGTCTTTGACATACTGAAACATTCATTTCAATAGACCCTTGCATATGAATGTATTCTTCAATGATCCGGAGGCTGTAGAAAACTCAGAGCACGTCCTATTCCTGTTCGTGTAGGCAGCACTTCTCTTCCCATCAAAGTCTAAGGGAACTAGGGTTGCACCGATACCTGAATTTTGAGTGTGATACTGATACCCGGAGAAGTATCATGATACTCAATACCGATACAATATTTTAAAGAAAAGAAAAAACGATTTTCTGAATTGAGTACAGAAAATGACAGAAATCCCATATTGAACTATTTTGAATTTTAAAGTATCAAAAAAGTACCCAAAAAAATTATTGAAAAATCATCATGCAACCCTAATGGAAATGTGAAGATTATAGATGACACATAGGTGTTGTCCGTTCCTGTCCATATTTGCAAATCATTTTTTTACATAATCAATAATCGGACCATTCAAGCTAGTGACATAATTCGCCAGCCTCCTGTTTCTTTTGCGGATCAGCAATAATAGATGACCTACACGTGACAATTGGACCGTTTTTAAGGACATAGAGGTCATGACACATGGAAACTGACCATAAGTTAGTGGCCTGAGAACAGCTTGCTTTGTGTGGAGACCACCAAGCCTAAAATTATTTATAACTAGAATGCATTGTATAGAACTAGCTTATAAGCTATTATTTGTTTCCCTAGCAGTTATAGACTGTATGGAAATAGCCACCACTCCCAGGGTTGTCAATAACTCACATTGAGGCATGTTTAGTAGACTCTGACTGTAGGGTCATTGGCCCCTTTATGATTCCTCCACACCACACATATGAACCTTTGAGCCAGTAAAGTACCTGTACAGATAACAGACAGCTTCACATCTGGGATTCTCTCTTATTGTATTCTTGAATATTATCAGAATTGACAATTAAAGACTTTGAAGACCAAGCACCATCAAAGATTTTGGATCACAACTAGTATAACTCATGCAGTGGTTGTCTTTTATAAATCATGGTCCAAGGGTTCTTGAAAAGCTGCTATAGGTTTCCAATGCGGTTCCCAGTGTATAAATGAGTAGTAAGGACTGGGGCTTTTCACTATTATTTTCTAGTTGAGATGTTTTTGTGGAACTCTTCTATCACCCTAATGTGATCCCACCATTGTTTTCTCTACTCTGCCAGGACGAGTTTCTGTGAGCCATGCAGGCGTCGGCACATCGCTTCCGTGACGTGGAGCATCATCCTCTTCTTAATGAGAGTGATGGCTACAACTCTGCCCCCTCAGAGGTGGAGCTCACAGACAAGCTTTGGTTTATACGGGATGGCTGCGGCATGGTTTGCGCTGTGATAACATGGATGTTGGTCTTCTATGCGGACTTTGTGGTGACTTTTGTTATGCTGCTCCCCTCCAGAGACTTTTGGTACTCTGTTATTAATGGGACCATGTTCAACTGCCTGGCAGTGCTGGCGCTGACCTCCCACCTGAGGACGATGCTGACTGATCCGGTAAGCGCCACCTCCCCCATATTTAAAGGGGTTTTCTTGGATTCTAACATGTAATAAAAGTCCTTCTTATTACTTTCCCTACATATTATGGAAAATAGAGAAACTTTAGTTATGTTTAAATATTGAGAACCTAAACTTTGAGTAAGACCCCCCCCATATCTAATATGAATTTAATACTTCTATGATACTGCCTATAATACTATGGAAAAAGAGAAATGCTAGAATACTGCTTCAATGTACCAGAATATAGCTACAATATCACTGACTATATATACCATATATACTTGTGTATAAGCCGAGTTTTTCAGCACAAAAAATGTGCTGAAAAACCTCATCTCGGCTTATACACGAGTCAATAATAATAAAAAAAAAAAAAATTAATACTCACCCTCCGGCTCTCGTAACCTCGGCGCAGGCTCCTGGTCCTCGGCGGCAGCTCCCGATCCTCTGCGGCGGCTTCTATCCTCACTTGCCGGCAGTCGCGTAAATGCGACCTGCCGACGAGCGCACAATGTGATGTAGCGGTGTCGCCGCTGATGACGTCATCAGCGGCGACACCGCCGCATCGCACTGTGCGCTCGTCGGCAGGTCGCATTTACGCGACTGCCGGCAAGTGAGGATAGAAGAGAGAAGCCGCCGCCGCAGAGGATCGGGAGCCGCCACTAAGCATCAGGTGAGTATCGTCGGAGGGTGAGTATTAAGTTTATTTTTTTTATTATTCGCTAGGCATACTGAGGGCAGGCTGTATACTTTTTGGGGCAGGCTGTATACTTTTTGGGGCAGGCTGTATACTTTTTGGGGCAGGCTGTATACTTTTTGGGGCAGGCTGTATACTTGATGTTCCCTCTCTGTACTAGTATATAGACATAGATGTCTATAATGTGTTAGATTGGTGAAGTCTGTTATTTAGATGTTTTAACCCTTACTTCACCTGAGAACCTGGTAATATGTGTGATCCCTAGTCTCTGGTTATGAGCTCGTTGTATGGCCTTGTTATAAAGTTTCTCTTGTACATGTAGTTGGTGACTGGTTGGGTGCTTAGCAGGGATAAATCTTTGTCATTGTTGGTACTGTGGGTGGTTTCATGTTTTCCTGAGAATTTCAAGATGATTCTGTTGGTCATGTGTCATGTGTCGAGTGTCTCTCGATATGAATGTTAAATTATTCATGATAACTTAAGTCCATCTTCTATTTTGCATAAAACAAGTGTGGGAATGCCAGCACTGACTTGGTTACACTAGATTATATGTATAATATGTAACACCCTCATTCCTTCTCCTGATTCCACCCTGGAGATATTTTTTAGGAGAGGAGGCTTCACGTTGTACCCGTCTGGACAAAGCCTTCTACTATAGCAATCATCATACAGAACACACAAGGGGTCAGACCTTCATTATTCTACTGCACTTTTTTTTCTCTAAATAACATTAGGGAGCAGTTCCCAAAGGAAATGCCACAAAAGAATACATGGAGAGTTTACAGCTGAAGCCCGGAGAGGTCATATACAAGTGTCCAAAGTGCTGCAGCATCAAACCAGAGCGTGCCCACCACTGCAGGTAACCCAGATCATGCCTGCATCACATATATTCTTGTGCTCCAGTCACATCCAAAGCTTCATTCACTGTTCTCATGAATTCTAATGGGAGTGTGTTGCCACTGTGCTGACAGACCAGCAACAGCAAGAGGGTGAATACCTAATAACGGGTAGCACTGGTAAGGTAGAAGACACCCATTCTCAAGCTCTGCTTTTTATATTTCCATCTAAATGGTGACACATTCTAGGGGTGTAGTACATTGTGATTCCACACAACGTCTGCCTTGTCTTGTCATAAGGCTGGTGGGATCGTTACACATACCCCTTTAATAATATCTTGTTTCTCTGTCCTGTCAGTATTTGTAAGAGATGTATCCGGAAGATGGACCACCACTGTCCATGGGTCAATAACTGCGTGGGAGAGAAGAACCAGAGATTCTTTGTGCTCTTCACAGTGAGTTTAAAAATGAATATCTAGCAGTAATAAATGATTGAATTAGTGTGTTAGTTGCCTCTATTCTGCAGAGTGTTATGAGCCCCTGGGCCTGGTATGATGGGAGTAATACAGCATTAGGCTACATGCACACGGCAGCGCGCGGGGAGAGGAGGAGGTGAGCGCTGCTCACCCCGCTTCTCACCATAGGAACATATGGCACAAGGCGCCATAACACGGGAAAAGATAGGACATGTCCTATCTTTTCCCGGGCTACGGAGCGGTACGGTGCCGCACGTGTGCCGTGAGCCCATAGAAGTATGGGGGACGTATATTGGCCGTATATACGTCCCCCATACATGTGTGTGAATGTAGCCTTAGTGTGACACAGGGTGTACACCATAGGATGTCTCCATACATTTGATTGCTAGTTGTTACATTATGTAGAATGCAGTCATGGTTGACCGTTTGTTTGTCTCCCCCCAGATGTACATCGCACTCATCTCCCTCCATGCTCTCGTACTGTGTGGCTTCCAGCTCTTTACCTGTGTCCGGGGACAGTGGACAGGTGAGTACAGGACCACAGATTGACCCTTAGATTTCTGCAATGGATCAGCCGTGGATTAAGCCAATTCAGTGAGACTAATCCATGTGGTAATCCACTGCAGATTGACTATCATTTCAAGACAGTCATACTGCAATGTATGAAAAGGATTACAACACAATCTGAGAATTGTCTTATTCTTCTCATGGTAAGAAACCAGGTCATTATTATATTTAGCTCCAGAGTCTGTAAATGTATAGCTGAGGGTTTGTTACAGTTGTAACTAGGCCTTCCTCTATGTACAGTGTCACATGGCTTGATGGTGACATTTTATGACCATCTTTTGTGTCCTGTCAGTTTATCTCTGTGCTGGTCTCTTTTCTTGCAGACTGCAGCTCTTTCTCACCCCCAGTCACAGTCATCCTCATGATCTTCCTCTGCCTGGAAGGGCTCCTCTTCCTCACATTCACAACCGTCATGTTTGGGACCCAGATTCACTCCATATGCAATGACGAAACGGTATGTTGTCTACTCCACAGTCGGTGAAGTGGGAAATATGGAACTAACAATTGAAGTCTATTGAAACAAGGCAAAAGGGTCTATCATGATCATCATGCAAGGTTGATGCTACTTAAAATGTAGCTATTCAATAGACGTTCATGACATTGACCTTCCAAAATTAGCTAAATGAATGTACAATTTGATTCACACAGACAAATGCTTTTCTATTGGCTCACACACAACTACAGTTTCCATAGACCCTTGTGTGAGCTGACTGCACAAGCCAAAAATGACAGCGCAGGTCCTGTTCCTGCGGCAGGCAGTTTTCTCTGATGTCTGCACAAGTCCCATTGTTTACAGCTCACTAGAGGTAGTCTAACACCTTCCCATTAGCACAACCAGGCAGTGCCGCCTTATGGTGTCGGCCATCTTTCCCGGATCTGCCCAAATCTGTCTAACCTTGGGAAGGCTGGATGACTTCCAGCAGCGACATCACTATAGTTCTCTACCTTACTCTGCACATTTTCTGATCCCTGGGAAGTTATATAGAGCCCTTTACAAGTTTTTTTCTAGTTTCTCATAACCAGACACCTTTTAACCATTAAAGTTCTATTTATTTTCATTGGCAGGAAATTGAGCGATTGAAAAGTGAAAAGCCAACCTGGGAGCGAAGACTGCGCTGGGATGGGATGAGGTCTGTCTTCGGGGGGCAGCCATCTTTCCTATGGATTAACCCCTTTGCTGGCCTCCAAATCAGACGTTTCCTGAGAGCACGAAAAGGTGGCACTGAGTTTTCAGTGTGAGGTTCCCTGTTTTTATTTGGAATCTTCCAAATTCCATTCTGATGTATTTATTGGACGATGTCGGAATTGAGTGCACAAGATGTCACTGATGTGAAGATCCAACGACCAAAAAGACACAAACGGAACTTAAAATCGACTTTTGCAGTTTTTTTAAAATGATTTGAAGACTATTTACGAATATAAATGGCGCCTTGTACGCTGTGTGTGAGGCTGGCGCAGGATCTGGAGAGGTCTTTTATTCTGCTACAGGGTCCTAATTTTTTTTTTTTTTTAGTTCAAAAGATTTTTTTTAACGGAATAATTGTGTAAAAGTTTATTGCTGGATAAAGGAATGTGAGACAAGGATTTTCTAGTTTTGTTTACGCCCTGAGCTGTTCGGACTTCCGGGGCAAGAGATGTCGGCATGCAGGTCCTGCTCTACGTGTGTGCATGGCAGCTGTTGGTTCTGGGCTCGTACTTCTGTCTGTCTGCTTCATCCATTTCTGCTGCTGTCATCACCATTTCCTATCCATCCCCTAGCGCTGAGATTGCTGTTTCCATCTTTATCTGGTTGTTCTAGAAGTTTTGGAAATTATTGGCGCCTTGCAGTATGTGGCGTCCAGATAGTGTTTTGGTTCTGCTCCACTTTTGACATCACAATTCTGGAGAAATCTACTTATGACTTCCAGTAAATTTGTTAATATTTATTTTGTTACAATTTTTAAGAACAGAATTCACATCTAGAGCTGCAATCGCTATTCTATTGTCCTAAAGATCTAATGACTCCCAATGTGACTATTTCATTGTATTATGTCTTATACGCTAGTCATGCCTGAACAGTACTCACTATTCTACTATATCATGTCTTGTACTCCAGTTC
The DNA here is from genome assembly GCF_040894005.1 of Engystomops pustulosus. Classification (NCBI taxonomy): domain Eukaryota; kingdom Metazoa; phylum Chordata; class Amphibia; order Anura; family Leptodactylidae; genus Engystomops; species Engystomops pustulosus. Next base: position 79,212,971 of record NC_092417.1, on the reverse strand, counting down.
AGTTTGCTTACGCTCCCAAATTTCCACTATTTTGGTGCAGACAATCAGAGACTTTGAATGCCCAGATACAAATTGCCAGACAACTTTACTACAAAGTCACAGCAGGACAAACAGAACATGTAGCAAACACTCACTTGGCGTAGAATCACAAATTGTCTGACAACATCAGCCAGAAATGCCGCCGCTAGGCCTATCAGCTGGCAGGCTCTGCATTTGACTGTCCCAAAATATGGCAAAACGTGTCTCCTGTCAGCCAAACTTTTCCCTTGCAGCAGTCACTGCAGGGGCAATGAGGGGTTAAATGGTGGCCATTCAGATCTGGAGGTTAGGAGTCTCCTTTGGCCTACAGAGGTTGTCCTGCCGCCATGAAGCTAATGGTGAATGTGGCTAGAGTGCAATCCATGCAGTCATTTGGGTTGCAGACCCCAATACTTATTTATGGGTTCTATGTAGATTTAACCTGGGATGTGATGTGTAATAGTGGAGCTATGTACTTACTGGGGGACTATAAACTGTATTGTGCTGTCTGGTTCCTGAGATCTAAGCTGCTCCTTAAACAAAGACCAGGATGTTCAGTTTCCTCCAGTCACTTATTCTGACACATATATCCCAGCATGAGAAATACATGTTGCACTCAGCCTGAAATTTTAAGTTTTCCCTCATCATCTCGTGTTACGTCCATCCTGGAATCGCCGTTGTCTGATGTATTGGGTATGAAGCTGTGGATGATGGGAGTTCTCTTATGCACTGATTTGTGAAATAAAGTATTGAACTCGTTTCCTCTCTTTAAATTGCTGTGTCTCAGCCTAGTCTGTCAGAGGTCCTAATACACATCACGTATTTCCCTGTAGATGGTGAATGTGGTTGCTTTTATTATCCTGTTATAGCACAAAATGACTGGGGCGCCACTACTGTATACCGACCGGACAGGTAACTAAGGCGGTATCGTCCCAACCTAACCCTCTTTTTCTTCCCTCATGATGGCTAACCTAACCGTTTTTTCCATCAATGTTAGAAGCATTAGAGATAAGTTTCGTTGTCAGACTGCACTAACTTACCTTGCCTCCCAGTCGTGCGATGTTTACATGTTACAGGAATGTGGTATCCCCTCCTCTAGGTCCTACGACCATCTGGCCAGGGGCTGGAGTCACGGTCCTTCCTACTGGTCCGGTGGGGGCGATTGCAGGTCTGCCGGTACCGCCATCCTTCTCAGGGGGAGCGCTTTCACGCTTGATTCCGTCCAGGAGCTAGTCTGCGGCCGACTTCTGGTCGTGGACGGCTCCTGGGCGGGTGAGCCCGTGCGGCTCATCAGCGTGTACGCCTCCCCTGACAGGGGTGAGCGACTGGAGCTTTTCCAGAACCTCAGACCGCAACTCGCCACCTAGGGCAGTGGTGTTGGCCGGCGACTTCAACTGCGTCATAGAGGAAGAGTGGCGCAAGCTGGACGCCACGTCCAAACTGCTGATAGAGGTAGTGACGGAAGCATCCCTGAGGGACGCCGTCGGGGCCGGCTCCGTGAATTACACTTGGAGCAGCTCCGACGGCGCTTCCCGTTCTAGGATCGACTTTGTGTTCACCTCCAAGGCGATCAGGCAGTGCGGGTCCTCCACGGTCCCCTGCTTCTTCTCCGACCACAGGGCGGTGCAGGTAAGGTGCGCCCTGGGTCACGGCTTCCCGCCGGGCCCGGGCTCCTGGAAGCTGAACTGTGCCCTGCTGGCTGAGGAGGGAGTGCAGGCGGAGCTGAGGGACATCTACATGGTCCTGAGAAACGACAAATGTTTGTTTGAAACTGTAAGCGAATGGTGGGAATACGCTAAAGTTGAAATCCGTTCTTTCTTTCAGGACAAAGGCAGGCGGCCGCGGCCAAGAGGGGCCTCAGAGACCTCCAGCGCCAGCTGAGATCCCTGCAGGACCTCCAGCGCTGCGGCTGGGACGTCAGAGAGGAGCTGGAGGACACCAAGAAGGGCCTGAAGAGGCACTTTGAGGAGGAATCCAGGCGAATCATCTTTCGTGCCAAAGTGGACAACCTGGAGAAGGGTGAGAAGTGTAACTCTTTCTTTTTCAGGAAAGTCCACGCCGGCCACACGCCCCTGAACGAACTACGTGACGAAAGCGGACGCGTGCAGAGGGGGAAGAACGCCGTCATGGGAGTCGTCAGCGACTTCTACGGCGACCTCTACTCCCGCAAGCCCACGGACGACGAAGCCGCCGAGAGGTTCCTGTCAGGTATCGCTAACACCCTCGATCCTGCAGGCGCCGAGGCCACGGACGCCCCTCTGACGGCGGCCGAGCTGCTCTCTGCCGCTAAATCCTTCAGACCCGGCAGGACCCCGGGCGGTGATGGTCTCCCGGCCGAGCTCTACGTAGCGCTGGGGGACCTCATCTGCCCGGACCTGCTGGAGCTCTACGAGGAGATGGTGGTGGAGGGTAGGATGCCGCCGTCCCTGAGGCAGGGACTGATCACGGTCTTGTACAAGCACAAGGGAGAGAGATGCCACCTGCGGAACTGGCGTCCCATCTCTCTGCTCAACGTGGACTACAAGATCCTGGCCAAGGTGCTCGCCAACAGGCTGAAAGGAGTCATCGGAGAGATCGTCCACCCGGACCAGACCTGCGGCGTTCCGGGCCGCCGGATCGCGGACAACCTGGCCCTGGTGAGGGACACCTTGCACTACGTCGGAAGCCGCCGCGTCCGCGCGGCCCTGGTCAGCCTGGACCAGGAGAAGGCCTTCGACCGTGTCTCCCACCGCTTCATGAGCCAGGCCCTGCGCAGGTTCGGGTTAGGTAAGACGTTCTGCTCCTATGTTGATCTAATGTACCTTGATATCCACAGCTCGGTGTTGGTGAACGGCTGGAAGACTGACCCCTTCCCTGTGCTTTCGGGGGTCAGGCAAGGCTGCCCTCTTTCACCCCTTCTTTTTGTTTGCGTTATAGAGCTGTTCGCAGAGTCTATCCGGCAGAACCAAGGGATCAGAGGGATCACCGCACCGGGACCCGGACGCGACGAGGTCAAGTGCTCGCTGTACATGGACGACGTGACCGTCTTCTGCTCCGATCGGAGCTCGGTGACGGCGCTCGTCCAGACCTGCGAGGAGTTCGGACAGGCTTCGGGGGCAAAAGTCAACTGCGGGAAGTCGGAGGCCATGCTTTTCGGAGACTGGCAGCTTGCTTCTTCTGCCCCCTTCCCCTTCACCATTCAGCGGGACTTCATGAAGGTCCTGGGAGTCTGGTTCGGGAAGGAAGGCGCAGCCCTGAAGACCTGGCAAGAACGCTTGGCCAAAGTCAACACCAGAGTCACCCTGTGGAGCCTCAGACAGCTCTCCTTGGAGGGGAAGACGCTCGTCCTGCGTAACGAGGTGCTGCCCGTACTCCAGTACGCGGCTCAGGCGTGGCCGCCCCCGGCCCCCGTCTGCAAGGCCGTTACCAGGACCGTTTTTCATTTTGTTTGGGGCTCAAAGATGGACCGGGTCAAGCGAGCGGTCATGTTCAAGGAGCCAAGCAAGGGGGGTAAAGGTGTCCCCGACATCTCCACTTTGCTCTGGATCTTCTTTGTTTGCGACTGCGTGCGCAGGACCCTGAGGAACTCTGCAAGGTCCGCGGGAAAGTCCATGTCCCGTTTCTTCCTCCTGCCCCTCTGGAGGGGGCTGGGCTGGGACAAGTGGGACAGCTCCATCCCTTACAACTGGGACGCGCCCTGGTACTACGGCCAGGCCGTCCGTTTTGTGAGGGAGCACCAACTGGAGGGACTCAAGCCCGACCTGTGGAAACCAAAGACCGTGCACAAGCTCATCCGAGCCAAAGACTTGTTGGAATTTGTCCCAGGAGTCACCCAGGACACGGCCCAGGCGGTCTGGGCCAACGTGTCCTGGGCCGGCCTGCTCAACAGGCACAAGGACATCTCGTGGATGGCCATCCAAGGGGGACTGCCCCTGCAGGCCTTCACCTATGCCCGGAGACTGAGCAACACCCCCTATTGCCCCTGGGAGGAAGAGACTCCCCTGCACCTGTTTTGGGGGTGCCCCTTTGCTCAGAGCCTGTTGGACGCCCTGGAGCCCCATTTCCAAGACTCTGTGCCAAGGAGCTCCATGACGCACCATGCGGTGCTTTATAGGCTGTTCCAGGGCACTCATGCCATTGAGGACATCCAGGCCGCCTGGCTCCTTATAAATTGCTATAAGGACGCCATCTGGTATGCCAGGAGACTCCTCACTTGGCACAAGACAGCCTTGACGACGCCAGATTGCTACAGACTTGTCCTCAACAGCCTGCTGGATTACTCCCTAGCAGGGAGACAATGACAAGAAGGAGAAGCCCCCTTGTACAAGAGGCTCCTCCCCCCTCCGCTGAGGTATACCGACGACGACACTGCAGTGCCTCAGCAGGAGTCAATGTCTTATCTGTGTGAGGACACAGTAAGAGCAAGACAGGCTAACGCCTAGCTGGATTTGGACCCCCTGCTGTGAGCTAGGATCGCCTCCCCAGGCGCCCACCGCCTCCCTCAGGGAGAATCCAGGCGAAAGCCGCTTTTTTGGACTTTGCAAGACATCTACGCTTCGCACAAGTTCAGGACTTTTGTATGAAATGCTGGACTTTGCTTAGATTAGGTGTGTTAGGAATTACAGGCTGTGTTTATCTGGCAAATACCAGAAAACACTCACTTTCCACTGGATTTGGACTTTTACAGGGGATTCTGGGTCACGCATACATTATGCAAATGGCCCAAACCAGGAAGTGGACTTTTGCTAGGTTCCCTTCCTTGTTTTTCCCCCTTCTGTGTCTGTCTTTCAATAAAGCTTCAGGCAAGTGTTACCCCCACCCCGCACCTTTTTCCGTTTTTACACTTTGTCGTCGCCATAATTGAAATGCAATGCGTGTTTAGTTAGGTCAATTGAGAGAGCAGTGTGCAAGTATAGTGTTTTCATGCCATGGTTGAGGATTATACTCCTGTGTGCTGTCAATACTATGTATGAATCTTAATTTATTGTATATGTCGTGTCGCGGTCTGTGCTGCGATGCAGTATTCGCTGTATGTCTGTGCAAATGTATGTAACTTTGACTTATGCTCATGCAATAAAGCCATTACTGTATACAGTACCAGCCAACAAGAAGTCCTTGCATCATATTTCTGTATACAGTAATGCAAGGTCTGCTGTCTGTGGGATTGGGCCAATATATGGGTAAGTTTCCTCTGGCTACTCACCTCTTCAGTTTCTAAAATGTAGGCACACAGGAGGGGTACTGATATGTTGTCAGATAACTACAATCTTTCCTGGATTAGTAACGGACTGCCTCTTCCATCATTTGCTTTTTAGCAGACTCGCACATGCTGTAAGTGTGTCCAGATTTTTGTTGTTTCAAGGTGATCAAAGATTCTGTTCTACATCACAACTTGGACAAATGTATTTGTTCTTGACTTGGGATGTAGATTTTATATAAGTAGTAATCATATGGTATATTTTGGATGTAAACAATGGGGGAGATCGTGGTAAAAGTGTTTTAGTTGCCCATGAAAACCAATAAGAGTTCAGCGCTAATTTTATAAACAGCTGTTGTCTGAGCTCTGCTTAAAAATAGGTTTGTGTATTGGTTGCAGAAAATGTCATTTTACTATTTTATGTTGTTGTTCTACTTTATAACATTTTACAATTGAAGAACCGATCTTGCATGGTAAAGTACATTTCTGGGACCCCCATTTCTTTCTTCCCATTGTGCAGGGTATGGCGCTGGTTATGCTGCAGTGGGGACGGTCAGAGTAGAGACTTTGGTGCAGGATTATCGGTGCGCTCATCCATCACCATGGCTTCTGACTGACTGGGATTAAGAGAGATGAGGCCTGGAAAGGTTTAATTCTCATTGTCCTCCACGTGTAGAGGAAGGATTGTATTGTGTGTTAACCCGCCTGATGCCAGAGGTGACACATGCCTTATACACCTGCCGAGGTACTAGACAATAAGAGAACGTGCCTCATGTGATCACTGCTTTGCTTCTGCTCATTTTAGTCTTTATTGTGAATTCTTTTATACTAAGGGGGTGGTAAATCTCTCCCTTCCCCAAATCTGAGTGAAATTAGCTCCATCACTTGCCTATGCCATGTAGTCATAGGCGGTTTTAACATAAGAGCTTTATATTTTTACTACTTGTCAATCATGACAGTAGTCAGAACCTTATTATTTCATCCATTGCGAAATATGGAAATGTAAATCTTCAGGAGTTATGAGGTCACAGAATATTTATAACCTATCATTTGCAGCAATGTGATACTATAAACCAATAGTTATCTATAAGATAGAAGGGATAACAGGTAATATTCACACCCTAGTAATGCTTGAAATAATCTGCACAAACCAGATACCTGAATTGTCTCATCTGTCACATTACTCTCCATATAGGGTAGTGTAGTTCTAGTAATACACTTCTACTATAGTAGTAATATACTGGTGCATTGTTTATATGTATGTGTGTGTAGCAGACCTGAGTAAGTAAATAGATGTGTGTGTGTGTGTGTGTGTGTGTGTGTGTGTGTGTGTGTATGAATGAATCCATGTAGAAGAGCTTAGTGTGAGTGTATGGATGTAGCAGTACTGTGTGTCACAACAGGTCATTTTTAATTGGTGTAAAATATGTTTTTGCTTTTTTTTGGATGACTAAATCAGGGATGCTGGAGTCTGAAAAATATGGTATAGTTTTGTACAAGTAGAATTGTTTAATTTTTGTACATCTGTACAGAATTATAGTAATTCAGTTATTGTACATAGGGGCAATATAAAAATAATTCCCATATATTCTCGTACATAGGTAGCAGTATTATAGTAGTCATATTATTATACTTGGGGCATGTAGTGTAGTAGTAAAATTCTTGTAAATATAAGGTGACGTTATATCTATTTTTAAAATATTTTTATATAATAGTTACGGTATATTATACTCAGGGGTGTAACTAGGAGAGGCTTCTGCATGGGCTCCCCTTCTCCTTAAAAAAAAAAATATATTTATAAGGCTGCATTCACATAAACATGTGATCACTGTTCACCCCTCCCCTCGCTAAAGAGAGCACAGTGGGTACTTGTTGTGCTTGTGCTCACCGTACCGAGCCCAGGCGGTATAGACGCCTATGAGGGAAGTATATCCGGCAGGAAATTTGCAGCCAGATACACTCACCGGCCACTTTATTAGGTACACCTGTCCAACTGCTCGTTAACACTTAATTTCTAATCAGCCAATCACATGGCGGCAACTCAGTGCATTTAGGCATGTAGACATGGTCAAGACAATCTCCTGCAGTTCAAACCGAGCATCAGTATGGGGAAGAAAGGGGATTTGAGTGCCTTTGAACGTGGCATGGTTGTTGGTGCCAGAAGGGCTGGTCTGAGTATTTCAGAAACTGCTGATCTACTGGGATTTTCATGCACAACCATCTCTAGGGTTCACAGAGAATGGTCCGAAAAAGAAAAAACATCCAGTGAGCGGCAGTTCTGTGGGCGGAAATTCCTTGTTGAGGTCAGAGGAAAATGGGCAGGCTGGTTCGAGCTGATAGAAAGGCAACAGTAACTCAAATCGCTACCCGTTACAACCAAGGTAGGCAGAAGAGCATCTCTGAATGCACAGTACATCGAACTTTGAGGCAGATGGGCTACAGCAGCAGAAGACCCCACCGGGTGCCACTCCTTTCAGCTAAGAACAGGAAACTGAGGCTACAATTTGCACAAGCTCATCGAAATTGGACAGTAGAATATTAGAAAAACGTTGCCTGGTCTGATGAGTCTCGATTTCTGCTGCGACATTCGGATGGTAGGGTCAGAATTTGGCGTCAACAACATGAAAGCATGGATCCATCCTGCCTTGTATCAACGGTTCAGGCTGGTGGTGGTGGTGTCATGGTGTGGGGAATATTTTCTTGGCACTCTTTGGGCCCCTTGGTACCAATTGAGCATCGTTGCAACGCCACAGCCTACCTGAGTATTGTTGCTGACCATGTCCATCCCTTTATGACCACAATGTACCCAACATCTAATGGCTACTTTCAGCAGGATAATTCGCCATTTCATAAAGCTGGAATCATCTCAGACTGGTTTCTTGAACATGACAATGAGTTCACTGTACTCAAATGGCCTCCACAGTCACCAGATCTCAATCCAATAGAGCATCTTTGGGATGTGGTGGAACGGGAGATTCGCATCATGGATGTGCAGCCGACAAATCTGCGGCAACTGTGTGATGCCATCATGTCAATATGGACCAAAATCTCTGAGGAATGCTTCCAGCACCTTGTTGAATCTATGCCATGAAGAATTGAGGCAGTTCTGAAGGCAAAAGGGGGTCCAACCCGTTATTAGCATGGTGTACCTAATAAAGTGGCCGGTGAGTGTATACGTCCCTCATACATTCTTGTGAAGGTATACAGACATGTCTATACAGCTACACACATTTATACACTGATACATACACACCTTTATATAATACATACATACAAGCATACACTTATACACACACATTAATGCACTCATATACATTTATACACTAATATACAGAGTATATACAAACTCATATAGTATATACAAACATACAGTATACATATATACAGTATACACTGACTATATATACACATACATGCAGGATAAAAACACCATATATACACACATACAGCAAATACACACACATACAGCAAATACACACACATTCAATATATACAGCATATACATACAGGAAATACACACACACATTCAGCATATACATACTTGCCATATACAAAAACACACACACATACATCATACATTTAAATATGCACATATATATGCGTGTATAAATACAGTATTTGCATCTATGCATAAATAAACAGTATATACACATATACTGTCAGAACCGTTCAGTGTGAATTGTGCCTCTGGAGTCTGGACACACCCGATGACTATGGTCCAGCAGTTAATGAGTTACCTGGTCTTTGCTGGACTGATGCAGCTGATTTCAGCTCTAATCAGCACTAGTCCTATCAGCTTCTTGTCTGTCTCTCCAGCTTTACTTATAAGGCTGCCAGTGGCTCAATTGCGTGCTGGCTATTGTCTGAGTTCTTACCTGGATATCCCAGCTCCCCATATTTCCCTGTGACCTCTTTGTACCTTCTGTTATCGTTGCCGAACCTTTGCCTGACTTTGACTACCGTTTTTGCCTACTGAATTTGTACTGCGATTCTTCTGGTTTTGATTCTGGCTTGTCGACTACCCCTTGTTGTGTTGTCTGTCTTGTCCAGTTACGTGTGTCACTTACATAGTATAGGGACCGCCACCGAGGTTGTCCGCAGTTGCTAGAGCTGTCTTGAGGCAAGTAGGTAGGGACAGTGGGAGGGGGTTCAGCCTCAGGGCTCACTGTCTGGTTGTCTTTCCCCCCACCTACTGACAGAATAGCCAGCCCAAAATATACTGTCGCTGTCATGGACAGCAGAACTACGTTGACAAATATTGTGGAACAGATGCAGCAAATCAACACCATGGTGCAGGAACTAGCTGTTCGGCTTCATGAGCAGGAGACGGCCCCACGTCAGTTTACCATGGCTTCCCCAGCACCACCTGAGCCACCTGTACAACTCCCAGATAAGTTCAGTGGGGATAGAAAGAGATTCTGTGCCTTTCGGGAAGGGTGTAAATTGTTTTTTAGATTGCGCCCCCGCTCTTCTGGGGATGAGGTCCAGAGGGTGGGCATAGTTATGTCTCTACTCCAGGGGTCACCACAGGAATGGGCTTTTTCGTTACCTCCTAGTTCTCCTGAGTTGCAGACGGTGGATGGGTTTTTTCAGGCCCTAGGGCTACTGTATGATGACCCGGATAGTGCAGCTAATGCTGAACGTCACTTGACAGGTCTGAGGCAGGGTAGGCGTCCTGTGGAGGAATATTGCTCGGAGTTTAGGCAGTGGAGTGGCCCCTCCACTTGGAATGACTCGGCACTCCGATTTCAGTTTCGTGTCGGACTGAATGATCGGTTGAAGGATCTGTTGGTAGCTTATCCCACTCCTAGTTCACTTGAGGATAACATGACATTAGCTATCCGAGTTGACAGACGCTTGAGAGACAGGCTAAAGGAGAGAGGTACATCAGACGCTTTTAGACCTTCACCTATTCGTGTTACCAACCCTAGTCCTTCCCCTCCTGCTATACCCCCATCAGAGGAACCTATGCAAGTGGATTCTACTGATGCCAAGACCAGACGTGCATATCGTGTGTTGAACAACTTATGTTTCTACTGTGGGAAAGCAGGACATCGAGTCCGGCAATGTCCATCCCTTCCTGGACCACCGCCGGAAAACTTCTACGCCTGAGTGACTATCGAGGGGGTCACTCAGGCGAACAGGTAACCTTCACCAATAAGAATAAGTTATTATTGCCTATTTCATTGTCTTTGGGAGGGAGAAACATCTCTGGTTATGCTCAGATTGACTCGGGGTCTTCTGCTAATTTTGTTAACCCTATGTTCTTTTCCGGTCTAGAGGTGTGTCCCCTTCTGCTCCAATCTCCTGTTAATGTCACAGGAGCAGACTCAGCCCCCTTTGCTCAGGGGGATATACGTTACATCACTCCCTGCCTTGAGGTTAAGGTGGGGGCAGTTCATGTGGAACGTATGAAGTTTTTGTGTCTGCATAACCTGTCGTCTGATGTGATCTTAGGTTTGCCTTGGTTGGAGAAGCACAATCCTGTTTTTAATTGGGCAAACCGGGAACTGGTGAAGTGGGGGACTGAATGTGACTCCCATTGTGAGGTGGTTTCTTTTGCTGAGTGCTCTTCCATGGAAGAGGATATTCCGAGTTTTTTGTCCGATTATGCGGATGTATTTGATGAAAAAACTGTGGACGGATTGCCGCCACACAGATCATACGACTGTGCCATTGAATTAATTCCCGGCGCCAAGTTTCCTCGAGGTCGTATTTTTAACTTGTCTTGTCCGGAAAGGGAGGCTATGCGGGAGTATATTAAGGAAAGTCTCCAGAAGGGTCACATTCGCCCATCTTCATCCCCATTGGGAGCAGGGTTCTTTTTTGTGGGAAAGAAGGATGGGGGATTACGACCCTGTATAGATTATCGACAACTTAACAGAATCACTGTTAAGAATCAACACCCTCTACCCCTGATTCCTGACTTATTTAACCAAATTGTGGGGGCCAAATGGTTTTCCAAGATAGACTTGCGAGGGGCTTACAATTTGATTAGAATCAGAGAGGGTGATGAATGGAAGACCGCTTTCAATACACCAGAGGGTCATTTTGAATATCTAGTGATGCCTTTCGGTCTATGTAATGCCCCGGCGGTCTTTCAACATTTTGTGAATGATATATTTCGTCAGCATCTAGGTCGTTTTCTTGTGGTCTACTTAGATGACATTTTGATTTTTTCTCCCGACTGGGCTTCACACATAAAACATGTTCGTGTAGTGATGGAACTGCTTAGACAAAACAGTCTGTTTGCTAAGTTGTCTAAATGTCAGTTTGGTATCCAGGAGGTCTCTTTTTTAGGTTACTACATCACCCCTAATTCCTTCCGTATGGATCCCCTTAAGGTGGTGGCCATCGAAAAGTGGGAACGTCCCAATAATTTGAAGGCCTTACAAAGATTTCTGGGGTTCGCTAATTATTATAGGAAATTTATTAAGGGGTTTTCTGTTATAGCCAAACCACTTACTGATCTCACCAGGAAGGGGGCAGATCTTGTCAACTGGTCTCATGAGGCTATCCGAGCTTTTGACAAGCTCCGTAAGTGTTTTTCAGAGGCCCCAGTATTGACTCAACCTAATTTTGAACGTCCATTTATTGTGGAGGTGGACGCATCAGAGGTAGGGGTAGGAGCGGTGTTGTCCCAAGGATCGGACACTCTTACTAACCTGCGACCTATTGCGTTCTTCTCAAAGAAGTTCTCTCAAGCTGAATATAACTATGATATCGGTAATAGAGAACTATTGGCCATCAAGTTGGCATTTGATGAATGGAGGCATTTCCTTGAAGGTGCCAAACATAAGGTGGTGGTACTCACTGATCATAAGAATCTGGTTTACCTAGACAATGCTAAACGTCTCTCGCCACGTCAAGCCCGATGGGCTTTGTTTTTTACCAGATTCGATTTTGAAGTCACTTACCGACCTGGTTCCCGTAATATCAAGGCTGACGCCTTGTCTCGTAGCTTTGATATAGAAAGTTCCCCCAGGACTCAATCTGATACTGTGTTAAGACCCGGGGTAGTAGTGTCTGTTTTGCAACCTGACTTGGTGACCCTGATTGCAGAATCTCAGGGTCAAGCACCTCATAACACTCCAGACTCTTTGTTGTATGTACCGCCTAACCTTCGACTCCGAGTTCTTGAAGAGATTCATAGTTCAGTTTTGTCTGGTCATCCAGGTGTGGCAGGTACTAAGTATCTGCTCTCTCGCCATTACTGGTGGCCATCTTGGGCTCGAGATGTCAAGGCTTTTGTCGAAGCTTGTGAGGTTTGTGCTAGGTCCAAGGTCCCTCGTAGACCACCCGAGGGTCTGTTACATCCTCTACCGGTTCCTACGAGACCTTGGACGCATCTTTCTATGGATTTTATTACCGACTTGCCACTATCTAAGGGTAAGACAGTCATTTGGGTAGTGGTGGATAGATTTTCTAAGATGTGCCATCTCATCCCACTACGCAAACTGCCTAACGCTCGCACACTCGCCACACTTTTTATTAATCATATTCTACGTCTTCATGGGGTGCCTGAGAATGTTGTTTCCGACAGGGGTGTCCAGTTTGTGGCTAGGTTTTGGAGGGAGTTCTGTGGCAAATTAGGTATCTCTCTGTCCTTCTCGTCTGCATTCCATCCTCAGACCAATGGACAGACAGAGAGGACCAATCAATCGTTAGAGCAATTTCTAAGATGTTTTGTGGCTGATACTCAGAATAAGTGGAAAGACTTCATTTCTCTAGCAGAGTTTGCTATAAACAATCATGAACAACGTTCTATTAAGATGTCACCTTTCTTCTGTAATTATGGTTTTAACCCCAGGTACTCGTCTGTTCATTCTGCAGAATCTATTAATCCCTCAGCCGAGGCCATTTTCTCTAAACTGTGCACAGTTTGGGCCCAAGCTCATCAGAACTTGGTAAAAGCCCAAGAGGCTTATCAAAGACATGCTAATAAAAGACGTATATCTGGTCAGCAATATGTACTAGGTGAGAAGGTCTGGCTTTCAGCTAAAAATCTGAAACTTAGGGTGCAGTCAGGGAAACTGGCACCCAAATATATTGGACCTTATACCATTGTGGAAATCATTAATCCGGTAACCTTTAGGTTGAAACTACCCAATGCTCTTCGTATCCATCCTGTGTTTCATAAGTCCCTTCTTAAAAGATATGTGCCATCGGTGTTGCCTTCACCTCCTCCGGCTCCACTCATCGTCCAGGGGGAATTGGAGTATGAGGTGGAGAAAATTCTGAATTCCCGCTGGGTACAGGACTCCTTACAGTATCTGGTCCACTGGAAGGGTTTCGGACCGGAGGAGCGCACGTGGATCTCTGCTAAAGACATGCATGCGCCCCGTCTGGTCCGGCGGTACCATTTACATAATCCTTCTAAGCCTGGTCCTATGATTAAGGGTCCTGAGGCCCCTCATAAGAGGGGGGGTACTGTCAGAACCGTTCAGTGTGAATTGTGCCTCTGGAGTCTGGACACACCCGATGACTATGGTCCAGCAGTTAATGAGTTACCTGGTCTTTGCTGGACTGATGCAGCTGATTTCAGCTCTAATCAGCACTAGTCCTATCAGCTTCTTGTCTGTCTCTCCAGCTTTACTTATAAGGCTGCCAGTGGCTCAATTGCGTGCTGGCTATTGTCTGAGTTCTTACCTGGATATCCCAGCTCCCCATATTTCCCTGTGACCTCTTTGTACCTTCTGTTATCGTTGCCGAACCTTTGCCTGACTTTGACTACCGTTTTTGCCTACTGAATTTGTACTGCGATTCTTCTGGTTTTGATTCTGGCTTGTCGACTACCCCTTGTTGTGTTGTCTGTCTTGTCCAGTTACGTGTGTCACTTACATAGTATAGGGACCGCCACCGAGGTTGTCCGCAGTTGCTAGAGCTGTCTTGAGGCAAGTAGGTAGGGACAGTGGGAGGGGGTTCAGCCTCAGGGCTCACTGTCTGGTTGTCTTTCCCCCCACCTACTGACATATACTGTGTGTATAGCTATGGCTGCTACAGCGGTAGTTACACCACTGCTTAGGAGCCAGCATTATAATAGTTATATTCTTGTACATAAGGGGGGGGGTATAATAAGTATATCATACTTTATACATAGGAGCAGTATTATACTAGTTATATCGCTGTCTGTATTAAAATGTGATCATTATAAATTTTCACATAGGAATCGGTGACCCCCATCCCCATTACTTCCCATTGTGCAGTGTATGGCACTGGTTATAGTAGATATGCAATATGCTGTCAGTATTATGAATTAAGTTTAGATCCATCCCCTCTTCTGAAGCCGCCTTAAGGGGGAGCAGGAGGAGATTACATGAATTGGTCCTAAAACAGAGGTGAGGGTCCAGTGTTTACTGACAAGGTTTAATGTAAACATCTCTAATGCAGGAAGATTTCTTAACATTTTCGGTATGTATTTCTCTTCCCCCCCATAGAACACAATATTAAGTGCTTAGAACAAAGTAAAGTTGCTCAGTTCTCATTATGTTGCCGATGACAAATTGATTTGGCAGCTGGATGATCCATTGGACGAGTCCTGGACTATGAATTCTGAAGACAGATGGCCGTTTTCTCGTGATGGATTGTGGAAACAAGGTCAAAGCCTTTATATTGGAGCACAACAACTAAGGGCGAGTAGTATAATGCACCATTTCACTTCACACCTAATGGCACCTACTACACTACACAGAATGAGTAATTTTGCATCTCATATTTTATCTGTTTGCAGTGAAAAGATGCCAGACTTCCAGCTTGTATAAAGCTGTGAAATAGAATTTCTCCGGAGGATCTGACTCCCATCACGTACCTCTACCAAAATCAGGTCCCTTTGTTTTTTGGGGTTTTTTTTTTTTTTTGTACATTTTTGCACATTTATCAAGCTGTTCCACATCCTATAAGATCTCCTTCTTGGCAATGACAGTGCGGTGCAGCAGCGGCATGGTAGTCCCAGGGTTCAGCTTATATTCCTCACTGCCGGTGTTGGTGGATGGAGAAGGGAGTGATGTCTCTGATTCTGTAACGGTTCAAAAAACATTCTTCTAGTAAATGGAGTAACACCACTAACCCCGATATGCTGCATTGTACAGTCATGGCCAAAAGTTTTGAAAATGATACAAATGTTAATTTTTACAAAGTCTACTGCATCAAGTTTTTTAATGGCAATTTGCATATACAGGCAGTCCCCAGATTACGTACAAGATAGGGTCCAGAGGTTTGTTCTTAAGTTAAATTTGTATGTAAGTTGAAACTGTATATTTTATAATTGTAGATCCAGACAAAAAAAAATTTGGCCCCAGTGACAATTGGAGTTTAAACTTTATTTGCTATAATGGAACCAAGGATTATCAATAAAGCTTCATTACAGACACCTTACAGCTGATTATTGCAATCTGGGACTATAGTAAAGCATTCAGAAAGCTTCACCAGAGGTCAGATGGGTCTGTCTGTAACTATGGGTTGTCTTTAAGTTGGGTGTCCTTAAGTAGGGGGCTGCCTGTACTCCAGATTGTTATAAAGAGTGATCAACTTAACATCAATTAATTGCAAAGTCACTATTTGACTAAAAAATGAACTTTTTCAACCAAAACACATCTCAACTTCAACGCAGGCCTAGCCTTAAAAGGAGCAGCTAACATCGTTTCAGTGATTGATCTCCAGCCCTGTCCTCATCAACACCCACACCTGTGTTACTGGAGCAATCTGTCATGATTAAGTAAGAATCACACCACTGGACACTTTAAAAGGAGGCTGGTGCTTGGCATCATTGTTTCTGCTCTGTTACCCATGGTTATCTCTAAAGAAACACGTGCAGTCATCATTGCACTGCACAAAACTGGCCTAACAGGGAAGAGTATCGCAGCTAGAAAGATTGCACCGCAGTCAACAATCTATCGCATCATCAAGCAATTCAAGGAGAGAGGTTCTATTGTTGCCAAAAAGGCTCCAGGGTGCCTAAGAAGGACCAACAAGTACCAGGACCATCTCTTAAAAGTGTTTCAGCTTCAAGATCGGGCTACCAGCAGTGCAGAGCTTGCTCAGGAATGGCAGCAGGCAGGTGTGAGTGCATCTGCACGCACTGTGAGGCGGAGACTCTTGGAGCAAGGTCTGGTGTCATGGAGGGCAGCAAAGAAGCCACTTCACTTCTCTCCAGAAAAAACACCAGGGACAGACTGATATTCTGCAAAACGTACAGGGAGTGGACTGCTGAGGACTGGGGTAAAGTCATTTTGTCGGATGAATCCCCTTTCCCATTGTTTGGAACATCTGGAAAACGGCTGGTTCGAAGAAGACAAGGTGAGCGATACCACCAGTCTTGTATCATGCCAACTGTAAAGCATCCTGCAACCATTCATGTGTGGGGTTGCTTCTCAGCCAAGGGAATCAGCTCTCTCACAGTCTTGCCTAAAACACAACCATGAATAAAGAATGGTACCAGAATGTCCTCCAAGAGCAACTCCTCCCAAGAGCAGTTTGGTGATCAACAATGCCTTTTCCAGCATGATGCAGCACCTTGCCATAAAGCAAAGGTGATAACTAAATGGCTCAAGGAACAAAACAGAGACTTTGGGTCCATGGCCTGGAAACTCCCCAGATCTTAATCCCATTGAGAACTTGTGGTCAATCATCAAGAGACTGGTGGACAAACAAAAACCAACAAATTGTGACAAAATGCAAGCATTGATTGTGCAAGAATGGACGACTATCAGTCAGGATGTGGTCCAGAAGTTGATTGAGAGCTGCCAGGGAGAATTGCAGAGGTCCTGAAGACGAAGGCTCAACAATGCAAATATTGACTTGCTGCAGTAACTCATTCTAACTGTCAATAAAAGCTTTTGTTACTCATAATATGATTGCACTTTTATTTCTGTATGTGATAAAAACATCTGACAAACACACATAAAAACCAGAGGGCAACAGATCATGTGAAAATATAATATTTGTGTCATTCTCAAAACTTATGGTCATGATTGTATATTTGTATAGCAGAAATACCATTGGCCTCATGTATCTAATATACATGGACTCACCTGTGGACAGCACCTGGGTGACGGAATGCAAGGTGTGACCAGGAAGGAGCTCCAAGCTGAGACTGGAGGGAGCTGTGTGCAGATAATGGTGTCCGCCCTCTGCCGCTGATCCTACAATATAGATTTAGTGGCACAGAATGGAACTGTAGTTAGTTCACAACAGCTGGGGCACTAATGTAACTAAAAATGAGAATATCTAACTACAGCATCAATAAAAAGTATCTGGGTAAACAGAGAACATCTATCACACAGCATTTATCCCTCAATTGTGAATTATTAAAAAAAGGTCCTGTTTGGAAAATAGCTGCAATCTCCAAGTATTAATTGTGAAAAAGCTCTGACTTTACATTAAGACCTTCCTGTTATTTTCACATTGTATAAGTGACCAGAGGTGACACCTTACCTCCCAGTAGCATTTCTTGTAGCAGGCTGTCAATCCGCGCCATTCCAAAGAGCTTGGCAAATTGCACCTGCTCAATCATCTGCCAGGTGATGCTTTGCAGAGGGGGGAGGAGTAGGAGAATATCACTGAAGCGCCCCCTGGAGTCATATTGCCGGTCATTGATGTAATCTTCTAGGTTTACCTGTACCTGGAAACGCATGTTCTTCACTTTGCTGGAATCGCTGAGCCCCTTACAGTCTGCAGGGAGCAGAGACAGGAGTAAGAACCTTCATTGGATACACCATTTTATCCTAAATAAACCTTAAGACTGCCCCAATATCATAAGCTGAGAATTCAGATTTTCTGCATGGTACGGCTCCCACCCTATATATAAAACTCACCGGGATCAAAAAATATAATGGCCTTCAGACAGGCGTACTCATTGTCATCAATCTGAATTTCCCGTAGAGGCTTCACCAGCTCATCCAGGATCCTCACCGCAACACGGGCGATTTCTAGCTCAGGACACTGAATGGGTATGATGAAGTCATTACCTGTAAGGGACAGATCAGGACTAGAGATGAGCGAACACTAAAATGCTCGGGTACTCGTTATTCGAGACGAACTTTTCCCGATGCTCGAGTGCTCGTCTCGAATAACGAACCCCATTGAAGTCAATGGGAGACTCGAGCATTTTTCAAGGGGACCAAGGCTCTGCACAGGGAAGCTTGGCCAAACACCTGGGAACCTCAGAAAAGGATGGAAACACCACGGAAATGGACAGGAAACAGCAGGGGCAGCATGCATGGATGCCTCTGAGGCTGCTTAAACGCACCATTATGCCAAAATTATGGGCAACAGCATGGCCATGACAGAGTGACAGAATGAAGCTAGATAGTATCTAAAACATCCAATAATTGACCCTGACACTATAGGGGACGGCATGCAGAGGCAGCGGCAGCAGGCTAGAGAGTGTCATGGCGACATACCCTAAATGGACTCAGGCTTCAAACCAATGGGTGGCAGAGAGGAACCAAAGGAGGTGAGCAAGAAGTGCTCAAATAATATCGGTACATGATAAAAGTTTGCCAGTATATTTTGTGGATTACACAGCAGGGTGGCGACAAAGTTAACATGGAAGCCATGAAAACAACCCAAAATTCTGCCTGACACAGCTCGTTTGATAAGGGGACCATGTATGGAGGCAGTGAACTAGTAGTAGATTAAAGGTGCTGCAGTTAAAACTATGTTAGTTGGATCTTGGCATGGAGCTGGCGCTCCGCTGCCAGACGAGCTTTTGCCAATCCAAGCCCCTGTCTCTAGGCTACTCCCCAAACAGCACTTTTGTATAAGATCAAGTGTAGTAGCGTTCTTATAAGTTTAGGATATGCCGGGTGAGGGGAATGTAAACAGATACGCAAGAAGCGCATGATGCGCATGGAGCTGGTGCTCCGCTGCCAGGCGAGCTTTCGCCAATCCAAGCCCCTGTCTCTAGGCTACTCCCCAAACAGCACTTTTGTATAAGATCAAGTGTAGTAGCGTTCTTATAAGTTTAGGATATGCCGGGTGAGGGGAATGTAAACAGATGCGCAAGAAGCGCATGATGCGCATGGAGCTGGCGCTCCGCTGCCAGGCGAGCTTTCGCAAATCCAAGCCCCTGTCTCTAGGCTACTCCCCAAACAGCACTTTTGTATAAGATCAAGTGTAGTAGCGTTCTTATAAGTTTAGGATATGGCGGGTGAGGGGAATGTAAACAGATGCGCAAGAAGCGCTGAAATAATATCCCTAAATGGTAAAAGTTTGCCAGTATATTTTGTGGATAACACAGCAGGGTGGCGACAAAGTTAACAACTTTGATGTGGAATCCATGAAAACAACCCAAATTTCTGCCTGACACACCTCGTTTGATAAAGGGACGATGTATGGAGGCAGCTATATGGACGACTTTTGGAGGTAGCAATGGAGACAACGTGTGGAGGCTGCTATGGAGACAATTTAATTTGGATAGTGCCTGTATGTGGCAGTCCCAAACATTTTTCAAACCAGAGGAGCAGGTAGGTGGCCCTCCAGTAAAATGGAATAGATTGAGTGCCTGTATGTGGCAGTCCCAAAAATTCTTCAAACCAGAGGAGCAGGTAGGTGGCCCTCCAGTAAAATGGAATAGATTGAGTGCCTGTATGTGGCAGTCCCAAAAATTGTTCAAACCAGAGGAGCAGGTAGGTGGCCCTCCAGTAAAATGGAATAGATTGAGTGCCTGTATGTGGCAGTCCCAAAAATTCTTCAAACCAGAGGAGCAGGTAGGTGGCCCTCCAGTAAAATGGAATAGATTGAGTGCCTGTATGTGGCAGTCCCAAAAATTGTTCAAACCAGAGGAGCAGGTAGGTGGCCCTCCAGTAAAATGGAATAGATTGAGTGCCTGTATGTGGCAGTCCCAAAAATTGTTCAAACCAGAGGAGCAGGTAGGTGGCCCTCCAGTAAAATGGAATAGATTGAGTGCCTGTATGTGGCAGTCCCAAAAATTCTTCAAACCAGAGGAGCAGGTAGGTGGCCCTCCAGTAAAATGGAATAGATTGAGTGCCTGTATGTGGCAGTCCCAAAAATTGTTCAAACCAGAGGAGCAGGTAGGTGGCCCTCCAGTAAAATGGAATAGATTGAGTGCCTGTATGTGGCAGTCCCAAAAATTGTTCAAACCAGAGGACCGGGTAGGTGGCCCTCCAGAAAAATGGAATAGATTGAGTGCCTGTATGTGGCACTCACAAAAATTGTTTCAAACAGAGGACCGGGTAGGTGGCCCTCCAGAAAAATTAAATGCATGAAGTATAGCAAGAGCCAGTGGGCCCTGTCAAAAAATAGCCATTTTCCTCTGCTTTACTGTACAAAGAGGAGGAGAAGGAGGAAAATGAGGAGGAGGAGGAGGAGTGGATCAATTATTCAGGTTGAGCTTCCTTCACCTGGTGGAGATTGGAAATTCTGAGAAATCCAGCCTTTATTCATTTTAATAAGCGTCAGCCTGTCAGCGCTGTCAGTCGACAGGCGTGTACGCTTATCGGTGATGATGCCACCAGCTGCACTGAAAACCCGCTCGGACAAGACGCTAGCGGCAGGGCAGGCAAGAACCTCCAAGGCGTACAGCGCCAGTTCGTGCCACATGTCCAGCTTTGAAACCCAGTAGTTGTAGGGAGCTGTGTGATCATTTAGGACGATGGTATGGTCAGCTACGTACTCCCTCACCATCTTTCTGTAAAGATCAGCCCTACTCTGCCGAGACTGGGGACAGGTGACAGTGTCTTGCTGGGGTGACATAAAGCTGGCAAAAGCCTTGTAAAGCGTACCCTTGCCAGTGCTGGACAAGCTGCCTGCTCGCCTACTCTCCCTCGCTACTTGTCCCGCAGAACTACGCACTCTGCCGCTAGCGCTGTCAGAAGGGAAATACTGTTTCAGCTTGTGCACCAGGGCCTGCTGGTATTCATGCATTCTCACACTCCTTTCCTCTGCAGGGATGAGAGTGGCAAGATTTTGCTTGTACCGTGGGTCCAGGAGAGTGAACACCCAGTAATCGGTGCTGGAATAAATTCTTTGAACGCGAGGGTCACGGGATAGGCAGCCTAGCATGAAATCTGCCATATGCGCCAGAGTACCAACGCGTAAGAATTCACTCCCCTCACTGGCCTGACTGTCCATTTCCTCCTCCTCCAACTCCTCCAACTCCTCTTCTTCTGCCCATACACGCTGAACAGTGAAGGACTCAACAATGGTCCCCTCTTGTGTCTCGCCAACATTCTCCTCCTCTTCCTCCTCATCCTCCTCCACCTCCACCTCCTCCGATATGCGCTGAGAAACAGACCTCAGGGTGCTTTGGCTATCAACAAGGGAATATTCTTCCCCCGTCTCTTGTGACGAGCGCAAAGCTTCCGACTTCATGCTGACCAGAGAGTTTTTCAACAGGCCAAGCAGCGGGATGGTGAGGCTGATGATGGCGGCATCGCCACTGACCATCTGTGTTGACTCCTCAAAGTTACTCAGCACCTGACAGATATCAGACATCCACGTCCACTCCTCATTGTAGACTTGAGGAAGCTGACTGACCTGACTACCAGTTCTGGTGGAAGTTGACATCTGGCAGTCTACAATCGCTCTGCGCTGCTGGTAAACTCTGGATAACATGGTCAGTGTTGAATTCCACCTCGTGGGCACGTCGCACAACAGTCGGTGAGCGGGCAGTTGGAGGCGGCGCTGCGCTGCCCTGAGAGTGGCAGCATCTGGGCTGGACTTCCTGAAATGCGCACAGATGCGGCGCACCTTCGTGAGCAAATCAGACAGATTGGGGTATGTCTTGAGGAAACGCTGCACTATCAGATTTAACACATGGGCCAGGCATGGCACATGTGTCAGTCTGCCGAGTTGCAGAGCCGCCACCAGGTTACGGCCGTTGTCACACACAACCATTCCCGGCTTGAGGTTCAGCGGTGCCAGCCACAGATCAGTCTGCGCCGTGATGCCCTGTAATAGCTCTTGGGCGGTGTGCCTTTTGTCGCCTAGGCTCAGCAGTTTGAGCACCGCCTGCTGTCGCTTAGCGACGGCACTGCTGCTGTGCCTAGAGCTACCGACTGATGGCGCCGTGCCCACGGATGGTAGTTCGGAGGAGGAGGTGGAGGAGGGGTGGGAGGAGGAGGAGGCATAGTAGGCCTGAAACACCTGGACCGAGGTAGGCCCCGCAATCCTCGGCGTCGGCAGTATATGAGCAGCCCCAGGGTCAGACTCGGTCCCAGCCTCCACCAAGTTAACCCAATGTGCCGTCAGCGATATATAGTGGCCCTGCCCGGCAGCACTCGTCCACGTGTCCGTGGTCAGGTGGACCTTGTCAGAAACGGCGTTGGTCAGGGCACGGATGATGTTGTCTGACACGTGCTGGTGCAGGGCTGGGACGGCACATCGGGAAAAGTAGTGGCGGCTGGGGACCGAATACCGAGGGGCGGCCGCCGCCATGAGGTTGCGAAAGGCCTCGGTCTCTACTAGCCTATAGGGCAGCATCTCCAGGCTAAGCAATCTGGAGATGTGCACATTAAGGGCTTGGGCGTGCGGGTGGGTTGCACTATATTTGCGTTTCCGCTCCAGCGTCTGGGGTATGGAGAGCTGAACGCTGGTGGATGCTGTGGAGGATCGTGGAGGCGACGATGGGGTTTTTGTGGCAGGGTCCTGGGCAGGGGGCTGACTAGCAGCTGACACAGGGGAAGGAGCAGTGGTGTGCACGGCCGGAGGTGAACGGGCTTGTTGCCACTGAGTGGGGTGCTTAGCATTCATATGCCTGCGCATACTGGTGGTAGTTAAGCTAGTAGTGGTGGAACCCCTGCTGAGCCTGGTTTGGCAAATGTTGCACACCACAGTCCGTCGGTCATCCGGTGTTTCCTTAAAGAACCTCCACACTTCTGAAGATCTAGCCCTCGCCGCAAGAGCCCTCACCACGGGAGCTTCACTAGTTGACAGTGGCGCTGATGCACCAGCTCTGGCCCTGCCTCTCCGTCTGGCCCCACCACTGCCTCTTCCAACCTGTTCAGGTCGAGGACTCTCCTCCGTCTCAGAAGCACTGTGTTCACCCGGCCTCTCAACCCAGCTTGGGTCTGTCACCTCATCATCCTCCGATCCCTCAGTCTGCTCCCCCCTCGGACTTCCTGCCCTGACAACAACTTCCCCACTGTCTGACAACCGTGTCTCCTCATCGTCGGACACCTCTTTACACACTTCCACTACGTCAAGAAGGTCATCATCACCCACAGACTGTGACTGGTGGAAAACCTGGGCATCGGAAAATTGCTCAGCAGCAACCGGACAAGTGGTTTGTGACTGTGGGAAGGGTCCAGAAAACAGTTCCTCAGAGTATGCCGGTTCAAATGGCAAATTTTCCTGGGAGGGGGCAGACTGGGGGGGAGGAGGCTGAGGTGCAGGAGCTGGAGGAGTGGGGATTTCGGTGACATGGGTGGACTGCGTGGAAGACTGACTGGTGGTGGACAAATTGCTCGAAGCATTGTCAGCAATCCACGACATCACCTGTTCGCACTGTTCTGGCCTCAACAGTGCTCTACCACGAGTCCCAGTAACTTCAGACATGAACCTAGGGAGTGTAGCTCTGCGGCGTTCCCCTGCTCCCTCATCAGCAGGTGGTGTCTCACCCCGCCCAGGACCACGGCCTCTGACCCCTGCAGTAGTTGGACGCCCACGTCCCCGCCCTCGTCCTCTACCCCTAGCCCTGGGGTTAAACATTTTTAAAATGAGAGTTATAACTTTTTTTTTTTTTTTTACTTTTTTTTGTTTTTTTTTGTGTTTTTTTGTGTTTTTTGTTTTTTTTTGTGTTTTTTGTTTTTTTTTGAGTTTTTAGAACCAAACAATCCTATCCTATTGCTATGGCTATTTTCTAGCCAAGTATCAAAGGAAGCACACTACTATGCCAGATGAGATGACACTGAGTTAGTGCCTAATAGAAATCCAACCCCTACTGAATTTTCCCACTTCAGCCTTTGCTATGGATATGTGCGCCACTAAGCGCAGAACACAGCGGTCGCAAGTCTCACTACAAATTGCTCAGAATTGGCAAGTACATGCACTGCAGAAACTAAAGCCACCAGCAGATCAACCAGAAATCAAATATATAGAACGCTACTGTAGGCTTCAAGAAGCTGTTTGTATTCTCCTATGGCTATTTTCTAGCCAAGTATCAAAGGAAGCACACTACTATGCCAGATGAGATGACACTGAGTTAGTGCCTAATAGAAATCCAACCCCTACTGAATTTTCCCACTTCAGCCTTTGCTATGGATATGTGCGCCACTAAGCGCAGAACACAGCGGTCGCAAGTCTCACTACAAATTGCTCAGAATTGGCAAGTACATGCACTGCAGAAACTAAAGCCACCAGCAGATCAACCAGAAATCAAATATATAGAACGCTACTGTAGGCTTCAAGAAGCTGTTTGTATTCTCCTATGGCTATTTTCTAGCCAAGTATCAAAGGAAGCACACTACTATGCCAGATGAGATGACACTGAGTTATTGCCTAATAGAAATCCAACCCCTACTGAATTTTGCCACTTCAGCCTTTGCTATGGATATGTGCGCCACTAAGCGCAGAACACAGCGGTCGCAAGTCTCACTACAAATTGCTCAGAATTGGCAAGTACATGCACTGCAGAAACTACAGCCACCAGCAGATCAACCAGAAATCAAATATATAGAACGCTACTGTAGGCTTCAAGAAGCTATTTGTATTCTCCTATGGCTATTTTCTAGCCAAGTATCAAAGGAAGCACACTACTATGCCAGATGAGATGACACTGAGTTAGTGCCTAATAGAAATCCAACCCCTACTGAATTTTCCCACTTCAGCCTTTGCTATGGATATGTGCGCCACTAAGCGCAGAACACAGCGGTCGCAAGTCTCACTACAAATTGCTCAGAATTGGCAAGTACATGCACTGCAGAAACTAAAGCCACCAGCAGATCAACCAGAAATCAAATATATAGAACGCTACTGTAGGCTTCAAGAAGCTGTTTGTATTCTCCTATGGCTATTTTCTAGCCAAGTATCAAAGGAAGCACACTACTATGCCAGATGAGATGACACTGAGTTATTGCCTAATAGAAATCCAACCCCTACTGAATTTTCCCACTTCGGTCTTTGCTATGGATATGTGTGCCACTAAGAGCTAAACACAACGGTAGCAAGTCCCCCTGCTAATTCCTCACAAAATGGTAAAAGATGCAAATTAAAATAAAAAAAGTAGAACGTTATTGTAGCCCTAAGAAGGGCTATTGGGTTCTTTGAGAATCACTCCTGCCTAACAGTAAGCTAATAGAACACCCTAACGCTTTCCCTGACCAGCAGCAGCTCTCTCCCTAGCGGCATCCAGAGACAGAATGATCCGAGCAGCGCGGCCAGCGGCTAGTCTATCCCAGGGTCACCTGATCTGGCCAGCCAACCACTGCTATCGACGTGTAAGGGTACCACGTCATGCTGGGTGGAGTGCAGAGTCTCCTGGCTTGTGATTGGCTCTGTTTCTGGCCGCCAAAAAGCAAAACGGCGGGAGCTGCCATTTTCTCGAGCGGGCGAAGTATTCGTCCGAGCAACGAGCAGTTTCGAGTACCCTAATGCTCGACCGAGCATCAAGCTCGGACGAGCATGTTCGCTCATCTCTAATCAGGACTAGAGATGAGCGAACATGCTCGTCCGAGCTTGATGCTCGGTCGAGCATTAGGGTACTCGAAACTGCTCGTTGCTCGGACGAATACTTCGCCCGCTCGAGAAAATGGCAGCTCCCGCCGTTTTGCTTTTTGGCGGCCAGAAACAGAGCCAATCACAAGCCAGGAGACTCTGCACTCCACCCAGCATGACGTGGTACCCTTACACGTCGATAGCAGTGGTTGGCTGGCCAGATCAGGTGACCCTGGGATAGACTAGCCGCTGGCCGCGCTGCTCGGATCATTCTGTCTCTGGATGCCGCTAGGGAGAGAGCTGCTGCTGGTCAGGGAAAGCGTTAGGGTGTTCTATTAGCTTACTGTTAGGCAGGAGTGATTCTCAAAGAACCCAACAGCCCTTCTTAGGGCTACAATAACATTCTACTTTTTTTATTTTAATTTGCATCTTTTACCATTTTGTGAGGAATTAGCAGGGGGACTTGCTACCGTTGTGTTTAGCTCTTAGTGGCACACATATCCATAGCAAAGACCGAAGTGGGAAAATTCAGTAGGGGTTGGATTTCTATTAGGCAATAACTCAGTGTCATCTCATCTGGCATAGTAGTGTGCTTCCTTTGATACTTGGCTAGAAAATAGCCATAGGAGAATACAAACAGCTTCTTGAAGCCTACAGTAGCGTTCTATATATTTGATTTCTGGTTGATCTGCTGGTGGCTTTAGTTTCTGCAGTGCATGTACTTGCCAATTCTGAGCAATTTGTAGTGAGACTTGCGACCGCTGTGTTCTGCGCTTAGTGGCGCACATATCCATAGCAAAGGCTGAAGTGGGAAAATTCAGTAGGGGTTGGATTTCTATTAGGCACTAACTCAGTGTCATCTCATCTGGCATAGTAGTGTGCTTCCTTTGATACTTGGCTAGAAAATAGCCATAGGAGAATACAAATAGCTTCTTGAAGCCTACAGTAGCGTTCTATATATTTGATTTCTGGTTGATCTGCTGGTGGCTGTAGTTTCTGCAGTGCATGTACTTGCCAATTCTGAGCAATTTGTAGTGAGACTTGCGACCGCTGTGTTCTGCGCTTAGTGGCGCACATATCCATAGCAAAGGCTGAAGTGGGAAAATTCAGTAGGGGTTGGATTTCTATTAGGCACTAACTCAGTGTCATCTCATCTGGCATAGTAGTGTGCTTCCTTTGATACTTGGCTAGAAAATAGCCATAGGAGAATACAAATAGCTTCTTGAAGCCTACAGTAGCGTTCTATATATTTGATTTCTGGTTGATCTGCTGGTGGCTGTAGTTTCTGCAGTGCATGTACTTGCCAATTCTGAGCAATTTGTAGTGAGACTTGCGACCGCTGTGTTCTGCGCTTAGTGGCGCACATATCCATAGCAAAGGCTGAAGTGGCAAAATTCAGTAGGGGTTGGATTTCTATTAGGCAATAACTCAGTGTCATCTCATCTGGCATAGTAGTGTGCTTCCTTTGATACTTGGCTAGAAAATAGCCATAGGAGAATACAAACAGCTTCTTGAAGCCTACAGTAGCGTTCTATATATTTGATTTCTGGTTGATCTGCTGGTGGCTTTAGTTTCTGCAGTGCATGTACTTGCCAATTCTGAGCAATTTGTAGTGAGACTTGCGACCGCTGTGTTCTGCGCTTAGTGGCGCACATATCCATAGCAAAGGCTGAAGTGGGAAAATTCAGTAGGGGTTGGATTTCTATTAGGCACTAACTCAGTGTCATCTCATCTGGCATAGTAGTGTGCTTCCTTTGATACTTGGCTAGAAAATAGCCATAGGAGAATACAAACAGCTTCTTGAAGCCTACAGTAGCGTTCTATATATTTGATTTCTGGTTGATCTGCTGGTGGCTTTAGTTTCTGCAGTGCATGTACTTGCCAATTCTGAGCAATTTGTAGTGAGACTTGCGACCGCTGTGTTCTGCGCTTAGTGGCGCACATATCCATAGCAAAGGCTGAAGTGGGAAAATTCAGTAGGGGTTGGATTTCTATTAGGCACTAACTCAGTGTCATCTCATCTGGCATAGTAGTGTGCTTCCTTTGATACTTGGCTAGAAAATAGCCATAGGAGAATACAAATAGCTTCTTGAAGCCTACAGTAGCGTTCTATATATTTGATTTCTGGTTGATCTGCTGGTGGCTGTAGTTTCTGCAGTGCATGTACTTGCCAATTCTGAGCAATTTGTAGTGAGACTTGCGACCGCTGTGTTCTGCGCTTAGTGGCGCACATATCCATAGCAAAGGCTGAAGTGGGAAAATTCAGTAGGGGTTGGATTTCTATTAGGCACTAACTCAGTGTCATCTCATCTGGCATAGTAGTGTGCTTCCTTTGATACTTGGCTAGAAAATAGCCATAGCAATAGGATAGGATTGTTTGGTTCTAAAAACTAAAAAAAAAACAAAAAACACAAAAAAAAAACAAAAAACACAAAAAAACACAAAAAAAAACAAAAAAAAGTAAAAAAAAAAAAAAAAGTTATAACTCTCATTTTAAAAATGTTTAACCCCAGGGCTAGGGGTAGAGGACGAGGGCGGGGACGTGGGCGTCCAACTACTGCAGGGGTCAGAGGCCGTGGTCCTGGGCGGGGTGAGACACCACCTGTTGATGAGGGAGCAGGGGAACGCCGCAGAGCTACACTCCCTAGGTTCATGTCTGAAGTTACTGGGACTCGTGGTAGAGCACTGTTGAGGCCAGAACAGTGCGAACAGGTGATGTCGTGGATTGCTGACAATGCTTCGAGCAATTTGTCCACCACCAGTCAGTCTTCCACGCAGTCCACCCATGTCACCGAAATCCCCACTCCTCCAGCTCCTGCACCTCAGCCTCCTCCCCCCCAGTCTGCCCCCTCCCAGGAAAATTTGCCATTTGAACCGGCATACTCTGAGGAACTGTTTTCTGGACCCTTCCCACAGTCACAAACCACTTGTCCGGTTGCTGCTGAGCAATTTTCCGATGCCCAGGTTTTCCACCAGTCACAGTCTGTGGGTGATGATGACCTTCTTGACGTAGTGGAAGTGTGTAAAGAGGTGTCCGACGATGAGGAGACACGGTTGTCAGACAGTGGGGAAGTTGTTGTCAGGGCAGGAAGTCCGAGGGGGGAGCAGACTGAGGGATCGGAGGATGATGAGGTGACAGACCCAAGCTGGGTTGAGAGGCCGGGTGAACACAGTGCTTCTGAGACGGAGGAGAGTCCTCGACCTGAACAGGTTGGAAGAGGCAGTGGTGGGGCCAGACGGAGAGGCAGGGCCAGAGCTGGTGCATCAGCGCCACTGTCAACTAGTGAAGCTCCCGTGGTGAGGGCTCTTGCGGCGAGGGCTAGATCTTCAGAAGTGTGGAGGTTCTTTAAGGAAACACCGGATGACCGACGGACTGTGGTGTGCAACATTTGCCAAACCAGGCTCAGCAGGGGTTCCACCACTACTAGCTTAACTACCACCAGTATGCGCAGGCATATGAATGCTAAGCACCCCACTCAGTGGCAACAAGCCCGTTCACCTCCGGCCGTGCACACCACTGCTCCTTCCCCTGTGTCAGCTGCTAGTCAGCCCCCTGCCCAGGACCCTGCCACAAAAACCCCATCGTCGCCTCCACGATCCTCCACAGCATCCACCAGCGTTCAGCTCTCCATACCCCAGACGCTGGAGCGGAAACGCAAATATAGTGCAACCCACCCGCACGCCCAAGCCCTTAATGTGCACATCTCCAGATTGCTTAGCCTGGAGATGCTGCCCTATAGGCTAGTAGAGACCGAGGCCTTTCGCAACCTCATGGCGGCGGCCGCCCCTCGGTATTCGGTCCCCAGCCGCCACTACTTTTCCCGATGTGCCGTCCCAGCCCTGCACCAGCACGTGTCAGACAACATCATCCGTGCCCTGACCAACGCCGTTTCTGACAAGGTCCACCTGACCACGGACACGTGGACGAGTGCTGCCGGGCCGGGCCACTATATATCGCTGACGGCACATTGGGTTAACTTGGTGGAGGCTGGGACCGAGTCTGACCCTGGGGCTGCTCATATACTGCCGACGCCGAGGATTGCGGGGCCTACCTCGGTCCAGGTGTTTCAGGCCTACTATGCCTCCTCCTCCTCCCACCCCTCCTCCACCTCCTCCTCCGAACTACCATCCGTGGGCACGGCGCCATCAGTCGGTAGCTCTAGGCACAGCAGCAGTGCCGTCGCTAAGCGACAGCAGGCGGTGCTCAAACTGCTGAGCCTAGGCGACAAAAGGCACACCGCCCAAGAGCTATTACAGGGCATCACGGCGCAGACTGATCTGTGGCTGGCACCGCTGAACCTCAAGCCGGGAATGGTTGTGTGTGACAACGGCCGTAACCTGGTGGCGGCTCTGCAACTCGGCAGACTGACACATGTGCCATGCCTGGCCCATGTGTTAAATCTGATAGTGCAGCGTTTCCTCAAGACATACCCCAATCTGTCTGATTTGCTCACGAAGGTGCGCCGCATCTGTGCGCATTTCAGGAAGTCCAGCCCAGATGCTGCCACTCTCAGGGCAGCGCAGCGCCGCCTCCAACTGCCCGCTCACCGACTGTTGTGCGACGTGCCCACGAGGTGGAATTCAACACTGACCATGTTATCCAGAGTTTACCAGCAGCGCAGAGCGATTGTAGACTGCCAGATGTCAACTTCCACCAGAACTGGTAGTCAGGTCAGTCAGCTTCCTCAAGTCTACAATGAGGAGTGGACGTGGATGTCTGATATCTGTCAGGTGCTGAGTAACTTTGAGGAGTCAACACAGATGGTCAGTGGCGATGCCGCCATCATCAGCCTCACCATCCCGCTGCTTGGCCTGTTGAAAAACTCTCTGGTCAGCATGAAGTCGGAAGCTTTGCGCTCGTCACAAGAGACGGGGGAAGAATATTCCCTTGTTGATAGCCAAAGCACCCTGAGGTCTGTTTCTCAGCGCATATCGGAGGAGGTGGAGGTGGAGGAGGATGAGGAGGAAGAGGAGGAGAATGTTGGCGAGACACAAGAGGGGACCATTGTTGAGTCCTTCACTGTTCAGCGTGTATGGGCAGAAGAAGAGGAGTTGGAGGAGTTGGAGGAGGAGGAAATGGACAGTCAGGCCAGTGAGGGGAGTGAATTCTTACGCGTTGGTACTCTGGCGCATATGGCAGATTTCATGCTAGGCTGCCTATCCCGTGACCCTCGCGTTCAAAGAATTTATTCCAGCACCGATTACTGGGTGTTCACTCTCCTGGACCCACGGTACAAGCAAAATCTTGCCACTCTCATCCCTGCAGAGGAAAGGAGTGTGAGAATGCATGAATACCAGCAGGCCCTGGTGCACAAGCTGAAACAGTATTTCCCTTCTGACAGCGCTAGCGGCAGAGTGCGTAGTTCTGCGGGACAAGTAGCGAGGGAGAGTAGGCGAGCAGGCAGCTTGTCCAGCACTGGCAAGGGTACGCTTTACAAGGCTTTTGCCAGCTTTATGTCACCCCAGCAAGACACTGTCACCTGTCCCCAGTCTCGGCAGAGTAGGGCTGATCTTTACAGAAAGATGGTGAGGGAGTACGTAGCTGACCATACCATCGTCCTAAATGATCACACAGCTCCCTACAACTACTGGGTTTCAAAGCTGGACATGTGGCACGAACTGGCGCTGTACGCCTTGGAGGTTCTTGCCTGCCCTGCCGCTAGCGTCTTGTCCGAGCGGGTTTTCAGTGCAGCTGGTGGCATCATCACCGATAAGCGTACACGCCTGTCGACTAACAGCGCTGACAGGCTGACGCTTATTAAAATGAATAAAGGCTGGATTTCTCAGAATTTCCAATCTCCACCAGGTGAAGGAAGCTCAACCTGAATAATTGATCCACTCCTCCTCCTCCTCCTCATTTTCCTCCTTCTCCTCCTCTTTGTACAGTAAAGCAGAGGAAAATGGCTATTTTTTGACAGGGCCCACTGGCTCTTGCTATACTTCATGCATTTAATTTTTCTGGAGGGCCACCTACCCGGTCCTCTGTTTGAAACAATTTTTGTGAGTGCCACATACAGGCACTCAATCTATTCCATTTTTCTGGAGGGCCACCTACCCGGTCCTCTGGTTTGAACAATTTTTGGGACTGCCACATACAGGCACTCAATCTATTCCATTTTACTGGAGGGCCACCTACCTGCTCCTCTGGTTTGAACAATTTTTGGGACTGCCACATACAGGCACTCAATCTATTCCATTTTACTGGAGGGCCACCTACCTGCTCCTCTGGTTTGAAGAATTTTTGGGACTGCCACATACAGGCACTCAATCTATTCCATTTTACTGGAGGGCCACCTACCTGCTCCTCTGGTTTGAAAAATGTTTGGGACTGCCACATACAGGCACTATCCAAATTAAATTGTCTCCATAGCAGCCTCCACACGTTGTCTCCATTGCTACCTCCAAAAGTCGTCCATATAGCTGCCTCCATACATCGTCCCTTTATCAAACGAGGTGTGTCAGGCAGAAATTTGGGTTGTTTTCATGGATTCCACATCAAAGTTGTTAACTTTGTCGCCACCCTGCTGTGTTATCCACAAAATATACTGGCAAACTTTTACCATTTAGGGATATTATTTCAGCGCTTCTTGCGCATCTGTTTACATTCCCCTCACCCGCCATATCCTAAACTTATAAGAACGCTACTACACTTGATCTTATACAAAAGTGCTGTTTGGGGAGTAGCCTAGAGACAGGGGCTTGGATTTGCGAAAGCTCGCCTGGCAGCGGAGCGCCAGCTCCATGCGCATCATGCGCTTCTTGCGCATCTGTTTACATTCCCCTCACCCGGCATATCCTAAACTTATAAGAACGCTACTACACTTGATCTTATACAAAAGTGCTGTTTGGGGAGTAGCCTAGAGACAGGGGCTTGGATTGGCGAAAGCTCGCCTGGCAGCGGAGCGCCAGCTCCATGCGCATCATGCGCTTCTTGCGTATCTGTTTACATTCCCCTCACCCGGCATATCCTAAACTTATAAGAACGCTACTACACTTGATCTTATACAAAAGTGCTGTTTGGGGAGTAGCCTAGAGACAGGGGCTTGGATTGGCGAAAGCTCGTCTGGCAGCGGAGCGCCAGCTCCATGCCAAGATCCAACTAACATAGTTTTAACTGCAGCACCTTTAATCTACTACTAGTTCACTGCCTCCATACATGGTCCCCTTATCAAACGAGCTGTGTCAGGCAGAATTTTGGGTTGTTTTCATGGCTTCCATGTTAACTTTGTCGCCACCCTGCTGTGTAATCCACAAAATATACTGGCAAACTTTTATCATGTACCGATATTATTTGAGCACTTCTTGCTCACCTCCTTTGGTTCCTCTCTGCCACCCATTGGTTTGAAGCCTGAGTCCATTTAGGGTATGTCGCCATGACACTCTCTAGCCTGCTGCCGCTGCCTCTGCATGCCGTCCCCTATAGTGTCAGGGTCAATTATTGCATGTTTTAGATACTATCTAGCTTCATTCTGTCACTCTGTCATGGCCATGCTGTTGCCCATAATTTTGGCATAATGGTGCGTTTAAGCAGCCTCAGAGGCATCCATGCATGCTGCCCCTGCTGTTTCCTGTCCATTTCCGTGGTGTTTCCATCCTTTTCTGAGGTTCCCAGGTGTTTGGCCAAGCTTCCCTGTGCAGAGCCTTGGTCCCCTTGAAAAATGCTCGAGTCTCCCATTGACTTCAATGGGGTTCGTTATTCGAGACGAGCACTCGAGCATCGGGAAAAGTTCGTCTCGAATAACGAGTACCCGAGCATTTTAGTGTTCGCTCATCTCTAATCAGGACCAATTAGATCTAGTGTTCAGTCATGGATATCACAAGACATCGCCTTCCGCTGTGAATAGAGAAGTGGTGGGTGATGGAGACGTTGCTTTTCAAACCATTTTTACATGTGGCCTCCTGTAAATAATGCATAAACCTTTGAAGACATCTGTATAAATAATACCAGTATGTTGCCTGGGCATTGATTCCGCAGATCCATCAGCTCAGAATACCAAGAGAAGGCTATGTGAAAAATACCACACTTCTTTACTGATCTACTTCATTCGCCTCTCACCAGTTCCTCAGACTGTGCTGATGAGATGCAAAAACATCTGAAACGTTCTGTCTATAGTTAGGAGTCTGATTTTTTTGGCTATAGTTTTTAGTTTATTCCCTGACTTACCCAGAAGCAGGAAGTCTTTGTAAGGGAGGGAACGCTTAGCAACACCCAGCAATAGATGAGCTCCAGCGTGTGCCCGCAGCAATGCCACCTGGGGATGTAAAGGAGATAGGTTTAGGCACAGTGGACAAAAAAAAAAATTGCTAACCATGAGCTCTTCATCTTTATACATGCAGCCCTGAATTACAGACAACTAGTAACAGACTGACTTCTCTAGATGCTTGTAATTTGCTGAACTTTAGCCCCAGGCTGCAAGGATGAGCTGCAAGAGTTATCGAAGGTGTCTGCTGTGAAGCTTTATTGTTATCATGACCGCAACAATTTTGGAAACGTCACAGGGACTAAAGAACCTATCTTTACGTAACCCGGGGGCTGTCTAGTTCGTTTCTGACCACATGAATCCTAACCTCCCTAGGAAGCATGATGCAACATGAGCAGGGCCGCATCTGCCATGAGGCGAGATGAAAATCTCGCCTCAGGCGGCAGAATGCGGTCCCTGTAAAGGGCGGCGAAATTTTCCGCTCTAAAGTGGGCGATTCGGGCGTCCATTAACGCCCGAATCGCCCACCAGCTAAATAAATCGCGCCTGTCTCTTTAAGACACAGGCGCGATTTATATGCGGAGCGACACAGCGCCTTTCCGGCAGCTGCGTCGCTCCGTTCTAAGCAGTGACACAGGCGTCATGACGTCACGCGCCTGTGTCACTGTGCGGAGCTGCGTGAAGACCGGAGCCGCGCCGAGGGAGCAGCTGCCTGCAGGTGAGTAGGATTTTATTATTTTTCATGTACTTTAATTAAATGTGGGGAGGTTTCATGTTATACTGGGGGGGTACTATATGGGGCTAGAAAACATTTAATACTGGGGGGGGCGACGCTATAGATATCATATGGGGCCATAGTTATTTTATACTAGGGGGGGGGGTGCTATATATATTATTTGGGGCCATAATTATTTTATACTAGGGGGGGCAAAATATATTTGGGGCCATAATTATTTTATACTAGGGGGGGGATGCTATATATATTATTTGGGGCCATAATTAATTTATACTAGGGGGGGGGGATGCTATATTTTATTTGGGGATTTGGGGCTATAATTATTTTATACTGGGAGGGGGGGGGATGCTATATATATATTATATGGGGCCATAATTATTTTATACGGGGGGGGGGGCTATATATTATATATCACTATAACACTAAGCTGGGGGGGCTGTATATTGGGTACAGTATATTACT
Source organism: Engystomops pustulosus (assembly GCF_040894005.1). NCBI lineage: Eukaryota > Metazoa > Chordata > Amphibia > Anura > Leptodactylidae > Engystomops > Engystomops pustulosus. The sequence continues at coordinate 79,177,765 of NC_092417.1, read as the reverse complement.
AAGCTGGGGGGGCTGTATATCGGGTACAGTATATTACTAAGCTGTGGGGGGCTGTATATCGGGTACAGTATATTACTTAGTTGCAGGGGCTGTATATGGGATACAGTATATTACTAAGCTGGGGGGGCTGTATATCGGGTACAGTATATTACTAAGCTGGGGGGCTGTATATGGGATACAGTATATTACTAAGCTGGGGGGGGCTGTATATAGGATACAGTATATTACTAAGCTGGGAGGCAGTATATGGGATACAGTATATTGCTAAGCTGGGGGGCTGTATATGGGATACAGTATATTACTAAGCTGGGGGGCTGTATATGGGATACAGTATATTACTAAGCTGGGGGGCTGTATATCAGGTACAGTATATTACTTAGCTGCAGGGGCTGTATATGGGATACAGTATATTACTAAGCTGGGAGGGAACTGTATATGTGGGGCAAGATTTTATTTAAGCTGTAGGGGATCTGTATATGGGAGGTGTATATAATATAATTGGGGGGTGAATAACGAGGCCTTTAAATATATGAGAGCAGGGATATATAAAAATAAATGTATTATATATATATTCATTAGGGGGTGCTATATATTTATTAGTTATAGGATACAGATTACTTTGCATCATGTAAACCAAATGTTGGGGGGGTCTGCAATAATAAATTGGGGGTGTTGTATATTGATTGGTGCTTAGCATGCTATAATTCCAGTACACTAATATATATATGAAGGGATGTTTTATATGTGGGGAGAGTGCGGTCAGTTGTGTTGTGAGGGGTATATTATTTAGGAGCACAGTGTGTTATCCAGGAGACTTCATACTGTAAGTGACTGTGGTACTTTTAGGGATGCCGGGTGGAGATGCTGCACGGAGCTGAAGATATCCGGCCGTGAATTCAGCCGTGATACGTCATGGATTGGAGAACCCGGAATAAAGTCCTCCTGATGGAAGAGATTGTCATCTATAAGGTACTAGATTCCACTAATGCCTCTCAGATACTGTAGTCAGTCACACAGTGTCAGTGTGCTGTCTGAACGGTTGTTACTTGTTAGTAAAGTTTAAGGATTTACTTAACAGGGAGCTGTAGAGCATTAGGCCTTCACATGACATGCTGAGTTCAGTTCTGGTTACTCAGCATTTGGGCCAGCATTCCAGACACATCACACTCGCTTTTGTGTGTGGGGGGGCCCCATATGTTACCTGCAGGAGCGCACCACTCATGAGGCAACTTGAGAAAGTCGCCTCAGGAGGCACCCCCTGCTAGATGACGGGCGGGTGGCATCTGGGGCAGTGTTGCCCCCCCCCCCCTCCACTCTGCAAAACAGCGCCTGGCCGCAACCCAAGACTGCCCTGTAGAACACCCGGCTATAGAAAAGGGGGTATTATAATGCCCCCTTTCTGTAGCCCCTTTTTATATAGACAGACAACAGAAAAGGTAGCACTATAAGGAAGGGCTACAGAGAAGGGGCAGCTGCTGGAAAGGGGGCATTTTAGACCGAGGCTGCTGGAAATGGCACTTTATATGGCAAGGAGTGTGTGTGACCGGCTTCTCTATTAATTTTATTGTCTGTGGGTTCTCCAAATGTAATATTATAATATTACCACTAAGCACAGTATATAACTCTATGACTGGCAGGCAGCAGAGAGGCTGGGTACACCCCTGGTTACCTGGTCATCTAGGGGAAGCTCACAGAACGCTGGAATGTACTTTGCCCACTCGACCAGTAGAAGGAGCTGCTGCTTCATGGATTCGCACACATCGCTGATAGTAGCAATTTTCTTTAAAGAAATATCCCCCACAGTTGATGGACTGAGACAAGAGAACTGGAGAAAAGGTAAGAAAACAAGGCAAATGCCATTTATAAAGCAACATAACGCAGTCATCCCAGCTCTACCTTGCCTACTATACTGGTTGCCCTGTGGCCACCATGTGGTGTTGGACATGGATTATATTATCGCCACTGAGCCATGTTTCTTCTTTTGCAGTCGCTTTCCACTGGCCTCTTATAAATTTGGCTGCAGATAAGAGAAGATTGTTCTGTGCTCTGAGAGCCAGGTCCTGACGCCATGCAGATTATTGGCAATAAATATCATTAACCCCTGCATCACCAGAGTCTCCATGCGGATTAGACCTTTGGATGGAATTTTATCTATTTCGAACACTGATGTGTGAATCTGTCAAGTCTGCCGGCAGCTATCGATATATTGTTAAACACAGGTGCCATTGGGGGGCATAAAATCTTATAAAATCCCTACTCCCTGTGATAAATTAGAATAAACTGGCTTCCAATTACGAATCAGTGACACTATATTTCCTGCCACTCAGAAGCAATCTGGATTAATGGCTGCTTTACTCCAGGAACAGTGCCATCCCTGTATACAGTCTGGATGTGGTATTGCAGCTTATCCACTTCAGCAGAGCTTGATGGTGTGTTCACATGTTCAGTTTTTCAGATGTAGTTTTTGATTTCCAAATCAGGAGTGGAGTGAAAAAAGAGGAGGAGGAGTTCATTTTCATTATATGTTTTCACCCATTATAATCCAAACATGCTTTTGGGTTCAAAAACAGCATCTGAAAAACTGAAGTGTGAATACACCTGCAGTGCGAGACAACCTATGGACAGAAAATGGTGGACAGTCCTATTAACAAACACAGAAGGCGGATTCCCATGTGGCGTTTTTGTCATATTTTTAAACGCATCCAAAACACAAGTGGGAGGGAGTTTGGAAAAAATACATATATGTTTTAGATGCATTTAAAAATATGACAAAAAGCCACATGGGAATATGTCCTCAAAATAGGGTGTTTTTGCGGCAGAATTCCTACAGTAATTTCCAAAGGTCTCCCCCGGCTTACACCCTTTGAAAGCCATAGGGGTAAACCCATAGCTGACATGTTGCAGAGTAAATTGACCTAGAATAGTCGGTAACTGTGAGTTCACACGTTGCGTTTTGACCTGCGTTTTCATTGCGTTAGAAACGCATATACAACAGCTGAGGAGAGGTTATTTGCCTAATTACATCACTGTTAACATTTCCGTTTACAAAACGCATCGTAAACGTGATGTTAATGCATGTGTTAACAAAGCGTTAATGCATGCATTTTGTTAACACATGTGTTAACATTGCGTTTACAAACGTAAACGGTAATGTAATTAGGCAAATTACCTCACATCAGCTGTTGTATATGCGTTTCAAACGCAATGAAAACGCAACATGTGAACGCACTCCTTAGACAGCATTCACACGCTGGGTTTAATGCATTGTATACTCATGTAAATGTGGTTTGCAGAAGTTTTATCCACTGAGACAATATTGTTCAACTCCATTGGTAACAGGTTGCTGGCTAACCTGTACATCTAATGTGCATGGAGGGTGTAAATGAGAGCGCAGCAAAAACGCCACATGGGAATACGCCCTCAAGGGGTTACACAGTCTTCTATGAATCGTCCAGGAAGCGTAGTCCTCACCTGATACTTCTCACAGCTAAAGGTTATTACTTTGGGATATAAGAAGCCTGGGCTTCATACTCATACCATTCACCTGCCAAGATACAGTGTAACAAGACATAAGAATGCTTTGTCTAGACTGGATACAACTGGAGGTAACAGCAAGCTGTGAGAAATATGAGTTATGTATGGGTATTGATTCACTGACAGCTCTGTAGTACCTGCACATTTCATCAAATTAAAGGTAAGAATTTCATCTTTCAGGTCACATCGGGCCTATAGCCAATCACACGTAACATTAACGCATGCATTTTCAAACGCAATACATCTGAGAAGAGAAGATTTGTCTAAAACGTGTGTTAACACATTAACGTGAGCGTGTGTTAACTAACTGTATGTTAATGAAAGTGTTAATCTAATATAATTAGGCAAATGTAATCAGACAAATCTCCTCTTCTTAGCTGCTATATTGCGTTTGAAAACATATACACTTGCACCACTTGTGAACACGCTCTCAAGGTTCAGGTACAGAACTGGGGATCAGTTAAGAAAGATTTAAAAATCAGTAAAAAGAAATACAGGCGGTCCCCTACTTAAGGACACCCGACTTACAGACAACCCATAGTTACAGACAGACCCCTCTGACCTCTGGTGAAGCTTCTGAATGCTTTACTATAGTCCCAGACTGCAATGATCATCTGTAAGGTGTCTGTAATGAAGCTTTATTGATAATCCTTGGTCCCATTACAGCAAAAAATGTTTAAACTCCGATTGTCACTGGGGCTAAAAATTATTTGGTCTGGATCTACCATTATAAAATATACAGTTTCGACATACATACAAATTCAACTTAAGAACAAACCTCCAGACCCTATCTTGTACGTAACCCGGGGACTGCCTGTAGGTAGGATCTGGATCTTTATATGCAACTTACATTTCCAACTACCATATATTGTTAGCTACAGTACATATATATATATATATATGTTTCTGTAGGCTTCTAGACACTATAGAACCTAAGAATGCGTTCACACGTGGTGTTCTGATGCATGCTTCAAAGCGGTCAAACGCATAGTAACATGAACCACCTTAGGCCCCTTCCACACTTGCGTTGCAGATCACGTCAGAGTTTGATCAGGGTGCGATCAGTTTTTGGTCAGTGAAAAACGCACATGCATTTTTTGATGCATCTCCATAGACTTGTATGGTGCGTTTTTCACGCACGTGACTTGCAAAAGTAGAGCAGGTCGAGATTTAAACGTGCGTTAAAAAAAAATGCAAGTCTGAAAAGACTCATTGGTTACAATGGGTCAGAGTGCAATGCAAGTTCTGCGCGTCAAAAGCACGAAAGGGGCCTTAGGGTGGTAGTAGTTTTTTGGAATAAAACCTTATGACAGCTCCTTTTTAAAATAGTGAATATTTGAACCTAAAAGTGCAAGAAATGTTTCAGGATTACTAAGCTGCACCCAAATCAAGCGACCTTAAAATATGGCGCACAAAGAGCAGCATGGGTAAACAAATCTGCTAAAAAACTGTCGGAAGTCAATTTTGAATGTCCTCCACACTCTATTTAGAACTTTTTATAATAAAGAGTGTGGCTCTTATTCATGAATATGCCTTATATTGTAGTAATGCAGAACCCTACCTGCTGTGTCATGGCCTCTGCCTGGGTCAGGATGTTGATGGATAATGATCCATTGTCCTCGAAGCTGCTGCTGCTTCTCCTCATACTGATCCGGTCTCTCTCATTCTGCACAGCTGAAACCATAAAATGTTTATTTCATTTACTGAAAAAATAACACTGTTAAAAATTTTTTTTAGTCAATTCATAATTCTCCATTGCCAAGTGAGTTGAGAGACATCTAGAATGGCTACCATGACATCTGCTGTATGTTCTGTTATCCCCCGACCACTGATATGAAGGATGGGGTGTGTGTGAAAGAAAGAAGAGAAACGCAGCAAAATGACGCACACCATGAAGAGCGTATAAATGTACAACTCTTTATTGAAGAGCACCACAAAATAAGTCATTTAAAAACAAAACCATGAAGCTTTACTGTTCAGTCATTAAGACACTATGCTCATGGTTAACTTCCTAAATCTAAGGTGGCGTATAGACTACCTATATGTGCCATCCCTATGAACAAAAAGTGAAAAGTGGGAAGCTACCAGGACGTAAAATGTAAAAAGATCTGCCATAACCAAAAAAAACAGAGAAGTCAATAGAAACAATCAAACAGTCCCTGGACAAATTCCTAACCCATCCGAAATATTCAGATCTGAATACCTCAGTTTCTAATAGATTAAGATCCCTGGAATACTCTCTCATCTCGAAAAAATCCAAAAAACTTAGACGGGATAGAGAAGAATACTGCACTAACGCACACAGATTCTGGGAGCCCGAACATGATCAGATCAGCCCAACTCCAATAGCCAAAGACATAATATCTACCTCCCAACACACACAAAATCAGTCACAGAATACTAAACATATTCCTCCCCTTTTCCCTGTAAGAAACACACAAGGACTCCCCCCTTCCCTCCCTCCAAAAGACATACAACGACCCAGACCTGCACCCCTCCTGAATAAGGAACGAATATACACCAACAAGAACTACAGGAAAAATATCTCTACAAGGGACACCATCAAAACCAACCAAAACCATAACCTCAATACCCACTCGGCCACGAACAATCCAAAGACAACCATAGACCTCAACAATACTGACCCCAAGACAAATTCTGAGCCACCAGCCACACCATATCAGACAACAAAAACGAGCAATAACACTGACCATCATACACCCATCAGCCCTTCACAGTTCTCAGTACACGAAGAACCTGAAACACCCACCACAGAACATACCCCCCTCAGATTACATGAAGAACAAGGAACATCACCAAACTTCACACAAACTACAGTTGATTCATCCAACAATCCAACCAGAAGATTAGACAGCAATGCTCTTACCTCCACCGACTCCATCAGCTCCTTTTCTTTTTTAGAGCTACCCCACACTCTGAGCGACTCACCCCGAATAACAACAAACTTAGACCCACTGATTGTACCAATACAGAGCCCAAAAGCCACCTTTGCATTATTTACCCCCATGACAACCAGAAACAAAAGAAAACAAAGACCAGAGGAAAAAGAGGAGGAAAACACAACCACCAAAAACAAAAACAAAAAGATAAACCACCAATCAGAAACGACGAACAAAAAGTAAAACTCTTCAACCTATCTTCCCATACACTCACCACACAAGAAACTAACCTACTCAGCAAAGGTCTCTCATTTTGTCCATCATCCAAATCCGATGAATTTGATCTATTTCTCGATCTTAACAATTTCACTAGAAAACTCACCCTCATGCGCCATTTTGCCATCACAAAAGACAAAAACACCAACACAGCTACCACGACTAACCCCAACACTCCAGACCCATTCATTCACACCAATTTGAAACCAAAATCCAACTTCAATCCCACACATAATCGAGGCCCGCACATTGAGACTTTCTACACTTCAGTCTCCACCTCCTTCAGATCACTAGACCGTTCCAAGCAAAGAACCATACATCCAAATCTAAAACCTAATGAAAGAAGAGCAATGAGAGACCTCATGAAAAATCCTATTTTAGTGATCAAACCAGCAGATAAAGGGGGAGGCACAGTTATCCTGGACAGATCAGACTACATACAAGAAAGCCAACACATTTTGTCCGACTCCAAATATTACCAAAAACTACCCCACGACCCAAAAATTGAACATCTTACTCTTTTGACTACATTTATCAACCAAGCCTTTGCACACGGCATCTTAACAAAAAAAGAAAAAAACTACATAATCCCAAAAAACCCACGTACAGCTCTTTTTTACTACCTTCCCAAAATCCACAAAAATCCAATTAAACCACCTGGCCGCCCAATAATATCGGGCATCAATTCCGTTACATCCAATCTATCCGAATATATCGATATCCTATTACAGACATATGTCCAAACCCTCCCTACATATCTTAGAGATTCAGCTCAACTCATTTCCGAATTAGAAAAAATACAGTGGCAACCAGACCTCATCTTCATCACCATGGATGTTTCCTCCCTGTACACAAACATTTCACATACCCTTGGAATTAAATCAATTGAACAGACCCTACAAACAGATCCGCTAATGCCCCAAGCCCAAATTACATTTATCTTGGAAGGAATAAAATTTATTTTGGAACATAACACCTTTACCTTCCAAAAAGATACATACTCACAAATAAGAGGGACAACCATGGGTACCAGGTTTGCTCCCAGTTACGCAAATATTTTCATGGGATGTTTTGAACAGACCCATATTACAGGAAACACCATTTTCAATCACCAGATTAAGTTCTTTAAAAGATGTATAGATGACCTCTTCATCATCTGGAAAGGCACAGAAACCCAAGCAAGGGATTTCCTAAGACAAATCAACGAAAACACTTGGGGCATCGAACTTACAATGAACACATCCCCGAAGGAAATCGAATTCCTGGACCTTTTAATCCTGGTCGATGAACAAAACCAATGCCCAATCACCAAGACTCACTTCAAGAGCGTCGACGTGAACAGTTTTTTAGATTTCTCCAGTTCTCACTATAAAAAATGGTTACGCAATGTACCATATGGACAGTACAAACGCATTCGCCGCAACTGTACGAACCATAACACATTCCAGTCACAGTCCCAAATCCTCAGGAAAAGATTCACGGAAAAAGGCTACCCATCAAAACTACTGAAAGATGCATATCAAAAGGTCAACAAACTCACACAAAAAGACTGCCTTGTCCCCCCCCAAAAGAGAGAAAACCCACAAACCTATACAACAAATTTCATTACTACATACACCACAGATCACAATCTCATCAGGCAGACCCTAAACAAACATTGGAATATCCTGAAAAAGGACCCCTATCTCTCCAAATCACTACCGTCCAAACCCCTCCTCACATTTAGAAGAGCCCCCACCCTTAAGAGTATTTTAGCTCCCACCAAATTACGTATAGAGAAAAATAAACCACAGCCTTCCCTCTTTCTCGAACTCAAAGGATGCTACAAATGCTCTAAAGAAAAGTGTAAGACATGCAACATAATATGCAATAAAACAAAGGAATTTGAGGCCAAATCCACGGGCGAAACCTTCAAAATACACTCCTTCATTAATTGCAGTTCAGATCACGTTATTTATGTTCTGGAATGCCCGTGCTCAATACAATATGTAGGAAGAACAATCCAAAGTCTGAGGGAACGCATGAACACCCACCGTAGTAAGATTACCTCCGGCTTTCCCCTACATAGCGTGTCTCATCATTTCGCAACCCATCACAATAAGGACCCATCCTTACTTAAGCTAATCCCCATAGAACAAATCCCATCATCCCACCCTGACAGATTTAATCAACTAGTCCGCCGGGAAAATTTCTGGATTTTTAAACTAAATACCCTCACTCCAAGTGGCTTAAATGAATTGATAGAACGGACTTAAGATCCACTAGCTCTCTAACCGACTCTGGAAATTACCAGCTCTCCCATTAGCTCCGGACATCCAACTTCCACCCCAACTTGGTCACACTATATACCATGGAAAATACCAACTATGTCTCTGTATTGTTACCAATGTCTGATTTTACTTTATTTCATTTTATTTTAATTCATTTTATTCTATTTTATACTAACCCTGTTAGCAACCCATGTACCACCCCTTGTATTTAATCATCAATGTACTAATGTATTTATCTATGTACCAATGGATTAATGTATTAACGTTACCAAATCACCCTCTCCAGATGTACTTATGGATCAATGTTTTAATGTCACTATACGTATTGTTATTATACTCACCCTGTCCGGATGTACTAATGGACTAACACATTAATGTCACTATACTTACCCTCTACAGATGATTTTCAGCTTAGATCATTATTCTATCACTTCAATCTTTCTCTTTTTTTTTTCCCTCTTTATTGTGCCCATACACGCTTAAAAAGCGTCCTCCACCACACAGATTCCCCAGGCCATGTTTTTATAACTCTCCTTTTTACATGTATCTATCCCATATCTGTCCATCTATCTGTCCACTCATTCATATCTGTTCATATCCATCTATCCCCATAACAAGCACATCTGCCTCCAATCATTTATACCTCCACCAGATCGACAATTTTTTCGCACAGCTATACTCTCCATATCCCTCAATCCATACAAATTAAACATCTATTCTCCATGCAAGGTTTATATAAAATGTTTACATATATGTTTATATATATTTTATATTCTTTTTATCCATATATGTATCTATTGATTCGCTTAACCATGTACTGACACCTACTTTATTACTTTATCACTATTTTTATCTACATGCGTATATATACGTCCCATTTTATTTCTGTTTAGTAAATCTTACGGACCTGATGAAGGGGGTAGACCAAACCCGAAACGCGTAGTCCAATTTTATAAACCGAATAAAAACCTCATCAAAACCAAGCAGTTGATATCGGATCCTTTCTAATTTTGGGAAGCGCGTCCTACAACAAACCGGCACTTTCGCCGCCCTACCTTTATACACTGTACCATCTGGCACCACCTAGTACCGGAACCCGGTTAGACGCTGCATACCCACTCTACCATATCTCCAACCTCTGCTCCAACGCACTAGACGCAAGGTGTCACCAGGTGAGCAGATTTCACAAACTTCAATTATTCCTCTCTAAGTATCATATTGCACTAGGGGCGCCTCCCGTGTCTCTTTCTTTTTATTTTCCAGGACGTAAAATAGACACCACATATCTTATATATAGGATTTATCAGAACCCTTTTGTGCTCCAACTTCACAGGCTGTTACACCCCTCCTCGCTCCCACAGCACTTCCCCCCTCCTAACTGATATAAGGGGGAAGCTCTCCTGCACAGTTTAACTGCCTGTGAAACTACCGCACGTAAGGACTCTGGTAATGCATCATTTTAAAAGCTGATTTTACAAAGAAGGAGGCCATGGATAAAAAAATATAAGAAGATTACCACAGTCATGGTGCCTGGATCTATGTCCCTGGTTTATCTTGATGGATTTTGATGGTATGGAACAGAGAAATGAGGAGAGGCCAGAGGACAGCGCTTTGAAGGTTCAACAAGGTGTGAAGTGTATATATAACCACAGAAGTTCCACAGTGGATGTAGCTAGCAGCCCAATATCCTCCACTTGACACTCCACACAGTGGTGCACCAAAATATAGTGTAAAACAAAAAACTAAGGAGTACTAAAAGGCACAGTTACCTCAGATGAACCATTGGCATTTTTACTATTGGTACCTTTCATATATTATTTGCATTATTGCTGGTATCACATTTTCTTCTCTTGGATAACAATGCTATCTCTTTGTCACCCTGTGGACAATATATTTTTATCTGTGCCATGACCTTACTCCTTTGCTCTTACTTTCCTGACTGACTCCACTCGCTTGTGGGCAAGAGACCTGAGTGTTATAACGCTATGACCTTGATGGAAGAATTCTTTTCAAAGGGCCTATTAGGTTCTTCTACTCACCCTGATAAAGTTTATTATATCAGTGATCTACCCCTTCAACTGGTAAGTGTCTGAGCTACTCGAGAACCGATAGAATTATGATTTTGAATTCATTCATTGTACTTTACATCCCATGTCTCCTGTGCTGAATAAACATCTTCATAGATCAGTCACACAGTGGGGAGGAAGGGGGCACAATCAATTTACTTCAATTTACAATCAAATCACTTTTAGGCCTTATTCAAATGAGATTAAAAATCATCATAGTCATCTACAGTCCACTGGGATTATATTGCAATCTCAAAGCATCAAAGATGATTATGGTGCTCTGTGGGCCCAGACACATATGTGACAGACTTTGGGCACATAAGGGTGCCATTGCCTATGTAATCTGCAGAGCTTTATACAAACCTTCTTTTTTCATTCCCGCTCGGAAACATTTTCGCAGGCGACAATATCGACACTGATTTCTCTTATCTTTATCTATGATGCATTGCCTGCTGAACCTGGAAGAAAAAGAAGTTGCAGGTAAGTACAGACAGGGCTGAGATGGATGTAAAAGCTCAGCAGTCATCATCAAACATTATAGCTGATTTTCAATTACAGTGGAACCTTGGAATACGATTGTTACATGCTTGTAATCCAAATCGCTCGTAAAGCAAAGCTAGTTTTCCCTTAGGAAATCATTGAAATCCAGATGATTGGTTCCTCAATAACCAAATACCTTTGATTACATACAGAATTCATGCTTGTAATCCTATTCGCTTGTATATCAAAGCTAGTTTTCACATAAGAAATCACTGAAACGCAGACAATTCGTTCCACAACCCAAAAATATTTAGTCGTGTAGTACAACATCCAGTCCCTTCATTTTTTTCAATTTTGTGTTATACCATTTTGGGAGGACTCACATAATGTCTGCAAGTTGCAACTTTTGTAAAATACAAGCTTGTCTTGTATTTTCCATTGTTCTCATGAGCTTGTGTTCTGAAAAAGAAGGGAGAAAGCCTTCTCTTAATATCTGTACTTACCCTTTAGACCTGCCTCCAGGTTGAGTCAAAATTCACCTGTATATACGCTAGATGGCCAGCCAGTGCTTTGTAAGCAGGTTTGGTCCATATTTATCTACCGTAATTAGCTATACTCCTTTTTTGTAGAGCATGTTTGATTCTTTCTACTCAGCTATTGAATTTTAAACTATAAAATGTGATATATCTTACCTCTTAACTCATGGAAAGAGGAATAAAACTATTGTGTGGAGACAGAATTGATCTTGAGATCTGGTAAGCAATCTTATACATAGGTACAGCACACTACTACTACAGTCATACAGAGATATAGACACAGCACAGTACTACTTTTAATATCTTATTTCATATATTGACATTGCACAGGACTCAAGGGTGCATGAGCCATGAGGCAAGTTGAGCCTCTTGCCTCAGGCAGAAAAACCTGCAGCAAGATGGGGGACAACATTAGGGGCACAGTCACATGCTATAAAGCAGGATCTGACACTTTCATATAGTGTCTCTTCACACCAAAAGTCAGCATGGCGCATGCATAGATAATGGAGACGCTGCATGGAGAGTCCACTTACTAAAAAAATAACCTGTTTTATAACTACTGGATGGGATGAATGAGGACTGTTCTATTGCTTGCTTCAGGCAGCAGCGCTGATAGTACCCCTGACAGTACTCCTACTTCTATACATATAGCTCAGCAATGCCTCTTCTATTTTTTGGCAAATTTCAGTTCTACCAGATTAAAGCACAGTATAACTACATCTATGCTTCACACATGGGCTAAGCACAGTACTACTATTCCTATCCTGTATGTAAGGGCACACCATATCCTACACATGTAGGCTCAGCAGAGTATTACTACTCCTATATAAGGATGCCGGATTGATGGATATACATGGAAGACTTTCCTTTTGTATCCATCATCATGGACAGCAATTTTGAACTGATTTGGGTTTTTTTAGGTATGGAGTATGTTACTAAGTATGGGACCCAAAAATACTAAAAGAAGAGACCTATATAAAAAAAAATAGGAAATGTGGAGGAACAGTCATAAACTTCTGTAAGTAAATACCTTTTTACTGCATAATAATAACTTATAAGATGTAGCCAGCCATGCAAATCAGCATCTACCACTCTATGGCCACTGTACACTCACCGGCCTCTTTATTAGGTACACCATGCTAGTAACGGGTTGGTCCCCCTTTTGCCTTCAGAACTGCCTCAATTCTTCGTGGCAGAAATTCAACAAGGTGCTCAGAGATTTTGGTCCATATTGACATGATGGCATCACACAGTTGCCGCAGATTTGTCGGCTGCACATCCATGATGCGAATCTCCCGTTCCACCACATCCCGAAGATGCTCTATTGGATTGAGATCTGGTGATTGTGGAGGCCATTTGAGTACAGTGAACTCATTGCCATGTTCAAGAAACCAGTCTGAGATGATTCCAGCTTTATGACATGGCGCCTTATCCTGCTGAAAGTAGCCATCAGATGTTGGGTACATTGTGGTCATAAAGGGATGGACATGTTCAGCAACAATACTCAGGTAGGCTGTGGCGTTTCAACGATGCTCAATTGGTACCAAGGGGCCCAAAGAGTGCCAAGAAAATATTCCCCACACCTTGACACCACCACCACCAGCCTGAACCGTTGATACAAGGCAGGATGGATCCATGCTTTCATGTTGTTGATCCAAATTCTGACCCTACCATCCGAATGTCGCAGCAGAAATCGAGACTCATCTGACCAGGCAAAGTTTTTCCAATCTTCTACTGTCCAATTTCGATGAGCTTGTGCAAATTGTAGCCTCAGTTTCCTGTTCTTAGCTGAAAGGAGTGGCACCCGGTGTGGTCTTCTGCTGCTGTAGCCCATCTGCCTCAAAGTTCGACGTACTGTGCATTCAGAGATGCTCTTCTGCCTACCTTGGTTGTAACGGGTGGCGATTTGAGTCACTGTTGCCTTTCTATCAGCTCGAACCAGTCTGCCCATTCTCCTCTGACCTCTGGCATCAACAAGTCATTTCCGCCCACAGAACTGCCGCTCACTGGATGTTTTTTCTTTTTCGGACCATTCTCTGTAAACCCTAGAGATGGTTGTGCGTGAAAATCCCAGTAGATCAGCAGTTTCTGAAATACTCAGACCAGCCCTTCTGGCAACAACAAACATGCCACGTTCAAAGGCACTCAAATCCCCTTTCTTCCCCATACTGATGCTCGTTTTGAACTGCAGGAGATTGTCTTGACCATGTCTACATGCCTAAATGCACTGAGTTGCCGCCATGTGATTGGCTGATTAGAAATTAAGTGTTAACGAGCAGTTGGACAGGTGTACCTAATAAAGTGGCCGGTGAGTGTATAGTGATAATAATGGTGTACCTGGATTGAGGCCTCACTCAGTTGGGCTTTCCTCCTCTATGCTGAACGCCTAGCTACCACTCTGGATTACTGTATGTATGCCTCAGTCTCAGTAAAGCTGGATGATCAAGTAGGTTATTGGAACATAACAAATCTAAATAGACTACAGGCAGTCCCCGTGTTACATACAAGATAGGGTCTGTAGGTTTATTCTTAAGTTGAATTTGTATGTAAATCGGAACTGTATATTTTATCATTGTAATCCCAGCCAGAACTTTTTTGGTCTCGGTGACAATTGGATTTTAAAAATGTTGGACTGTCATAAGAACCAATTTTAACACTAAAGCTTCATTACAGACACTTGTGATAACTGTTACAGCTGATCATTGTAGCCTAGGACTAAAGAACAATAAATTACCAATATCCAGAGGTCCGATTGTAACTAGGGGTCATATGTAAGTCGAGTGTTCTTAAGTAGGGGACCGCCTGTATTAAGATGTCAAAGCAGATCTGTCATTTCTGTGTATGTGGTTCCCCAGATCTGTCTCTTCCTGTTGCTGGTTCTGGCACCTCTCCCCTCGGATTTGTGGTGGTTAGAGGAGGATGCAGAGAATGAATCACATGATGATTGATATTCCCCGGATCTAACACCCACAGCTTTGTCATATTTTCCCACAGATTCTAAAACATTGATGGAAAGAAATAAAAATATTCAACCCAAGGAAAGTTATTAAAGAGGTTGATGAAGAGGAGCAGTATGAGGTCAGCACTGTGTTCAGTGGGGGATGGAGCAGTCTTCTACTATCTACATATTGCTGTACATATATAATGGTAGTCTTTCAGACAGGAGGTGAAAAGGTTGCTAGGCAGATTGACCTTAAAGGAAACCTACCACTTGTAGTGGCAGGTTTCCGATGAAAATACCGGGCACCAGCTCAGGGTGAGCTGGTGCCGGAGCTTATTTTAGTTAGTGTTTTAAACCGCGGTATCGCGGTTTAAAACACTTTTTAAACGTTGTAGCCGGCGCAGGCAGGTACGCGCTCGGCGCTTACCGTGCACGCGGCTACATAGGAAGCGAATGAGAGCCGCGCGCATGGTAAGCGCCGAGCGCGTACCTGCCTGCGCCGGCTATAACGTTTAAAAAGTGTTTTAAACCGCGATACCGCGGTTTAAAACACTAACTAAAATAAGCTCCGGCACCAGCTCACCCTGAGCTGGTGCCCGGTATTTTCATCGGAAACCTGCCACTACAAGTGGTAGGTTTCCTTTAAAGGCTGCAGAATGTAGACTAAGGCTTTGCTCACATTACAATCTTTCCTCACTCCATTCAGCAGTTTATGCCCTGAATTCTGTTTTAATCACTAAATCGAGCACATCTGGTAAATGTATGCAACTTTTTTATATCCTACAGACACAAAGCTAGGACAGATCTCACAATTCAGTGCATTGGAATGATCACATATTATGGAGACAGCAATGATGTGGATTTAAGTAGTTAAAGGTCATCTGCCACCAGAATTAAAGATTGTAAACCAAGTATATTTACATGATATAATTATTTTAAAGTTTTTTTTTTCTTAAAAACAAGGAAGCTTAAAGAAGAGTGGATCCTGCCAAAGGCGGCACACACCAGAATGTTAGTGTGCTTGGTTTACAATCCTTGATCCTGGTGGTAGATGTCCTTTAACCTCCATTTAGCTGTAGAACAGACATGGGTTTGATTAGCAAGTACAGAATCTATGGTGAAATCCACCTCAAAGGAAATCTACCATCAGGTGATTTTCTTTAATGGTTGATAGGAGAAGAACTGTAAGAAATCACATATTCTACATATACAGCATTTGGATTAATCTGGACTAAAACTTTTGAAACATATTGTAATAAGTGGGTCTATAGTGAAAAATAATAAGACACCCAAAATAGTATCTTTATCAAACTTGAAAGAAAAAGAGGGATGTCCACTACGACTTTCAAAGATATATAAATGGAATTTTTATTAAGTCACAAAAAATTAAACAGACCCCACTATCCAGATAGTGGATGAATCCACTAGAGGTACATCAAAGAAGTGTAAATAGCATAGTAGCATAAAGTACTTAGACTCTATCAGAGATAATCAAACGTAAGGACATGAAAGTGCTTAAAAGTGAAATTAGTGTATCATCTCTAATAAAGTTATAGTTACCTCAATATCTCAAGTGTCCAGTTTAGGGATAGAGGGGGCAGGACTAAAACTTTTGACAACCTAACCATATTTTTTGTCCTCAATATCAGATTGGTAGGGGTTCAAGAGCCGCCAAACCCTGCAGACAAGATATTCTCTATTACAGTGGTCTGGTCTGGTTACTACAGATGAGCTCCCAATCATTTGAATGGGAACTAAACTGCAGCGGCGCATTGGCCACTACACTGAGAACAAAGCTGTCTGTATCCTCTTTCATTCTCTGTTTATCGGCTTCTGAGAACAGATGATCTGACATTGAGTATAGTTATTATATTTTTAGCTTGAAAATCCTTTTGACCATTGTTTTCTAGACTATAGACTTCATGGGGCAGATTTACTTACCCGGTCCATTCGCGATCCAGCGGCGCGTTCTCTGCGCTGGATTCGGGTCCGGCCAGGTGCTGCTGCGCTGAAAAGTATCTGAACGCACTGGAGTTCACCGGCTCGGGCTGAGTGAAGGTAAGCGCGTCCCGAGCGACACATTTTCCGTTCTTAAATGCGTCAGTTTTTCCGAATACCTCGGGTTTATTTCCGTCGCGTGCATGCCGGCTCCGATGTGCCACAATCCGATCGCGTGCGGCAAAATCCCGGGGCAATTCAGGTACAATCGGCGCAAATCAGAAATATTCGGGTAACACGTCGGGAAAACGCGAATCGCGCCCTTAGTAAATGACCCCCCATGTCTCATCTCTTAATGATTTTCAAATTCTCTGTATTCTGATGTGTTTAACTCATGCAGAACTATGAGGACTAACTAACTTTTTACAATAGAGGGTTAAATAGAATGTATTACATTATTACTGTTTTCCCTTTTCTTACAGTGGAAAGAAAAAGGCATGAATCATTTCCATTTCTACACCCATGGTCTAAGGAGCAATGCCTGCAGCTTTACTTGGAGGATCTGGAAACAAAACTTCCCTGCTTACAGCAGCACTGACTCATTGGCCACTGCACAGAGAACCACGCTGTCTGCTCCCTCATTCATTCTATGTTTATAGGCTTCTAAGGGCAGAGGATGTGATATTGTGTACTTATTCTATAACTTGAAAAATACTATTAACCATTGGATTATAGTCTATAGACTTTGTGTCTCTATGATTTTCTATTTCTCTGCTTGCAGATGTTTTTAACTCACGTTCTAAGGAGCAATGCCTGCGTGGTCTAAGAGGAAAAACCTTCAGCTTTACTGGGTGGATTTGGAAACAAAATATCCCTGCTTACACAGTATTCTGATTTTTAGGGGAAATTGCTTAAAGGAAACCTACCACCACAAATCTACCTATAAAGGTAGATCGGGTGGTAGGTGAATCAATGGGACGTGAGGATAGCCCTTTTAAGGGCTAATCCTCACGTCCCCGCACTGTTTTGTAAACTTTTATTACCCTAATATGTTAATTTACTTATGCGGCTACTGGGGCGTGGAGTAGCCGCATCTGAGGTTACACGAGGCGGCTACTCCACGCCCCGGTAGCCACTTTACCCCTCCTACTCACCATGTTCGGCGCGCAAATTAACATATTAGGGTAATAAAAGTTTACAAAACAGTGCGGGGACGTGAGGATTAGCCCTTAAAAGGGCTATCCTCACGTCCCATTGATTCACCTACCACCCGATCTACCTTTATAGGTAGATTTGTGGTGGTAGGTGCCCTTTAACACATCAGTGTCATTAGCAGCACAGAATATTTAAAGGGGTTGTCCACTTTCAGCAAATATTTGATATTGTTTGTGTAATGAAAATGTATACAGTTTTCCAATCTACTTTCTATATCAATTCCTCATGGTTTTCTATATCTCTGCTTGCTGTCCTTCTATAGAAAGCTTTTATGTTTTCTTCCAGTGTATAGAAATCTGTCCATGGTGATGTGATGGACACGCAGGTGCACGTGCCGTTTTTATCACACAGCTCCAATTACTCTGTGTGACAATAAAGACTCATGCACCTGTCTGTCCAAAACATAACCATGGACAGATTTCTATACACTGGAAGTAAACATTGAAAGTGGACAACTCCTTTAAGGAGAGAAATAACCTAGTGACAGTGCAGAGCCATTCTATGTACACCTTTGCCAACTATTTTTTACTGCCTAATGTATTTTTAAGGAGGCTAAACTCATTTCACCAGTAGGAATGTAGTATGAAACATGCCCTACCATTTGTGGCAGACAGTTTGCATAGTTGTATATAAAAGTTCACTAAAATCCATTTAAATAAGATTCTAATGGTCAACTCCCCTTGCCCCTCATTCAGGAGCTCCCGCAAGTCCCGCAGCTCAGCCATGTCCCTCCCATCTCACAGCAGACAGCTCAGTTTATTATTCTGAGTCCTCCTGCCTTCCTTCCTCCCTCCCTCGACCAGGCTCCTCACGGTCCATGTGTAACACTGACAAACTGCCCAGTAGTGATGGGAATTATGGTTCTTCTTAGTGGGTTGGATCATTAGGCTCCGCTCACTAAGAAGAGCCGGCTCTTCTGGCTCCTGAACAACTCCCTATTAAATATATAACAGGGAGCCATAGGCCAGTCGGTTACCCCAAACCACTTTTAACCTGATTTTATCAGGTTAAAGGGGGCATGGTGAGCCATTTAGGGGTAGGGTTTATTGAGCCGGCTAAAATCATTCACGCGAATGAGACAGCTCTTTGTGCTGACCAACTTTGAACGACCCATCGCTACTGTCCAGTCTTCTCTCCCATTTCTCTCTTCTCAGTAGACAAGTTCTTGTGATAAATCAATCCCTGTCTCTGTATATAAAGGGGAGGACAGAATCTCCTGGCATTTTCTTCTGCTAAAGTAGCTATACAGTGTGAATGTAGAAGGGAGGGGAGCCGAGTGCTGGCACATGTGAGATACAAACAGAATATAACATGTAAGCTATACTAAGGAAAGACCACTGACTACTAGAAGTCTGAATGTAGAGGAATCTGCAATATGAAAATAGTGATGAATGCATGATTAGAAAAACTATCAAAAATGGCAAAACAGCTAAGTGCATCTTAATTCACTACAAGACGTTATTGATTTCTTTGAGCCAGAGGTAAGAGGTGCCAACTTCCTTGAGCATTTCAGTAAAGATGTGTGTTGGTCTTTTGGGGGGCACTGATGATGTATAGGACATTACCTGCAGGCATACATGTGATTCTTGCGGACACTTCTTCGGAAAAAGCCTTTGCAGCCATCACAGCTGGACGCTCCATAGTGTTTTCCTGTAGCCCGATCTCCACAAATCGCACACAAGGAGCTAACACTATTGCTCAGGGATCCTGGACTCCCCGACTCCACGGTAATTATCTCTGAAGGAAATATCAGACAAATTTACAGATTGTGTGCAATTACTTTATCACTATCATAATTTACACAAACTGAGTACAAGGGTCACAAGACTACTAAATAATGAAAGGGTTAGGATTAATGTATATTTTATGGTTCTGCATCATGTTTCTGGCACCGATACAAACCAACCATAAAAATGATGAGATGTTTGAACAATGCGTTGAGCGGTTCCCAGGGCTTTTTGCCCCCTGGACTCTGATACCTATTTAGGCTATTTTCAGTGACAAAGAGATTAAAGGAGAGACACAACACCATACCACCACTATGAAAAGCAATGTGTAAGGCACAGAACAAAAAGTAATAGCTCATTTTTAAATAAAAGAAGTGGTCCACTGAAATCCTCCTCTGAGGACATCTCCTTTATCCTACTAGTACTACTCTGAACTTTGTGACTATGAATTTACTCCAAGCAGATGGAGCATTCTGCACTCAGGATACTGGGGACAGGATCAGCTGTTCTGTGCAGAACATTACTTGGAATTACATTCATTTCTTGGGTTGGAGAAGAGGTGACCGCTCATACAGGTGAATTGGAGACTTGCAGTTCTATGAGCAGCACATTTGCCAAATGCTGAAAATGCAATATTTACAATTTTCAGTTTAGTTTTTATGGGATTGACCCTTTAATCAGATGGAAAATGTTGTAGGTCACATCATGGTATTCTGGGAAATGTTCTGTCCCCCACTTTCTCTAGAACTGTTGTTTTCTGATCTGAGGAGAAATCTGTGATCGCTCTAGTTTTATGGCACCATTAAATTCGTTCCATCATAAATGTAACTAATGGAATCAAAGGTCACATATTGGTGGAGACGGCGATAACTGACAGTCCCAGCATTGCCCGCCATGGACAACGCCCACAGGACAAGCACTGCTGAAAAACGGGGACATCCAATTCATTTTCTGGAAGTCCCTTTGATTCCACGCAAAGCAGTAGTAATCCTGATGTGGGACTCCCTCATACAGTACATGTAGTCTTAATTTAAAGAACCCCCTTATATGTCACCCATGCTTTGTAAATCTGAAGCACATATGTTTTAAAATAGTATACAAGGAATATGAAAATGTGAAAATTGTCAGGTTTGAAGAAAACAAGCGCAAAATAAAGTGTATTTAGTTTTTTAATTTTAAAATTTTTTATTTTTTTTCTGTCTCCATAACACAACAAGTTTTATGCAAGTGATTTTATCAAACAAGATGGCAGCATAAATGTAACTGATTAACGCTACAACAAACAGTAGAAAGCAAATGTGACCCGCAATGTCAGGACTGACCCCACACACTACCTGTGACCCCGTGCCACCATATCTCATATATTTACACAGGTTACACAATGTAGTGCTCTTCTGAAGGACCGCTATCCAAAAGAGATGACAACTGCATCTCAGAAAAAATCTATGTATTTATAACTAACACGGGTCCTGATCGCATTGAACGGAGGGTCCCATCCACAGTAAAACAGCCGGTATACAGTCCTTTGTAATTGGAGCTTCTCTATTGGTCTGAATATTGATTCATCATTTACAAGATCTCAGCTTCCCATCAGAGAATGCAAACATTTGTAGTTTTAAACGGAGCGCCACAATTTTCTTGTCCTATAGCTGAATGTTTGTTAGAACTGTATCTCTTTAGACAACCTTTCATCACATCAGCAGCAAAGAGCCCTCTCCTACACTGCATGTTACAATGTTGCATCCTTACAGACCAGCATGGAGAATATGGCCTTTGGGACCCTCTTACGCTATTGGTCAGAAAGGGTCAAGCAGTTAGAATCCTGAGCCTTATATGAAAATCCCTCTATGATGTAATGTCACAAATTTTTGTTAAATTTGTTTTTGAAAACCAAAAACCATTTTTTGCATTTAAACAACATATACATTACAGCAAAACACCCCAAACCCCTCAAACCCCCTTAAATTACATTAATACTGGACATTGGTTCTTAGATAAAAGATTCCAAGATTAATGGATCTATAACAGCAATTTTTTTATAGGAGTGGGCTCTCTATTTTCTGATACAGAGTTCCAAATCACTTGTACAATTATGTGATAAAAATCTGTCTACAGTCACCACTTGGTGGAGCTCCAGAGCTCAATACTTGACTGAAGTATAAAGGAATTACAAGGGTTGGTTCACATCTGTAGTATAGACGCCATTTTCTTTTGTGTTTTAGGAGCAGCAAAATGGACTGAAAACAGGCATCTGTGACATGCGAATGCCAAGGATGTCGCTGGATCCTGGCTCTGTCATTGTATTCATATTTTTACTGGAAAATATAATGCTTCCATGCATCAATTATTTTTTTCTGCAGATAAAATGTGTTGTGAGATGGAATCTGGAAATGTGAAGAGCGCTTTATGGAAAGGCCTGATGATTTTGATCCTTAAAGAAAAGGCAAAAAGTAAACGAGAGGCAATTTTCTAACTGTGACTTCCTCTGGATGAAAAGAGGTAAGTGGCTTCCAGGAACTCAGACCTCATCACCTGAATCAAAAGATGGTAAAAATATGTGGAAGCTATAGAAGTCTCTGCCGCTGATGTAGATTTGCAACTTTAAGGTATTTTGGTGTGTAGAATGCATATTAAAATAATTAGACATATTAATACAATTACTAGGTTGTATTTGTAGCTTAAAGAGTGTCCCCAGCATTCTACCTATACCAGTTTGGGAACTACAGGTAAACTCCCAGCTTGATTCACAGGGTTCCTATTATTCCAGCAGATCTTTTTATTATCAAACCTGTGTTCCTCACCTGAATTAGTCGGCAGCACTCGTATAGTGTCAAATTCCAGCATGGTGTATGTGGAGTCCAGGGGCTCAGAGTAATCTGGTAATTCCATGTCCATAATTCCCTCACAAAGCTTCATTATTCTGATCTGTCAACAAGAGCAGGTCACTGGCACCAGCAGCCCGGCTGCCAGTCACCCTTTGCTGCCCCCTCTTTACCAAAGCAAACTTACCAAAAAAAAAAAAATCAATGACTAGAATGTAAACTGAAGTGACACGGATGGTGACAGGAGGAGGCACAGCAGCTGGAGTCACATGTGTCAATCACATGGTGATAAGCATAAACCAATCACTGTTACTGAAAGCCATAAATTACTGACAGGTTAGGTGGCACATACGCAGAAGGAGCCCGGAAACTTGCTCAGGATATGAACTGTTCTGTCATCTAAAAATTCAAAATCATCAACCAAACAGTAGTAGGGGAAAAGTGTGTGAGTGCAGAAAATGTTAGAAAAGGTGCATGCTTCTTAAATGAAATGAAAAAAAAAAAAAATATTCTACTTGTTTAGAAATTGTGAGGCTGCTTAATCAATTTGTGCTGCTTAAAAAATATGTCAAATGGATGGAGTGACAAAAATTCCCAAATTTGTTTCATGTCATCATTTACAACTTTTTAGATAATTTACTCCAAAATTTGGCACAAACATAAACATAAACATGGATCTTTGTGTCTTACCATTGTAATGTTTGTCAGTGAATGGAAACATTTGTGTCTATATCCAGAGGCTCAAAATATTTCATAGTAGATAAGGCTGGAAAAAGATGCAAGACCCTCACGTCCAACCAATAAAATTACAAATATTTTTCCCCGTAACCCGTGATATTTTTTCTCTCCAGAAAGTCATCCAGGCCCCTCTTGAACATGTACATAGAGTACAACCTCCTGCGGCAGGGAGTTCCATAGTCTCACTGCTCGTACAGTAAAGAATCTTTGTCTATGGTTATGGTAGAATCACCTCTCCTCTAGGCGTAGAGGATGCCCCCTTAAAGGCCTAGGTATAAAAAGGTCTTTTGAAAAATCTCTGTACTGTCCAAGGGGCAATAGAACTGATTGCATAATACAAAACCTTAATATTAATAAAATAAACACCAAAACAATGACTTTGTTTGGCAAAAATTGGCAGCTGTGCTTTATTAAGGAGACAAATAAAACTATTTAAAAAACACATTTTTAATATTAATAAAAACTCAAATATACAAATACCTTAAAACTTCAATATTGTGAGCTCAGCATGATAACTCCATACTCAAGCTCAATAAAATGAAAATAAGGATAAGTAACAACTCACCCCAGATCATCCCTCTAATAAAGCGACAGTGGGTGATGGGAAAGGCAAAGACATAGTAGGAGCGGGGGTTCACGCTGGGTCAAAACTGACATCTGGGTATCAGTGGACACAGGAATAAATACTCTCCTATCTTCCCACCTGGTTGCTCACTTCCAATCCAGAGCTTCTCCAGTTCCATAACAACCAGATCACTAGGGAGATGACAACTAAAACTAGAAAAGATGTTAGTATCCAGGCAAATCACCTCAAGGAAGATAACCAAGCAGGACTCGTCAGGATGCTGATAGAACACAAGTTCATGCGCTCCCATTGTTTCCATTCAGGTACTTAGACATTGTAATGAGGTCTCTGCCGTGGTTGTCTTTTTTCCCCAAGTTTTGTAATCTGTCAGCAACGTTCCTCCTATATGTGACAATTGGGCTTATAGCAGTGTTTCCCTTACATCCAATAAAGATTGTGATAATGGTGAGGCTTTGAGCAAAAAGTGCAGTATTTTACACTGCACCTCTTGTTCCCTATATAATTGTGTTGTTCCATGTTATACTCTGCACATTACAGACAAAGCCCAACTGTATCTCTACAATTTGCCCTTAAAAGGGCCCCCACCAAATATGAACAATTTGTACGGTCACATGGCCTCCCAAAACACCCCCATTGTTTTTGGGTCCGGGATATAGTTATTATGGGGGGTGTATACAAGTAAATTAGGAGACTGTATAGAGTTAGTTATTATAGGGGACTGTAAATAGTTATAGGGAGGCTGTATATATAGTTATTATATGGGGTGTATATAGTTATTATAGAGGCACTATTCACTCACCGGCCACTTTATTAGGTACACCATGCTAGTAACGGGTTGGACCCCCTTTTGCCTTCAGAACTGCCTCAATTCTTCGTGGCATAGATTCAACAAGGTGCTGGAAGCATTCTTCAGAGATTTTGGTCCATATTGACATGATGGCATCACACAGTTGCCGCAGATTTGTCGGCTGCACATCCATGATGCGAATCTCCCATTCCATCACATCCCAAAGATGCTCTATTGGATTGAGATCTGGTGACTGTGGAGGCCATTTGAGTACAGTGGCCTCATTGTCATGTTCAAGAAACCAGTCTGAGATGATTCCAGCTTTATGACATGGCGCATTATCCTGCTGAAAGTAGCCATCAGATGTTGGGTACATTGTGGTCATAAAGGGACGGACATGGTCAGCAACAATACTCAGGTAGGCTGTGGCATTGCAACGATGCTCAATTGGTACCAAGGGGCCCAAAGAGTGCCAAGAAAATATTCCCCACACCATGACACCACCACCACCAGCCTGAACCGTTGATACAAGGCAGGATGGATCCATGCTTTCATGTTGTTGACGCCAAATTCTGACCCTACCATTGGAATGTCGCAGCAGAAATCGAGACTCCTCAGACCAGGCAACGTTTTTCCAATCTTCTACTGTCCAATTTCGATGAGCTTGTGCAAATTGTAGCCTCAGTTTCCTGTTCTTAGCTGAAAGGAGAGGCACCCGGTGTGGTCTTCTGCTGCTGTAGCCCATCTGCCTCAAAGTTTGACATACTGTGCGTTCAGAGATGCTCTTCTGCCTACCTTGGTTGTAACGGGTGGCGATTTGAGTCACTGTTGCCTTTCTATCAGCTCGAACCAGTCTGCCCATTCTCCTCTGACCTCTGGCATCAACAAGGCATTGAACTGCCACTCACTGGATGTTTTTTCTTTTTCGGACCATTCTCTGTAAACCCTAGAGATGGTTGTGCATGAAAATCCCAGTAGATCAGCAGTTTCTGAAATACTCAGACCAGCCCTTCTGGCACCAACAACCATGCCACGTTCAAAGGCACTCAAATCACCTTTCTTCCCCATACTGGTGCTCGGTTTGAACTGCAGGAGATTGTCTTGACCATGTCTACATGCCTAAATGCACTGAGTTGCCGCCATGTGATTGGCTGATTAGAAATTAAGTGTTAACGAGCAGTTGGACAGGTGTACCTAATAAAGTGGCCGGTTAGTGTATATAGTTATTATAGGCAACTGTATATAGTTATTATTGGGGACTTATATAGTTATTATAGGGGGTGTTTATAGTTATTATAGGGGACTGTATATAGTTATAGGGAGGCTGTATATATAGTTATAGGGGGATGTATACAGTTATTATAGGAGGCTGTACATAGTTACAGGGAGGCTGTATATATAGTTATTACAGGGGGCTGTATGTAGTTATTATAGAGGACTGTATGCAGTTATAGGGGGACTGTATACAGTGATTGCTGGGGGAGCTGTATATAGTAATTGCTGGGGGGCTGTATATAATGATTGCTGAGGGAGCTGTATATAGTGATTGCTGACACTCAAACATTCAGTTAAGGGTTAAACCCTTTGTCCCTTTTTAGCCATCAGCAGAATCATAATGGATTCTTGCTACATCTTATCACACCTCAAAGAAAATCCCACAAATTGTGTAATAAGATTGTGCCTCGTAAATGAGTCTTCAATCAGATAATATGTAGAAAGATATCAGGGCCTTGGACTCTGCCCTGAGGATTGCAGGATTATCTGTACGATTGCTCGGCGTCATGCGATTACCAGGGTCATGTGACCAAAGACACAAAAATATATATGCTACACATAGAAATACACACACACCATATATAAGAACCACTGAAATATAGGTCACATAAATATATAGACCCATACCAATAACCACATACTTGCACAATACTAATACTATTGCAGTAATTAATGCACCACATACATAAATATATACCAGCTGGGAATACACTGCATATCACTATACAGCGCCAAAAATGGATTTCACTCCAGATCTGCCATAACTATATAACACTGACCTTCTGCATTTGATCTGTCCTGGTCTCCATCTTAGTGGCTCCTCACAGATGACAATTCTTATCTATCAGTTACAGAAGTTTGATAACTTCTCCGGCCGTGACTTATTGCTACAGAATTCACCACAAGACATCTTCAGCTCCCGGCAGCACATCTCAAACTGCATCCCTATAAACACCATAGTCACATAGATAAAAACTAATTTATGTCCTAGTTCATGTTTAATGTCCTAATTTTTTTACAGCAACGACTTCCTATTATTACTTTACTCCCATTAATTAATATTTCGCAAACCAGTACTCCTATCAATTTATATGTAGCCCCTCTTCAGCAATCCATATGTAGCCAGCAGTGTTCCAGTAATAAATATGTAGCATAGCAGCCCCTCTTACAAGTTAATACAGTTAATTTAGTTAATAAATACACTGTTCAGCAGGCCCCAGATATTAATATTCTGACTAGCAACCTCCAATTGTCCAGCAGCGTTCTCCCCTTATAATACACTCTCCAGGAGCCATTCCCTTCCCCCTTATAATATACTGTCCGGGAACTTGTTAAATCCCCCCTCCTATAATATACTGTATGTGTATGTACATATGTGTATATATATATATATATATATATATATATATATATATATATATATGTATGAATACATATATATATATATATATATATATATATATATTTATACAAAAAAATAGGAGGCACTCCAAGTCAGTGGAACAAATTCAAGTGGCCTTTATTCCCAAGCTGCTACGTTTCAGCTTCATCCGAAGCTTATCTCAAGCATGAAACGTAGCAGCTTGGAAATAAAGACCACTTGAATTTGTTCCACTGTTTTCTTATTTTTAGTATTGGAGGTTTTGGTCGTTTCTTAATGCTGGCACCAGATTACATATATTCTAGCAGTGCCGTTCTGAAACTTTTATATATATTATGCTGTACTGTGTATACGGGGGGGATGGCTGTATACAGGGTGGGGGGGCTGGCTGTATAAAGGGGGTCAAACTGGCTGTATACAGTGGGGGCGGGCTGTATACAGGGGAGGGGCTGCCAGAAATTGCCACCCATAAAAATTTGTATGTAAAAGTTGTTCAGACCACAATGAACCCAATGAAAAAGATAGCTCATGTTGCAAAATTGATGCCCTTCCACAGTGTTCAGTGTACAGCACCATACAGTGTTCCGTTTTACTACCAGTTTTAGTACTACTTGCATTTACAGCATCATACAATGTTCCATAACAGTACCAGTCTCAGTACTGTTTGCATCAAACAGTACTTCAGTTTAAGCCACAGTACTAATTTCATTTAGATTCTCACACAGTACTGCATTGTAGTTCCATTGTTATTACTAATTTCACATATATCCTCATATGGTAACGCAGGTGCTTTAAAATGAGGAAAGGAGTCATTAAGGTACAGGGACATGGATGCAGTGCTACTGCTTGCGGTGGTGATGGAGCTAGTGTTACAGGGAGACGATGTGTTCCCTCTCTGCCTGTTACAACTTCCTTTGGTGCAAGCAGGCGCCAGTATGTGCAGCGTATACAGGCCCCACAAAGTTTAGGCATTGGGTGATTACATGGCAGACCGTGTCTCAACTTCCATAAGAATTTTCTTTGCCACGCTCAGCCTTAATTGGAATTGCAGTATCTCATGCCATGGAGCAGTTATTCTTGCTGTACGATTACTTTTCTAGCTGGGATTCTGTGGTCCATTCAACCGCCCCTGTTGTAGACAGAGGGGCTTATATACTAAGGGTCGTGGATTCCACTTTCGTCAGACTGTTCGCTGTTTTCGGGGATTACAGGACTTGGACAGTTATTTAACAGGTGTCTGCGCTGGGATTGTGTCACAGATGATCGTTTTTTGGCACAGCGGTGCTGGCTTCCATGTGGCACAAATTGGGAGGTGTGTCGCCGGAGGATCCTACTAATTCGGACTGAGTGCGGGATTTTACTTTCAAATTGTGTCACTAGACAATGCACTTGCATGCACCAGGAAGAAGAATGTGAACTCCGGCGCACCTGAGCGTGGAAGTAACACACGCATGATTTCGGGCGCACGATCTTAGTGAATTGCGGCACAGTGCATTATTGTTGGACAATGCAATTTCAGTGAACTCTGTTGGACGGTAAGTAAATGTACCCCTATGTGTCGATTTGTCTCCTGGTACTGAAGTGTTGGTCATCCCCATTCAAGATGAAGCAGCCATGAATACTCCGCAACTTGGCTATGCCAGCACCTGAGTGAGTGGTTAGAGAGTCCAATCTAATCAACCTACCAGTATGTGGGAGGAAACTGAGGAAAACCACACAAACAAGGAGGGAACATACAAACTCTTTGCAGATGTTGACCTGGATGGGATTTGAACCCAGGACCCCAGCGCTGCAAGGCTATAGTGCTTACCACTGAGCCATCATGCTGAGTAATAAAAACACCTTTAACTTCGGTGACATTATCATAATTTTCTTTTTTTAAATAATTTTTAAAGTAATTTCTTTGTTTATTTTTTAGGTAATGTTATTATTTTAAGTACTTTCCCTAGCCTATCTTTGTCAGGGCAAAGATGTAATTACCAGCCCTCTGCCACTTAGTACCTCCATTTAACATCCATATTTGGGTGTAAAAATTTGGGTCACTGTCACAATCTCAGGGAATAGTCCATTAGGACTAAAGTCTTGTGGACTCCTTGGACCACCACGGGGGATAAAGATGCTAGCCACAACCCGGTAGCGGAGTCTAAGTGGACTCCTGGTCTTCGCCAGAGCCCATCGCAAACCGGGATGGTCTTGCTGTGGCGGGGAGCCACCAGATCGCTCCACGGGTGCGACTAGGCCCGCGGTGGCAGCCAAAGTAGAGACACAGGGCAGGCAGGACCACGGGATGGCAGGACCTCGGATGGACGGCTGGCAGGACCTCGGATGGACTGCTGGCAGGACCTCGGATGACCACTAGGATGCCGGACCGCCACAGAATAACCGGACCGCCACAGGATTACAGGACCGCCACAGGATTACAGGACCGCCACAGGAATACAGGACCACCACAGGATTGGAACACAGGAACACCACAGGAACACGGAGGCGTCAGGAAACGCTCAGGAAACTCTGAGGCGTCTGGAAACGCTCAGGGAGGCTTTCTCTTCAGTAAACTGAAATGAAGATCCAGCAGGAGATGCTGGGAGTTGGCAGGCTATATAGCCGACCCGGGAATGTCAGCGCCAATAAGGAGGACGCTGGCCCTTTAAATTCTAAGAGAGTCGGGCGTGCGCCCCAGAGAGTGCAGGGGCGCGCACAGCCTAGTTCACGCGGAGGAGCCGGGAACTGGAGCCAGGAAGGAGACAGGAACCCGGAGAGGTAAGCATTGTCCTGGGGAGCGGGGGCAGCGGCAGCAACAGAGCACGGGTGCTCTTCTCTTCTTCTTCAGCCCGCTGCTCTTCCTTCTTCACCTCCTCCAATTCTTCTTGGTGATGAGACACCTTAGGAGGAGAGCAAGCACTGAGAAGACTTGGGAAGCCGCAGGCTGGGTCGACTCTTGGCACACCAGAGCAGCCTCAGGGGAGGCCGGTGGAGACTCTGGAGCGGCCTAAGGGGAGGCTGGTGGAGACTCAGGAGGGGCCTCAGGGGAGGCCGGTGGAGACTCTGGAGCGGCCTCAGGGGAGGCCGGTGGAGACTCTGGAGCGGCCTCAGGGGAGGCCGGTGGAGACTCTGGAGCGGCCTCAAAGGAGGCCGGTGGAGACTCTGGAGCGGCCTCAGGGGAGGCCAGTACAGCCGTGGGAAGCTGCGGAGTCACCGGAGCAGCCGTAGAAAGCTGCGGAGTCACCGGAGCAGCCGTCGAAAGCTGCGGAGTCACCGGAGCATCCGTGGAAAGCTGTGGAGTCACCGGAGCAGCTGTGGAAAGCTGCGGAGTCAACGGAGCGGCCTCTGGAAAAGCTGAAGCAGCACTAGCAAGCTGAGGCGACTTCTGGAGAGCCGCTGCAGCAGCACTGGCAAGTTGCGGAGGCTGGGGTGCCACGAGAGCAGCACTGGCAAGCTGCAGAGGCTGGGACACCACTGGAGCAGAACTGGCAAGCTGCGGAGGCTGGGATGCCATGGGAGAAGCACTGGTAAGCTGTGGAGGCTGGGATGCCACTGGAGCAGCACTGGCAAGCTGTGGAGGCTGGGACGCCACGGGAGCAGCAATGGCAAGCTGCAGAGGCTGGGATGCCACGGGAGTAGCACTGGCAATTTGCGGAGGCTGGGGCGCCGCGGGAGCAGCTGCGGGAAGCTGCGGAGCCAATGGAGGGCAGGACCACGGGAAGGCAGGACCTCGGGATGGGAGGACCTCGGGATGGCAGGACCTCGGATGGACGGCTGGCAGGACCTCGGATGACCACTAGGATACCAGACTGCCACAGGATAACCGGACCGCCACAGGATTACAGGACCACCACAGGAATACAGGACCGCCACAGGAATACAGGACCGCCACAGGATTGGAACACGGGAACACCACGGGAACCCGGGAACACCATAGGAACACGGAGGCAACAGGAAACGCTCAGGAAACTCGGAGGCGTCTGGAAATGCTCAGGGAGGCTTTCTCTTCAGTAAACTGACCTGAAGATCCGGCAGGGGATGCTGGGAGTTGCCAGACTATATAGCCGAGCTGGGAAGGCCAGCGCCAATAAGGAGGACGCTGGCCCTTTAAACTCTTAGAGATTCGGGCACGCGCGCCCTAAAGTGCATGTACAAGACATGGATCGCGGGGTCACCCGTGACAGTCACCATTGGCTTCAATGGAGTTCACGTTCAGGGGCAAGTCCATGTCACAAAATAACATTTTTTTCACATTGTTCTAACAAACACACCAAACCCGAATTTCGACACAACAGATCATCATTGCCAGGGACATTGACTCATTGTACCTTACTCATTGATCCAGGCATCGGGACTGGGAGTACTTTCCCCTACCACGGTGTGCTGAAACTTCCAATGCTACCATGAGAGTACGTCAGGCAGAGGGAGGTTGAAGTGCTGAGGGAGCAGGGGGTAGGGGGATACAGTGTAACAGCCTGTAAAGACAGATCATGAAGGGGCACTGCCAACAGTCCCAGATCCCTCCTGGCTAAAAGCAATCCCAGAAATTACAGAACTTAGTTTTTTGGGAAAATATTTGAGGAGTTTGTTAGAGATGCAGTCCTAGAGTACCTCACTGTTCATAACCTTATGACCCAGCATCAACATGGGTTTTATGAAGGATTGCTCCTGTCAGACTAACCTGATCGGCTTCTACGAGGAGATAAGAACCAGACTGGACCTGTGGGAGGCTGTGGATGT
Source organism: Engystomops pustulosus (assembly GCF_040894005.1). NCBI lineage: Eukaryota > Metazoa > Chordata > Amphibia > Anura > Leptodactylidae > Engystomops > Engystomops pustulosus. The sequence goes on along the minus strand of NC_092417.1, from coordinate 79,145,571 downwards.
TGTGTATGTACACTTTTCTAAGGCATTTGGTATAGTGCTGATTAAAAGGTTGGTGAATAAAATTAGATTGCTGGAATTAGGGAAAAATGTGTGTATTTTTGTTAGAAACTGGTTTAATCACAGAAAACATTATCATTGATAATATTTTCTCAGATTGGGTTGAAGTTAATAGTGGGTGCCACAGGGGTCATTATCTTTTTAATATTTTTATTAATGGCCTTAGAGAGGGTTTACACAGTAGAGTTTTAATATTTGCAAATTATATTAAGCTCTGCAAAGTAATTAATACCAAGGCAATATAAAATTAAAGAGGGATTTGTGTAAGCTGGAAGATTGGATAAAAAAATGGCTGTAGTGAATAAAATGAAATTAACTTCCACAATATTAATATATTGTTATCCTCATGATTAGTATATATACGTGTGGGATAACATGAGAGAAAAGTTGAAGGTATGACCAGATTTGTAGGATGCCCCCATGGAAAGATATCAGCATATAAAGATTCTGAGACATATCTGGGATTGTAAAATCCTGGGTCATAAAACAGCAATTAGCAGGCAGGGGGGCTGGGGGATTTGGAATTCTTCTTAGGTATTAAGTTCTTTTTTTATCCCTTTTATTCTACCAAACTGTTATTTTTGCACTGTATGTATATGTTTGTTTGTTTCATGTCAATCTTTTGCATGATAATTTCTCTGTTTGTAAGCACTGTTTATTTAAATTAAAACTTCAATTTTATAAGAGCCTCCTTGTGTTCTAACGATTCCATAACTCAGAAGAGACGTTACCTAAATGAATTAGTTGGCAAGATGTCTTGTCAGCCTGGTATATGAGTGGTGGCAGCTAAAATTCACCCAGGTCCAGCGTGACCCAACAGGTCTCCTTCCTGAACTAAAGTATGTAAATTAATGTAAGGTAATGCACTTGGGCCATGGAAACATGGTGCCAGGAAGCTGCTAATAAACCAAATAAAATTATGAGATGTATCAAGAGAGAAATAGATTCTCATGATAAAGACATAGTTTTGCCCTTGTACAAATCCCTGGTCAGACCACACATGGAATATTGTGTACAGTTTGGGGCAACAGTGTATAAAAAGGACATAGAACTGGAACAGGTGCAAAGGAGACTAACCAAAATTACTAGTGGAATTGGGGAACTAGAATATAATGATAGATTACTAAATCTGGGGTTGTTCAATTAAAAAAAAAAAGATGGCTGAGGGGGACTTCATTACAATGTATAAATACCTGAAGGGACAGTACAAGGATCTCTCCAAAGATCTTTTTATACCTAGGCCTGTGACCAGGACAAGGGGGCATCCTCTACTCCTAGAGGAGAGACGGTTCTACTATCGTCATAGACAGGGATACTTTACTGTGCGAGTAGTGAAACTATAGAACTCTCTGCTGCAGGATGCCTTTCTTAATAACAAAAATATCTCATGTAATGAGGAAAACAATTTGTTTGATCTTGTCAAACACTATGTCAGGAAACTTGCTGCTCGATGACTGGAGCGGATTTAGATGCAGGACAGGAGCCTGCCGAGTCTCACTGGACAGTGCTCTTACGGCTCTCCGCCCTCCAAAAACAACTGAGTGATATAGCTGCCACTATTCCTCATATAGGCTGACGAGACAACTAAGATATATTATTCACCAATATCAGATCACAGTCACCAAATAAGCAATCAATGTAGGTAACGTCACCTCAGAGTTATGGTATTGTTAGAACACAAGAAGGCTCTTATTAAATGGAAGTTTAATATCAAAAGGACAGTGCTTACAAATAAAAAGAGTTAATACACAAAAAGGACACATTAAACAGATATAAACATACAATGCAAAAAATTACAGTTTGGTAAAATAAAAAGGGATGCAAAACAGAACTTAATACATTATGTGATGATATAAGTCTGGTGCCTAGGTAAGCAGAAATGCAGGAGCAAACTATCTACAAGGGACCCCAAAAGAATGGCAATTTCTAGATGGAGACTTTCATCTACATATATTCTAACATTCACTGGCCAGCCCCCCTACTTGTGATGACACTAGGAGGCCTGGCATAGGATAATTGGCTTTTATTACTAGGAGGTGTAAACAAACTTTATACAGGCTGTCCCCGGGTTACATACAAGATTGGTTCTGTAGGTTTGTTCTTAAGTTGAGTTTGTATGTAAGTCAGAACCGTAAACTTTATTATTGTAACCCCAGTCAAAATTTTTTTGGTCTCTGTGGCAATTGGATTTTAAAAAAGTTGGATTGTCATAAGAACCAGGATAAACAATAAATATTAATTACAGGCACCATTGATAACTGTTAAAGCTGTTTATTATAGCCTAGGACTAAAGTACAGTAAATTACCAAAATATAGAGGTCAGTTTGTAACTAGGGGTCGTATGTAATTCAGGTGTTCTTAAGTAGGGGACCGCCTGTATGCCTCTTCCTTTGCTGATATCTTTCCCTGTGGGCATCCTAGAAACTTGCTTTAATTCCATATTTCATTCCATTATTCAGTTGTAATAATTTAGGAATTAAGTAATTGTTTCCAGTTGTAGTGAAGCCACGTCTTAGTCTTTGACATAGTCACTGTAGTGCCTGTAATTATTAGGGAAATTTGTGAAGCTGAAATATAGATTATGCCACATTTTTCTTGGGTCTATAAATCAAAATGGGGATTTATACCTGGGCCATTTAGAGAGTAGGCCAGACTGGCCCTACTAACATTACTGTACCATAGCCTTAAACACCAAAGAGAAAGGCGAATCTTCTCTCTAATGGACTTGAGATCCTGTTCCAACACCTCAACTGCAGGAACGTCCAAGAACACAGATAGAGGAAGAGGAGGGATGACATGCCTAGGAGCTGCTTCCTCCACAATGACATCCGAGGCACGAGAGAGAGCGTCAGCCATGATGTTCTCTTCAGCCGGACGGAAGTGGATAAGGAAGTGGGAAAAGAAGAGTGACCAGCAAGCTTGTCGTGGATTGAGTCACTGAGCAGTCTGGAGATAGAGGAGATTCTTGTGATCTGTGTATATACAGACCGGAAAATGAGCTCCCACCAGGAGATAATGCCACTCTTCTAAGGCAAGTTTAATTGCCAACAGTTCTCCATCCCCTATGGAGTAATTCCTCTCAGCGAAGAAGAAAGACTTTGAGAAAAAGCCACAAGTGAGAGTTCGGCCTTTAGGCCCTTTCTGGGCAAGCACCGCCTGAGCTTCTACTGAGGAGGCATCAACTTCCAGGTGAAAAAGGCTTCTCTGTACCAGGGGGCATGAGAACAGGGGCTGTAGACCCCTGTCAGAGGTAATGTAGCCGAGGAAGGGAAGATGATGGAACTGGCATTTCTCAAGATTAGCGTAGAGGCAATTGGCTCTTAGACGACTGAGGACTTGACGTAGGCGGACCAATGGGATTCAAGGTCCGTAGAGAACACCAGGATATAGTCAAGATAGACCACGACACAGGTATATAGCAAGTCTCTGAAGATGTAGTTGATGAATTCTTGAAAGATGGCTGGTGTGTTACAGAGTCCAAACAGCATAACCAGGCACTAAAAGTGTCCATAACGAGTATTAAAGGCGGTCTTCCACCTTCGCTCATTCAGATGAGGTTGTAGGCCTCATGAAGGTCCAATTTGGATAAGACCGTTCCACGTAGGCTGGAGAACAGTTCAGTGATCAACGGCAGTGGATAGCGGTTCTTAACGGTAACCTTGTTAAGACCACGGAAGTCTATACATGGACAGAATGACCCATCCTTTTTGGTCACAAAGAAGAAGTCTGCACCGGCTAGAGAAGATTTACATTTGAATCCCCTCTGCAAGTTCTTTGATGTAGTTCGACATTGCTGTGGTTTCGGGCATAGACATGCCTGGCAGCAGGTCAACAGGGCAGTCATAGGGAAGGTGTGGTGGCAAAGTTTCTGATTGCTTCTTTTAAAAGACATCCGCAATCTTGGTAGGAAGCTTGTAGACCCACTAAAGGCTTGGAGAACACAGAAGAGACCATGACAGGTACTAAATGAGCAACAACCAAACAGCAAGACTGACAATCTAGTCCCCAATGAAGAATTTCCTCTGTCTTCCAGTTAAGCACAGGTGCCTGGAGCTGCAACCACGGAAGACCCAACAGGAGGGAAGACGTGGTCCAAGGTAGCACATAGAAAGACAGTGGGGCACATTTACTAAGGGTCCGCAGCCGCGAATCCGTCGGGTTTTTCCCGAATATTTCTGCTTTGCGCTGTATGTCACGGGATTGTGGCGCACAGGATCGATTTTTGGCGCAATCGCGCCGATTTTCACGCGACAGAAATCGGGGGCGTGGCCACCGGACAACCCGAAGGATTCGGAAAAATCGCGGAATTTAAAAAGCCATTTGTGTCGCAAGATCAAGCACTCACATACACCAGAAAAAAGCAGGTGAACTCCGGCGGACCTCGGCGCAGCAGCGACACCTGGTGAATATCGGCGCACGGACCTTAGTGAATCCCGGCAGAACCCGAATCAGCGACGGAGAACCCGCCGCTGGATCGCGACTGGACCGGGTAAGTAAATGTGCCCCAGTCTCTTTATGTAGTGCTCCAACTCGCAGGAACAAAGGCTCAGTGCGGTATCGGACCAGATCGGAGAGGATTTGACAACTGACAGAGTAGATGACCAGGGGCTCTCGAGGCGGACCACAGGCAAATTATGCTAGGAGACCAGAGCAGCATCCATGAAGTTTCCTGCAGAACTAGATTTCAAGAAGGCAGAAACCTGGAACTGGCTATCTGTGCCAGAGCTGAGCAGAACGGGAATGTTGTGACGTGGAGAAGCTTTGTTCTAACCTAGGGACGCTTCTCCAAAGAACCCTAGGTGTGTGCGTTTCTTGAGATTTGAGATGACTTGAGATATGGGTCGCGGGAGCACCCATGACACTGTGTTCCTGACTGTCTATGATTTTTATTTTTTGTACTCTAAATGCTGGAGCCATGTACACCACAATTTCCTCAGGGATAAATAAAGCTTTATTGTATTGTATATATTGTAAATTACTGCAATCCAGTTATTTCAAAAGTCCATAATGTGATATTTATAATGCATCAATGCATTCCCGAATCAGCAGGATTGTCCCAATAAATTTGACTTTGTCTTGTATTCCATTCCATGCTGTCGTAGTACTGTTTCATGCCTCTGAATTCACAGCGTGACACCCTGAGCTTCAGATAGTAGATCTCAACTATGATACCCTGCAGGATACCATGTAGCAGATCTATAAAGTCAGGAGAAAATGATTTTCTACAAGTTTTTGGAACAGATACTTGGTATAATAAGAGCAGAGGCTCCGCCTGATCCACACAGATGGGGCCCTGAATGGTGTAAACAGGCAGACTGCTAGGAGCAGTTAAGAGGATTTAGTGATCTGCGTCATCCATGGTCTTTGAGGAGCACTTACTGGCCTTTTATTAGGCTGGCCCTGTCACAGTCATCACTGCTGCCTTGTAAATCACAGCAAGGAACTGAGCTGAACCCAACCACAGTCTCACAGATACCCAGATGTCATTACACATTCTAATAGAACAATCACAAGCCTCAGTACAGACTGCTGGGGGATGTAGTTCAACAACCCTCTACAGGCAACAGGTTCTTACACATATGTTATAAAAGTGAATTCTCACCACCAGAGGGCAGAATGAGCCAAAGTAAATGAAAGTGTGTACTATACCCAGTTCCACAGCTGTGGAAATAGTGAAACAGTCTAGATATGCAGCTCCATTCACACAGCTTTCTCACAATACTGAGAGGCAAATCCTGCCTGCCTAAATATCAAAAACAAAAACTGTAAGCAGTCATAACAGTATAATATGACTGGAATTTGAAAGGAAATAACATGCCTTCCTAGTTGTCACCCAACTCTTCCGAAGTAGATAACTATAAAATAAGTGGAGAAGATTGAGGATCAGAGCAGATTATAGTGAAGAGAATTATTTACAGTTAGAGATCTGGAGCAGAACATATCACCCCACACAATAGAGAAGATTTATAGAAAAGGGGTAAAGAGCATCCCCACCCACCACATGCTGCAAATACTTGATCCTTTATCTGATACTTTACATTCCAGCTAGATATAAATTGCTCAGGGAAATATCCAGATTGCGGATGTCCCCTCTACCCCAAATAGGCCTCACACTCGCTGCCCCTGTATATTTTCCACAATTCTTCCTTTACCACATCACAATACAAAACCTATTGTAATTGTGAGAACTGAGACAGAGAACCAGAAGAAATTTCAGAAATCCGTGATCCAAAATTTGTGTACAGGGTGTAGATCTCGATATCATATATCATAGCTGAGGCAGGTTCATCTGACAACTAAAGAACAAGATCTCTGCCGACTTTCCATACACTATGCATGAGAGACAACCATACCCAGGCAAGTGTCAGGCCATACAGATGCTGGGGGGGGGGGGGGGGGGCAATAAAGGCTGTACATAAGGAATGCATGGTGGTGAGAGGGGCTGTATCTAATGAATCCATAGGGACTTAGCAGGGGTGAACCAAGCCTTCCTGCTCCCCGAGGCAAGCCATAGAGAGACGCCCCCCCCCCCCCCCATATATGTTATATATTAGGGAGTGTCCAGACCAGATCCATCATATTGCTTTGGTGTAAAAATATTGCAATGCAAAATAGATACAGCATGCCACCATGTAGTATAAAATGCATAAAGCGTTCCGCCATGTAGTATAAAATGCATGCAGCATGCTGCCATGTAGTATAAAATGCATACAGAATGCCATCATGTAGTACAAAATAGATACAGTGTGCCACCATGTAGTACAAAATAAATACAGTGTGCCGCCATTTAGTACACAATAGATACAGCCAGGGCCGGATTAAGGTTGGTGGGGGCCCCTGGTCGCAAAATCTGATAGAGGCCCCTATTGAATGTAGTCCGGACGGGGAACAGCAATATACCGCCCTCCCCCCCCCCCCAAGCAATCAATCACTTTATACAGCATCCCAGCAATTGCTATATACAGCAGCTAACACTCACTGTATACAGCTCCTCCAGAAATAAATATATACAGCATCCCTCTATATACACACACACATTAAACCTATATGTACAGCTATTACATGTTAAACCTCTATATACGCACATATTACACCTATATATACAGCTATTACATGTCATACCTCTACAGTATATACACCTATATACACCGCTATTACATGTCATACCTGTATCTACACACATATTACACCTTTATATACAGTTATGATATGTCATTCCTCTATATACACACACACATGACACCTATATATACAACTATTACATTTGATACCCCTATATACACACACACACACACATTTTTTGTTATACACACATATACACATGGGAAGACATATATATGCAAAACATAAACACAGAGAAGACACACATACATATATACATGATGCAACACAAATACACAGGGAAGACACACACATATATACAGGGAAGACACACACATATATACATGACAAAACACATATACGCAGGGAAGGCACACACATATATACATGACAAAACACATATACACAGGAAAGACATACATACATATGTACATGACAAAACACATATACACAGGGAAGACACACACATAAATACAGCCGTGGCCAAAAAGTTTTGAGAATGATACAAATGTTAATTTTTACAAAGTCTACTGTATCAGGTTTTATAATGGTAATTTGCATATTTTCCAGAATGTTATAGAGTGATCAGCTTAACAGCAATTAATTGCAAAGTCAATATTTGCCTAGAATGAACTTTTTCCCCAAAAACACATTTCAACTTTATTGCAGGCCTGCCTTAAAAGGAGCAGCTAACATCGTTTCAGTGATTGCTCCAGTAACACAGGTGTGGGTGTTGATGAGGACAGGGCTGGAGATCAATCTGTCATGATGAAGTAGGAATCACACCACTGGACACTTTAAAAGGAGGCTGGTGCTTGGCATCATTGTTTCTCTTCTGTTAACCATGGTTATCTCTAAAGCAACACGTGCAGTCATCATTGCACTGCACAAAACTGGCCTAACAGGGAATAGTATCGCTGCTACAAAGATTGCACCTCAGTCAACAATCTATCGCATCATCAAGAAATTCAAGGAGAGAGGTTCCATTGTTGCCAAAAAGGCTCCAGGGCGCCCAAGAAGGACCAGCAAGCACAAGGACCGTCTCTTAAAAGTGTTTCAGCTTTGGGATCAAGCTACCCGCAGTGCAGAGCTCAGGAATGGCAGAAGGCAGGTGTGAGTGCATCTGCATGCACTGTGAGGCGGAGACTCTTGGAGCAAGGCCTGGTGTTAAGGAGGGTAGCAAAGAAACCACTTCTCTCCAGAAAAAAACATCAGGGACAGACTGATATTCTGCAAAAGGTACATGGAGTGGACTGCTGAGGACTGAGGTAAAATAATTTTTTCTGATGAATCCCCTTTCCGATTGTTTGGAACATCTGGAAAACAGCTTGTTCGGAGAAGACAAGTTGAGCGATACCACCAGTCTTGTCTCATGCCAACTGTAAAGCATCCTGCAACCATTCATGTGTGGGGTTGCTTCTCAGCCAAGGTAATCGGCACTCTCACAGTCTTGCCTAAAAACACATCCATGAATAAAGAATGGTACCAGAATGTCCTCCAAGAGCAACTTCTCCCAACCGACCAAGAGCAGTTTGGTGATCAACAATGCCTTTTCCAGCATGATGGAGCACCTTGCCATAAAGCAAAGGTGATAACTAAATGGCTCAGAGAACAAAACAGAGATTTTGGGTCCATGGCCTGGAAACTCCCCAGATCTTAATCCCATTGAGAACTTGTGGTCAATCATCAAGAGACGGGAGGACAAACAAAAACCAACAAATTGGGACAAAATGCAAGCATTGATTGTGCAAGAATGGACTGCTATCAGTCAGGATTTGGTCCAGAAGTTGATTGAGAGCTGCCAGGGAGAATTGCAGAGGTCCTGAAGAAGAAGGGTCAACACTGCAAATATTGACTTGCTGCAGTAACTCATTCTAACTGTCAATAAAAGCTTTTGTTACTCATAATATGATTGCACTTGTATTTCTGTATGTGATAAAAACATCTGACAAACACACATAAAAACCAGAGGGCAACAGATCATGTGACAATATAAGATTTGTGTCATTCTCAAAACTTATGGCTATGACTGTACAGGGCAAGAAACAAAACTTTTCCATGGTGCACTACACATGCTGCATCTTAAAAAAGTTAAGAGATGCAGCCAAGTTTAGATGCATATTGTGACACACATAACAGGCCTTCGAAACAGCAGACAGTATCACACATAACTTAGATACAGTAACCCAGCAGGTGATTTTACGTCAAAGGATTAGATACAACAGCATATTTAGTATCTCACATGATAGGATTAGATACAGCTTTGTATATTTGACCCTCAAAGATCTATGGTCTTCAGTCGGGATGACTTTAGACTCGTGCAGTGATATCACTGGAGGGTAATGTGGGATCACATATGGAATAAGCCATCTCTGTACCGCACTGCTGATAAGATCTTCCATCTGTCAGCTGCAATAAATCTGGACTGTGATCAAATATCCTTTAAATCATCATAAAACCTAAGAACTTCTGCATATAGGAAATCCTTAGGCTAAACCACTACCCCATGATCATTGCTCCGCTAAACTTTCCTGGAGCCACCATGGATCTGCGTAGCTGAACACAACATTATCTTTATGATCCACCTGGAAATCATCAGTGTTGCGGTCACATGTTCTCTTCTTACCCTACACAAAGCAGATGCCGTAATAGTTACCATTACAGTCTTCCATAGTTTTTCAGAGCCAAGTTCTAGTCATGAACCTGAGAGCATTGAATAAAAAGAAATGATGGAAGCAGTGTGGAGCAGGGGATTGTGGGAAATGTGTGGCCTCCACAACTTCTTACATCCCCTCCCTGGCCCTGATGGGCATGGATGAGGCCTGTTCACCTGGAACAAGCCATCTGTCAGGGCCGCATCTGCCATGAGGCGAAATGAAAATCTCTTCAGGCGGCAGAATGCGGGTCCCTGTAAAGGGAGGCGAAATTTGTCGCTCTAAAGTGGGCGATTCGGGCGTCCATTAACGCCCGAATCGCCCACCAGCTAAATAAATCACGCCTGTCTCTTTAAGACACAGGCGCGATTTATATGCGCCTGTTCTAAGCATATGCGCGTGTTCTAAGCTGTGACACAGGCGTCATGATGTCACGCATCTGTGTCACTGTGCGGAGCCGCGGATCACAGGAGAGCCGCGTGAAGACCGGCGCCGCGCACCGAGGGAGCAGCTGCCTGCAGGTGAGTATGTATTTTATTATTTTTCAAGTACTTTCATTAATTAAATGTGGCAAATAAGTGTGTGGGGAGGTGTCATGTTATACTGGGAGGGGGGGGGGGGTACTGTATGTATTATATGGGGCTAGAAAACATTTAATACTGGGGGGGGGGGGGGAACGCTATATATATCATATGGGGCCATAATTATTTTATACTGGGGGGGGGGGGGATGATGGAATGCTATGTATTTTATTTGGGGCTATAATTATTTTATACTGGGGGGGATGCCATATATATATATATATATATATATATATATTTTATTTGGGGCTATAATTATTTTATACTGGGGGGATGCTATATACAGGCGATCCCCTACTTAAGGACACCCGACTTACAGACAACCCATAGTTACAGACGGACCCCTCTGCCCACTGTGACCTCTGGTGAAGCTCTCTGGATGCTTTACTATAGTCCCAGACTGCAATGATCAGCTGTAAGATGTCTGTAATGAAGCTTTATTGATAATTCTTGGTCCAATTACACCAAAAATTTTGAAACTCCAATTGTCACTGGGGCAAAAGAAAAAAAATTGTCTAGAACTTCCATTATAAAATATACAGTTTCGACTTAAGAACAATCCTCCGAACCCTATCTTGTATGTAACCCGGGGACTGCCTGTATATATATTATTTGGGGCTATAATTATTTTATACTGCGGGGGGGATGATGGAATGCTATGTATATTATTTGGGGCTATAATTATTTTATACTGGGGGGGGATGCTATATATATTTTTTTTGGTGTTATAATTATTTTGTACTGCGGGGGGGATGATGGAATGCTATGTATATTATTTGGGGCTATAATTATTTTATACTGGGGGGATGCTATATATATATTATTTGGGGCTATAATTAATTATTTTATACTGGGGGGATGCTATATATATATTATTTGGGGCTATAATTATTTTAAATCTGGGGGGGGGAAGCTATATATATTATTTGGGGTTATAATTATTTTATACTAGGGGGGATGCTATATATATTATTTGGGGCTATAATTATTTTATACTGGGGGGGATGCTATATATATTATTTGGGGCTATAATTATTTTATACTGGGGGGGATGCTATATATATTATTTGGGGCTATAATTATTTTATACTGGGGGGGAATGCTATATATTATTTGGGGCTATAATTATTTTATACTGGGGGGGGTGCTGTATATATTATATGGGGCCATAATTATTTTATACTGGGGAAGGATTCAGTATATATTATATGGGGCCATAATCATTTTATACTGGGGGGTGCTGTATATATTATATATCACTATATCACTAAGCTTGAGGGATGTATATGGGATACAGTATATTACTAAGCTGGGGGAATGTATATGGGATACAGTATATTACTTAGCTGGGGGGGGGGGCTGTATATCGGGTACAGTATATTACTTAGCTGTAGGGGCTGTATATGGGATACAGTAAATTACTAAGCTGGGAGGGGACTGTATATGTGGGGCAAGATTTTATTTAAGCTGTAGGGGATCTGTATATGGGAGCTGTATATAATTTAAGTGGGTGGTGAATAACGAGGCCTTTAAATATATGAGAGCAGGGCTATATAAAAATAAATTTATTTTATATATATATATATATATATATATATATATATATATATTCATTAGGGGGTGCTATATATTTGATCAGGGTTGCACTGTATGTAAAATCATGTAACATAATAACAGTGTGGGATATATTAGTTATAGGATACAGATTACTTAGCATCATGTAAACCAAATGTTGGGGGGGAGTCTGTATTAATAAATTGGGGGTGTTGTATATTGATTGGTGCTTAGCATGCTATAATTCCAGTATAATATATATATATATATATAATGAAGGGATGTTTTGTATGTGGGGAGAGTGTAAGGTCAGTTGTGTTGTGAGGGGTATGTATTATTTAGGAGCACAGTGTTGTTTTCCAGGAGACTTTATACTGTAAGTGACTGTGGTATTTTTAGGGACGCCGGGTGGAGATGCTGCACGGAGCTAAAGATATCTGCCCGTGAATTCAGCAGTGATACGTCATGGATTGGAGAACCCGGAAGAAAAGTTCTACTGATGGAAGAGATTGTCATCTATAAGGTACTAGATGCCACTAATGACCCTCAGATCCTGTAGTCAGTCACACAGAGTCAGGGAGCTGCCTGTAGGGTTGTTAATTGTTAGTAAAGTTTAAGGATTTACTTAACAGGGAGCGGGGGGGGGGTCAGCATTTTAATATTCGCCTCAGGCAGCAAATATGCTAGAATCGGCCCTGCCATCTGTGATACGATTCTGGCACTGAGATGCGTTATAAGTAGAGATGAGCGAGCACTAAAATGCTCGGGTGCTCGTTACTCGAGCCGAACATTTCCAGATGCTCGAGTGCTCGTTTCGAGTAACGAGCCCCATTGAAGTCAATGGGAGACCCGAGCATTTTTCAAAGGGACCATGGTTCAGGAATAAAATGTGTTATTTAATTGAAAAATAATGTCTTCTGATAATTTGCAAACATCTGCGATCTATTCTTCACTGTTCCGCGTGTATATTATCTCCCGACAAGTTAGCAGATGTAAAGAACAGTGAAGAATAGAATAAAAACAGTGAACACAGTGAACACAGTGAACACAGGATCATTTAAGATAAAAACACAGTGCAGAACACAGTGCAGAATAGATTACAGATGTTCGGCACATCTGCTTACTTGTCGGGAGATACGCGCGGAACGGCGCGAACAAAATAGCATGTGAAGAACAATATATATGTGTGTGAAGAACACATTGCAGATGTTTAAATACATCTGCAATGTGTTCTTCACACATATATATTGTTCTTCACATGCTATTTTGTTCGCGCCGTTCCGCGCGTATCTCCCGACAAGTAAGCAGATGTGCCGAACATCTGTAATCTATTCTGCACTGTGTTCTGCACTGTGTTTTTATCTTAAATGATCCTGTGTTCACTGTTTTTATTCTATTCTTCATTGTTCTTCACTGTGTTTTTTTTAATTAAATGCTCGATCTCGAGCAGGGGAAATACTCGTCCGAGCAACGAGCCGTCTCGAGTACCCTAATGCTCGACCGAGCATCAAGCTCGGACGAGCATGTTCGCTCATCTCTAGTTATAAGGCATCCATTCTAGTACCAGGGAATCCAGCTGCCCCCCCCTCCCCCTACACTGCGGTCAGGCCCCGGTGAGTGGATGTTGCAAATGGCATCACAATTAGGATATTTACTTCTGTGCCTTATAATGGTATTATTGTACTGTGTTGCCTATTCCTGCTACAAAATCAGGTAAAGCCAGCTGTGTTATCTGGACTGTTTTGCTGGCGTATGCCATGGGAGCACTGCTCTGGCACTGAAAACGTTAACCCGCGACAAAGAATCACTGGCGGGAAAGGCCCAGTCTGCAATCCCCAAGCTCGACCCCTGCATGTGGCGCAGAGAACCTCTGAGGAGAAAGTAAATGCTGCAGCCATCCAGCAAAAGAGAGGTTAAGTGGCCATTTTGGAATTAGTTGTATGCTGCCTCCTGATCCGCCAGAAGCTTCTACAGAAGCCAGAGTACCCATACAAGTGTCTTGCAATCTGTGCGGAGCATTGCTTACCTCCTTCTGCAGCCAGCTCACCTGATCGTACCGTGACATTTTTACACCTGCAGCAAATAATTGATATGGTTTGTGTAAGGAAAAGTTATACAATATTCCAATATACTTTCTGTATCAATTCCTCACAGTTTTCCAGATCTCTGCTTGCTGTCCTACTATAGAAAGCTTCTATATTTACTTCTGCTTTATAGAAATCTGTCCATGGTCATGTCATGTCACACAGGTGCACGGTTCGTTAGCATCACATAGAGTAATCAGAGCTGTGTGATATAACGAGCTGTGTACCTGTGTGAACATAAAACCTTCTTATAGAATGACAGCAAGCAGAGATCCTGAAAACCATCAGGAATTCATACAGAAAGTATATTGGAAAACTGTATCAACTTTCTTTACACAAACAATATAAATTTGTTAAAAGTGGACAACCCCTTTAACTTGGTGAGTTTTCCTCACGTGCCTGAAATGGAGGATCTCCCATCTCCTGCTATGGCCGGCGGCACACATGGCGTTTTGAACCCGTTTTTGGACCGTTTTTAAGTAGTCCGTTAAAAAACACGTGCGTTTTTGACAGGTTTTACCAATTATCCTAATTAAAACTGGTAAAAAACGGATGCGTTTGCAGAAAAAGCGCATGTGTTTTTAAATGTGTGCGTTTTTTAACGGACTGCTTAAAAACGGCCCAAAAATGGGTTCAAAAGTCCACGTGTGCCGCCGGCCTATGACTCCGGAGCTATCATCAGCGACTAGACCACCTGCATCTGCATTTCTGCCTTCCTGTCCTTGGCTACCACCCCACCGTCTGGATGAATCTTCTGTTAACCCAGCGGTGACAGTGTCTGTCAATCACCATTGCTTTGGCTTTAGCCCTGGTAACTACTAGCATCACATTGGCAGCACCCCTGACTCCCATTGTGCGCGTTACCATGAATGAATTATGATGTGACACTACCCCAGGACCACCCACTGTCTGATGAGAACGTCCTGCCATGAACCACCGCAAGCCACAACGTCAGCAACAGCTGCAGGTCATTTGGAAAATTACCATCCTCCACCTGAAACCCCAGCGGTCAGCATCATGTACTCCCCGGTGCCCCCAACTGCCGAAGTTCGGTCAGAGAAGTGCCTACTGCCCTTTGCTGAGATGCCTACTATAGTAGAGGACTGGGAACCTGCTCCTTCATCATCTGTTCCTGATGCAGCTTTGGCTCCTGTACCACCGTTGACATATGACTCACCGTCCTCCCCTGCTTCAATAACTTCAGTGCCAGCTTCCGACATCGGATGTCCCCAACCGACAGTTTTCAAAGGAACCAGTGCACTTAAGTCTTCAGGAGTTTTCAGCAAACCTGCTACAAAGGCTGATCCACAGGCTGCTGATGAGGCAGCACTAAATGCTGAGGATCCATGATGGGCTGAAGCCCTAACATATAAGGTACTATACATGTATAACTCTTTTTCTCATTAAAGGCTGGGCTAAAGCCTCTATCCCTTGTAATTGTTTAAAAAGCCAGAGACACTAGTGAACGTATTCCCCAGTTAATAAGTCAAGAGACTTCTGTTCACTCACTGCTGAAAGCAGAGCTCCACTACTGACTATACAATAACTTTACCCCTTTTTCGAGGACCATAAATTGCCCATGTTTCTCACCCTGTAATTCTAGGCTTCCTAAAAACAGCCAAAGCAGCTGCTATGGGACTTGCAGTGTCAAGGGGCCCGTGCATACAACCTGCCACACTAAATAATGGAGGATGTGCACAATTATATACTGTATATACGCTAAATATGTATGAAGATGATATACTCAGCTTTGTCTAACTAAGCATTCTGTTAATTTCCCCTTATTGTATGATATTCCATTTATATTTGTATCAGGGTACATTTAGATGGTCGTCTATGGGGATGTATATGCGGCCACAAATTTGTAAATACGCCCCCATACACACCAATGCCCTATCTTTCCCCGTGTGTGTGGCCGTGTCCGTGCTGTTTTATATGCATGTATGTACCCTTAATGCTATTCTTTATCTCTTCTTCTTACAGAAATGGTAATACCACCTAAGATAAATGGGTAAGAATTAACTACACACATAGTTATAGCCATGCAGTACTTTATTGTTACACCAATTTCCACCTTACATAGATTTGTCTATGTACACACACACTCATGACTGCTCAAATAATAAACACTTACTAACCCGGAGCCGGATTGGCCTCTTTAATACTGCATACCCCAAATATAAATAACCACACAGAAACCATTGCTTAACCATTCTCAATTGTGGGTTGACTCGGGGTCGGCCACAGCTTTATTGAAACCATTAATATTTTAACCATTTCTTTGTTTGAATATATACACACTTTTAACCATTCCACTTTACATAACACCAGATAACACCCTGTATGCCTGCCATATGTAAGGACATGTAGGGCAGTGTTACCCCTAAAAAACCGCCCACTGTGACAAAAAATACACAAAAACAATATAAAAAGGGAGGGAGGGAGGGAAAAACGATGAAAAAGAGGCTGAGTCACTGCTACTCAGAGTATTTGAGCATGTGCTCACCTCCTGTACCGCCCACATTACTAGCCACGCCCCCAGCACATCCCTCTGATGAATAAAGATGAGAGAGGGTAGAGCAACCTCCAATTAAAGGTTCCACACATCTTTTATTGTATCCAGACTGTTAGCCACCTTTGAGCAGTCATTAGCCCAAAGGCTATGCGCCTAGGGGCTATCAAGACCTGCCAATCCAACACTAATTCTACATAATGCTGGCTTCTTGCTTTTTGCTGGCTCCAATCCCCTATGATTTTAATATAGCTAAGACGTGCGCCAGAAATACCAGCTATATCGGCTTCCCTTACAACTTATGCATATGCGCTATCATCCCCATGGAGACCGGCAGTGCCAACTCCCAACATATGGTACCTATTACGCATGTCCTCCTCCAGCGAGCGTGTCATGTGCATTACATTAGGCGACACCACCCTCAGGGGTGAGCGACTTCCTGATTAAATAGGGTTTTTGGCGCACGCGATCGGATTGTGGCGCATCGTCGCCGGCGTGCACGCGACGGAAATCGGGGGGCAGCAGTGCAGCAGCCACACCTGGTGGACATCGGAGGAACTGCCTTAGTGAATCGCGGGAAGACCCGAATCCACCGCAGAGAACGTGCCGTTGGATCGCGAATGGACCGGGTAAGTAAATCTGCCCCATTGAATATATACTTGCCACCTACCGGTCTTCTACCTACAGATGATATACTACAGTGATCATATCAAATCATACTGTATGTAGACTGGACTGACACCTCTTATGGTCAATGTAAATATGTAGAGTACTTATGTATATGCTCAATTATGTTGCTACTACTTATTGGAATCTTGTACTTTCAAGTCACAGTGTTTAAAAAAGGCCTAAGTCACACTTACGCTGTTATTTCATTTCTGACTATATTAAATTCATGAAAAGCAACTGTTGTGCTTGGCCCTAATCTCTATATCAATATATGGGGTTGTATCCCTTTTCCAGCCATGCAGACCATACATATCTTCTATTGGCAGATCTGAGAATAGTCAGGGAGTCATACTCCTCTCCCCACTGTGAACCTTTCAGGTCATCAGACACTATCAGGATATTCCACCCATTCTCCCTCTGTGTGGCTGTAGTATATCATTCTCTTGGCTCACCCTACGAGTTCCCTGGGCACTTTTCTTCTTGGTTTCCTCATTTTCTATCCTTTTATATTCCAACATCTCTCATGGTAGACTTTAATATTCCTATTTAGACCCCCATCTCCCTTTCTGTTTCAAAACTTTTATCACAGACCTCCTCTTTAGGACACTCACAACTCTCTGATTCTCCTACTCAACAGGGGAGAAACATCCTAGACTTGGTGTTTGCTCAACTCCCCAGTCTCTGCTTCAATAATACCGACTTTCCACTTTCAGACCATAACATTCTCTCCTTTACAGAACCTGACCACCTATCACATTTACCGGAACCCATGTCCCATTGATACTCACCGCCTTAAAGAAACTTTGCGGTCCTTGATGTCCCCCATCTCCTCTCTCCTGACCTGGTTACTAACCATTATAATCACAACCTCAAAGGTGCCCTGGATGAGGTGGCACGTCCCTCAATCCGAACATTTCAACACAGATGTCGTGATCTTGGCACACGCCTTAACCCTTTCACGACCCGTAACGTAATAGCACGTCACGGGTCGGCCGCGGGTGCATGGAGAGGGCTCACGCGCTGAGCCCTCTCCATAGCTGGTAAGTCTTTGCTGCATATTGCAGCAAAGGCTTACCGGTAACACCCGCGATCGTTGCTAGCACCGATCGCGGGTGTTTTCACCTCGATCGCTGCCGGCAATGCTGCCGGCGGCTTCAAAAGGATGGCGGCGCATGGGCGCCGCCATCTTTCCGAGGATCGCCGCTCCCTGTGACGTCATCGGGGAGCAGCAATCCGTCGCCATGGTAACCTCGGGTCTCACGAAGGCTCGAGGCTACTTCGGGTTAACCCATGCATTACAATGTGCTATCAGCACATTGTAATGTATGAGTAGTAAAATCCCCATATACTGCCATACTGTAGTATGGCAGTATATGATAGGATCGTGCAGACACCCTAGGGTTAAAGTACCCTAGGGAGTCTGAAAAGTACTAAAAATAAAAATAAAAAAAAGTTAAAAAAAAAAAAATTATAATAAAAAACCCTAAAAACTCAAATCACCCCCCTTTCCCTAGAACTGATATAAATATAAATAAACAGTAAAAATCATAAACACATTAGGTATCGCCGCGTCCGAAAATGCCCGATCTATCAAAATATGATAACGGTTTTTCACTGCGTTTAATCCCGTAACGGAAAATCGTGCCCAAAGTCGAAAATGGCACTTTTTTTGTCATTTAAAAAAATTAAAAAATTCTATAAAAAGTGATCACAAGGTCGAACAGTCCTAAAATTGATAACATTGTAAACGTCATCAAAATCCGCAAAAAACGACACCATCCACAGCTCAGTACACCAAAGTATAAAAAAGTTATTAGCGCCAGAAGATGGCAAAATCTCTAAAAAAATTTTTGTACAGGAGGTTTTAATTTTTTTAAATGTATGAAAACATTATAAAACCTATATAAATTTGGTATCCCCGTAATCGCACAGACCCAAAGAATAAAGTAGACATGTCATTTGGGGCGCACAGTGAAATCTGTAAGATCCAAGCCCACAAGAAGACGGCTCAAATGCGTTTTTTTACCAATTTCACTGCATTTGGAATTTTTTTCCTGCTTCCTAGTACACGGCATGGAATATTCAATACCATCTCTATGAAGTGCAATTTGTTACACAGAAAATAAGCCGTCACACAGCTCTGTACATGGAAAAATAAAAAAGTTATGGATTTTTGATCATGGGGAGTAAAAAATGAAAATGAAAAAACAAAAAAGGGCAAGGTCCTGAAAGGGTTAAACTCATTTCCTTCAGCAGTGCTCCAGAAGTTCTGAACATCTCTGGAGAAAACATCTGCAGACTTTCTCCATTTCAAATTTATGGTTAAAACCTATAGCGCTGCCCTCCATCTGCCAAACAGGTCTATTTTACTAATCTAATATCTTTTCTCTCTCTATCAATACTAAAATGCTCTTCAATACTCTTCATTCCTTACTAACACCAAAGGTGCATCCACTTGTTACAAACCTTGGGGCTGAAGATCCGGCCACTTAATTTAAAGTAAATGTAATTGACTGTATTCGCCAGGAAATTTTCAGTCCACAAACTCCATTAATCCACTTCCCTCCACTACTTCACCTTGTTTGCTCTCTTTCTTTCAGCCAGTCACAGAGGAAGCATTGTCCAAGTTCCTCTCCTCTGCTCACCCTACTATCTGAATCAATGACCCCCATTCCCTCATATCTTGTACAGTCTCTTTCCCCAGTGGTCACTTCTCACCTCACTAAAATCTTCAACCTCCCTCTCTCAGGCCCGCTGTCTAGGGGTTGTGCTGGACTCTGATCTCTCCTCTGCACCGTATATTCAATCTGTCAGATGCATTTCTTACAACTGAAACATCTAAAATGCTTGAATTGTTCATCTAGACTACTATAACTCCCTATTATTATTTATTATTATTATTAATAATCGTTCGTCCACTTACTAAACTCTCTCTTTTACAATCCATTCTGAATGCAGCAGCCAGGCTTGTCTTTCAGACCAAACGCTACCGGGATTCATCAAGCTTATGCCAGTCACTGCATTGGTTGCCTGTCTCCTTCTGAATACAGTTTAAATTAATCACCCTCATCCCTGAAGCTCTGCATAGTGCTGCACCTCCCTACCTCTCTTATCCCAGTCTATCACACAACCTGTGCTCTTTGATGCACCAGTGATCTTTTATTATTCTCTTCCTTAATTCAACCTCCCACTCATGTCTCCAGGACATCGACAAAGCTGCACCAATTCTCTGAAATGCCCTACCGTGGTCTATTAGACTAATAGCTAAACTCCAAAGTTTTCTTTCTTTTTATTAAACAATTCTGTGTACTAGACCCCCCCCCCCCCATCTTTTATGGCAGCAAATGGCAGGTACCAAGCTACAGGTTTCTCTGCAGTCCCATTAACCTTGGAATTTGTATATGCAGACGGTCCTCAACTGAAGAACTCCCGACTTACAGACGACCCCTAGTTACAAACGGACCTCTGGTAATTGGTAATTTACTGTACCTTAGCCCTAGACTACAATAAACAGCTATAACAGTAATTAAAGGTGTCTACAATTAAGCTTTATTGCTAACCATAGTTCTTATATAAATACAAATTCAACTTAAGAACTGCATGTAAGATGACAGCTTATGAGGTGTTTAAGCAGCAGCATTTTTAGTGATTTTTAATCCATATACAGGCAGTCCCCGGGTTACATACAAGATAGGGTCTGTAGGTTTGTTCTTAAGTTGAATTTGTATGTAAGTCGGAACTGTATATTTTATCATTGTAATCCCAGCCAGAACTTTTTTGGTCTCTGTGACAATTGGATTTTTAAAATGTTGGATTGTCATAAGAATCAAGATTAACAATAAAGCTTCATTACAGACACCTGCGATAACTGTTATAGCTGATTATTGTAGCCTAGGACTAAAGTACAATAAATTACCAACATCCAGTGGTCCGTTTGTAACTAGGGGTTGTATGTAAGTCGAGTGTTCTTAAGTAGGGGACCGCCTGTAATCCTAATAAAGTAGGACTGGACCATTATACAAGCTATTATACCTTTTGTCTCACCCCCTTCTGTCACGGGTGCCCCATCTTCACCAGCTCCCCTCCATACCTTACCCGCCTGCATTCCTGCTCCGGCAGTCGGCCACGTGCGTAATTGGTGCTGGCCATTTCCAGGAAACTGATTTTAGCCTGCCTCTCGCATCACTCCCTGCTGGATCTCCCAGCAGGGAGTGAGCTGTTCCCTGTGCTTCGTGCTTATGTTTCGATTTCTCCTTGTGACCTCAGACCTGTTTTTGACTTTGCTCCTCCGCTGCCAGCCCTCACCTCTTGCTCCGTCCCTGACCCCCATCATTGCCGCCTGCCTTGACCATCTGCATGTTCTCGACTACGAGATTGCCTGCTGAATCTGTACCTCAACCATGGCTGCCACTGCGGACAAGTCGCGCCTGTGGAATGACCTGGTGGTACCCTGCCACAGCAAGACCATCCTGCTTTGCGGCAGGCTCTGGTGAAGATCCGTTGCCACTAAGATTCTGGTCCCAGGTGTCGGCTTTGGTCCACAGGGTTCACTAACCCCAAGCCCTGACACCTCCTTCCTCATAGACTGTAAGCTTTCGCGAGCAAGTCCCTCACTCCTTTTGTTCCATATGGCTGTTGCTACTCTGTAATGTTTTGTATTATTTATATATGTTCTCCATAATATATAAAATATATAAAATATTATTATAATATTGACTAAGCTATAATATTATTTGATAGGGTGACATGAGTGAGTTTGTATGTTCTCTCCACGATTGCGTGGGTTTTCTCTGGGTCCTCGGGTTTCCTCCCACACTCCAAAACATGCTGTTAGGTTGTTTAGATTGTGCTATATAACTAAAGAATTATTATTATTAATAACGATTGTTCATCATCAACATCCATACTGGTATCATAGATCCGGGTAATATTGTGTGGTATGACACAAGCTTGGATGACCAGACAGATGTCCTCAAGATCCAAAAAGTGTGCTCAACATACCTGCATGCTCTTGTTATTTTGTAATTGGAGTTTTTGGTGTCTATTTCTAACTAGTGCAAAGGGGGCAGGAGGTATAAAGAGTGCCTGTACAAAGTGCAAGGGACATCCTGGGAACTAGTAGTCAGACGTGTTTACATCCACAAGGGTGAACTGTGCGCAGCCATCATTCCTGCAATAATGGATGTTTGAGGATGTGGAGAAAGAGCTACATACATTACTCATGACCATTGTGTACTACGTCCCCCCTGCTTACACCTTGGGCCTCATAGCAGCTGCTATGCCTGCAATCGTTGTCCAGCTTCCTAGTATTTCATAGTTTTAATACTTTGTGGCCTTGATGCTGCTGAGGCACCCTGGGTTTCCCTGGACCTCAACATTCCCAAAACTGAAGCATAGAATTAAGATTTTTTTAACATATTTTGTTCCCCTCTGATCTGCTCTGAACACAACATTCTGTCCCTGGTGAACAGACACTCAGATTTTGTTGCGCAAGAAATGGTTTTCTGTGTATTGGCAGTGATCATTTCTCCATGAATAAAAAAAAATATAGGAATTTCACAAAATGGAAACATCCTGTAGAATTTAACTCCCTTAATATTTGAGGCTCATTCAGTAGGAGCCCATGATAGAGGTCAACACGAAATCAGGGTAAAGGGAGTCCAGGCTCCTTAAGTGGTGCTAGATATACTAACTAGAGTCTGGTGATTAGCGCCGCCAGGGTCTCATGAGTCACTAAAAAGTTTATACTACCATACACATAGGCCCCCCTCTTCCATTCATAGTTCATCACAGGTCCTTGATAACAGTTGGTGTAATAAAAGGTCGAAGAATGGTGCTGATAAATTGCTTGTGCGGTTCTGCCACTTCAAGTGACTGAATGAGGGTTAATGTTAAATGGAACCAGCTATTGAAAGTTACCCACCAAAAATAAATACTTAATAAAAAAACTGTGATTAAAAGGGATTGCCCTTATCCCTAAATGGTTCCTTTCCACGGCTTCAATGTTAAACAATCAGTTTGTAAACTTATAAGCAACTCAATTGTATTAATGTGAGTCCTGCATATTAATTTTTCACTGCAGTGCCCTGCCTCTCTGTTCCCGATTAACTGGTCTCAATGCTCCCATCATGCTCCCAGTATAGAACTAGTACTTAGGGACTGTCTTCCAATATTCAACTACAGACTAGTACAGCACCCTTTTACACCATCCCTTGCCAGACGAGAGAGAGACAGACAGGGACGGTGTGTGACACAGTACTGCTACATTATTAACCACTCTCTCAGGAAGGAGGGGGCTGGGAGAGTCCTAGCTATGTGAAGAAAAATCAACCTCTTATTTATGAGGCGGGGGCTGGGTTAGTAGTGTCGGTGTCAGTAAAGAGGTGGGGTAGTCTGACTGCAGCTTCCTCCCTCCATGACTGTGACAGAGGACATCAATAAAAGTTGGTTTTTTTTTTAGAAGAATGATGGCTGTAATCCCATTGATAGAGGCATTAGTGTAACATGTATAAAGATATCTAGAAGGTACTGTGTGGTTTGTGGTGGGAGATTGGGTGGGGTTTGCTGGTGACAGGTTCTATGTATGTATGTATGTTAGTTCTGGCTACGGACGGCAAGCACATCGGCATGTAACACATCAGCATGTATGTGTGCTTGGTTTACATACCTTTATTCTGGTGTAGATTTCTTTTAAACAAAAGCAGAAAATAATATACACCTAATGGTGTATGACCAGACCACTGTCCTCAAGTTTGTTACCAGTGTAAAAGAGGTCTTAAGCAGAGAGTCTAGATAATCTTCGAGTCCATGTTAATTTGTTACACTCATTGCAGATAAGCTGTATCAGTCTCAAGTCCTGGCTGTTGATGGTGTTCATAGCAGATTGTCTTAACTGGATTCTATTCTAATTAACTTGCAGCTCATTTAGGTTTTCAGCTATATAAACAATGACAGCAAGCAGAGATCTGTCAAATGTTGATTAGCTGATACACAGAAAGTTGTAAACCTGTGCTATGCAATGATGAGAAATCCCTGCAATCCCTGCTGCTTAGTCACATGAGGTCATATGACAGCTTAGTGTGAGAGGAAAGGGGGCACGTACTTGCTGCCAAAATGTAATAGAAGCAAGTAAATTGCTCCAAAAACACAGTTAGTGCACAAACAATAGTAAACATTCAAAACCTTTACAATGATTTTCCATTTTTATTATATTGATGACCTGTAAAAAAAGATTGGTCATAAATTCCAAATCTGTGGGGGTCTGATATCTGGAACCCCCACCGATAAGCTGTTTCTATCTGTTTCTATGGACAAAATCAACACAGAGCAAGAAGCAGAACAAAAGCTCTATTCTCTGTATTATTACTGAACTGTGTTACTGTAGCTCAGTTCCAATTCAAGTAACGGGAAACTGAAGTGAACATGTCCAGCGTCAGTGTAAAGAACTTAGCTGTTTTTGGGCCCCCACCAATCTGATATGGATGACCTACGCTGTGGTCAGGGACCAAATCAGGAATATTCAGTTCTGTAACCTTGCGCAGTTACTATTACCCAAAACCAACAAGTAAAGTGTGTTTAGACAGCCAGCAGCCACATGGTTACGGTACAAGGCAGGGGGATTGCAGCACCAGTTGCTCAATCCAGCAGGGTTGATCGGGTCCTGCATGTCCCAGGAAGGTGCAATCACAGTGGCTTTTGGGAGCTCCACTTATCATCAGGACCTGTGGTCGCTAGGTTGGGGTGGGGGGCACACCCTGCAAGCTAGAACAACCCCTTGAGGCTCCCTACGATAGTGGTCTTTGGCTAATGTTATGTTTGAAGGCCCATGATCATGAGGGTTGCTGTAAGAAACCAGGCACTCATGTCTATTGCTGCAGAACATAATATTTTCCAAATGGTAGAGGCACATCTAGTAAAAAGCAGATGGAAGAGAAATTGAGTTTTCCCCCTAGTTTATGGAGTAGGCACATCTGGCGGTAGACTCGATTTTCCTTTAACAAGTGTTCACAGAACTCTATTGAAGACCCTGCAATGGTTAACCAGAAGCCGAGATAATGCTAATGGGTCCGTGAGGACAATATCCCTTTCTAATGTCACAAAGCCCACTAGGTCCACTAGGTCATTTTTACAGTAAATAATGCATTTCCCCTTTCTAGAATGTTCTATGGAATTGGACATTTGAATATTTCCCCAATGCAAATGTTATATATACTCTGTTTATTAACACTGTAGAAAGGGTTTGTGAGCATTGAGAGACATTTCTGACTGTGTATCTCGATCTCTAACTAATGAGGAGCTAGTAATTTTCCACATCTATAGTACAGATTAGAGATGGGCGAAATTGTTGAACTTAGATTCAACCTGATTCGACAAATTTTTCAAAAAAATTGTATTCGACCTGAATCGAATCATGATGAATCATGTTTAAAAAACAGGCATTTTCTGGCTGCAGAGAGCCTGTAGGGTGTTGTAGAACGTTGTGCCATGCTCAAATATGCATAGGGGGCGTGGTTTGGTCTTCAGACAATGGTGTGTTTTAGTATGAAACGCACATGACAGCTGCCCCTCTTAGAATCGCTTCACTCTTCAATTCCATGGGCACTTACAGAAGCCAACAACCAAATAAGTGAAGCGGGAACGCATCCTGACATCATTCATTATAATTTCCCTAAAAATATTATTTCTTTGCCAAAAAAGAACTGAAATTTGGGATATACAACTCCCCCAAAATGGATACCCTGGATGAGAACAGCTTCAGCTCCCTCTGAGGAAGCGTCTACCTGTAGCAGGAAAGGTTTCTCCGTATCAGGCCGTGTGAGAACGAGGACAGAGGCAAATGCAGACTTCATCTTGTAGAATGTTTCATCAGCCGCCAAAATTTAGGATGTCTGAGAACTTGTCTTACATGGACCTGATGGGACTCCAGGTCTGCAGAGCGCACCAGGATATCGTCCAAGTAGACCACGACACAGTTAAAGTAAGTCTCTAAAACTGCAATTGACAAACTCTTGAAACACAAAGGCACATTGTAGAGTCCAAAGGGCATGACCAAATGCTCAAGGTGCCCATCCCAAGTGTAGAAGGCGGTCTTCCATTCATTGCCTTCACGGATGCTAATGAGATTATATTCCCCTTGAAGGTCCAATTTAGTGAAGACATTGGTGAGGGTCAAAGAGTTCCGTGATTAAGTGTAGTGTGTAGCAGTTCTTTACAGTAACTTTTTTAAGCCCACCATAGTCAACCCAGTGGGGGAGAGACCCATCCTTGCTGCAATATAGCGTGACTTTTCCGAGTTGCTGGCCCTGCACAGCAATCTGCCAGTTTAGGCTACGGAACCTTGGCTGGATCCATGGGTGGATCTTACTGTAAGGATTCGGGGATAGTGGACCCACTAAACCACTGTGGACGATGATGTAAGCCGACACCTGGGAGCGGAGTCTAAGTGGCACCCGGTTTTCACCAGAGCCCTCTACGGATTGGACTTGCTGCGGCGTGGTACCACTAGGTTGCTCCACAGGCACAACTTTGTCCACGTGGTGTCCAAGGCGAGGTACAGAGTCGTGAGGCAGAATCGTGGGCGGGGACAGGAAGGAGGTCGAGACAGGCAGCACAGGACCAAGGTCAGGGGCAGAGTAGGAGGTCAGGACAGGCAGCAGAGTAGACAGGAACGGAACCGGGGTCACAACAGGAAATCTCAATACTAGCAAGGAGAATATAGGAACAAGCTTTCTCAATGACACAAGGCACAAAGAGCTGGTAGGGGATGTGGGAAGAGGCTGGCTATCAGATTAAGTGGCCATCGCCAATGGGCCAATGGCAATTAGAGGGCCACCGGAGCCAACACTGGAGCGCGGTCAGGTAAGTCAGCCAGGCATAGTGGTCCTGGGGAACGGGGGGGGGGGGGCGGGGCGGGGCACGGGTGCACCTGCGACCTGAAACATGGGTTGAAGGAGCACCCATGACAACATGGAAATAGTTCACTGCAGACCCTGACTCTCTGGACTTATTTCCCATTAAGGTGCCCCAAGCTATACCATTCCTCCTGGAGAGCAACAACACATGGTGGCAACTTGGGTCACCACTAACCAGGGCACTGCATCAGCTGTGAACTTTTTTTGTCCTTTTACACAGGAGACATATTGCTATAGACACCTGATATTGTACCTCTTGTTGTCTAAAGAAGAAGATGATTGCCTGCAAAAACTCCACAACATCTAGAGACAAACAAATTGGAGCAGCCAAGATATGTGGATTGTCATAAAAAATGTATCCCTCCTCCCTGATAAGGGGGACACACATGAAGTGTAGAGATGATTTGTGGTCTGTAATATTGTGCAATGGCAGAATCCACTGAACTCTTGATCTACGCCAGCTGCACATCATATGAACCAAAGTGGTGCCTCAAATATAAGGGGCCTGTCGCCACATGTGTTATTGTGTCATTATCATGTCTCTCCACTTTCAGAGTATCATCATCATGTCATCATAAGTGTCACAGGGATATTATTATGCCTCCCTCCAAGTAGCAGGGTGGTATTGTGAAGCTTTGTGCACATTGTGCAAACTGGGTGTCATCATGAGCCTTGGGCTGTATGATTCTTCTGGTTCTTGTGTATACATTACAGAATTGCCAAGGATACCAGTGTACACCTCCACATGCATAAGACCCTATCTATCCTTACAGGAAAGATCTTGTATCCAGCTCCCACACTGTGCCTTAGTCATCAGTCACTGAGCAGTTAACACCAGAAATAACCCCTCCATGTCAAGGAGGTAAAGAAAAAGTGGAAACTTGAATCTTCTCCAGGCACTGGAGCCTCTAGCTCCATGTGTACAAGTAATGATTCATGACTCCCATTCTCCAGCTGTCCTTCCGCTGCCAAATCAGCAACTTTTGCACAACAAAATAAAACACCTAACATATTTTGACCTGGAGATGTCTTGTAAACTGCACTGCATGGTCTATAAGATATCTGAATAACTAATGGCTAATGTGCTTTAAATAAAAAAAATGGTGATCAGGGACGACAGATTTTTGGAGGTACAGATTCCTAAATAACTTTTAGTCTTAATATGTGTGACTCTAATTTCCCAGTTAAAGCATAAAAACTGCTGGCATGTAAAATGTCATAAAGTCCAAAACTATTTCAGCTGGATAGCGCCCCCTTTGATGCCTAGATAAATTTATTTATAGTCTGTTTACTGACAGTTTCCTTTAATTCCCTCCCCAGCCCCCTCTGTGTTATGTCAGTAGAGACAACATTGTTTTCTGCCAGGAAGAAGAAGCCAAATAAAATCCTGGACACATGCAGGGATTAGGGCAATTTGTCCACTCCACGTGTGAGCCAACAGATTTCTATGATACGAAGACCTGAAAAATTATGAACACGTATGCAACTAAATCCTGATGGGAGTTGTCCTATACATATGTATGCATCTCATAGTTTTAACATTTCCAAGCCGGAAATCTCATTTACAAAACAGCATTTCTAAAACTAAGTCTTACACCCCAAAAGCTACTGCCCAATGCTATAACTGTAATCAGCAGAAACACTGTGGCGTCGTCTCCGGAGTTCACAGTAAGTGCATTGCCCGACTCCAATGCACTGTGCTGCGATTCACTAAGATCGTGCTACCGATCATGAATGTGTCACTTTCCCGCTCAGGTCCAACAGAATTCACCATCTTCTTAGTGGTGCATGTTAGGGCTCGGGCTTACGACACAATTTGAAAGTTAAATCCCGCGGATCAGTCGGAACATCCAACGGCACACCCCCTAAATTGTGTCGCTTGGAAGCCACAGTGACAGCGAGGCGCAGAAGGGAAGGAGCGCCATGCAGCTCCCAGGATTTAAGTTTCTTCATAGGAGCATTTTGTAGGCTATAACATTTTATGTTTTTTTGTTATTGCGGCAATATGACTGCATTTATTTTTTGGGATGAAATGCTTTTTCCAGTGTTACCATTTTGGGGTTAGTATCACATATTGTTGAAAATTTTTGAACTTTTTTTAGGGCAGGCGTAGAAAAGCATCAATTCTGTACTGAATTTTTTACTTTTTTTTCTTTGGTGTTCACTGTATAGCATAATAAACATGTTATCTTTATTCTATGAGTCAGTACGATTACGTAGATATTGGGGCTCATTTACTAAGGGCTCCGCGGCCGCACTTCCGTTGGGTTTCCCGACTTTTTCCGTTTTGTACCCAATTTCGCCAGGATTTTGGCGCACGCAATCACGACAGAAATCAGGGGCATGGCCGTCGAAAACTGACGGATTCGGAAAAAATGCGGAATTTAAAAAACGAATTGTGTCGCAAAATCAATCGCTCACATGCACCAGGAATAAGATGGTGAACTCCGGACCTCGGCGCAGCAGTGACACCTGGTGGACATCGGGGGCACGACTTTATTGAATCGCCGGAAGACCCGAATCCTCGTCGGAGAACGCACCGCTGGATCACGACAGAACCGGGTAATGGGCCCCATTTTTTCTTATGTTTTACTAAATTTGCCAAATAAAACCCAAATGCGGGGAAAAAATCTATAGTTTTTGTATCGCAGTCTTCCAAGTGGCATAAGATGGCTCGTTTTTTGCAGGGCATGTTGTACTTTGCAACATTATTATTCTGGAGTACATATGTTTTTTTTAATCACTTTTTATTGCATTTTTTGTGGGATGATATAGGTAAAAATCATTATTTTGGTGGGTTTCTAGCACAGTGAGGCTCATTTACTTACCCGGTTTATTTGCGATCCCGTGGCTCGTTGTCCGACATTGATTCAGAGCTTGCCGGTATTCTTTAAGGTCATGTGCCCGATATCCACTAGGTGTCACCGCTGTGCTGAAGTCCTCCGGAGTTCACCTTCTTCGTCTTGGTGTATGCAAGTGCTATTCTTACGACAAATTTTTTTTTTCAATTCCACAGTTTTCCCGAATCCGACGGGTTTTCCGATGGCCACGCCCCCCCCCCCCAATTTCTGTCGCGTGATAGTTGGCGCAGATGCACCACAATCCGATCGCGCACGCCAAAATACCAGGGCAATTCAGTGCAATTCAGAAATATTTGGGCAACCCGACGAAAATGCGCGATTCGAACCCTTAGTAATTAAGCCCCAGTGTTTTCTACGGTGTTTATTAAATCCACAGTGTTTTGAATCTACAGTTCGTTACAGACGTAGTGATGCTAAATATGTGGGGTTTGTGTTATGATTTAGACTTTTTTTGCGTTATAAGTCTCTTTATATGTTTATGGGCTTATGGGCATTTTTATTAATTTATTGATTTATTTTTATTTAAGAACATTTTTTTTTACTTTTTTTTATTAGTTTTTATTAGTTCCACCATGGGGTTCTATCATGTGATTGCTTGTTCATGATAATAACCCGCAAAACTGATGTATTGCAGGGTATTAGCTGTGTCAGCCTATGGACTGCCTGAGGCCAGCCTTGGGGTCCTGATCGTACCTCAAAGACGGCTCAAGGAGGCGATCGTGGGGGAGAGACCCCTGTCAGCCAGATTAACCACCCACATTCAAAGCCCACTCCGACTGTGGGTGTTACACTGGGATGTCAGCTATTAGTTGCAGCTGACACCCAGTGTATTCAGATGCCGGCTAGGCTCCGATCTTGAGCTGAGCTGGTAACAGCTCAGCATCCTATATATCGGACGCTGAGCACTAATTTTCAGTGCTCAGTGTCTGATATATCGGACGCAGAGTGTTAAGGGGTTAATGGACACAGTAGCAAAGGGATCAGGTGAAGGGAACCCAGGCCGGTGTGGGGTAAGGATAATTATGAGAACGGTTGGATATCCACCCTTCACAGGGGGACCTGGTAAATTAAGTGAGGTGAGCTAGTGTCACAGTCTCAAAGATTACTGTTAGTAACAAACCATGTGGTCATGGGTTAAAAGTCTGCAGAGCATGCAAGGTCTACCTCCTTACACAAAAAAATGTGCAGGCCCTTTTGTTCTGCAATGACCATCTGGATGATCCAGAGGAGGCATAGAATAATGTGATTTGGTCAGATGAGACAAAAATAGAACTTTTTGGTATTAGCTACACTCCCCTTTTTTGTAGGACGAAGGATGAGTACAAGCCCAAGAAGACCATCCAAACTCTGAAGTGGGGGTGGAAACATCATAATTTGGGAGTGCTTTTCTACAAAACACATAGGAAGAATGTAACCATTTTAAAGGAGGATAGCTGGGGCCATTTATTGCGAGATTATGGCTGACAACCTCCTTCCCTCAGCAATAGCATTGAAGATGTTCATGGCTGGAGCTAAGAGCAAGACAATGAACTGAAACAGAGCCATGACAACTAAGGAGCAGCTATGTAAGAAAGATTTCAAGGTTCAGGAGTGGCCTAGCTAGCCTCTAGACATTAACCCAATTGAAAATCCTTAGAGGGAGCCTACACACAATGATGTCCTGTGACAGCCCTGAAACCTGAAAGATCCGGAGAAGATCTATATGAAGGACTGGGCCAAAGTTTGCTACAGTGTGTGCAAACTTGGGCAAGAACTAAAGGAAATATCTGACCTCTGTAATTGCAAAAAAAGATTTCTGTACTAGAGATGAGCGAGCACTAAAATGCTCGGGTACTCGTTATTCGAGACGAACTTTTCCCGATGCTCGAGTGCTCGTTTCGAGTAACGAGCCCCATTGAAGTCAATGGGAGACTCGAGCATTTTTCAAGGGGACCAAGGCTCTGCACAGGGAAGCTTGGCCAAACACCTGGGAACCTCAGAAAAGGATGGAAACACCACGGAAATGGACAGGAAACAGCAGGGGCAGCATGCATGGATGCCTCTGAGGCTGCTTAATCGCACCATTATGCCAAAATTATGGGCAACAGCATGGCCATGACAGAGTGACCGAATGAGGCTAGATAGCATCTAAAACATCCAATAATTGACCCTGACCCTATAGGGGACGGCATGCAGAGGCAGCGGCAGCGGCAGGCTAGAGAGTGGCATGGCAACATACCCTAAATGGACTCAGGCTTCAAACCAATGGGTGGCAGAGAGGAACCAAAGGAGGTGAGCAAGAAGCGCTCAAATAATATCGGTACATGATAAAAGTTTGCCAGTATATTTTGTGGATTACACAGCAGGGTGGCGACAAAGTTAACATGGAAGCCATGAAAACAATCCAAAATTCTGCCTGACACAGCTCGTTTGATAAGGGGACCATGTATGGAGGCAGTGAACTAGTAGTAGATTAAAGGTGCTGCAGTTAAAACTATGTTAGTTGGATCTTGGCATGGAGCTGGTGCTCCGCTGCCAGGCGAGCTTTTGCCAATCCAAGCCCCTGTCTCTAGGCTACTCCCCAAACAGCACTTCTAAGAACCTTTTGTATAAGATCAAGTGTAGTAGCGTTCTTATAAGTTTGGGATATGGCGGGTGAGGGGAATGTAAACATCTGCGCAAGAAGCGCTGAAATAATATCCGTAAATGAAAAAAGTTTTACAGTATATTTTGTGGCTTACACAGCACGGTGGCGACAAAGTTAACAAGTTTGATGCGGAATGCCCTGTAATAGCTCTTGGGCGGTGTGCCTTTTATCACCTAGGCTCAGCAGTTTGAGCACCGCCTGCTGTCGCTTAGCGACGGCACTGCTGCTGTGCCTAGAGCTACCGACTGATGGCGCCATGCCCACGGATGGTAATTCGGAGGAGGAGGAGGAGGTGGAGGAGGGGTGGGAGGAGGAGGAGGCATAGTAGGCCTGAAACACCTGGACCGAGGTAGGCCCCGCAATCCTCTGCGTCGGCAGTATATGACCAGCCCCAGGGTCAGACTCGGTCCCAGCCTGCACCAAGTTAAGTGTAGTAGCGTTCTTATAAGTTTGGAATATTGCGGGTGAGGGGAATGTAAACAGATGCGCAAGAAGCGCTGAAATAATATCCGTAAATGGTAAAAGTTTGCCAGTATATTTTGAGGATTACACAGCAGGGTGGCGACAAAGTTAACAAGTTTGTTGTGGAAGCCATGAAAACAACCCAAAATTCTGCCTGACACAGCACGTTTGATAAGGCGGCCATGTATGGAGGCAGTGAACTAGTAGTAGATTAAAGGTGCTGCAGTTAAAACTATGTTAGTTGGTTCTTGGCATGGAGCTGGCGCTCCGCTGCCAGGCGAGCTTTCGCCAATCCAAGCCCCTGTCTCTAGGCTACTCCCCAAACAGCACTTCTAAGAACCTTTTGTATAAGATCAAGTGTAGTAGCGTTCTTATAAGTTTAGGATATGGCGGGTGAGGGGAATGTAAACAGATGCGCAAGAAGCGCTGAAATAATATCCGTAAATGGTAAAAGTTTGCCAGTGTATTTTGTGGATAACACAGCAGGGTGGCGACAAAGTTAACAACTTTGATGTGGAATCCATGAAAACAACCCAAATTTCGGCCTGACACACCTCGTTTGATAAAGGGACGATGTATGGAGGCAGCTATATGGACGACTTTTGGAGGTAGCAATGGAGACAACGTGTGGAGGCTGCTATGGAGACAATTCAATTTGGATAGTGCCTGTATGTGGCAGTCCAAAAAAGTTTTCAAACCAGAGGAGCAGGTAGGTGGCCCTCCAGAAAAATGGAATAGATTGAGTGCCTGTATGTGGCAGTCCAAAAAAGTTTTCAAACCAGAGGAGCAGGTAGGTGGCCCTCCATAAAAATGGAATAGATTGAGTGCCTGTATGTGGCAGTCCAAAAAAGTTTTCAAACCAGAGGAGCAGGTAGGTGGCCCTCCATAAAAATGGAATAGATTGAGTGCCTGTATGTGGCAGTCCAAAAAAGTTTTCAAACCAGAGGAGCAGGTAGGTGGCCCTCCAGAAAAATGGAATAGATTGAGTGCCTGTATGTGGCAGTCCAAAAAAGTTTTCAAACCAGAGGAGCAGGTAGGTGGCCCTCCATAAAAATGGAATAGATTGAGTGCCTGTATGTGGCAGTCCAAAAAAGTTTTCAAACCAGAGGAGCAGGTAGGTGGCCCTCCAGAAAAATGGAATAGATTGAGTGCCTGTATGTGGCAGTCCAAAAAAGTTTTCAAACCAGAGGAGCAGGTAGGTGGCCCTCCAGAAAAATGGAATAGATTGAGTGCCTGTATGTGGCAGTCCAAAAAAGTTTTCAAACCAGAGGAGCAGGTAGGTGGCCCTCCATAAAAATGGAATAGATTGAGTGCCTGTATGTGGCAGTCCAAAAAAGTGTTCAAACCAGAGGAGCAGGTAGGTGGCCCTCCATAAAAATGGAATAGATTGAGTGCCTGTATGTGGCAGTCCAAAAAAGTTTTCAAACCAGAGGAGCAGGTAGGTGGCCCTCCAGAAAAATTGAATCGATTGAGTGCCTGTATGTGGCACTCCCAAAAATTGTTTAAAACAGAGGACCGGGTCGGTGGCCCTCCATAAAAATTAAATGCATAAAGTACTATAGCTAGAGCCAGTGGGCCCTGTAAAAAAATAGCCAGTTTCCTCTGCTTTACTGTACAAAGAGGAGGAGAAGGAGGAGGAGGAGGAGTGGATAAATTATTCAGGTTGAGCTTCCTTCACCTGGTGGAGATTGGAAATTAGGAGAAATCCAGGCTTTATTCATCTTGATAAGCGTCAGCCTGTCAGCGCTGTCAGTCGACAGGCGTGTACGCTTATCGGTGATGATGCCACCAGCTGCACTGAAAACCCGCTCGGACAAGACGCTAGCGGCAGGGCAGGCAAGAACCTCCAAGGCGTACAGCGCCAGTTCGTGCCACATGTCCAGCTTTGAAACCCAGTAGTTGTAGGGAGCTGTGTGATCATTTAGGACGATGGTATGGTCAGCTACGTACTCCCTCACCAACTTTCTGTAAAGATCAGCCCTACTCTGCCGAGACTGGGGACAGGTGACAGTGTCTTGCTGGGGTGACATAAAGCTGGCAAAAGCCTTGTAAAGCGTACCCTTGCCAGTGCTGGACAAGCTGCCTGCTCGCCTACTCTCCCTCGCTACTTGTCCCGCAGAACTACGCACTCTGCCGCTAGCGCTGTCAGAAGGGAAATACTGTTTCAGCTTGTGCACCAGGGCCTGCTGGTATTCATGCATTCTCACACTCCTTTCCTCTCCAGGGATGAGAGTGGAAAGATTTTGCTTGTACCTTGGGTCCAGGAGAGTGAACACCCAGTAATCGGTGCTGGAATAAATTCTTTGAACGCGAGGGTCACGGGATAGGCAGCCTAGCATGAAATCTGCCATATGCGCCAGAGTACCAACGCGTAAGAATTCACTCCCCTCACTGGCCTGACTGTCCATTTCCTCCTCCTCCAACTCCTCCAACTCCTCTTCTTCTGCCCATACACGCTCAACAGTGAAGGACTCAACAATGGTCCCCTCTTGTGTCTCGCCAACATTCTCCTCCTCTTCCTCCCCATCCTCCTCCACCTCCTCCGATATGCGCTGAGAAACAGACCTAAGGGTGCTTTGGCTATCAACAAGGGAATCTTCTTCCCCCGTCTCTTGTGAGGAGCGCAAAGCTTCCGACTTCATGCTGACCAGAGAGTTTTTCAACAGGCCAAGCAGCGGGATGGTGAGGCTGATGATGGCGGCATCGCCACTGACCATCTGTGTTGACTCCTCAAAGTTACTCAGCACCTGACAGATATCAGACATCCACGTCCACTCCTCATTGTAGACTTGAGGAAGCTGACTGACCTGACTACCAGTTCTGGTGGAAGTTGACATCTGGCAGTCTACAATCGCTCGGCGCTGCTGGTAAACTCTGGATAACATGGTCAGTGTTGAATTCCACCTCGTGGGCACATCGCACAACAGTCGGTGAGCGGGCAGTTGGAGGCGGCGCTGCGCTGCCCTGAGAGTGGCAGCATCTGTGCTGGACTTCCTGAAATGCGCACAGATGCGGCGCACCTTCGTGAGCAAATCAGACAGATTGGGGTATGTCTTGAGGAAACGCTGAACTATCAGATTTAACACATGGGCCAGGCATGGCACATGTGTCAGTCTGCCGAGTTGCAGAGCCGCCACCAGGTTACGGCCGTTGTCACACACAACCATGCCTGGCTTCAGGTTCAGCGGTGCCAGCCACAGATCAGTCTGCGCCGTGATGCCCTGTAATAGTTCTTGGGCGGTGTGCCTTTTATCGCCTAGGCTCAGCAGTTTGAGCACCGCCTGCTGTCGCTTAGCGACGGCACTGCTGCTGTGCCTAGAGCTACCGACTGATGGCGCCATGCCCACGGATGGTCGTTCGGAGGAGGAGGTGGAGGAGGGGTGGGAGGAGGAGGAGGCATAGTAGGCCTGAAACACCTGGACTGAGGTAGGCCCCGCAATCCTCGGCGTCGGCAGTATATGACCAGCCGCAGGGTCAGACTCGGTCCCAGCCTCCACCAAGTTAACCCAATGTGCCGTCAGCGATATATAGTGGCCCTGCCCGGCAGCACTCGTCCACGTGTCCGTGGTCAGGTGGACCTTGTCAGAAACGGCGTTGGTCAGGGCACGGATTATGTTGTCTGACACGTGCTGGTGCAGGGCTGGGACGGCACATCGGGAAAAGTAGTGGCGGCTGGGGACCGAATACCGAGGGGCGGCCGCCGCCATGAGGCTGCGAAAGGCCTCGGTCTCTACTAGCCTATAGGGCAGCATCTCCAGGCTTAGCAATCTGGAGATGTGCACATTAAGGGCTTGGGCGTGCGGGTGGGTTGCACTATATTTGCGTTTCCGCTCCAGCGTCTGGGGTATGGAGAGCTGAACGCTGGTGGATGCTGTGGAGGATCGTGGAGGCGACGATGGGGTTTTTGTGGCAGGGTCCTGGGCAGGGGGCTGACTATCAGCTGACACAGGGGAAGGAGCAGTGGTGTGCACGGCCGGAGGTGAACGCGCTTGTTGCCACTGAGTGGGGTGTTTAGCATTCATATGCCTGCGCATACTGGTGGTAGTTAAGCTAGTAGTGGTGGAACCCCTGCTGATCCTGGTTTGGCAAATGTGGCACACCACAGTCCGTCGGTCATCCGGTGTTTCCTTAAAGAACCTCCAGACTTCTGAAAATCTAGCCCTCGCCGCAGGAGCCCTCGCCACGGGAGCTTCACTAGTTGACACATTTGGCGCTGATGCACCAGCTCTGGCCCTGCCTCTCCGTCTGGCCCCACCACTGCCTCTTCCAACCTGTTCTGGTCGAGGACTCTCCTCCGTCTCAGAAGCACTGTGTTCACCCGGCCTCTCAACCCAGCTTGGGTCTGTCACCTCATCATCCTCCGATCCCTCAGTCTGCTCCCCCCTCGGACTTCCTGCCCTGACAACAACTTCCCCACTGTCTGACAACCGTGTCTCCTCATCGTCGGACACCTTTTTACACACTTCTTCCACTACGTCAAGAAGGTCATCATCACCCACAGACTGCGACTGGTGGAAAACCTGGGCATCGGAAAATTGCTCATCAGCAACCGGACAAGTGGTTTGTGACTGTGGGAAGGGTCCAGAAAACAGTTCCTCAGAGTATGCCGGTTCAAATGGCAAATTTTGCTGGGAGGGGGCAGACTGGGGGGGAGGAGGCTGAGGTGCAGGAGCTGGAGGAGTGCCGATTTCGGTGACATGGGTGGACTGCGTGGAAGACTGACTGGTGGACAAATTGCTCGAAGCATTGTCGGCAATCCACGACATCACCTGTTCGCACTGTTCTGGCCTCAACAGTGCTCTACCACGAGTCCCAGTAACTTCAGACATGAACCTAGGGAGTGTAGCTCTGCGGCGTTCCCCTGCTCCCTCATCAGCAGGTGGTGTCTCACCCCGCCCAGGACCACGGCCTCTGACCCCTGCAGTAGTTGGACGCCCACGTCCCCGCCCTCGTCCTCTACCCCTAGCCCTCGGGTTAAACATTTTGAAAATGAGAGTTATAACTTTAATTTTTTTTTTACCTTTTTTTTGTGTTTTTTTTTTTTTGTGTGTTTTTTAGTTTTTAAAACCAAACGATGCTATCCTATTGCTATGGCTATTTTCTAGCCAAGTATGAAAGCACACTGCTATGCCAGATGAGATGACGCTGAGTTATGAAAAAAATAAACGTAAAATAAAAAAGGAAATGGCAGACTGTGCCTAATTGAAATCCAACCCCGGGCCCTAATAAATTTTCCCACTTCGGTCTTTGCGATGGATATGTGCGTCACTAAGCGCAAAACACAGTGGTCGCAAGTCTCACTCCAAATTGCTCACAATTTGCTAGTAGATGCACTGTAACAACTACAGCCACCAGCAGATCAACCAGAAATCAAATATATATAACGCTACTGTAGGCGTAAGTAAGCCGTTTGGATTCTCCTATGGCTATTTTCTCGCCAAGTATTAAAGCACACTACTATGCCAGATGAGATGACGCTGTGTTATGAAAAAAATAAACGTAAAATAAAAAGAAACTGGCAGACTGTGCCTAATTGAAATCAAACCCCTAATAAATTTTCCCACTTTGGTGTTTGAGGTGGATATGTGTGTCACTAAGAGCTAAACACAACGGTAGCGAGTCCCCCTGCTAATTCCTCACAATATGGTACTAGCTGCACTACTAGTGCCAGCAAGCCCAGCCACAAGCAAATAAAAAAAAAAGGATAACGTTATTGTAGCCCTAAGAAGGGCTGTTGTAGAATCACTCCTGCCTAACAGTAAGCTAATAGAGCACCCTAACGCTTTCCCTGACCAGCAGCAGCTCTCTCCCTAGCGGCATCCAGACAGAGAATGATCCGAGCAGCGCGGGCAGCGGCTAGTCTATCCCAGGGTCACCTGATCTGGCCAGCCAACCACTGCTATCGACGTGTAAGGGTACCACGTCATGCTGGGTGGAGTGCAGAGTCTCCTGGCTTGTGATTGGCTCTGTTTCTGGCCGCCAAAAAGCAAAACGGCGGGAGCTGCCATTTTCTCGAGCGGGCGAAATACTCGTCCGAGCAACGAGCAGTTACGAGTACTCTAATGCTCGATCGAGCATCAAGCTCGGACGAGTATGTTCGCTCATCTCTATTCTGTACCAAATATTATACTTTTCTATTATATCAAATACTTATTTTATGAAATATAATGCAATTAATTATTATTAGATAATCATACAATGTGATAATCTGGATTTTTAGAATCTTTCTCTCACTGTTGAAGTGGTTCAAATACTTATCACACCACTGTATATATCCATTGTTTTATGGGCCTGCATATTCATTTTGTGTTATGTAATGCAACCTCATTAAAATTGAGGCCCCCTCTTTACTCTCCCCATTGACACCAATATAGAGCAGCTTTCAACCAGAAATCAAGCCAGCATCATCAGTGGTGTTTATTTGAAAGCAGATGAATTACTTCCTGGTGATTGACAGTAAATAAATCTGTGTTTTGGAGTAGCGCTTGTCTTCCAGCATTTGTTGTGCTCCATCGACATTGAGGCATCATCTGTCAAATTCAGTTCCTTTCAGTTTTACAGATTATAAGTGATAAGGAAGAGAGGATAAAAGGGTAAAGGCTCGGTTACTGATGGGTTTTTGGTTCAGGTCATTTAGAGATAATTGGAAACACATATGAGTGATATTAATATGGAGCAGAGTTCCAGGATATCAGCCAACTCCTTAATAGATGTTGTATGACTTATTGGGTGAATACCCAGGGGAATCATATCCACAAGGGTCAGTGGAATAATGGAAAAGCTCAGGGCACATACTCCAGTTCTAATGCCCCTTTTTACACTTGCATTTTTTTTTTTGCTTTTGATGCAAAGAACTTGCATTGCACTCTGACCCATTGTAATCAATGGGTTTTTTCAGAATTGCTTTATTTTTCATGCACACATGCACGTTTTTGTTAACACGTGTTTATATCTCAGTAAGCTCGACTGTGCAATTCACGCACATGAAAAATGCACCATACAAGTCTATGGAGATGCATCTGCAGCATCCCCCACCGGGTCCTAGTATTTTTTTGTGGGCCTGAAGGCAG
This sequence comes from Engystomops pustulosus, assembly GCF_040894005.1. Taxonomy (NCBI): domain Eukaryota; kingdom Metazoa; phylum Chordata; class Amphibia; order Anura; family Leptodactylidae; genus Engystomops; species Engystomops pustulosus. The sequence goes on along the minus strand of NC_092417.1, from coordinate 79,105,429 downwards.
TGGCTGGCAATTGCGGCCTAGGACGCACTGATGTCATAGTGCTTGGTAGGAGGGGCCTGGCAGGTCTCCAGTAGGTGGTGTGTGCAAGAAATATGGAAGGAGAGGCTGATGTAATGGTTTCTCCCTGGGGCAACCCCTGAGTGTCTGTAGGATGAGTCCCTGGTAATGGATGGGGAAGCCCATGGTGAGCCGTATCCAGGGAACAGATGGAGGCAACATTGTGCAAATAAACTTACAGTTCTTTATTGAACAACAGCAGACAACAGCCAAAACCAATAAAACAGCAGATTCTGGTTGCTGCAGTGGTCATGAAAAGTGGTCCGCAGGAATGGTACATACAGCCTGATAGTATATGCAGGCTGGGATAGTTGAGGTGGAGCTGCGTCCAAGTTGTGGAAGCTGCAGCTCTGGGATAGAGTCTCCAGACTCGCCCTAAGTGTCAGGCAATAGGACTGAGGCACTATAATTTCCTAGAATTAATATCTGTGACAGCACTGAAGGTGTGCTCCATACACTAGGGCACATTTAAGCTACAAACAGAGACCGGCCAGCACAACCAAAGTATGTATGCAAATGAGCAGGTACACAATAAAGTCAACTATACAACAAAAAAGGGGGAAAGTATGCACCAAAAATAGCTCAGTAGACACTATATGCAGAAAGCATTGTAAACTTTATTCATTACCAAACAAAATACATATATGACACACAATTCTAAAACACAAAACATCTAAAACATGTGATATACATACATATCAACTGGTGACCAGGGTGCAGGTCGACCCAATGAAAACCCCTGCCAAGTCCCCCTGTGGTGGACTGACAACCTACCAACCAAAATATATGAAGGAATGCCAGATCTCAACAAATCAAAGGTATCAATAAATAATAACAATGCATCCCTGAAATTTCATGAATCCTGTAAGCAGCCAAAGCATAAGTCAAATGTCAAGTGAACTAAATAGACCTGAAAGTGCAAGTGCGTGCAATGTGCAAATAATACCCAAGTATAGTAGCTAAGGTGCTCTCAGAAGGCTGGCAAACAGGCGGTAGGGAAATGCAGGGCTACTGAGCTCCCCACGCGTATCGTCGTCCTAGACGACTTCCTCAGGGGTGAATAGCTCAAACACAAACCGACTCACCTTTAAATAGCAGCGACCCCCCCCCCTCCCACACAAAGATGGAGACATCTCTTACCGCACGCAGCTGAGTACACCTGCAATTTCCAAGTGCCGGAAGTAGGTGTATTGAGTTGGAAAGACGAGATGTACTGCGCATGCGCATCGCCGGCCGGGGTATCACATGACGGCGGTAACTAAGTGATAAGACAAACAGGAAATAGGTACACTGTTTAAATACTGGTCGTATAGTGCTGTGCATACGGTGGATTATGGTAAGAGCACTAATTTAAAAGATGAATCCCTATATTTAAATACCAATCGCAATATAGAGCCGACAGTGTCAGAGAAATAAATAAATGCGCTGTGACGAAGAAATACCAGCGTCTTATCACAAGGTGAACAAAATGAATTTGTATTTGCCGACATAGTGCTATAAATTCATGAAGAATACAGATACAGAGACGGTATAGCCATCCATTATGTATATGGAGTTCCCCTGTTATGCAGTACTCTAAACAATCTGTAACCAGATTATTTATCTAATTACATTATCTGTGAGAGCACCAAAGTATATAAAAGGTACAAAAAGCAAGAAAATAAATGAAAAGTGAAAATAAAGAGCACTAGGGCACATTTACTTACCCGGTCAGAAGATTCAAGAAGATTGTGCGCCCTATATCCTGCATGTGTCACTTTCCCACTCAGGTCCAGGGCCGGATTATAGGCGGGGCTCCCGGGGCTCGAGCCCCGGGGCCCCCACCATCTTGCCCCCCCAGGGGGCCCCCACCAGATGCCACCCCCTGCGCCTCCCCTCCTGAGCCGACATCTCCCTGAAGCCCGGCCGCATCCCCGGCACAGGAGACTGCCAGTGCCACCTTCCTGCCCCCCGGCACACGTCACCGCCTCCCCACCCGCCTCCGCCTATTCCCCTGCAACGCTGAGCCACACGCCCCCCCCGGAAAAGTTGACCACCTCCACACCCGCCCACACGCACGGCCATCCAAGCAGCCCCGCTAGTACTCACGCCACCCCCGCCCTCCGCAACTCCCCCCGCCGGAAAAAGCACCTGGCTGAACACCGCTCCCCTCCCCCGGCCGAACAAGCAACTCCCGCCACCCCCCACCCAAAAAAGCACCCACCCTCTGCCACTCCACCCACCCGAACACGGTACCCCCCCCCCTTGAACACCCCCCCCTCCCCCCGCGCGCGCGCCCGTACAAGCAACAGTCCGGTCCGCGGACCCCCCCCGCGCCAGTACAAGACCCCCCCCCCGCTCGAACACCCGTCTTATGCCACGAAAAGTCACCAGGAAATGTAAGTATATAAATATGTATTTGTGTGTAAATATGTATTTGTGTGTAAATATGTAGGTGTATATATATGTATATACAGTGAATATGTGTATGTACAGTGTATATTCTGGGCATATGTGCATCTACTGCATATATACTTTGTATATGTGCATCTACTGTGTATATACTCTGTATATGTGCATCTACTGTGTATAAACTCTGTATATGTGCATCTACTGTGTATATACTCTGTATATGTGCATCTACTACATATATACTGTGTATATGTGCATCTACTGTGTATATACTCTGTATATGTGCATCTACTGTGTAAATACTCTGTATATGTGCATCTACTGTGTATATACTCTGTATATGTGCATCTACTGTGTATATACTCTGTATATGTGCATCTACTGTGTATATACTCTGTATATGTGCATCTACTGCGTATATACTCTGTATATGTGCATCTACTGCATATATACTGTGTATATGTGCATCTACTGCGTATATACTGTGGATATGTGCATCTACTGTGTATATACTCTGTATATGCGCATCTACTGTGTATATACTCTGTATATGCGCATCTACTGTGTATATACTCTGTATATGTGCATCTACTGTGTATATACTCTGTATATGTGCATCTACGGCGTATATACTCTGTATATGTGCATCTACTGTGTATATACTCTGTATATGCGCATCTACTGTGTATATACTCTGTATATGTGCATCTACTGTGTATATACTCTGTATATGTGCATCTACGGCGTATATACTCTGTATATGTGCATCTACTGCGTATATACTCTGTATATGTGCATCTACTGCGTATATACTCTGTGTATGTGCATCTACGGCGTATATACTCTGTATATGTGCATCTACGGCGTATATACTCTGTATATGTGCATCTACTGCGTATATACTGTGTATATGTGCATCTACTGTGTATATACTGTGTATATGTGCATCTACTGTGTATATACTGTGTATGGGTACATTCACACGCGGTATGCCCGCCATGCGGGTATACCGCCGTGTGCTGGATAGGAGGAGGAGGAGGTGATCCCTTCTCCCTCCATAGAAAACAGCGGCGCACGGCCACACACTCGTAAAAAGATAGAGCATGCTCTATCTTTTTGCGGTGTACAGCGCGGATCAGCACCCTACCGCTGCCGGCCCGCCATTGCCCTCTATGGGGACATATATGCGGCCGCAAATTTACGGCCGTATGTACGTCCCCCCAGACGGCCTTGTAAATGAGCCCTAAATATGTATATACTGTGTATAAATGTGTATATATGCATCTACTGTGTATATGCTGTGTATATATGTGTATATATGCATCTGTTGTGTGTGTATATATATATATATATATATACACTGTGTATATGTCTATATATGAATCTACTGTGTATATATGTATATGCTGTGTATATGTGTATATATGAATCTACTGTGTATATATGTATATGCTGTGGATATGTGTATATATGAATCTACTGTGTATATATGTATATGCTGTGGATATGTGTATATATGAATCTACTGTGTGTATATGTATATGCTGTATTTATACGCGCATAAATTTATATCAGCATATACACCTTAAAATATATGACGTGTGTTTTTGTATATGCTGTGTATATGGTATGTATGTATATGCTCTATACAGTGAATGTGTGTGTGTGGCTGTGCGGGCTGAGGTGTATGTTACATGGGACTGCATATCTGGTAGGGGTGAAGGTAGATATAAAGATGTGTTACTGGGGGCGAGGCGGCTGAATGTAGCTGTGTTACTGGGGACGAGGCGGCTGTATGTAGCTGTGTTACTGGGAGCGAGGCGGCTGTATGTAGCTGTGTTACTGGGAACGAGGCGGCTGTATGTAGCTGTGTTACTGGGGGTGAGGCGGCTGTATGTAGCTGTGTTACTGGGGATGAGGCGGCTGTATGTAGCTGTGTTACTGGGGGCGAGGCGGCTGTATGTAGCTGTGTTACTGGGGATGAAGCGGCTGTATGTAGCTGTGTTACTGGTGGCGAGGCGGCTGTATGTAGCTGTGTTACCGGGGATGAGGCGGCTGTATGTAGCTGTGTTACTGGGAGCGAGGCGGCTGTATGTAGCTGTGTTACTGGGAGCGAGGCGGCTGTATGTAGCTGTGTTACTGGGGGTGAGGCGGCTGTATGTAGCTGTGTTACTGGGGATGAGGCGGCTGTATGTAGCTGTGTTACTGGGGGCGAGGCGGCTGTATGTAGCTGTGTTACTGGGGATGAAGCGGCTGTATGTAGCTGTGTTACTGGGGGCGAGGCGACTGTATGTAGCTGTGTTACTGGGGATGAGGCGGCTGTATGTAGCTGTGTTACAGCTGGGATAGTGGAAAGTGAGCAGGAGGACGTGTATGCATGCTACACTCAATGGGGGCCTCCACCAGATTTTTCGCACAGGGGCCCCCACCAACCTTAATCCGGCCCTGCTCAGGTCTGACGGCTTTCACCATCTTCCTCCCGGTGCATGTAAGTGCATGGCTTCCGACACATCCAGCGGTTAAATCCAGCGGTTTGTCAGATCGTCTGACGGCCCACCCACCAATCGCCTACTAAATGCCTGTCCCAGTGGCCGGATCCCCGAAAACCTGACGGAAATGCGGAGACGGGACCCTTAGTAAATAAGCCCCGTGTCTCCTCTGCAGTCTGACTCCAGGATGAAGTCTCTCACTCTGACTGATCTCACCCAGCAGGGTTTTTTTATACTCCACCTGGTCAGGTGGTAGAACCTCTCCAATCACACTCCAGGTTTCATAACAGACAGATCATTGGCTAATTACATACACCAATTTACTGTTGTCTTTGCAGGCAGTATCTTCAAGCTGCAATTACTAAGTTTTCCCATGTCTCAGCTTCTGATATGGAGAGGGACACTTTCCCAACATCTACCTAACCCTTTGCATCTGGAGGGGTGTTGCACATCAAAAACGCATTGCCCTCTGAGACACATGTAAGTCCAATGCAAGTGCACTGCGTTTTTCACTGATGATTTGCCATAGAAAGGATATACCTCAGTACTGAGTCTTTTTCACACGCGTTATCTGTGCGTGAAAATGCATAGAAAATGGGAGAGTGGAGCCTGCGTAGCTGGGCGTAGAGCAGGCATGACAAGCTTGGCAGGGAGGGACGTATAATACGTGGGTGGATTTCTATTGGGGGAGGAAAATAACAGCGTTAGGGATAGGGGGATTTAAAGTGGGGGGAGGAGATAGACCGTATTTAGGTAGCTGGCAGGAAGAGGTGGCCTCATTCTGGCCAGAAAAAAATTAACCAACCCACCCTCCCCTTAGTTTGGTTTGTATAGGGAACACACATGTGTTTTTTGGGGAGTAGGGATACAAGTAGAAAAGATTCTTTGTCAGGTGGGGTTTAGGTCAGGAAGTTAGGCAGTATGGTTTGTAAGGCGGCAGGTTCTTGGCAGCCAGTGGTGCATTAAAAGTGGTTACAAAAAAGAGATAGCCACAAATTATCAGTAAGATGATGTTATTGAAGTGAGATGTTGGTGGTTTTTTCCCTGGATCGTTATCCAGGTGGAATGGTTGTTTTTATTGTCTCCAAGTTGGTTGGTCTAGGGCCACATCTTCATTCGCCATTTTGCTAGGAGGTTGGCGGCAAAGTAGAGCTGGGGGTGTGGTTCTCGTGCGCTGAGCGTGCAATTTATGGTTTACGGAAACAATGAGGAAAACAGTGGTTTCGTTATGGTTTAATTTCATGCCAATTAGGGTTGTTGCCAAGAACTTTGCTGTCATTATAAGTTTATGTATTTTATTGTTATGTTAATAAATGTTTCTTGTTTTTCAGATTTACATCCAATTTGCAATAAAGAGCTGTGACCATTCACCTTTCCAATCAATGTGTCTGTGTTTTATTTGTAGTTAGGTGGTGGTCAGGCTAGGGGGGGTACTTTGGGTCCTTCCCTGAGTGCCGAACTCGGCCTTTGCCTGGTCATGCATTGAAAAACAAAAAATCTTGCCTGAAAAACTGAGACACTGAACAAACTCTGACTGAAAACTGATTGAACTCTGATGAAAATGTCAGTTTTTCACTGACCAAACCCTGATCGCACCCTAATCAGACTCTGACTTGATCTGCAACGGAGGTGTGAAAGAGGCCTAAAGATCATGTACATTACCTCATTAAAGGAAATCTACCATCAAGCATTATAAACCAGATACACTTACTAGATTCAAGCATCATGACTGTGGTAATCTTCTTATATGTGTTATCCATGGCTTCATTCCTTGTAAAATCGCCTTTTAAAATGATACTAATGAACCTGAAGAGCTCCCAGCAGTGTTAGTAGAGCCACTCCATGCAACAGATTCATAGGCTGTTACAGTGTGCAAGGAGCACTTTACCCCCTCCAACTGTGCGCTGAAACCTCCACTGCTGCAGTGAGATTACATCAGGCAGAGGAAGGGGGAAGTGCTGAGAGAGCAGAGGGGAAGAGTGAGACAGTGTAACAGCATGTGTAGCTGCAGCACAGAGGAACACTGGTAACACTCTCAGGAGCCCTCTGGGCTCATTAGCATACTTATAAAGCATTTAGAAGGAAGGAGGCCATGGATAAAAAATATAAGAGCAATACAACAGTCACTGTGGCATCAATGACACCCAGCCAATGTTTGGTACTGGAGTGGTCGTGGAGAGGGTCCTCAGGAATAGCACACCAGCCTGGTAGTAGATGCAGGCTGGGATGGAGCTGTGTCCAAACTGCAGAATCTGCAGCTCTGGATTCTCTAGAGTCTCCCGACTCTAGGTCCTAGGATTAGGTTAAGTGTCAGTACTTCTTGCTAGCTGGTCTCTTCTGACTGACTGTATGCTCAGGGACACCCCGACCATGACTATCATTGTATCTATAGGGGGTGACCAGAATGCCCCCAGGGTAGGAGACTTTACCAACGGTTGGTGCAGGCAATGACCTTCTTTAACCCCTTAAGGACGGAGGGTTTTTCGCCTCATTTCTCGCTCTCCAACTTCAAAAATCCATAACTTTTTCATTTTTCCGTGTACAGACCTGTGTGAGGGCTTATTTTGTGCGTAACGAATTTTACTTTCCCGTAATGTTATTTATTTTAACATGCCATGTACTGCGAAGCTGAAAAAAAATTCCAAATGTGGAAAAATTGAAAAAAAACCGCACGTGCGTCACGTTCTTGTGGGCTCAGTTTTTACGACTTTCACTCTTCGCTCCAAATAACACGCCTACTTTATTCTTTGGTTCGGTGCGATCGCGGTGATACCAAATTTATATAGGTTTTATTGTGTTTTAATACATTTTCAAAAATTAAACGAATGTGTACAAAAAAGAAAAAAAAATTTTTGCCATCTTCTGACGCTAATAACTTTTTCATACTTTGGCGCACGGAGATGTGTGAGGGGTCATTTTTTGCGAAATGAGGCGACGTTTTCATTGCTACCATTTTGAGGTCTGTGCGACATTTTGATCATTTTTTATTTCATTTTTTATGTTATGTAAAAAGGTGTAAAAGTCGCATTTCGGACATTTGGGCGCCATTTCCCGCCTCGGAGGTCACCGCCGCCCGTAACCGTTTTTATATTTTGATAGATCGGGCATTTTGGGACGCGGCGATACCTAATATGTTTGTGATTTTTACTGTTTGTTATGTGTTATATCCGTTCTAGGGAAAGGGGGGTGATTTGAACTTTTAATATTTTATTAATTTTTTTTATTTTTTAAACTTTTTTTTTTCTTTTTTTTTTCACTATCTTTTAGACCATCTAGGGTACATTAACCCTAGATGGTCAGATCGCTGCTACCATACACTGCAATACTACAGTATTGCAATATATGGCATTTTTGCAGCACATTCATTACAATGAGCCACTGGCTCATTGTAACGAATATGCAGCTGCCAGATAGCCTCGTGTCAAAAAAAGACACGAGGCTACCATGGCAACCGGTCGCCGCCCCCCGATGACGTTCGGGGGCGTGGCGATCGAAAAAAAGATGGCGGCGCCCGCGCGCCGCCGTCTTTTAGACGCCGCCGGCGACTTTGCCGGCGGCGTTTAGGGGGTTAATAGCCGCGATCGGTGCAGGCACCGACCGCGGTTATTAGCGGTGGGGGTTTTGTGCAAAATGCAAAAACCCCCACCTCTGTATGAAGAGGACTCAGCCCGTGAGCCCTCTTCATACATCCCTTATACCTCTGCGCCGTAGAGCTACGGCGCAGAGCGTTAAGGGGTTAACATTGACAGCACAGGTAACCCTGTATTAGCAGTGTCTGATGTGTACTGGATTTGTGGGGATAGAAGAGTCAGGTCAGGCCTAGAGGCTGGGAAGGTGAGTGTGCTGTGATAATATTTGTGCATTCCTTCCTCGTGATCCCCAGGGATAAGGTTGATCAGACACATAAAGAAAAGGTAGAGAATCCCAAAGGATTCTGAAGGTCAAAGAGAGAAGCGCCTAGATGATAACGTTTATATAGATACAGTGAGAGCACCAAGGGGGGGTACTAGGCCCACAATCAGATATGGGCAGGTCTAGAGTCCATTATTCCCTAGATAGCTATGATCAAAAATATTGATTGGGTTAACTGTTTTATTGTAATCAACAGAGATTTGTGAATTATATCGGAGATGCTTTCCAGAACCGCATGGCTTTGGACATGATCCTTGCTGAGAAGGGAGGAGTCTGTAAGATGGTGGGAGTGGCTTGTTGCATGTACATCCTGGATGACATCGCCCCCTATGGATCCATTACCCATGCTCTTGAAAAGATTGAAGGACTGTCCAGGGGACTCAAGAGAAACTCAGAAGCGCACGCTATATCCTTCACTTTGTGGTTGGGGGATTGGAAGGGTTTCCTTTAAGTGGGAATCATATTGGGGATTGTTATTTTGCTCTTGTCATTTATTGCGTTTTATGTGGTCCCCCTCATCAAGTCCGCCAAGTATCATGGGTATCAGTAGTTATACAAGCCAAAGACCCCTTACTCAAGTTACCTAAATTTGCATAATGAAGATATCCCTCCGAGATTAACCACCCCGGAAACATATAAAACAGCCCCCTGGAGTAGGGAAAGGTAGAGTAGAGATTTGATTCCCATATGTGAAAGTCCACTAAATGGGAGCACACCCAACAGGGGTCTGCTGTCATCCAACTGGTGAAGAGGAGAGACTAAGAGTAGCTGAGAGGAATTTCAGGATTTAGGGGGGACTGTTAAGGTAAACCTAGCTGATAGATCAAATCCTGTCATTTCTACTTGTCCTATTTTCCTAAAAGCATTGTAACAGAGACTTCATTTTAAGATGGCACTGGCATAACCTAAACAATCAAAGCTAAAGAATTTCAAAAATGCATTATTCTGACATCAAGGAAGTTCTCCAATCAAGAGACTACATGAGCTGGGAATTCTCCGCCCCCCTTCTCCTTCTTTCCTAATTTCTATATAGTCTAGTAGAATAAATAAAGTTCATGCAGTGCCAACTTGCCCAGGGCATGAGTGAGACTGAAATCAGCAAATGTGTCTGAATTATTTCTTATGATGTGCACACATGCTTATTGATTGGAAACACGCAGCCAACGCACACTGAAAGAGGATAATCTTAAATCCTACCCCAACATCATTAAGTGGGTAATGGTACTTAAAAGCAAACCTGTTACCAGGAATGTCATTTTTATCTGGTGACAGGTCCCAATAGCCTTTGCTATGCTGGTTATTAAAAATGCTTTATATCAGCATTCTGAATCATTCAGAGGAGTAGAGGGGTGATAATGTGAGGGGGGAGAAGAGAGCCCACATTGGGAAGGAAGAGTAGAGTGGCTACAATGTGAGGGAGGAGGAGAAGGATCACAATTTGAGGAGGAGAATAGGGGCCACAATCTGAGGGGGGCATGATACAGTTTAGGGTCACAGGAAGGGGGGATCATACTATATGATAGCCACTAAGATGGGCATTATACAGTTTGAAAATACATGAGGGAGGAACAAGGGGCAGGCTTATGGGGAATGTCTTAAGGGGAAAAGATTTGTGTGTGCCACATATTTTGTCCCTCTTTTTCCATCACAAAAGTTAAAAGCTATGCCTCACTGTCACGACTGGGAGTCTGTGGACCCTCTGGACCACCACGGGGGGTGGTACTAGCCGACCTGGGACCGGAGCCTAAGTGGAACCCGGTGTTCACCAGAGCCCGCCGCAAAGCAGGATGGACTTGCTGTGGCGAGTAACCACCAGGTCGTTCCACAGCTGCGACTAGCCCGCTGTGGCTGCCAAGGTAGTAACACAGGAGACAGTCTGTACCCGGAGTGACGGCAGGAGAATAGCACAGGAAGGCACACAGGACTCACGTCAGGAATCGCAGGAGCTGGCACGGAGGTATGGAGGACCACAGGAACGTACTGGCACTCAGGAACGCAGGACACAGGAACGGGGACGAGGAAGCTGCGGAGGACGCCGCTGGAGCCGAGGAAGGTGAGTGGAGCCGGGGACCGAACCCTGAGGCAGCACGTCTCGGATCGCGGGAGCACCCGTGACAGTATCCCCCCCCCCTTCTGCCTTCCCCTCTTCTTCTTGGTCCCAAGAAATCTCTGGAGGAGAGTCCGATCAAAAATGTTCTCTTTGGGCTCCCAAGATCTCTCCTCAGGCCCGAACCCCTTCCAGTCTACAAGAAAGAACCGCTTACCCCTTATGGTCTTCATGTCCAGAACCTCCTTAACTTCATAGACATCTGGGGAATCCGCTTCAGGAGCAGGAGGAGGGTATTGTTGGGAGAAGCGGTTCAGGATGACTGGCTTCAGGAGGGAGACATAGAAGAAGTTCGGGATGTGCATAGATGGAGGAAGGGGGAGCTTGTAGGCTACTTGATTGATGCGCTTGATTACCTCAAAGGGACCAAGGAACCGAGGACCAAGTTTGTAGCTGGGTATCTTAAGCCGGACGTATTTGGAGGACAACCATACTTTATCACCAGCCTGGATCTTGGTACGGTCCGTAGCTCGTACAAGAGACTGGTGGGTCTGATCCCAAACAGACTTGAGGTCCTGCACCAAATCTTCTACTGCAGGGACATCAGAGGGAGTAGACAACGGGAGAGGCGGGCGAGGAATATGACCATAGACCACAAAGAACGGAGCTGAGACGGTGGACCCAGAGTCCAGGGAATTGTAGGAGAACTCCGCCCAAGGTAGAAGGTCAGCCCAGTTGTCCTGACGGGCTGAAACGAAGTGACGGAAGCAACAGCCCAAAGTCTGGTTCACCCTTTCCACTTGACCTTTAGACTGCGAATGGTAGGCAGAGGAAAAATCAAGGTTGACCTGCAGTTGATTACATAAGGAATGCCAGAATTTTGATACAAACTGGACTCCTCGATCGGACACGATATGAAGTGGAAGACCATGCAGTCGGAAGATGTGTTTGAAGAATAGACTGGCAAGCTGTGGAGAAGACGGAAGACCTGAAAGGGGAATAAAATGGGACATCTTTGAAAACCGGTCCGTCACCACCCAGATGACAGTACTGCCCGAGGAGACAGGCAGATCGGTGACAAAGTCCATTGCCACATGGGACCATGGGCGACTGGGTATCGGCAACGGCAGTAACAGTCCAGCCGGTTTAAGACGGGAGGCTTTGTTACGGGCACAGGAGGAGCAGGATCCCACAAACTCCCGAACATCTTGGACCAGGTCTGGCCACCAGTAGTAGCGGGAGATGAGGGACACGGTGCGTTGCACCCCACAATGCCCAGCCATGCGGGAAGAATGTCCCCAAGATAAAATCCTCTTCCGGAGAGCAGGTCTAACATACGTCTTGCCGGGAAGTAGCTGCCGAAGATGCGCTGGAGCTGCAACAACAAGCTGGTCCGGAGAAATTATGTGTCGAGGAGCCGGTTCTTCACCGACAACATCCGAAGCCTGGGACAGGGCATCAGCCTTGACATTCTTGTCCGCCGGACGAAAATGGATCAGTAGGTCGAAACGGGAAAAGGACAAAGACCACTGGGCTTGCCTGGGATTCAGGCGCTGGGCTGTCTGGAGGTATAACAAGTTTTTGTGATCAGTGTACACACTCACAGGATGGAGAGCACCTTCCAGAAGATAGCGCCATTCTTCTAGCGCAAGCTTGATGGCTAACAGCTCCCTGTCTCCAATCGAATAATTTCTTTCAGCTGGGGAAAAGGTCTTGGAAAAGAAGCCGCATGTAGAAGTTCGGCGCTTAGGCCCTTTCTGGGAGAGCACTGCTCCAGCTCCTACAGAGGATGCATCCACCTCAAGATAAAAAGGCTTGTTGGTATCAGCCCTAGAGAGGACTGGTGCCAAGGCAAATGTGGACTTCAACTTAGAAAAGGCTTCTTCAGCAGTAGGAGACCAGGCACGAGGATTGGCACCCTTCTTAGTGAGTGCCACGATAGGGGCCACGACAGTGGAGAAGTGGGGAATGAACTGTCGATAATAATTCGCAAACCCCAAGAATCTCTGTATGGCTCGGAGACCTTCTGGGCGTGGCCATTGAAGAACAGCAGACAGTTTTGCGGGATCCATCTGAAGGCCTCTATCGGAAATTATGTAACCCAGGAATGGAAGTCTTTGCTGGTGAAACTGGCATTTCTCCAGTTTGGCGTACAGATGGTTGACACGAAGTCGACCAAGAACTTGACGTATGTGTCTCTGATGGGATTCAAGTTCTGGAGAGTATACCAAAATGTCATCCAGGTAGACCACGACACACGTATAGAGAAGATCCCGGAAAATGTCGTTCACAAATTCTTGAAAAACGGCAGGGGCGTTACACAGTCCAAAGAGCATTACTAAGTATTCAAAATGCCCGTCACGGGTATTAAGCGCCGTCTTCCACTCGTCACCTTTGTGGATCCGGATGAGATTGTATGCACCCCAAAGATCCAGCTTGGAGAACACCCTGGAACCGCGTAGGCGATCAAAAAGTTCTGTAATCAACGGCAGAGGGTAGCGATTTTTAACTGTGATCTTGTTCAGCCCTCGATAGTCTATACAGGAATAGTCTTGGTGACAAAGAATAAACCTGCACCAGCCGGAGAGGAGGACTTGCGTATGAATCCCCTCTGCAGGTTCTCCTTGATGTATTCAGACATGGCTGCGGTCTCTGGAACCGAAAGTGGATAGACTCGACCTCTGGGAGGGGTATTGCCAGGCAGGAGATCCACTGGGCAATCATAGGGATGATGTGGTGGCAAGGTCTCCACTTGCTTCTTAGAAAAAAACGTCAGAAAAGTCCAGGTAACAAGCTGGCAGACCCTCCAGGGATTGGCATTCAGGACTCCAACGCAGGATCTCACCAGTCTTCCAACTGAGAATCGTGGCATGTAGCTGAAGCCAGGGAAGACCCAGAAGAAGAGCTGATGTGGAGCGAGGCAAGACATAGAAGACCAAATCTTCTTGATGTAAGGCTCCAACCTGAAGTCGGATAGGTTCCGTGCAGTACCGGATCGGAAAGAAGCTGTCCACTTACAGAAGAAATTACGAGAGGAGACATAAGTGGAACCACTGGAATGTGATGCCGAGAAACAAGAGCAGCATCCACAAAGTTCCCCGCCGATCCAGAATCCAGGAATGCTGCAACCTGCACGGGTGCACCGGTGCCAATACTGCCAATACTGAGAAGAACCGGAATAATCAGATGTGGAGAAGCTGAATTCACACTTAGGGACACCTCTCCCAAAAGCCCTAAGTGCTGCCGTTTCCTGGACGTTGGTGGCCAAGGTGATAAGACCAGTCAGAGTAGTCGGAAGATCCCGAGCAGCCAAAGCATCCTTAACCCGTGAGGACAGACCTTTCTTAAAGGTTGCACATAAAGCCGCCTCGTTCCAACTGAGTTCAGACGCCAAGGTGCGGAACTGGACAGCATATTCACCCACGGTGGAGTCTCCTTGGCGTAGGTTCAGTAATGTTGTTTCCGCAGATGGGGCTCGTGCAGGCTCCTCAAACATGGACCGGAACTCTGCCAGGAAGTTGGTAAGGGTGGCGGTAACTGGATCGTTCCTGTCCTACAGAGGAGTAGCCCAGGCCAGGGTCTTCCCGGTGAGGAGGCTGATGATGAAGGCCACCTTGGAACGTTCGCTGATCAACTGAGAAGACATTAGTTCAATATGGAGCGAGCACAAGGTGATGAATCCTCTGCACTGTTTGGGTTTGCCATCATATTTGTTAGGCATAAAGAGACTCATCCTAGGCTCTGGTGCCGGGGAACAAGCCGGGATGACAGGCGAAGTCACATGAGTAGTTGAAGAAACTGCTGCGGGAGTAGTCACCGGAACTTGATGCTGAGGCCTGGAGTCAAGCAGCTGTTGTAGAGTAGAAGCGACTTGGCCTAAAAGTTCTCCTTGAGCAGCAATCTGCTGTGACTGCCGTGTGAATCGGTGTTCACCAGAGCCCGCCGCAAAGCAGGATGGACTTGCTGCGGCGAGTAACCACCAGGTCGTTCCACAGCTGCGACTAGCCCGCTGTGGCTGCCAAGGGAGTAACACAGGAGACAGTCTGTACCCGGAGTGACGGCAGGAGAATAGCACAGGAAGGCACACAGGACTCACGTCAAGAATCGCGGGAGCTGGCACGGAGGTATGGAGGACCACAGGAACGTACTGGCACACAGGAACACAGGACCACTGGAACGGACTGGCACACAGGAACACAGGAAACACAGGAATCACAGGAATCACAGGAACGTAGGAATCACAGGAGCTTTCTCTTCAGGGAAGTTTGAAGATCCGGCTAGAACAATAGGAAGAGGCTGGAATTTAAATCAGACCAGCGGCAATTATTGGCACGCTGGCCCTTTAAATGTCAGCGAGCCGGAGCGCGTGCGCCCTAGGAGACGGGGACGCGCGCCGAGCCGCGAAAGCTGCGGAGGACGCCGCTGGAGCCGAGGAAGGTGAGAGGAGCCGGGGACCGGACCCTGAGGCGGCACAGGTGCTACCGCGATCGGAGACAGGGATCGCAGGAGCACCCGTGACACTCACATGTTCACTTCTCAGATGGAGACACTTGTTATTTGGCTTCTATTTCTTGCTGAGGTGGCTATATAGATTATTGATTATGATTTATGTTTCAATAAAGCTGTGGCCAGTTGTAATCCTATTTTCCATGTTTGCAACTAATTAATTCAGAAGGGAAGGGGGTCCCAGCACTGTTAATCTTTTATGTTTCAGTTTTTTTCTGCCAACCTACCAAAAGCCAAAATATTAAATTTTTTCAATTACAGAGCTGTATAAGGGCTTGTTTTCTGTCAAACAAATGATACTTTCTAGTGAAGCTATCCAACAGTATACAGTCATGGCCATACTTTTTGAGAATGATACAAATGTTAATTTTTACAAAGTCTGCTGCATCAGTTTTTATAATGGCAATTTGCATATACTCCAGAATGTTATAAAGAGTGATCAGCTTAACAGCAATTAATTGCAAAGCCAATATTTACCTCGAAAATTTACTTTTTCCCACAAAACACATTTCAACTTCATTGCAGGCCTGCCTTAAAAGGAGCAGCTAACATCGTTTCAGTGATTGCTCCAGTGACACAGGTGTAGGTGTTGATGAGGACAGGGCTGGAGATCAATCTGTCATGATAAGTAAGAATCACACCACTGGACCCTTTAAAAGGAGGCTGGTGCTTGGCATCATTGTTTCTCTTCTGTTAACCATGGTTATCTCTAAAGAAACACGTGCAGTCATCATTGCACTGCACAAAACTCGGCCTAACAGGGAAGTATCTTTCTATCGCAGCTAGAAAGATTGCACCTCAGTCAACAATCTATCGCATCATCAAGGAATTCAAGGAGAGAGGTTCCATTGTTGCCAAAAAGGCTCCAGGGCGCCCAAGAAGGACCAGCAAGCGCCAGGACCATCTCTTAAAAGTGTTTCAGCTTCGGGATGGGGCTACCAGCAGTGCAGAGCTTGCTCAGGAATGGCAGCAGGCAGGTGTGAGTGCATCTGCACGCACTGTGAGGCAGTGACTATTGGAGCAAGGCCTGGTGTCAAGGAGGGCAGCAAAGAAGCCACTTATCTCCAGAAAAAAACACCAGGGACAGACTGATATTCTGCAAAAGGTACAGGGAGTGGACTGCCGAGGACCGGGGTAAAGTCATTTTCTCGGATGAATCCCCTTTCCGATTGTTTGGAACATCTGGAAAACAGCTTGTTCGGAGAAGACAAGGTGAGCGATAGCACCAGTCTTGTTTCATGCCAACTGTAAAGCATCCTGCAACCATTCATGTGTGGGGTTGCTTCTCAGCCAAGGGAATCGGCTCTCTCACAGTCTTGCCTAAAAACACATCCATGAATAAAGAATAGTACCAGAATGTCCTCCAAGAGCAACTTCTCCCAACCGTCCAAGAGCAGTTTGGTGATCAACAATGCCTTTTCCAGCATGATGGAGCACCTTACCATAAAGCAAAGGTGATAACTAAATGGCTCAGGGAAAAAACAGAGATTTTGGGTCCATGGCCTGGAAACTCCCCAGATCTTAATCCCATTGAGAACTTGTGGTCAATCATCAAGAGACGGGTGGACAAACAAAAACCAACAAATTGCAACAAAAGGCAAGCATTGATTGTGCAAGAATGGACTGCTATCAGTCAGGATTTGGTCCAGAAGTTGATTGAGAGCTGCCAGGGAGAAGTGCAGAGGTCCTGAAGAAGAATGGTCAACACTGCAAATATTGACTTGCTGCATTAAATCATTCTGTCAATAAAAGCTTTTGTTACTCATAATATGATTGAAAAAGCCTAACTTTGCTTGTACTGTAGTCTATAAAAAAAATTAACACTGCACTCCCCTTTTTGATGCCCCTCAAGGTTCTCTTCTTGCTTGGGATGCTCCGTTGCCTCTTCGGGACCTTCAGCTCCTCTCCGGCTCCTACTTAGGTCCCTGCACGATGGCAGTGGTGCACAAACAATGATGGTGCAAGTGACTGACGTCATTGTGTGTGCCGGCTGTGTGCGTGAACCTGAAGAGTACCCGCAGAGGCACCGGAGCATCCAAAGCAAGACGAGGACCTGTGGGGGGCATCAGAAAGGGGAGTACAGTGTTAATTTTTTAAGGCTCAGCATACTCGGAGCAGGGGCTGGCCGGCTAAATACTAGAGGGGATGGGTTGGCTGTATACTGGGGGGGCTGGGGGAGGGTGTGACCAATAGGTTTTCCCATTTTTTTGTGTTTAAATTAGGTATCTCGGCTTATACTCGGGTTGGCTTATACTCGAGTATATACGGTAAATAATTGGGGTTTTTTTGCAAAGTTTTTATATTTTTTTTAAACGTATTTAAGACAAAACAAGCCTAAAAAATGGTATGTCTGTGATTGTACTTACCCAAAGAATAAAGGACTTTTTTATCATTTGGACCGTACATCTTAAAGGGTTTATATTTCATTCAGTATAATGGAGAGCTGGAAAAATATTTCATATGTGTTGAAACTGACAACAAAAACACTGTTGTGCCAATTTCTTACTGGCTTTGTTTATACAGCTTTACTGTGTGATCCAAATAAAACTTCTACTTACTTAAAGGGGTATTCCAGGAAAAAGAAGGTCTGATACAAAAACCCATGAGGCTGGAGCTTAAATAGTTTGATTTTATGATTCACAAAATTTCATGGCCTCTCTAAAGTATGCGGAGTTATCACCAAGATGGCCGCCACTGCATGCTACAAGTCCCATCATCCTTTAGTTCTCAGTAACTCCTCCTCCCTCTTATGCTCTGCTCCCAGTGATGATCTTACAAGTTTACTTGCTCTGTTACCATAGTAATGATATGTGTAACTGCCATCCCTACACATCACCACAGCACTGGCCATTCATAGATGTACTTCAACCAACCGACTGCAGTAAAACATAGTTGTGATCACATGACCTGCCCAAGCAGGTGCAGGACACGTGATGTGGACATGTGACCAGCGAATGATGTGCTGGATGCGGTCCTCCTTAATTGGTTAACTACATGGTGTACTCAGCCCGTTTCCCTGAAGATCACGCTGGATTATATGGACTTTCACACTTGGGTGATTATGTTTTGCCTAAAATGCTTGTAACAATAGATATATTTTTGATAAAGAAAAA
Organism: Engystomops pustulosus; assembly: GCF_040894005.1. Taxonomy (NCBI): domain Eukaryota; kingdom Metazoa; phylum Chordata; class Amphibia; order Anura; family Leptodactylidae; genus Engystomops; species Engystomops pustulosus. The sequence goes on along the minus strand of NC_092417.1, from coordinate 79,086,914 downwards.
TTACTAAATAGCAAATATCAGCGTGGTGAGCGTTTCATTCATACTTTCAGGATTACCCGGGCGTGGAGGCCCAAAGAAACGCTCAAGGACTATCCCGATAAGATATTTTTTATGCGGCCATCTTTTTTCCTGTGTCTGCTATGTGCAAAGGAAATCAACTGACTGAGTAAAGGGCCAGTAGCATTTTAATTCTGCATTACAGTGTATGTCCACAGCATTTTTCTGCTAAGGGGAGCAAAATTTCAAATAACAAGTAATTACATATTAGCTTATATTTTACTGACTCATTTGTATATGAATTATGCTTGTTACTGGAAAACACTTTTAAAGGGAATATTGCCTTTGCGTCCCATATTCTACAGCCTATCCATTTACTAGAGATCAGCAGTGACATCACTGAGAATACAACCTATCCATTCCCTAGAGAGCAGCAGTGACATCACTGAGAATACAGCCTATCCATCACTAGAGAGCAGCAGTGACATCACTGAGAATACATCCAATCCATTCACTAGAGAGCAGCAGTGACATCACTGAGAATACAGCCTATCCATAAACTAGAGAGCAGCAGTGACATCACTGAGAATACAGCCTATCCATTCCCTAGAGAGCAGCAGTGACATCACTGAGAATACATCCTATCCATTCACTAGAGAGCAGCAGTGACATCACTGAGAATACAGCCTATCCATCACTAGAGAGCTGCAGTGACATCACTTTAGAATACAGCCTATCCATTCACTAGAGAGCAGCAGTGACATCACTGAGAATACAGCCTATCCATTCCCTAGAGAGCAGCGGTGACATCCCTGAAAATACAGCCTATCCATTCCCTAGAGAGCAGCGGTGACATCACTGAGAATACAGCTTATCCATTCACTAGAGAGCAGCAGTGACATCACTGAGAATACAGCCTATCCATTCACTAGAGAGCAGCAGTGACATCCCTGAGAATACAGACTGTCCATTCACTAGAAAGCGGCAGTGACATCACTGAGAATACAGCCTATCCATTCACTAGAGAGCAGGAGTGACATCACTAGGGAATACAGCCTATCCATTCACTAGAGAGCAGCAGTGACATCACTGAGAATACAGCCTATCCATAGAGAGCAGCCTTAACCCCTTAAGGAGGTAGCCATTTTGTAGCTTAAGGCTTGGTCCCATTTTTTGAATTCTGACTTGCGTCACTTTATATGGTTATGACTTTTGAACTCTGTTACTTATCAAAGTGATTCTGAGATTGTTTTTTATTCACTTATTGTACTTCATTTTAGTGGTAAATTTTGGCTGATAAGTTTTGCGTTTATTTACAAAAAAAAAGAAAAAATGATGATTTTTTTTGAAAAATGGGCCATTTTCCAAATTCGAAATCATTGCATTTTTATAATAGAAAGCAAATGTGGCTATTTAAAACATAACTTTTACTAATTATTATTAAAATGGGTCCATGAGACCCTATTGAGATATGCTTGAATGACGCCGCACAAGCAAGAAACACATCATGTCACACAATACCGCATTGTACAAAAAGAGCAGGTGTGTGGGGTAGTGATAGTTTATCAATCTATTTTACTCTCCACATATCATGCATCTAGTGGATACCTATACAGTTCTCACCCGTTGTCAGAGTTTTAATTTGACAATATTAGGGTAGCTAATAGGAAACAGATATTTTTATCCACATTATGTACACATGGAAATTATAACACAAGAAAAAATGGAAAGGTCTCTCATACATCCCTAGTGTATCTGTACCTATCGCGATAGGTACAGATACACTAGATACACTACAGATACACTAGGGATGTTTGAGAGACCGTCATATCCCAGTTGACTTTCCTGTACCGTGGGGATCGCAACCAATTAAACTACAAGAATTGGTGAGACCTTTCCATTTTTTCTTGTGTTATAATTTCCATGTGTACATAATGTGGATAAAAATATCTGTTTCCTATTAGCTACCCTAATATTGTCAAATTAAAACTCTGACAACGGGTGAGAACTGTATAGGTATCCAGAGGAGAGGTTGGTGGGTGTTATCGGGAGGGGTTACTAGCACATGCACGCTCATGATCAGAATATCAGTCCTGGCAGCATGTAAAAAGCTCCAGGACTGCCAGTGATGTCATAAGAGTGTGACTGATCACATGCTTCAGGTCATCCAATTACATTCCAGGATGGAATGGTAAGTAGCAGTGCAGTTTGTGTTTGAAAGTCTGGATAAAGTAGAAATGTGCTCTGATGCGCTTTGATACTGCTAGACAGAGCAGGAAGAGACACACACAGACACTTGACTGCTGTCACACTGTTTGATGCAGAAGCGCACGGGACGGGTAGTAAGTGTCCCAACGGCGGCAGTGTGTGACGTCATTAGGCTGCCAGCACTGGGCGCGTTACTCTGTGTGAAGAAGAGAAGCCAGGAGGAACACGGAGGATGAAGGTGAGTTTATTTTTCTTTGGTCCCAGGCCACTATTACTGTCCCAACTCCCTGGCCTGGAGTAATATGAATGATAATTTATGGGGATGATTATTTATGGGGGAATTATACATACTGGGGGTCATTTACTAAGGGCCCGATTCACGTTTTCCCAACGTGTTACCCGAATATTTCCAATTTGCGCCGATTTTTCCTGAATTGCCCCGGGTTTATGGCGCAAGCGATCGGATTGTGGCGCATCGGGGTCGGCATGCACGCAACGGAAATCGGGGGGCGTGGCAGAACGAAAACCCGATATATTCGGAAAACTGTCGCATTTAAAAACCGAAAATGTGTCGCTTGGGAAGTGCTTACCTTCACCTGGTCCAGCTCGGTGTATTCCGGCGCGTTCAGATGCATTTCAACGCAGCAGCGCCACCTGGTGAACGGCGGAAGAACTGCCATCATAAATCCCGGCCGGACCCGAATCCAGCGCAGAGAACGCGCCGCTGGATCGCGAATGGACCGGGTAAGTAAATCTGCCCCACTATCTCCTGGACTGACCTTTGTAGCAAAAGAACCAAAGACCTCTCTAACTTATATAAACTCCCCTTGCGAGGTGGCAAGCTCATTATTCAACCAGCTGTCTCCTGGCATTACAATTCTTATAACACATCTCATTGGTCAACAGTATTAGTATTCCTATACAGGCAGTGGCTGCATTGCCACTGAAGACCATAAGCACTGAAGACCACCAGTTAGTTGATTAGACTCTCTAAGAAACTCTATGGCATGGAGAAGGATTTAGTGTCTCTACACCTGGGTTAACCCTTGCTTTGGCAGGGGTCTTGCACATGCATTTTGTGAACACAATATTAACATCTATGTAATCAGACAAGTCTCCTCTTCTCAGCTGTTCC